>NC_079334.1:5983237-6688705 GCF_029582105.1 Oenanthe melanoleuca
TCTCAGTGGAAGCTGTGACACTGCAGCTTTTGCAGGATCTGGCAGCAGGCTCTGAGGACCTCTCCTGGGTTCAGGGGGTTCCTGCAGTCTGGAGGTGGGTGCCCAGCAGCAGCAAAGACAGCAAGGGTGAGAGAGCAGCCTGGGATTTAACACAGCCCAAGAAGTGATTTTGTATTTCAAATCAGAGACCTTTCAGGTGAAGGACATCTTACATGAACTTAAGTGAAAACTAAACGGACTGATCAAAAACAGAGGAAGAGATTGTCTCTTCTCTGACTCTTTCCTTTGGTTTCCCCATGTGGTTTTGTTGGTTGTTTTTTTTTTTTTTTTTTTTGCATGAGCAGACTGGAATCCACAAAATTTTTTGTTGACATCAAGTCCCCACTTTGTTTTGGAAAAAGCTTCTTGATTGGGTGGGGTTTTGGGTTTTTTGTTATTCTGTTTTTCCTCATTCTCTCCCTTACTGTGTGCACAGGATGAATTATAGCCCATTTCTCAAATTGCTTCTAGTCTTCGTCCTCCACTGCGAGAGGAGAGCCATAGATGAAAGGATTGTTCTGGCTGGCAGAAGCTGCACCAATCTCCCAGGAATGTCAGTCTGGATTTGTCTTTTCTCCCAGTTCTCAGATTGGGGGTGCAGTGCAGCCCTGCCCTGTGTATCTCCTAGAAGGGAAGAAATGAGAAAAGTATGGAGCTCGGGCCGGAGCAGCCTCCCGCTCCGAGCGCCGACGGGCAAATGGCTCCACAGCCCATTCCCGGGGTTTAAATCCGCTCGGCCCCGCCCCGCGCAGCCGCGCTGGGGCCCCGCGCACCTGTGCGGCCCCGCCCCTCACACCTGTGCGGCCCCGCCCCTCACACCTGTGCGGCCCCGCCCCTCACACCTGTGCGGCCCCGCCCCTCACACCTGTGCGGCCCCGCCCCTCACACCTGTGCGGCCCCGCCCCTCACACCTGCGCGGCCCCGCCCCTCACACCTGTGCGGCCCCGCCCATAAATGCCGGCGGATCCGCGCCGCTCCGCTCACTGTGGGGGATGCTCGTCCCGGGTGCGGCCGGACTGGCGCTCGGAGCGCTGCGCGGAGCCCGAGGTGCTGAGGTGGGGCCGGTACCGGAATCCGGGCCCGAAAATTCGGGTCCGGGTCCTGCCGGTGTCTGCTGGGGGTCCCGGGCGGAGCCGCTTTTTTCTCGGCGGGCGGGATGGGGGTTTGGGCCGGGATGGGTCCGGGATGGCCGCGGGCGGAGGAGCCGCTCCGGGACGGGCGCTGGGGTCGAGCCCGGCGCTGCCGCTCCGCTTCGGCCGGCGCGGGGCCGGGGTCCTGCCGCAGGGAGCCGGGGCTGTGCCGGTGCCGGAGGAGGGCGGCGGTTCCCCGAGCGGGCGCTGGGTCGCGGCTGAGGCGGGCGGGGCGCGGGGAGCGCCCGAACCGCCCCGGGACCGCCCGGCGCCGCCGCTCCCTCAGCGCCGCCCGCCCGCGGGGCGCCCCCTGGCGGACACGGAGCGGCGGCGCGAGCGCAGCGAGCGCAGCGCCCCCTGCCGGGCAGGGCCGGCACCGAACCGAACCGAACCCGGGAATCCCGAGAGGGCAGCGAACCGAACCGAACCCGGGAATCCCGAGAGGGCAGCGAACCGAACCGAACCCGGGAACACCCGAGAGAGTACCGAACCCCTGCTCCCGCCGCTCCTCCGACACCTGCCGGGTGGGACTCGATCCTCTCCCTCCTGTCCACCACTTTCTCTGGGGCTCGCACTCTCCAATGGAAAACCCGTGGGTTTAAAAAACCCGTGAGAACTTTGGCCTTTAATTTCTAGAGCACAGGAGATTCTTAGCTGGAAAGAGCCATGACGATCATCAATCAGACAGTGATAAGAGCCTGGCCCATGCAGGGATTGAATTCAGAATCTTGTCCTTAGTACCCTGCTCAAGCACCTGAGCCGATCTCAGGGTCGTGAGGAAGGTCCTGCCTGGGGTGGGAATGGCTGCTGCCAGCAAGGGAATTCCTGTGCTAATGCAGCTCCTGTTTTTCTGTTAATGCTGTTTTACACACCAGCCCTTTCCAGGATTTGCTCAGCAGCTGTAAAGGTGCTCATTCCATGTCTCTTTCCAGAAGAACTGGGCAGGACAAGTCCTGAGGGCTCACTTGGTCCATGGCCAAAGCTCTGGAGAGTGTCAGGGCTGTCCAGCCTGCAGAGGGGCGTTTCCTGCAGGTGAGTGTTCACAGCCCAAAATCACAGCAGCTGCTGAGGCTGGAGCTGCTTTTGTGGCCCAGAGCTGCACGGAGCCCTCAGTGACTCCCACTCCCTGCCAGGAACGTTCCTTGGTGTTCCCCAGGTGTCCCAGCTGGCTGGGAATGGGGGCAGGAGGAGGTGGGAGCCCCAGGAAGGGACCCAGCCCCTCCTGTCCTCGGTATTGGCAGGGGAGGAGCTGTGCTGCAGTGTCCTGCCCGTGGCACAGTGTGCCAGGCACACATCCCAGGGATGGGCACTGGGATTCCTGGGCAGTGCTGGGATGGATGTGGATAAAGGGCTGCCCACACACAGCTCCTGGGCCAGGGGCTGCCCTGAACAGGCACCTGGAGGTGCTTCAGCCCAGACAGATCCCACTGATCCCCCAAAATGACCCCAAGAACAGCTGGCAGTACCTGGGAATGGTGGCAGGGTGTGTTTGCAGAGGGGCTCAGACAGCAATTCCTGGTGCTGAGCTCCTGCACACCCCCAGGTGTGTCCCACCCACCCCAAATCCCTTCCCTTCCAGCCTGGAGACATCATCCATCAGCAGTGTTAAAGCCAAGGGAATCTTCCCTCACAGAAATTACACCCCAAGCAACAGCCCTCAGAGACACCTTAAAATAAAAGGTTAGAGTTGGATAAAGTTTTGTTTGGGAGCCAGCTGGTACCACAGAACTGATGGAAAGCTTTCCCAGGAGGGTCCCACTGAAGGTGTGCTGAAAGCAGGGATGTGCATCCCTTTCCTCAGGGAGAAGAACTTCCAGAGCCACTCCTGAGGCTCTGGAATGAACTCAGCTCCTGCAGGGAGAGATGTCCTCCCCTGGGCACAGAAGCTGCCTCAGCACGGCTGGGAGTGTGTCCGGCCACCTCCTTCTCCTGCTTTAAAGTATCAACTGGAGCCCGAGCTGGGGGGAGGGAAACTGGCTGAATTCCAGGGAACTCTGTTGAATGTCCCCCAGGGGCATCTGTGGGGCTGGGGGATGAGGGTTATAAATAGCAAATTCTGTGGAATATAAACCTGTCCTTGTCCCAGTCCCACTGAGCTTCCCTGGAACCTGTGCTGGTTCCTGACACAGCTGGTGCTAAAGTGGCAGCTCTGCATGGGAATATCCAGGCTCCACGAGGCACTGCCAGGTAATTTCAGCAGGAACTCAGCAGGGAATGTGGGTATAGTTCATCTGAACCAGCAAAGCTGATACTGAACCCCAGATCTGAGCACCACACCAAGAACAATCTTTGTGCTGCCCTGTCAGCTAAAGGCCCTGGGCTGGGAATTGCAGCAGGCAGATGCATGGAATGCTGTAAATCCCAGCTCCCACAGCCCCCACAGGCCAGTCCCAGTCCCAGGTGCAGCTCGTGTCCTTCCCCGCTGCTGCAGGACAGATCCGCTGGGAGCAGAGGGGCGGGACGGGAGCGGCCGCCCGGGCTGGGCGGAGATGAGGCTGCTGGAACCGCGCCTGACCCGACCCAGAACATCCCTCCTGGCCGGGCTGGTGGGCAGCAGCTGGATCCACTCTGGGGGAAACACCCTGCCCCTGCCAGGAGCTCTGCCTCTGCTTTTCCTCCCAGCTCCTGAGCAGTGCCAGGGCCACTGTGAGGGAGTTCAAATCCAAATAAGCCCCAGAGAGTGAATGATCCCAACAGGAAATGCAGTGTTGTCATAAAAAACTCAAAGATCTGTTTAAAATGCTCTGACATCACTGTAATGGGGTCCCAGGAGCCTTCTTAGTGCTCTTGGTTCCATTTTTGTGTATTTTTAGTCCCTCAGTGGGCAGTTTGTAGAATTTATTCTGGGACTTAGGTGTG
The DNA here is from genome assembly GCF_029582105.1 of Oenanthe melanoleuca. Taxonomy (NCBI): domain Eukaryota; kingdom Metazoa; phylum Chordata; class Aves; order Passeriformes; family Muscicapidae; genus Oenanthe; species Oenanthe melanoleuca. The sequence continues at coordinate 5,987,266 of NC_079334.1, forward strand.
GAGCAGGGTTGGCTTTGGATTGATCTTCACCTCTGGTCCCACTTTGTGCAAACACAACTTGGGCCAAGCTGGGTGAACTCATCCCCTCAGCTTTTCCCTCCAAAACATCCCCTACTTATTTCCCTGCAGATGAACTTGGATTTTGCCCCAGACTGTCCCCTCCTCACCTCCACTTTCCCTCACGGTGTCCATTGTGTCCCCACAGATGCCCTGGTGACACAGGGAGGTCCCTGTGCCCCCAGTGCCTTTCTGCTGCCCCTCTGCCCTTGTCCCACACAGCAGGGCACAAAGGGAAAGGTATGAGAACACATGATGTTTCTGTTTCAACAAAATCTCTCATCAAATTATCTTTGTAACACTTTCCACATGTGGTTTTTGTGAAAAAAAACCCCACGTTTTCCTATTCAGACTAATTTTGAAGTTTTAAAGAAAATCATGATCTCATAGGGACTCACAGAAATTCTTCCAACACTGTTTGCTGTTTCTCCCTCTGCCAGTGCATCAACGAGAAGTCCTGGGTCAGTTCTTGTTCCATGCTTGCCAGTGACCTCGAGACAGAAAGGTACAGTTATTGCTATCAATTGTTGCCACAGGCGTTGGGTTCACAGCTGGGTTACATTTCTATTATACTCTGTTAATGTAAGGGGGCAGACATCAGCCTACTGGAGCTGACTTGTCCATTCCCTGCTCTGCACTCACAAACCCTTGAACCACTCTGCCAAAGCCGGCACTGCTGCTCTCTATAACAGAACAGTAGTTTATCCACAGAGGGCTTCTAACCAACATTTCTCACAATGTGTCCAGAGCAATCCAAGTGCTTATTTTACATCTCCACAAGTGTGGCCAAAGCCCCAGGTACACAGGAACACCAGATTTTAAGAGTGTACCAACAGAAGGATTAACAGGTTTAAGTATTATTCTTCATACAACAACTAATCCAATTAACTACTTTGCACTTGGATTGCTTGGTGTGGGAAAGGTCAGTAGAGCTTCTGTGCGTCCTGAAATACAAAACATGAAAAGAAAATTATTTCTTTCCACAAAAAAAAAAAAAAAAAGAAAAAAAATCATAGTAAATTATGCTATACACTAGAAAATGACTTTTTAATTTTAAGTGTCCTAGAACTTAATCTTAGGCCTAGAACTCAAACATCCATTGAAAATAAAAAACAGACATGAAATGGACAAAAGCACCAAATATTTGGACAAACCTTCAAACAAGCATCATTCTGGAAATGGGCTCTCCAAGTCTCTTCACCTCATCCAAAGCCCCTCTCCATTCTCAGGGGTCACTGCACTCACTCCAGGGTACGTGGAGCAAGTGGAGAGACGTCATGGCTTCCCTGGGATCTTTTCTCCTTTGACCCTTGCAGGCAGTGACTGGGAAATGGTGGGCAGGTGAGCTGAGTCTGCTTACCAAGAACTTGCTTCTTTGGCTGTATTTCACACCCAGAAGCACAGCTCCTGAAACAGTAACAACCTGTCACTTTTGGTGTTTGTGGGATCTGCTTTCCTTCAAGGCTTTTTGGGGTGGGGTGGGAAGAGTTGCACGTTTTGCAGAAACCCTGAAGGGCTCTGTGCTTTCCTGCCCTGCCCAGGTGCAGTTTGATGGCAGCGTGGGCATCCCACTTCAAGGCTTCCTTCTGCCACGCCAACAAAACCCTCTGGGTGTCGGTGTCCGTGCTGGTGCTGCTGGCTGCTCTCACCAGCTTCCTGACGGGGCTGTCCCTGCAGAGGCCAGCAGATGCAGCCCCTGTGGGCACTGGGGACTCCTGGACATCCCTGCAGCAGCTGCTGTGGCCCTACACAGGGCTGCAGCACCACGGCCCTCCCCCGGTATAACCCAGCCCTGCTGCAGGACAGGAGAGAGGCTGGCAGCACTGCAGGCTACATGCTGGGTTTGTATTGCTGGTTGAGGGTTTTTTTTGGGGAGGAGATGAATTTTTTTTCTTTAAAGCATGACTTGAAAACAAAAAAGTGTATTTTTTTTCCATTCTGATAAAAGTAGTGTTTAAAAGTAGCTAAAAGGGTCTCAGTTCTACTGAGGTTTACAATAGAACAGCAATTTTGTTCTACAAAACATGTCTAGGTGGTCTAATCACAATTGAACAAAGCATTTATTTTGCTTGAGCAAAGATAAAATGTTTGCATTTTAGATCCTGTTTCAATTATTTGAATAGAAAAGGATTTACATTTCAAGTCTTAACTTTATTGAAAGCTTTTGATAATAAAGTTTTAAAGAAAAGCATGCAGTATCTAAGAGAATGCTAAAACTCTGGTAGCATGAAGCAGCTGATACACAGAATCAATAAACAGGAAGCCAGCTCCTTCCACTTTATCCATGGCTTTGTTGCTGGCAGTATCCTTGAGCATATGGTAGAGTGTGGAATGAAATTCAGACTCCTCTTCCAGGTCTTCTGAAAAAGCTTCACTGGTTTCAGTGAGCTTGAGGTTTTGTACTTTCTCACCACTGAACATATAAAGAGACCAGTTGTTGTCTTCGGGAGAGCCTGCTGTAAGATGTTCTCTTACCTATTGCAGGAGAAAATGCAGTGAGGTGAAGCCTGTGCCATTGCCAGAGTATAAATTCTAATATTTGTGTTCAGCAGGGGGCTGTGTTACCTTTCTCCAGCCACATGTGGGAGTGTTTGGCTGGCTGGGAGAAGTTTTAACCCTGTGTTTGAGTTCCCAGGTGGAGACAGATCAACACTGAGGTTGCTTATTCCCTCCTCTGCAGTAGGGAGCAGAAGAAACCCTACAGGCAGCAACGAAGTCCAGCTGTTCCTTAAAAAGCTGGCACAGCAGACTGCTGGTTTTCAAGGGCCCTCTGAAGAGCATGAAGCTCTGTCAGGCCAGCTCTGGCTAAAGCCCCCCTTGGTGCCTTATCAGTTCCATTCTCCTTGGCAAGTGTCCCCTGAGAGCTCTCTCAAGTGCAGTCTGTGACTGAACTGAGGCAGGGGCTGGAGCACCCTGGGTGAGTTAATTCTTTCTGTCTGCCTGGGGAAGGGGTCAGTGCTGGGCTGACTCCACAAACCTTGAACACAACTCGCTCTGGCCCTGCTTCTCCATTCCACTTGCTGTGAGCAAAAGCAAAGGCAGCTGCCATCAGAGCCATCTGGTCATAGGCCTTCACTTCTGTCAGGGCAGCCTGCAGTGCACAAGTACAAATCAGACACAGATCTCCCTGCATTTCCCTGGGTCACAGCAATGGCAGAGCCTGCTTTACTCAGTCCTGGCTCAGCTGGCAGCACAGCAGGGCCCAGTGCAGGAAAGGGTGACCTGAGAGAGAAACAGGGAGAAAAACCAGCAGGAAACTCTGGCACTCACCTTCCTGGGCACAGGCACGTACTCAGGAGAGTACTCTGCTGGGAAAATGTTCACTCCAGCTCTTTTCAAAGTTTCTCTGAGGGCAAAAGGACTCATCCATTTTCCTGTGATGTGGGAAAGCACCTTTTCTTCTTCCACCACTACTGAAGACAACATACACTGATTATCCTGTTGTACAAACCAGGGAAAGCAACTTACTGGTCAGGGAAGCTCCTTTCTGGTTTAGGCTTCAAATATTGATATTTTTGCTATACTGGGTCCTACCCACATCATCTGCTACTCTGGGCTGTGACCTTTCATTTACAGATCCTGAAGAAAGACACCTTTGTGCAGGAATTCAGAAATGACACTGGTGTACTGGTTTGCACACCAGTGAACAGATGGATAATCATGGGTGGCTTGAACTTTGAGAAGAAACAAGGAGCATTAGCAGCAGGCTGCTAGAATTCCTTGTATTTCGCTTGGTAGAGTTGGGAGGAGTGAGGAACAATTTTCAGGTCTCTAGCAGGTGGAACAGGCCTGAATGCAGCACCAGCAGCAAAGCACTGACAAACTTCCCAGAGCAAATGCCCAGATGCTTTCTCATAGTAAATAACTGAAATTAAATAACCAGTGCAGTGCTTGCAAAGGAAGAGACACTCAACTTTCTCTTGTGGAAACATCCCAAATTCTTAATCAGGGACACTGTAATAATTATGGGGTTTTTTACTGCAAATGTTTAATTAAAAAAATTGACAGTACCTTAATTTGTATCTGAATGGTTGCAAAGACTGCAGTAACTGTAAAGAGTCCTTCATCCACACCAGTAGGGTGCAATTCCCAGGCCTGATACGGCAGGTTCAGGTGAGCATCCTGGAGAAGGGCTACTGGACAAAAGGCACCCATCTGAAAGGAGATGCTCTTTTCTTCTGCTTCATAAGTTATGTTGCTGATGCCATCAGTTCTCCACTGCTGGCCTGGACAAAGAGGAGGGAAAGGTACAGTGATGTTCATGGGAGGCTTCTGCCAGTAATGCTGAAGTAAAACAAACCAAAAAAGTAATAATAATAATAATAATAAAAAAAAAAAAAAAAAAAAAAAATCCAAATCAATTAACATGGAAGTCCCCCAGCTATTTCTGGGCTCCAAACTGGCCCTTATCTTTACAGATGGAGTGTAACAACAGTCCAACTCATGTAGAAATTCCACTATTGAATTTATTTTAAAATAAATTTATGTCCTAAGTTCATACCTGCAGGCTCCCATCTGGCTACCACAGGCACTTGAAAATAAATCACATTATCAGGAAGCCTCAGGGTTATCTGTACTGCTTCCTGTGTGCCATCTTCAGCCTCTCCTGGGGAATAAGGATACATCTCCAATCCAATGTCCAGCAGCTTTGGCAAGAGAGGAACAGGACAGATCAGGGGTTTATCAGAAAATGCAGGTTCTTTCTTGGAGTTCATCTCACCACTGCAAAGTTCTTTAATGCACTATTTAAAGGGTTTGCTAATATTGCACATTTCCAACTCCAACTTTGAAGGCAATACAAGAGTAGCTACCCTGAGAGCCTGGAGCCCTTCCAGTGCTGCTGAAGGCACCCTCAAGGCAGGGTGGCACAGCCTCAGAAAGCAGGAGCAGCTGTAATTCCACCCTGTCCCCAAGGTGTCCCAGGGAAGGAGAGGTCACAGGGGGCTGGGGGTGAACAGCCCAGGCCTCTTCCCCTGCCCCAGTCCTGCTCTCTGAGTCTGGAATATGGGGAATTCTGCTTATTAAAGGTTTCCAGCTTCACAGTCTGGGGAGTAGCTCAGCACCAGAGGAAGCCAGAGCCCAGTGCCCACAGTCCTCAACCAGCCTGCAGAGCCTGGAGCTGAACCAGCAGTGAGTTTTGGTACCACTGTGCTTTTACCTTTCACATCTGAAAAACTGATGCTTTGCAGACCTTGCCTCGTCAGTTTGCTGCTCAGGAAGTCGTGCCCAGTGGCTGTGCCAGCAGTGACAAACCTCAGGAGCAGCTCCCAGGGTGCCAGGGCTGATCCCTGTCCTGCCTCACCTGCACCATGCTCCAGTCCCCGACGTCCTGGGGCTGGGGCGGCAGCTGCAGGGCATCGATGTGGTACACACCCCCCAGGGGCACCAGCTGCTGCGGATCTACAGCCCTTGGTGCCTCCTGCAGCGCTTCCTCTCCTGCAAGAGTCACCAGACAGCAGCAGTTAACCTGCTCCAGCCCTCCTGCATTTCCCCCCTTCCCTGCTCTGCACTGTGTGTGCTGGAAGCGCTTCACTGCAGCAGCTCAGCCCCATCTGCTGGTGCTCTTCAAAAATCACTGACTTGGGGAAAGGCAGAGCTGGGCAGTGAAAAGCTCTTCTTGGTTTGGGCTGAGCTTTTGCATTTGTGGCCAGTTCCAAATGTTTTCTATAGGAACAAGGTTTTACTGACAAAATAATTCCATAATTACCCACAGGCACAATAATACAATAGGTTCTGGACGGTTTAGTAAGATTGTATTGACATGAAAAGAAGTGAGGCAAATAAAAAGATATATAAAAATAAGGCACCAAAAGGTCATGTCCTGAAGGTGAAAGACATGGTAATTAGGAAGAGCAAGAGGGATTTAACATGAAACACAATTTTCAGATAACGAAGATAATTCCTTTTTTTCTATGCATAATTACATATATATCACAAATGTATGAACTTAAGGTTTAATTAGTTGGAAAATGTTAGTAAAAGGCAGAAACACTGTGGACAAAAATGGCCACAAATATTTTCTTTAAAAAAACCAAACCAGCCCACATCAAACATCACATAGGATGGTACAGGAGGAGAGAAGTTACTGGTGACAAGAATCAAGAAAAAAGTGTTCAATACTGTAAAAACAGCTACTGTAATTGTTATGAAATTTGCTCTGAGAGAATAAGATCATATCAAAAAATGACAACTCTCTGTATAAATTGTCTTCAAGCTAGGAAAAAAAAAAAAGTCAAAATGGTGTTCATTTTATGTCAGATTTAGTTACATTCTGCAGAGGTTTTACTCTACTGTATCACACACCACCATAATGTCCTTTTGCAGTTATTCTGAACAACAAACTTATCAGAAGTAAAAAAACACTTCACTGCATTTTACAGTGGTATCTTACACTTTAACTTTTTTTTTTTTTTTAATTATAGTACAAAAATATGTAAGTATCTTCTAAAGAAACTATTTATTGTCCCAAGGTAATTTATCTGCTTAACAGTGGTACAATAAAGGTAGATCCAGAGAAACTGTAACTCTTCTATGTTGTTGCATTTCTGGTTTTTAACACCCATTTACCTGGCTCCTTTCACTGCTGTTCTCAAAAGTGATTGAAAGGGTTTGCAAACCATAAGCATGCCAGAAAAAGCAGTTTTTTCCTTCTTTACTTATTAAAACAGATGAACAAGAAAATACTCAAGTATATTTGGTATCTGTACACATCCACTTCACCTAATACTATGTAGGGGTTTTCAAAGCCTGACAGAAGTAAAATACAAATTCCTCCACATGAGGCCCAAGTCTTTCATATTCTCTTGAAAACCTTGCTTTTAGGGTCTAGTCTGACACCTGGTTCTCTGGACTGTGCTCAGTCCAAAGTGTAGTAGGGTGGGGTTTGTTTTTCTACCTGAAGAAAAAGGCTGTAAAGTGGAGCTAAATTATGCTAATAGTTGTTTGCAGTTGTTTTATTTAAGTCAGTACCACAAGAAAACTGTTATTAAACCAAAGGGCAACATCACAGTACTGCAGAAATTTGCAATTTATGTGGGACAGATAAACAGATTTATTTCATAGAATTAGGCCCTCTCAGTTTAAGCACCCATTCAGGCAATACTCAGTAACACCCCATACTGCACCAATGCCTACCATGATATGCACTGGAATCATTCATTTTCTGAGGAAGTAAATCTCCCCAGAGCCTGGCAGATTCATAAAGATGGTGTGTCTCACCCATAAACATATGTATAATAATACACATATCTATATAAACATGATAAGCATGTACATAAGCATAAATAATAAATAAATAAAAACAAGTGTGGGGACAAACTCCATTTTCCAATCTGTCCCCACATTTAACAATCATTAATAAAAATGTCAAGAAAACCCAAGTGTTATCAAAACATCCCTATATTTATCAACTTTGGAAATGTTGCAGTGTTTCCATGGATAACAGGAAGAACTGGAAGGGACCTTAAAGTCCAGTTCCAGCCCCCTGGACACCTTCCACTATCCCAGGTTGCTCCAGAGCCCCATCCAGCCTGGCCTTGGACACTTCAGGGATGGGGCAGCCACAGCTTCTCTGGGCAACCTGTGCCAGGGCCTCACCACACTCACAGGGAACAATTTTTAACATATAAAATACTTAAGTACTAAGCAGTGCTGCACATAAAAAATAACCAAATACCTTGTGATGGCACATCCAAAACGTCTGAATTCTTCTCAGTTTCCTCCTCTGTCTCTTTTGCATCATCTGCATCATTGCTCTTTTCTTTCAGTGAGGCAGCACTCTCCTAGATAAAAAGCAAGACTTTTTTCCATTAGTCAGAGACAAACACAATGAAGAAGAAGGTATCACCTCCTTCAAGGAGGCCCAAGGAGAATGGATACAGAAACATTTGTACCAATCTTGCTACAGGGTCAAGGCTTTAAGAGAAATAATTTTTACCTAGTTAGCAAAAATATTTTGATTAAAGTATTCACTAATTTGGAACTAGATTTATAGAGACAAAATAATTACTTCATTTGCACAGCAAATTCCATCTTGAGGTCCCTGGGTACCAAACAAGCACACAACACTTTTTCAGCACAGTGTGCACTCAAAAGTTGTGGTTTTGCTGATTTTACAGTCAGCAGAGTGGCACAAAGTAAAATGCAAGTTGAGGCTGAATCCAAACCAAACTCAAACTGTGCCAGAACCCACCTGCAGCTTTGGCCAGTGCCTGGCCCATGATATTTATTCCCTTTCACACTGTATTTCACTGCATTTACACACAGAAATGTAGGGGAGCTCAAGGCACAAACAGACAGGAGGATGCTGAGAAACATTCCCCTGGATTTCCAGACAAATATCCAGATCAACTCATCCATGCCACAGCAGACTCCTCTGGAGGCACAGCACCTTCTGTGCCCTGGCTGTGCCTGCCAGCTGGTGGGAAGAACACACATCTCTTCAAGCAGGACAGGAAGGTGAGAGAAAAGAAGCTGAGAGAAGAGGAGCCTTCAGTGGGAAGAGGAAAATTTACAAAATGGATTGAGAGGAAGAGCACAAGACCTGGGAAAGAAAAAGAGAAGGAATAAAATGAAGGAGCTTAAATAAAGTCTGAGAAAAGTAGGTGAAAAGTGCCAAAATATAAAATTTGTCATAAAAAAAAAAGAAAAAAAAACAAACCAAGAGAAGTAGGTTTCAAGCACTGATTTATTATAAAGGTGTTGGGGACTGAAAAGGAGAAAAGTCATGATCATGAACAGAGGTTTGATCCCTGTATGGATCCCAGAATTTATTCATCTAAGAGTTGGGACTCGAGGATCCTTGTGGATCCTTTCCACTCAGAATATCCTGTAAAATTGCTCTAAACATATTTTGGCAATTATTTCTGCAGAAATTTTAGGCAGAGAACACAGGTCATTTATCTGAAAGTCACAGGTGATACACAAACTGGAAACCCCAAAAGCAGGATGGACAACACAAAACCAAGCAACCTCTATCACACCTAATGCCAACATATTCCATGGAAGAGAGCTGAGGAAGAGGACAGGCAGCCATAAATAGTATTTGAAAAGCCCTCTAACAGCAAGGGGTCAGCACACAGACATGGAGCAGCCATGCACCTGCACAGCTAACACCTGCTGAACTCTGAGTCTTACTCTGCACACTGCAAATTTTCCTAAAACTGGATTCCTGCAGGGGTTTTGTGGGGCTGTAAGTTTTGCAGAAGCAGAATCCATTAATCTATACAGATGCCAGAGATTTATAGAAATATCTTGCAATGGCACTTCATGCTTGCTCCTGCTCTTAAACCACCAACCAAATGCCAACTGTACACCCTGTCCAAACTTTCCTTTCTACTTTCCATCCCCTTGAGAAGATCTATGACACTGTTGACACAAGGTGCATCTTCCTATGCAACATTTAAGGATTTGGCTGTCCTGCACAGAACACTGTGACTGAGCTCCAAGTTAACAAGAGCAGTGTAGGGTATCCTTTAAGGAGTTTCTTTACTTACCTCTCCCGCTTTAGATGATGTTTCTGCTGCAGCAGACAAGCTGGGCTCCTCCCTGCCTTCCTCCTCCTCTCCTCCTGGTTCCTGCCCAGTGTCTTTTGGATGCTCAGCTAAATCCTGGCTGTCTGAGGCCTCCTGCCTTGGCAGCCCTTGGCACTGCACCCACAGGGGAGACACGTGGTCGTAGCGGGTGTGCAGCACGCGAATGGCCACGCTGCTGAGAGCCAGCGACTTGGGCAGGTCAAAGCCATGCCCTGCCTCCTGGAACACGTGGCTTTTGAACCTGGGAAGGGCAGTGACAACAACAGGCCCTGGTAAGATTGGCAGCACTTCATTTGGTGTCTCCTCACAAATGGTCAAATGTCCTTTGGGATTTGTTGCACTGTCTGAGAAATGTTGTGGGATGTCACAGTGCTTGTGCTGGCAGCTGTCTGTAATACCCTCCAGCAAAGCCACAGCTGCATCAAGGGGATCAGAAGTTTCAAAAATAAGTCATGACAAGTTGACAATGAGGCAGGATCAACTGGCAGCTCTTTTATAAATCACATTCCTGGTAAAACTCAATAATTTATTGGGAAAATCCCTGCAGAGCTGTCTGTGTTATATCACTCTCAGCACCTTTCAAAATAATTCTAATAATATTTATTTTTCCATAAAATAAGCTGGTCACAATTTCTAAAAATCTTCTGGTAAAGCAACATTTAGCTTTTAATCATTGGTTGAATATTATAAGTGCATCTCTCTGCTGGCCAAAAGACACTTAACCCATAACACTTAACCCACATGGGCTTCTCCTGCAGGTCAATCTGACATTGCTCATCACCCACCCTTCTACTTATCTTAACAAAACTCACAGCAACAGCTCCTTAGTCAAGCTAAAATATGGAGTGGGAGTAGGAAGTCTGCTCAAAAATCTCATTTTGACAATGTACCATTTAAACGGTAATTCAATAAAAACACAAAACTCAGACTCAGAAATGACAGTGCATCTCAGGCTCTAAAATATTTTCTCTAACTGAGCATCAAGTATCACTCACTGATTTGCAAGCAACTGGAACAACTTAGAAAATATTAAATGCATCAGCAAGAAACACTGGTTCCAGAGGAATTTCAATTCTCTACAAAAGCTTTATTGTTTTTCTTCCAAATTTGTTCTGGCAGTGACAGGGTCCTGCTGGTGCATTTTAAGAAAGAATCTTATATATATATATCTAAACCACTCCTTAGCAACAGCCAGCACTTAGAGTCTGCAGAATGGATGCTATTCAACAACAACAAAAAGATGATGAGAAATTGATTCTTGGTGTTTACTCAACAAAGCCAGGCCTCATTTCAAATTAATAATTTCAGTGTGCTGTACCTTGCTTTCTTCTTCAGATTGACCCAAATACAGAAAGTACTATTTTCATCCTTTATGGCTGTGTGCATATTCCCAGTTTCAGAATCTTCATACATACTAGCTGTCTACAAAGAAAAAAGCCATTTAAATAATATGTTATTTACTTCACTTTGATTTATCTATATTTACTTGAATAAATAATTAAATAAATACATGTAAGAATGAAAATACACCAGACCAAGCCCAGCTGTGTTGTATTCATGTACTAAAGCACATCCATTATAAATTCATATCTGTTTCTTAAAATTTGAACTAATTCCTCTTCTTCCTCTGGCTTCATAAATTCTGTGAGCCAAGTACTGCCAAATAGGAGTTCTTCCATTATTTCTCTATTTCTCAGAATAAATTACAAAAAACAGAAAAAGGATTTACTGAGCAATAATGTACTCCTACTCCAGAGTCACTGCACAGATTATTTTATCCTTTAGGCAACATCAAACTTGTGAAATACTAATTATACTGGGAGCTTAATCCTAAATTCAGTAAGCAATAATTCAACATTTCTTCATTTGCAGGGGTTTTGACTGTGCACATACAACTGGTTCACTATTTCACTAATATTCCTTTACTAAACATACTTCATATATATGATTAATGTTCTTGAAACAGCAAGGTCACTACCTACACACGCAGCTCAAAAAAATGACTCTCCAGCACAATTTTATTTTCTTGTTTGAGTACTCTTCACCTTTCCCAAGATCTTAGTTCCAGAAATATTTTAATCACATGAAGTTGTGTTCAAATAATGTGTACAAGGCAACCTTATGAGCTGGTTTTCACAGCTACATTTTTTTGGTACAGGCAACAAATTTCATACAGCACCTCTTGTTTCCATCATCTCCAAATCCCACAAAATGTCCCAGTAGTTTATTTCTGTCTGACTTAATAATGAGATTTTCCACTGCAAAGTTCAGATTTTCAGGAGTTTTTGAATAATTACAAAGTCTGGCAAGTGCTATAAACACGATTTGGAAACTCACAGACTGATCTCTGTGACAGTTTAGGACCAAACAAAGCCAAGCATCATTAAAGGCCACTTGGAGTTAAACTTATGTGCACAAATCACAACCTTGAAGCAGTAAATCTCACTCACTTTGAGCAGGTTCTGTGTAGCCTCATTGTATTTCTTATGAAGCAGATCCTGCAATTGCAGAATAAATTCCTGGTACTGCTCTCGTCGTTTTTGTGTGATCTCATCTGGTGATGTCTCCAACAGGAGAGACTCCAACTTCTCAATTAACTAGAAGACATTGACATGGGAAATGTATCACCATCCTTAACATAGTGTGTGTTCTGTCATAAAAAATGAGGCAAACCTACTTCCTTTGTACCTATACAGATTTTAGTCAAAAAAACCAACCTTGTTTTTTTTAACAGACAGATAGGAAATCTAACTCAGAACCAAACCAGCCCAATGAAACCTGTATTACACATGCAACTTTCTGAAGAAAGAGAGCAGGCACAGATTGCTTAAAATTGCTTCACAAGCTATCAATGGCTGGTGACTTCTGTTGGTAAAAATCAATTCTGGGAACTTTTGTTCTTGCATGACATTTTACTGGAACAAGTGTTACAAAATGAGGCTGTTGTCCACCAAAGCATTTATATCTGACATGAGCTTGTATGCTGTGGTTGAAAATGGAAGGGAACGTGGGTGTTGGAATGCTAGACCTCAGTGTAGAAATACAGCACACAAATCCCTTAAATGCATATTGAAAGTCAATACACATCTTCAAGGTTAACAGTAAATCTGTAATTAAAGAAAAATAAAAAAATTGAAGAAAAACTTCTAGGTGTTGAAGATCTTTCAGCAATTTGGCCATGCAAAAAAGGAAAATAGAGTTTTCCCTTTTTTTAACATGGGGCTGTAAAGGATATGTTAAGCTTAAACTGAAATATACCATTTTAACACTTACATTTAGGACCACTTTCTCCTTCTCCATCACAACCTGAACATCCTCATCTTGGTTATCATGCCACAAGCTCATGAAAGTGTTGATTTCCTGAGGTATGGTGGGGTCAGGAGTCCCATCACAGCTGAGGTAACGCTCCCACTACAGAAGAGTTCAGAGAAAAGTGGATACAGGTGTGCTACACACTGCTATTACAAGAAAAAGGAGGATTCTGAAAGACAAATATATTATAGTGACAAATTCACACCTGCATCTAAACAGGATTCTAACACCACCTGGTTTATTATCCTTATGCCAGAAAAAAAAGGTTTACTTTGATATTAATGTGTTGCATGCTTCTGCCCACCTCACATTTGCTGTTTGTACCTATTTATCAGTGGGCTCTGCTCTGTTCCACAAAAGCAATGAATTCAGTACCTGCCACAAGGGAGGGGCTGGAGGGATAAAAAGACTGAGAACAGAAATGAGCATGGTGCAGGTGGGTCTCAGATCAGATTCTGCCAAAACAGAAAATTCCTACACTGCCAATAAAGCTGATAAAGAGCTTCTACTGGAACATGTTTACTCCTCCTTTCTCTGCCTCTGAAAGCGATTTCCTCTCCTTTACCAGCATCAATTCTTCTGTTGCAGAATCCCCTGGCAGGAATGTGAAATCCTAGATTAGTGAGTTTTAAAAATAATTTTATTTTCCTATCAACTCTTGGTCATTTCTATAAGTGGTGGAAAGAAAAAAATCAGTGGCAGACTAAACCCACTTAATGGCAAACATAAGCCTAACATTGGCTCCTGGGATCAATTTATCACCCATAATGGAATTTTTTTCATCCATAGGATAGGATATTAAGGAAACATTGCCCTCCTGTTTGCTGTGAAGATTAATAATCTTTTGTTACTGAAAATTGCATTACAAAGGAAAATGCAGCTTTTAAAGCAAAAGCACTTATAGGATTGCATTCCCAACCACTTCCATTAGCACTGACTTCAAATAAAATAACAATAGGGGAAACTCCTGTATAAAAGACTAATCAATTTTCAGTAATAAGACATCTGATTTTTTTTTTTTTCCATATTGGCACTTAAAAGAGAGCTTCACTTGTATCATCACAGTCTTAGAAGTAACAGCACTTTTTTTGAGAAAAAGGATAAACGTCATGTTAAGTTGTAAGTGCATGTCTTCATCTAAACTGAAATTGTTCAGAAATAGATGTGGAAACTCAGGTATTATATATTTCTTTTTCCTTAAATAATCATCTTAACAACACTCTGGTATTTCCTATAATATACCAGTGTTTTATCAGACTTATTTTAAAAAAAATAGTTCTAGTTTGTCAAAAACATTCATAAACAACAGCTGGCAATGATCACAAGCTGTAACAGGGAAATGCCAATTGCATTCAGAGAAAAATTGTTAGAGTAGTAAAGCTGTCAAAGATGCTGTGGAACCTCCAACTTTTAAGTATTTCAAAGTCCAACTGAGCATCCTGATTTAACTTCAGACTTTGCCCTGCTTGGTGCAGGAGGTTGAAGTACAGGAATTTTAGAAGTCCTCTCTAAAATGATTTATCCTATGATTGTGAAGTTGTTCTGCAGAGACTTTAAAAGGATTAAGCAATATACAAGATAAAGAGGAAATCCTTGTGTCCAGAAGCCTGTAGGATATGAAACTCTTGTTTCCTTACCTGACCAAATCTCATTACCACACTGTTACTGAGTGATGTGCCTACAAGATTCACAGAGTGAAATCTGCTGTATTTCCACACCTTACCACTTAAAACTAAATGTAACAGGTACACAATGCCATTGGGTGATGATTCAGCCACCTTGGATGACATCCTGAACTTCAGATACCAACTTTTAGCTGCATTTTCATACATTTCCAGTCCTGACCTGGGTTTGTGCCACATCCTTCAAAAATCTGGCAAACCTCTCCCTAAATGCTGACCTGTGATATGCAGGAACCACCGAAACAGATGTTCTACAGAATTTCTTTTTAAGCCCTGGCAGAACGGTTTTTTTTTTGGTGAAACAGTTAAAAGCAGAATGAACTAAAGAAATAAAAGAGGAAGAATAGATACCAGAACATTTGAAATTACAATTCCTTGTGACTCTTGGGGTAAGGTGTGGGGCATTGATACTTTGATCACCAAACAGGCTCCTCTTTGCCCACATTTCTTTTCTGTGTGCTCCAAAGGAAAGAAGAGACTGAGCATGGCCTGTAACTGCTTTGAGATGGAATTTGAAATGCTGTCATAGCACACACCTACATTCAAGAACTGGAAACTCCTATAGTCTCTCCCTTGCCAAACCTCTGGGCAGATTTTGGCAAGAAAGCTTACCTTGGCTTGTTCCCTGTAATCCATTTTCCACTGCAGTGCATAAAGAAACTTCTTTTCCAGTGATTTAAGTTTTGCTAGTTCAGACTCCTTCTCCTCTTGATACTGTTAAAAAAAAATATATCAAACAGAACAGTTAAATATTTGGCTTATTTCTTACAATTATTTCACACAGAAGAAACAAATTGGGGATATTTGAATGAGTTATTATTTAGACAAATCCAAAACACTGTAAACTTGTTTTTTTTTATGAAACATCCAATTGAGAAGACTGCAGTAGTTTGCAATATGTTATTGTCATCACAGTAGCTGCTGAGTCATATGATAAAGATAATGTGACATATGATTGTAACCTCTCACTTGAACAGCTTCCATAACAGCATCCTGAAGATAGCTCTAATTGGAGCTGCTAAAAAATGTAACTGCAATTGGGAAAAAGTGTACAAGATAGGATTTTTTTTCCCTTTTAATTTCTATTATTTTAAGCTCATCTTCTCCCTAGGAGGAAAAAAATATTCTGTGGAATACAAGAGGAGTAGACGAGCAACTCTCAAAAAAATTAGTTTGTTGTAAATCTCTTTTTTTCCTTTTTAAACACAAAAATATTTATCTATTACCAGCTAATTTTTGTTCTATGCCAGACTGCTCAGAAAAATAAATAAACATAGTCTAATACACACACATATATCTGCAAACACAAATCACTCTATCTGCCTGAGCAGGGAATCAATTAAGGAATTTGTACCAAATATCCTCATGGGGCACATGAAAAATACATTCAATTGAAAGCCCAGTGGAAATAAAAAAAACCCACAAACTCAAAGGCCTTTAATCAAACTGAAGAAACACATCACAAAAGGAAATGTATTTAAATTTATCAAAACTGGATTTCTTCAGTATTGTTCCCAACAATAAGTATATAAGGGAATTAATTCCTATAAATTACAGGTGTTTTACAGGCCTTGTCTCAAGCTGAGAAATAGGATTTGATTTTTTCCATTAAGTAGAAGACTAACCTTTGCCTCAAGATTTTTCAAGTGCTCTTGAAGTAGTCTCTCCCTTTCAAGCCTTTCTGCTTCTTCTCTTTCAGCCTGTAATTGGGCCTCAGCTGAGGATTGGGAAAGAGATCAAGAGCATCACTATGCTTTCCTAAATAAAATCTAAAAAAATATTTGGCTACCAGCTGTAATGATAAAATCACTATAAAATGAGCAACATAAATGTTTATCTTTCACTGCACAGAAATCTCCCATATGAAGACTGATCCAAATTAATTAGAATTTTACTAAAACACACTGTCTCTGGCACTGCCCCTACCAGTCTGTGAGGATAAAAGTGGAAACAAGTGCAGCAGCAGGAGTGCTCTCTCCATCTACAGCTTCAATGGACACAAGTTCTCAGTCCAAAGTCTTGAGTGAAATTCAGTGCTTTAATCCCAAATTCCTTTTCTTTCTTCCTACAACCACTGGTTTCCTTTTTTTTTTTTTTCAATTTTACAGCTGTTTGTTCATTGAAATCCTCTTCAGAATCTGCTACTCCACAGTTTTGCTCTGATGGGGAAGTGAGATGCAGCATCAAGGAACAGAGAATTTGGCCCACACCAGAAAAAAGGGAGGAATCATTTGTACTTGTGAAACAGAGACAGCAATTCACATCTAGTTCATGACATGGCTTTCTGCCCATTTATCTAAAATAAACAATCTGTCCATCATATTCCCTCTGAATGAAGTGCACATTACCTCTAAGCCTCTTTTCCCGGGCTTTCTTCGATTTTCCACCTTTGCCATCGGACTTCATGTTTGCAATAAGGGAGAAGAAAACAAATGTCAGTATTATTTTCATACAATTTGGCAGTTCCATAACTCTGTGACTTTGCTCTTCCAATGTGACCCCTCAGTTAAGACTTCAGACTCCCTAGGCAGCCCCAGAATAGTAATACACAATCTAAACTCAATTTTCTTCTGCTTTTTATGATAAGGTCTTACAATTAATGTATTTTCTATGCTAGACATTCCCAAACACAGCCACAAGAGTATTAAAATATTTTGGTTCAATGTAGAAATTGAACAACAGGCAGATCTGCTAAAAAAGTAGATGCTGTAACTTCAAACATTTTAGGAAATACCAGAAAAAGTATTTTGGGACAAGCCTGGCATCTAGAAGCATCTAATTCACAAGACAAAATAGTAAAGAGTTCTCTTTTCTGTTATAAAATCTCACTGTAACTCCAGACAGTTCACTGTTCACCTCCAGCATAATCCTAGAATAACTACATTTTACATTTGAGGTTCTCAGAAATTATCTGACCACTGGTCCTTCTTCACACACCAAGTGTGTTACAAATACTCTTATTTCACACTTTGATTCATGACTATCACACATTCAGATATAAATAACTACTTGTTTGCTTCACACTACCTGGCATGGCAATAAATATATTTGCATAAATATAAATATATAAATGCAACTTGGAGTACAGAGATTGCCATGCAGCTGGGACAGATGCAAAGGTGACAATTAAGTGTCACCAGAGTCTTGAGTGCATTTTATTGCATTTGTTACCAAAGCATTCATTTGCAAAATTACCCCAAAACAGAGTCAGTAAAACTCACACTTTTACCCATTAGGATTTCAGACAAGAATTTGTTCTTTCCACTTTGATAAATAAATAAATGAATAAGCAAACAAATAAATAAACTGAAAATGGAAAATCTGCTTGTTTCGTTTACTTGCAATCACATTTTTGTCACTTTCTTTTCACGTTCCTATGACTTAACAGAGCACTGAGAAGAGTGGACACAGGACTCACAATGTGACCCCACCAGTGCCCAGCACAGGGGACAGTCACTGCCCTGGTCCTGCTGCCACTCCACGGCTGGGACAGAGCCAGGACATTGCCTCTCTGCCTGGACACCGTTGCCAAGCCAAATAAACCAAACAAGCAGTGGCAGCACTGCAGGAACACTTGGCCTCCCTGCAAAAGGCACAAAAGCTTGGTATCCTGGAGACGCCTCTTCCTCCTTCAGATTCAATTAACCCTGGCCAGTTGCCACAGGAAAAAAACAGAAAAACAATTAAAAAAAATAAACACAACTGTGAACTACAGCGTGTTTTTGCCTACCTACCTGTTTTTTCGGTTTTGGACCCTAAAAGATCAGGAGAGGAAAAAAAAAGAAAGGGAATGTCAGACAACAACGTATCAGCTAGAAAAGAATAATTAGAAAAATACTACTATTCTTTAAAACCGGATGAGAGTACCTATTGAAAAACTGTAACGACAATAATTTCAATACTGTAGAAAATCAGCTATTATCACATGGCTCTTGGAATGAAGTTTGTTACCACAGAGCCATTCTGCCAACAAATGGCAGCCACCCCCCGGCTGGTTCAAACCAGAGTAACCGTGGCAGCAAACCACTGCACCAGGACTGACACGGCCTCACACATGAGACAACACGTCCTTGGGTGCTTCCTTCAGCCTTAAAGCCTTTTTCCCACCTCCTGGGACTTCGGTAGCTGACAAGGAACGCCCCACTTTATTCCAACACCTCATCCTTCTCTCCCCTGTCCACCACATAACCCATAATCCATACCCCTTACCATGTCCCGTGGCGGTGCCGGTGTCCCTCAGGATACCGATCCTGTGGTGGGTGGCGGTGCCCGTCTCCCTCAGGACTCCGATCCCGTGTCCCTCAGGCTGCCATTCCCGTGCCCCGGTCCCTCAGGACTCCGATCCCGTGTCCCGGTCCCTCAGGACGCCGTTCCCGTCCCTGTCCCTCAGGCTGCCGTTCCCGTGTCCCGGTCCCTCAGGACGCCGTTCCCGTATCCCTGTCCCTCAGACTGCCGTTCCCGTGTCCCTCAGGACTCCGATCCTGTGTCCCGGTCCCTCAGGCTGCCGTTCCCGTGTCCCGGTCCCTCAGGATGCCGTTCCCGTGTCCCTCAGGACTCCGATCCTGTGTCCCGGTCCCTCAGGCTGCCGTTCCCGTGTCCCGGTCCCTCAGGACGCCGTTCCCGTGTCCCGGTCCCTCAGGACGCCGTTCCCGTGTCCCGGTCCCTCAGGATGCCGTTCCCGTATCCCTGTCCCTCAGGACGCCGTTCCCGTGTCCCTGTCCCTCAGACTGCCGTTCCCGTGTCCCTGTCCCTCAGGACTCCGATCCCATGTCCCTGTCTCTCAGGACTCCGATCCTGTGTCCCGGTCCCTCAGGCTGCCGTTCCCGTGTCCCGGTCCCTCAGGACGCCGTTCCCGTGTCCCTGTCCCTCAGGCTGCCGTTCCCGTGTCCCGGTCCCTCAGGATGCCGTTCCCGTGTCCCTCAGGACTCCGATCCTGTGTCCCGGTCCCTCAGGACGCCGTTCCCGTGTCCCGGTCCCTCAGGCTGCCGTTCCCGGGGCTCCCGCAGGCCCCGCCCGCAGGCCCCGCCCGCAGGCCCTGGCGGCCAAGGCGCAGGCGCAGCTCAGGCTGGCCGCGCTGCCGTAAAGCGGCGCTGCCGTAAAGCGGCGGGCGGCGGCTCCGGGAGCAGCGGGTGAGATCCCGGTCCGGCCTCGGCGGGATCGCGGGGACCGGGGACGGGACCGGGGACGGGAGCGGGGACGGGAGCGGGGACGGGACCGGGGACGGGACCGGGGACGGGAGCGGGGACGGGACCGGGGACGGGAGCGGGGCGGCAGCAGAGCCGGGGGGAGCTGGCGGCCCGAGGAGGCCCCGCAGCGGAGCCCGATTGGGTTCCAGTCGCTTGCGATTTTTGGCTGTCCCGGCCCTGGCAGCGTCCAAGGCCAGGCTGGACAGGACTCGGGACAACCTGGAAGAGTCGGGACGAGATGATCTTTAAGGGCCTTTAAACCCAGGCCAGTCTGTGACTTTGTGTCTACAGAAATAAAAATCACTTACTTTGTCACTGATCCTTCGCTGGACTCAATCTGTAATGCACTTAAAGAGTCCTTAAAAATGCTAAATTTATGAATGCGACAGCTGCAGGAATATGCATGTGTATGTATAAAATGGATATATCTATATATACAATATAGGAATATGTAATATGTAAATATATAGGAGATAAAAATAAATACATCAAAATATGTTATTATAAACATTGCTGTATGAATATATAAAATACTTAAATATGTATTCTGTATTTTTATCTTTAAAACATTATACGATTTTTAGCACACTATAGAAGCAGCCAGGCCAGCAGGTACAGAATTGTAAGGGTGTGAGAAAGCAGTCAATGAACAGCACAGTTGTTGAAAGTTATTAGAAGTTTCTTGTTTTCTGTTTGAGGGGGGAGGAGAGAAGACAATGAGAAGCTAAATGGAATAAAAATTAAGAAAGAAAAAGAAAAAGCAGTAGAACCAGAATTAGAGCAAATGGGGCTCAGTAGAACACACAAGTTTTAGGAAGGCTGAGGTGGTTTACTGACTCCCAGAGAAGTCTAATTTCAAATTGGTTATCCTTCAGGTAACAAAACCCAAACAAACCAAAAAATCACCCAAGGACAGAGTTCACTGAAATGTGAGAATGGCCAATTCTTTAAGAAGTGAAGTGATAAAACTGTACAAAAATGTAAGTGTCTTAAATGCCACCAGCACTTTCCTTAACCAGAAAATGAACCCCCTTTCACTGTGCACTCAGTTAATTAAAAACACATTGTTCTTTTCTCTCCAAGCTGCTGTACCTTGGAAGGGAGTATCCCAGAGGAGCCGACTACTTCAGAAGCCGTTTGAAAGCAGCTTTTCTAAAAAACAAAGATGAGAAAGACCCTGAAAAAATTAAGCAACTGATTGCCCGGGGAGAATTTGTTATAAAGGAGCTGGAGGCTTTGTACTTCCTGAGGAAATACCGAGCCATGAAGCAGCGCTACTACAGCGATGACAAGTAACCACACCCCCCAGGAAAGGTAACAATAAAAGAGCTCTGGCTGCAATTGAAGTGAAATGTGACTCCTTCCAAGCCCTCTAGAGCACAAATCAGGGAGCTGCTTCCCCACCAGGAGTCATCTGAAGGGTTTGGGGTGTGCAGATTATGGGTAATAGGTTTTCCTCTGCTGCTTTTGACCTCCTCAAACTGAAACATCAGGTATGAAACGATTTTTCAGGAAGGTGTGGTTGTACAGCCCTGCTCTGTTTCACTACCATGTATGTGTTGCACAGAAACTCTTCTAATCCCAAAGCTGGGTGTCAGTTCAAGGTGCTGTGCTTATTACCTGAAAGATGAACCTGATTTTTAAAAATCTTCCACGTTGAACCATCTGTTTTCATTGGAAATGAGCATCCTCTCAAAAGTGAAGTTCCCAGCCCTGCAGAGAGAATGCTGTGTTCAGTTCTGGTCTCCACAGTTCAGGAAAGACAAGGAGCTACAGGAGAGGATCAAGCAGAGGCCATAAACATGAGGGGTTTGGGCATCTCTTATGAGGAGGGACTGCAGGAGCTGAGCCTGTTTAGTTCAAAGAGAAGACAAGACTGAGCGGGGATCTCTTCAATGCATATAAATATCTCATGGGTGGGTGCCAAGAAGATGGTGCCAGGCTCTTTTCAGTGCTGCCCAGCAACAGGACAAGGAGCACTGACCATAAACATACTGCAAGAAGTTCCACCTCAGCATGAGGAGGAATTTCTGCACACTGAGGGTGGCAGAGCCCTGGAACAGCTGCCCAGGGAGGGCCTGGAGTCTCCCTCTCTGTGGCCATCCCAAACCAACCTGGACTTATTCCTGTGTCACTTGCTCCAGGTGACCTGCCTGGGCAGGAGGGTTGGATTAAATTGTTACCAGAGGTCCCTTCCAACCCTGACTATTCTGTGAAAGTAAATTCTTAAAGCTTTTAACCTCATCTGCTTAACTTGCAGAGGCACCACCTTGCTGTGTCAGGGAGACAACTGCAGGGTCAGGAAAGGGGGGTGTTTGAACCATAGCGCTTTAAGCACTTGGGCCCTGAAGACCATTCCTGCTACTGCTGATTTCTGCTGTTGTGTAACTGCTGCAGCAGGAACAGAAAACTTGATCTTTGCCCCTGGAAGCTAAGTTTGGCTGGCCATGGCTGTTTGCTCCAGGCTGCCTCTGTAGGCCTTGGCTCAACTCACACTTGTGTCAGAGCTGATACTCTGTTGGGTTGGTTGGTGTTCCCACCAACTAAATGACACTGGAGAGAGAAATAATCTTTGAAATATAGGTAAGGCATTTTAAGGTCACTCAAAGAATTGCCAAGAAAGGCATCAGCAAAACCAGGTTTAATGTAAAAGTGTGAGTGTGACAAAGTCCATTCAACAAGGTTCATTCCACCAGCACACAGAGAAAAAGCAAACTAAAATCTACAATCAATCAATCAATCAAAAACCAAAATCAGCCAAAACTTATCTCTGAGGATGCTGGGGATTCAAAAAGGATAAGGATGGAAAAGGGTCTGGATAAAAGGAATAAGGGAGATGCTCCCATTAAATCACAAAGTTCAGAGTGCAAAACCCCTTGTAAAACTGAGCCCCAGATCTGACCAGTGGTTTATGTCTGAAGGTTTAACAGCACTTACACTTAACAGCACTTATTATTTAATTTAAAACAATATAACTAAAGATTCATACAGAATTTCCTATAAGCACAATAGCAACTCACTCATAGGCCCGAGTTACTTGCAATCTGCAGTACTTAAAATCTCTGAGAGCACTATCCATTGTACATTTTCTATAGCACACCCACACTCACAATCCTGGAGTATGTACAAGATGCAAAACTCCCCTGGAATTCACTGAAGCACTCACCTTGGATACCTTGTCAGTGCCTGAAGGGTGGAGTCTCAAGGAAGGGGGGCATCATTCCACACTCTGTTGTCACTGCTGGTCCTCCAGATACAGCAAACAAGAGGTCACTGGCTCTGATGGCCACACACAGAGTGACTTGTGGTCACTCACTGCCCACTGCAGTCCAGGAGAGCTCTGGGGGCCTCACTCAGGCCCGCTCTTTACAGGGTCACAAGACAGGTGGGTTTAGTCACACCTATTTTCCATCCTGACTACAATCCAGGTTTGGTAACTTCCTCTGAAATTTCAAAAAAGCTGTTCCACTGGAGGTGTTTTTCAGGCAGGCAAAATAAGTTTCCAAGCCTGTTGGTTACCAAGCAGGAGCCCTTCAGACAGCACCAATTCCTGGGAACTGTTGCTGAAGAGCTCCAGAGGAGCTCAGCCCAGGTGCTGAATACAGCTGGCCTGAGGAGGAGGGGGGTGGGATGCAGCACCATCCTCACAGTATTCTAGGATGGAATTTAAAAAGTGATGGCAGAGTGCAGTACCTTGTGATGAAACACACGTGCTCCAGCTCCTGCCACCACACTGATGTGAAAAACTTCCACATCAGCAGAGCTCCTCTGCACTTCCACCTGCTCTGAGCAGCCCCTCTCAGAGACAGGGACAGCAAGGGGGGCAAGGACAGCAGCTCTGGGACAGGCAGCAAGAAAGGATGGAGAACAACTGCCAAGCACACAGAATTCATGGGATGCTCTGTTACCTGAAATTCCTGCAGAGGAAAAGGAAACTGGGACAGACACTCACAATAACTATTTTTTATTACATTACAATAAATAGGAGCAGTACAGTTTGACAAAAAAATGACAAATTCCAGATCACCTCACAGCACATACTCCTAAAAACATTAAAAATTTTAAAACAAACAGTGGTCTTTTTTTTTTTTTTTCCTTTTTTTAACTTAATGTCTGGCATGACCAACATTCCTAGGTCACACAACCAAATTATGGAAAAACTGGATCACACTGCATATGTTCCACATCAAATAAAGCACAATGTACAAAATGTGCATGTTTCAGTTTACACTATACAAAAATAGTTAAAATACATTCCAGGTAAACATATTACATTAAGAAGTCATTCTAGTAAGAAGTTGGCACTCAAGAGGAAAAAGCAGAAGTATTTTCAACATGAAAACACAAGACAGTGGAATAAAGAAATGTTAGGAAAGATTTACCATCTATGTAGCTTTATGTAAACTTGAGACACAATGATTTGTTTTACAGTTTGATGGTCTTTGAAGGTAATAACTGTATTGCTTCATAGTCTAGACAAGAGCAGAAGATTGTGTGTGTCAGTATTTACCCATTATCCTGTTACTGTAACAAAGCCCACACAGCAAAAAAGTAGCAAAAAAATTCAGGGCACTGAAACTGGTGGGAATAATTCCTTCTGGAGCAAACCAAGGATCCAGGTACTCAGCAGAGTTACATAAAGCTACTGTAAGAAGGTGTTACTCCCTGACACATGGCAGTTTGACACGGTGACACGGGCAGTGACTCCCAGCTCGCTCAGGAGCTGCTCTCAGGACACACAGCACCCAGGGATGTTCTGTGGAAGCATCTCAGACAGGGCAGGGCAGGGATGATGGAGCAACTTGTGCAAGCTGCAGTCCAACGTGCTTCACCAAATCTCAACAAACAGGAAGACAAAACTGCACAACAGTGGCAAGGGTGGGGTTGGGTTGGTTTTTTTTTTTTCAAGTAAATAAGGGCTAATCTAAATGAATTTTGTACTAATTTGATTAGACTGGCAGTACAGCTCACTTTTGCTGCAAAACCCCAACACTAGTTCATATATAGCTTTATAGTAGAGCTATAGAAATCCACTTTTGATGAATAAGACATTTCAGCTACAAATTCTCCTAACAGCTTTTAGTTAAATTAACAATAGAATTTTAGACCAGCCCTAATTTGACATGCAGTGTGATTCAGTTACCAAAATTAAAGTAACCTTAAGATTACTTCCATTTGCTCGAGGCTTACAACCCACTTTTGCTATGTTCTTCTTGTATTATCAAGAATGTATAAAATGTGCAAATAACTGTCTCCAACACATTTTAACCTTGGAAGCTCTGAAGTATTTTGTGACAATAAGAGTCTGTTCTTACTCCTTATTGGTCCTTACAGTATAAAGTTAGGTTCTCTGTTCTCCTGTTCCTGTTTTTCAGAATATGTCATAACCTACATTGCACACTGAAGCTGAGAGGAGGGGAGGGGTCTGGGTTTTGGTGAAGGGTGGGAATGGGGGGCACAGGCAGGGAAAGGCCTGATTTCTCCTAGACACAATGAAATTAAATATGGGAGCAATCCACATACTCTCTGCTCCCTGCCAGCTTTGCAGGTCCCCACCTACAACAGTCTGGGTTTTTTTTGGAGAAGCAAAATAATGCTTCTCACAGAAATGGTCCAAGTTACACAGTGCAATTTTTACATACCTGTGTAAAATTTCCATTCCAGGAATACCTTAGGTTAGGGCAATGCTGCTATTCCCTGTTCCAAATTTTCCAGTGTCTCCAACAATCCTACTTCAATGTCCTCTGTTTTATTTTTTGGGCACACCAGTCACACCTTCCAGTGTCACTCTGCAGCTGAGTTAGCTCCTGTGAAGAACTGCACCTTCAGGGACCAAAGCTTTCCTGAAACAAACTCCACATTTACAGGGAGACACCAGAACAGGAAACACTGGGACTACTGGCTCCTACTTCAGTGGATAACTAGGCTACAGCAGTAGCAAAAAGTGGAAGCTCCTGCAAAAATCTGGCATTAATTCCAATCAGAAAAAAAAAAAAAAAAAAAAAAAAAAAAAAAGTGGGGGGAGAAAAGAACAAAAATCACAAGATAACTTAATCACAGAGAAAGACAACATTAAACTCTTGGTGTAGCTTCATGACAGTCTAGACACTGGAATGCCACTCACCAACCATTGAATCAGTACTTCACAGACATCACACAAACAACACTGACTCTGGAAATCATGTTCTATGCTGACAGATTGTGCAAATTCCACACCACTTCCATGGCATAGTGGATTTCCAAATTATCTGCATGAAGCAGCTAAATTCAACTCTTTCATTCAATCATCTGATGTTGCTAGAATTTAGAATTTCTCCCCTATTTTGCATAAAATGGGCATCTGGAAATATTTAATGCCACTCTTGGGGGAAAAAAAAAAAAGAATGGTTTTACTCCACTATGTAATTTAGGATTGATTCTGATTTAATTCTTATGGAAAATTCTGGGTCCATCTATGAATTAACCTAAGAATTTGAATCAACTTCTCTTTTAAGGCATTCTAGTATTTCCTAGGGACACTCAGGGTGAAATCCTGACCCTACTGAACAAAGCTACTCAAAGCTCTGACAGAGGGGGATTTCACCTTGCTCTTCAGACACAAATAAGTCAGTGAAGCTCTTAAAGCAATGCATTAACAATAGCAAATCAACCTAATTAGAACTTTTACTTTTTCCATTGCCAGGTGTGCATTGTTGTATTTTAAATTTTTTTTCTTTTTTTTTTTTAATTTTTTATAGAAAAAATAGAGTATTTAAGGAGCAACCATGACAAATTGCAGTGAATTTTTTTTTGAAACTTTTCTCTTTACATTCATTAAAATTGATCTGAAATGCTACAAGACTAGATGCCTAGAAGCAAAATCTACAGGAAGACTATAAAGGCTTCTGGTCTCTCTCTATTGCAATCAGTCTAAGATAAAGAAAAGGCTGAAATGAAAGTTTCTTTTGCTAACTAGTCCTTTTTCCCAACCAAATTTATAAAGCCAAAAATTTAGAGGGGATGTTAAAATGTGTAGAGCATCATTTGTTTGCTTTGCACACAGAACAGAAGTTCACAATCAGTAAGAAAAATAGGAAGTTAGCAACTGTGCATGCACCAAAGAGTCCTAAGACAGTTCTTGGGTTTTTTGTGGGTATTTTTTGTTTGTTTTGGGTTTTTGTTGTTTTTTTTTTTTCCTTTTATTTTCACAGGCATTGCTAGTTCAAGAACCAACAGTCAAAGAATACTGGCACTTTAAGAGGAATGAAGTTTCCACTGTCATTTAAAACAAGCATTCAGGTAAAGCTAACAGGATCATGAAGCAGAAAGTAAAGTAATGCTAAAACAAATGCTAATAATTTAGTGTAATGTACAAAATTACTTCAGTACTTCTTAAGAATAAGGATAAATTGTATTTACATAATTATACACTTTGTCTTTGTCTTCTTTTTCTTCTTTTTACCATCTTTGCTCATCTTCTCTTTGTGTTTTCTGATTTCTCGGACTAATGTGTAGAAGGCATCATCAACACCCTGAAAAGATCCAGAAAACACAAATCAGCATCAGGTTCAGACTCACAGCCTGTGTCCCTCCCTGGCCACCTGAGAGGGCTCCATCAGCACATTTTGCTGCCTACCTGCCATCCTTTGAACAAGGAATCCTGGCTGCAGGACTAATCCTGTTCCTCTCTGGAATTCTGACACAACCACCTGAGGGAACTGCTCTGGTGCCAGCAGGAGCTGACTCCTGCTCCTAAACTGGGCTTAGGGCATCCTGCAGTCACTCACAGGTGAAATTCCACTGCTGATGTGGGAAGGAAGGTAATGCAGAGTGTGCTGGCTTTGCCTCCATCTCCAAGAGCACACCTTACCCCACCCCAAGCTAGAACAGTGTGCATTTATATAATAACACCTCACAATTAGGTTATAAATATGTATTATCATAGAATGGCCTGGGGTGGAAGGGACCTTCAAGATCCTCCAGTTCCAATACCTTCCACTGTCCCAGACTGCTCCAAGCCCCATCCAACCTGGCCTTGGACATTTCCAGGGATGGGGCAGCCACAGCTTCTCTGGGCAACCTGTCCTAGAGCCTCACCACCCTCAATGAGAAGTTATGAAGCCTTAACTATCTTTATGCTTTAATGGTCTATATGCAGCTCTGGAATTTGAATTCTAATATTTGTACCAATAATTCAATACCAAAGACATAGCTGTGATTAATCCACATATTCTGATCAGGCACACTGGTACAGTAATCACACCACAGTTTTATAAATCTTTACACATGCAAATCAATCAAATCAGTCCCATGTCCCAATGATAAATTATTTGATAAATCATTCTATTCAATTCTGAAAGTTAAGGACACTTGAAACAAATTCTCTCTGGTGTTGCACAGTCACTTAAAATCTCCATGGCTCCAAGACTTAAGCTACAGAAACAAAAGCTAAAGTTTGTTCACACTGAGTAGTTTTTCAATATTTTCAGGAGTAATTACAGCTGACCAATATTAACTCTGATCTAAAGAAACTAGAAAATCCAAAAGCCTGATATGGATCACTATCAAGTACAAAGCTGTACAATGTACTTTGGCACAACCTACTAATGGGAAAAAATTTATGGCCTTGCTCTGAGGTTGCTTCAAGTCCCACTGAAGTATTCATGTTGTCAGTCTGCCCTTACATTTAATAATTTGAGTACAGGCAGTTATAAAATCCTGAAGATAAAAATTTTCTTCATTCTTTGCTGCCTTACTCCTTATATCTTTGAGAACTGTTACTCTATCACTGCAGCCAGATGCATCACTATAAAAGAGGTCTAGAAATTCAGCCACACAAGTTTGCCTTCAAAAAAAGTAACACTCTGCATTTCCTCCTCTATGCCTGCTTCAGTAAAGAACTGAAAGTGAACTCTGAAAAAACAAAAAGCCAAAAATCACCCAGTTCAGCCAAACTAAGTGGTAGTGATGAAACTTAATATAAAAAGTCCAAACAACAGGGAAGTGTGAAATAGCTTCCCTCAAAAAGCAGCACTCAGTAAAAGCTAAATTTATTTAAAACCTTCAAGTTCATAAAACATTTATACACAACTGATGCTCAGAGTCCTTGGCAGTCCATCTCCCAATATTAATAGCACACTTTGCATATCACAAAACCTTACAAACAACTTGTTCTACATTTTGAGGCATTATTGACCAATATAAAATTGATGCAGAATGCCTAGTGGGAGAAAAGCCTTATTCCTGCAAGAGGTCATGTCACTCATTAGTTTGTGGAAAATTAAAAATACTTGGTATTACTTTAGAGAGAATTAGTGTATTTTGCTAACAGCTTCAGCATTAATGCACCAAGAGAATATTTAGCAATGCTCAAGTAGGGAAATGCTATAGGAGTAACACCATTTAATGATTCCACTGCAGATCTCACTATTAAGAAGGAAGACAGCACTAAGAATATATCACAACAGACAAAACAAGTTTTATTTCTGAAACACAAGAACAACTGTTCTGTTCACACTGCCTTATAGAACCACCTTTCAGAAATGGCTTTCAGTTGGTGCCTTCAAATGAGACACACCTAAAAGCTGCAATTAAAGTCTTCAAATGAGAAATCCTCCCTCATTAAACTTGTTTTAAAATAAATGCAGAGAACATAACGTACAAAGTCATACTCAGATACTACCATGAACCTTTAAACACATGACTTCCCACTCAAGGCTGAGATTTTTTTTTTTTTCCTACCTAGTAAGATGATGATCTTTCACATACAGCACATGTTGCAATACAGAATCATAGAACGTTTTGGGTTGGAAGGGATCTTAAAGATCATCTCATTCCAAACCCCTGCTGTGGGCAGGGACACTTTTCACCTGACCAGGTTACAGAACTGACCTGGCTTTCATCCTTGCATTTACACCTTTGTAGACCAAGCCTCACAAATTACTGTGTTTGGTCCTGCCACAATAGAACATGACAAACAAAACCATGCTTAGACCATTTGTGAGTTAGAAGTGGAGAACACAAGGTAAAGGGAGGTCTTGCACTTTTCAGCCTGCCCATTAAATTTTAAATGTAAGTAGTGGATCCTCTGTCTCCAGAAGGTCCCTGAAGGCATCAGTGTTGTGAGATCAAAGGCTGCCAACCTTTCCAGTCAGCTCTTTCAGCAGGAAGGGACTGCAGGCAGCTGACCTTCCTCCCTCTGACAATGCACTTATTGTGTGCAAGATGTACTGAAAGGGAGCTTTACATCCAGCCTTAGATTAGCAGCTCACAATTCCCTGTGCAGGCTCAGAACTAAAGCCCAGAGCTTCACTAAAGGTGCACTGACACTCCTTGCTCCTGGCTCTGCTTCCTGCAAAGGGCAGAGGGAACAGAACAGCAGAACTGATCCCAAAGGATCAGCCTGCTCCTGGCTATCAATTTGTTTTTGGAGCCCCACATGCTCCCATGGCTGCAGAGATGTGGCTGCACCACCACAAGCACACATAAGACCCAGCAACAAACCTGACTGGCAATAACAAAAACCAAATTCATATGGAATTTGAAATTCCTTAAAGACCCAGCCCCCCAAAAAAAATCTTAAACAAGTTGCAAATTGTAGGAGTTCTTTACATTTTAGGAATATATCTAATGCATATATAGATACACACCTATCAGTCATGAGGAATAAAAGTTATTTGTACTCCTCTGTAGTACTGTGGAGGGAAACCATTAAATTGCAGTTTAACCAGAAATTCAGGCATTTTTAAACTCAAATCTAGAACTTTTCTAATTCAAACTTTTCCCTATTAACCCAGATCAACCTGGATTACATTATCTAGATGTCTGCTTGTAGCATGTTCTTTATTTAAAAACCTGATGCTTTCACGAAACAAGTTCTTTTGAGGATTTCTCATGGAGTTTTGGAAATTTCTCCCTGCTAGCTGGAAATTACAAATGGAGCAAAAGATATTTTGTCCTTTCTGTTTTACTGTGCAACAGCCAAAGGAATGAAACTCTTGGAAAGCATCAGCAGGCCATGGCAGTCTGGGCAGTCAAAGTTTTCAGTTTCCTTGTGCAAGACTAATACAACTTAAGAAGGCATCCCACTGGCAGCAAGAAGATAAACAATATTCCAAGAGGGAGAAAAACACTCTGAGCCATCCAACTTGATTATTCACAGGATACTCTCATGGCAGTCTGTGTTACAATGAATATTTCTGAAGTCTAAAATCCCAGATGGAAGGCTCACACCATCAGGTGCTGCTCTCCTTAGCCACCTACTACACATCAGATTAAATAATACATTCTTTTACTTACTGGGAAGTAATACAAGCCAGGCTGGTTTAATTATCAGATTTCTCATTCCACTCAAATCACTACTGAACTACAGCTGTGCCATAATAATTTTGGAATATGCTTCCTCCAGCTTAACTCCCTAAATAGAAAGTTGCTAAAAATGCCTATCAATACCATGCAGAATTCACTTGGGAATAAAGGCAGATGATTCCTTCCATAAGCAGATTCAAGTTCTAGAGCTTTAGATCCAAGACTTTTCTAAACAGGGTGCAGGGAAAAAAGCCAACACAACAACAAACATCCAAAACTCAACAATATTCACTGCTGACAAAAGATTTCCCTCATAGGGAACAAAAAAATCAAGGTGCAAAACCCCCCAAAAATACTTCTCTTGGACATCACCATCAAGGAAGTAGGAAGCTGGTAAGAAATAAAGAATGTGTTCACTGAGAGATAAATAAGAACCTTACAATCTGCAAAAATCCTTCCACTAAAAACCACAATTCCCATCATCCTATTCTCATTCTCCCAACTTGAAGGGAAAGTAGACAGGACTCAGAATCTTTCAAGTCACAGCATAAAAAAAAAAAAAAAAATTCTACTTTGTGCTATGGTTCCATTGGTAGCACACCAAGTAAATGCAGAGTTGGTTTTCAGAAGGCTACAGGGCTTAAGCAATTTAATTTCTATTGCTCTCATCAAAAGTCATCTTGCCCAGTTTCTGTTTGTTGTTTTTTAATAGCCAGGGAAGGATAAAACAAGGTGTTTTGTTTTAGTAAAATTTGGATGCAAGACTAGGGAGCTTCATGACTGAAGTTTCCAGTTTCCTGAAAAGGAAACCTGGGATGGAAAGAGTATCACAAAGGGATTGAATCATATAATTAAAGCTGGAAAAGACCTCCAAGAGCATCAAGTCCAACTTCTGACTGATCAGCAGCTTGTCAACTATGTCATGGCATTAAGTGCCATATCCAGTCATTTCCTGAACATCTCCAGGAAAGTGGACTCCACCTTTTTCTTTAGGAAAAAAAAAATCTTAAATCTCTGAGCAGTCATTTCTCACTTAAAAGCTGAGACTAACATGCCTGAACACATCTAGTCAAAACTGATATGAATCAGAATTTCTTCCCCAGAAAGGGAAACAAAACTCCCCCACTGAGAATATTCCCACACTGTGACAGTCTCTGAGGATACAACCCAAATTCTACTACTTCTGAAATGCCACATATTCTGAAACACACACATCTTGAAAAATGAAGGTTTCCTTTCATAAAATGGTGAAATTCCAGGCCATCCTCCACTTGGACAAGTACATAAGGAGTAACAACTCACTCTCTGCACTGGTGCAGAAAGAGGTAAAGAATTAATGGGACAGGAATATCTGCAAGGAACTGCTCTGATGGTTTGCTCAAAAAGCACTGGAAGGGATTTATACAAGCACCTCTTCCATTCCAGTTTCTTCTGTCCTCACCTCCTCTCCTTTTTCCTTACAGTGGAATATACAGATCACAAAAAAGATTTTGCGAGAATTTAGGTATGGAGGTTTTTGGTGCTTTTCTGCTGGTTTTGGTTTAGTCCCTTCTTCTCCTCCTGTCTTCCTTCACCCCCACCTCTTGTAAAGGCAGTCAAAAAAAAGTGAAATCTTATTTTGTCCAAATCTGAACTACTCACAGCATTACAGCTGACAAAAAAAAAAAACCACGAAAAAATGGTAAATTTTTTAAGGTGGGAAAAAACAAGGAAAAAAGAGCATGGCATAAGGAAGGGCCTGAATTAAAAAAGACTATGCACCAGTCAAATACTGTTTTGCTGGATTAAGAACTTCCTATTTCTGAATCTGAGGAGGACTTGTAAGTGTTATAATCTTCTCCCTTCAGTTCATCAGCCTGAAGCTTCAACCAACATTCACTTCAACAGCATCTGCAATATAATCCTAATTAAACTCCTTCCCCCTAACTTCTTCCCACTCAGAATTGTACCTCTGTTTCCCAGCTGTAGAATTCAATATGCACTGAAGACTTCTTGTTAATCCATTTATCAAAACACCACAAATCACAGCAAATCCATATTCAGGACACTTCAATGTGATTGGTTTTATATGTGAGATTAAGTCACTGATTAGCCACAAAAAGTCTGATTGGCAAAACACCCTCAATCAGTTTTATTTGGCAAGTGATTTGCAGTGCATACCCTGGTACATGGCAAAACTTACCCTGTCACATTACAAGGCATTTTTTAATTTTCACACACCCTGGAGTCTTTTCTTCTTTGCTGATTTTTTTCACTCTGTACTGTCGGATCTCTCGCACCAATGTATAAAAAGCATCCTCCACTCTCTGCATTGTAAAACACAACTCCTTAAAAATGGCTTTGTTAATGATGGAGACAAACTGGGACACCCACAGAAGGGGAAAAATCCACAACAAAACCACTGAAAATATGAGCTTTACTTGAGACAACTAAATGGAGCTTCGTTTATGTACCTAAAATGCTGGCCTTGCTCATCTGCTGCTTGATAAACACTTAATTCAACATTTATTGGTAACCAATTATGTGAATATCTACACTTCAAGCCCTGCTTTTCTTCTGTGCATGGTAACTGAGCCTAAAAAAAGAGAAAGACTTTCTTCCATTGCTGAAAGTGATACTGCTTGTCCTACTGAACCTATTCCCACATTTCATGGGGGATGGATGCATGATTTCCTAAGTGGTTATAAAGAAATAAAACTTTCTAAGAATAGTAATTTTGGGCAGAGTTGTTTTTAAAGCTACTAACTTTACAAAGCAAGTGCTGTGCTATTAAATTTAGGAAAAATGGTACCTGAGCCATAAGAGCAAATGTTCATTCTTGGAATCTTTAAGAGCTTTGTTACATCAACAAGACACATCTGATCTGTTCCTCTAGGCCAGACTCAGCAACCATGGATGTCTCATCACAACAACTAAATGCAAGCAACCTGTGAAGTTCTGCTGCTCAGATTTTAATCTGCTGCAGAAATACTTCTTGTTTTCCAGGGATGACACAGAGCTACACATTTTACTCCTCTGCTCTCACACCTCACTTTTCTGCAGCTCTGTATTTAGGCCACCTGGATATGACACTACAAGCACTAAAAAAAAAATAAATAAAAATGTATGGAGACTGAAGACATCTTTAACCAAATACAATATAAAAATTCAGCACCAGCTCTAAGTTATAGTATTTCAAAATTAGCATAGCTGTGCAAAAATTTAAAGATTTAGATCAATCTGTGAGGATGTTCTTATTAGAACAAGATGAAAAATGTTCCATTGCAGCTTTGGAAGGGGAGAGCAAATCTCTCTCTTCTCTGCCTTACTATCAATCTCAGTATTTGTCTCCTCAATCAGATCAACAGGGCTGTTAATTTAATACAAACTCATCATTTGAAAATAAAACCAGAACACACTGATGGTCATGGTAAGCACCACAACCACTTAAGCCCCAAAGCTTTATTACTACCAATGGACAGTCTGGGCTTTTATTTGGCAAATTTCCTATAAACTGTCTCTCCATTTCATCTTTGCATTATGCACTGAGTAACAAAAGCCAGCCAGCATTTACTGCCACAATTCTGTGTGATTCTGCATGACCTGTGCCACAGGTTATCACACTGAACATTTATTTTTAACACACTGCTCCTTATCTGAGGGTTCTCCTGAACTACAGCCTCTTCAATTTGAAGATTAAATGAATTAGATTTACTGGATTGTATTTCCCTCTATATACATAATGTGCCCTCTTAGGATGTAGTAAAGTATGGACAAGTCTTACATTCCAGGTCTGACAGGTTGCAAAATGTAAAGAAAGCCAGTAAAACAGACAAAAATCCAAGTAAAGCTCATACTTCCATGTTTTTCTGGAAGGAATGGAAGTTTCTTTCTGAAAGAAAGATTGATCACCTGCTATGTGCCAAAGCACAGGCTGTACAAGAATCAACATTTTTGCAAATCTACTGTTTTGCATCAGAAAGATGTAATTTGATTATGGAGCTTTCACATGAAAAATTAGGTAACAATTGTTGAGCCAACATTTATTGCCAACTTTCCCATCACCAACAGGAGCTGTAATTTGCTTCAGCAATGCAGAGAGATGGAGAGACACAGAGTGAGAAAAGAATTTGCTATTACTGCCACCACCAAGAATAGACTTATGAACCTTGATCAAAGGGATTATTCTGAAAGAAAATCTGTACAGGCACATATTTGCTCATATCATTAGCACAAGGTGACATTTTAAAGAGCCAGATGCCAATCCTACAAACTTAAATAATATGAATACCAATTTAAGACTCTCCAGTATTTTTTTCCTTCAGTAAGGAATGACCATATATACAAAATGGGACTAACCAGTTCTTTTAGCTGTCAGAGGTGAAGCAAAAATACTTTTTGGCAGTTATTGAAAACTCCAAAATCCAAACAGCCCAAGGAACCCAGGACCTTAAGGCAATGTTTTTGAGGTGCTTTTGCCTCCTGAATGATAGCCAAACACTCAATTTAAGATATGACCATGTGCAAGGAA
Organism: Oenanthe melanoleuca; assembly: GCF_029582105.1. NCBI lineage: Eukaryota > Metazoa > Chordata > Aves > Passeriformes > Muscicapidae > Oenanthe > Oenanthe melanoleuca. Next base: position 6,022,832 of record NC_079334.1, read on the forward strand.
AGGCTGTTTCAAACACATACCAAAGTATCCCAAACAAGAATTTTCACAAGTTTCTACTTCTGTAGCACTTAAATTGTTCTGTGCCCATCCTGAAACACTTGATCACAGCTGATCTCCTAAAAGCAACCAGAACTTTCTTCCCCTGGAGCTTTGTCCTTGGGGGAGGACTAAGCTTTTCCAGAAAAGTTCTAACTTACAACATACAAATGACATGAAAAAAATCAACCCCCAGTGTAAAAAGTCTAACCAAGTTTAAATTCACTGAAAACAAAGCTTTAAAATTAAACCTGTACACAGGAGCTGGACTAAAAATGGCTTGGAGTGATACAATAACATTAAACAGATATGACAAACCCCTAAGAAATGGTTTAGGCATACTAAGTTATCAGTTATCCATAAATTTTAACTGAGATGTAGGAGTGAATTTCTGTAAATACTGCCCCAGTTGCTTCACAGGTTCTCAGCTTAGTTTGATCACAAGGCTGGGGTCTCACCCACTGTACATCAGACAGCTAAAATAACCAAAATGCTTTTTTAACTTCATTACACTCACCAAAAGTGTGTTTAAGCATATATTCTAAATAATGAGACCTCAGACTTTGGGAAACCCTTTACTCTGCTTGCAATAATGCTCATTCATCTCCTTTTCCTGTGAATCCAGTACCAGCAGCTGAAATGTTCAAGGGATACAGTCAAACCACATTGGGGTTACAGCCTTACAACCTTGCCCTGTGTAATTCCCAGGCAAGGGAAAGCCAAATAAAGAATGGCAGGTGAAGCTTTGGTGGGGATAAATCAAGTTTGTCCCTCATCTCTCATTGATATTATTGATAATATTGGGAACTACATGCTCACGTTGACAGGAAAGAAACTGAATATAAAGCTTATGACAAACAGAGAAAAGCAAAATCAGAAATCAAAATAAACCTAAGCCATTCATCCCCCTTCTCCATAAGGACTCTGGAGGGATGAGTAATTGCTCATGGCCTTACAAAACCATCAATATTGCCACTTGCTTACATTCAGAAACAGGATTATCACTACTTTTCATAACTTACATTATACTGATTTCAGTCAGTGGTCTAACTCAAAGTATTAATAATCTGTAGCCTTACACCCAGGTTGTAGGGCCCTCTAATGTGAGGTTTCACTGATGAATTCAATGATTTGTTTGAAAATTCACAGTGGGATTTGGCTTAAAGCACAGTCTTCTTGCTGTGAGTTGTTTGCATGTTTATTCTCAGTCAGAACCCCAACACACTAACTTCCAGAACAACTTATTTCTGTACTTCATTTCAATATTCTTCTCTTTTCTGTCCTTGCCTTTCAATTTTTGAAAAATCTTAAAAACTTAGCTAAACTGAGACATCATCCTGCACGAGCATGCAATGCCATCCTTTTTAAAAAGTGCCTTGGCAATCAAAAAAGTCTATTCTGACAATTCCCTCCCTTTTCCACCTTCCAGTTTCCTCCTGCAGAAACATTTCTGATTCCCTCTGAGCTCCAGAAAAACTGGGCACAGGAAAGGGCAGAGGCAGGAAAATGGTGCCTTTCAGCAGGGCATTAGTGATGTTTCCATGGGGTGGAAGGTGAGGATGGGAATGGAAAATAAAGTTCCTACTTTGAAATGCTCATGGCAGACTTCCCACAGACTCCAGAAGACCACCAGCTGTATCTGGTCATACCTGGGAGTTCTCCATGAGGACAGAGAGCACCAGAGTTTTATTTTTATATTGACTTTTAGACAAAGAGTGAATAAAACTATAGCCCACAGGCCATAGGCAGCTCATAAAATGCTTTCACTCCCCTAACTTAAAATTACTTTTGAAGAAGGTGTGTATATATATATATATATATATATATATATATGTTTATATATAAAGACAGTGTGACTGAAAAATCGTTCTGTGCACATACACACACATGTACATACAATCACATACACTAATATTTAGATCCTCTTGCTAGAACTAAATTCCAGTTCTTTCTCCAATGCCCTTTTCTCTTCTCAAAAATATTTTATTTACACAGCATCCTATGAAAGAATTTCATAGCACAACATGCTCTGAACAGCACTGAGAAAGAATCAGCAGCCATCCCTAGTGGTGCCAACTTTTTGAATCCAACAGACTCTAAACAGCCCACAGGGCATCTTTATTGTAAAATATCCCTTTTAATAGAAGTGGCCAAGCACAAGGAATATTTCCCCAACAAAGCCTGATGCTGTATAAGACAGACTGAACAAAGTAAAACCTAGATGTTGCTGCAGCACTTCTGTTGTTTCAAACATTAAATGTAATTTCAGAATTGTTTTTTACCCTCCTATCTCCATGACAGCCACTAATACAGCACCTTCCAAACAAAGCCACTGTCATTATTCAGTTCACTTGTAATGCCCCCTTCTTCAGGACACTTGTGTGGCCTAATTTATTCTGTCATTCAAGTCTGGTAATTCTGCTTTGTTTGTTTTTAATCCTACCTGACAGAGACTTTCTTTGTTGCCAGAAGTTAGCCTTGCTTTGTGAAGTTTTACTAATTAGCCCAGGTTTCAACTTGTCAAAAACTTGGGTCGGTGGAGCAAGTTTGCACTAATAAAATATTCATTTCTCAGATCCAAAAATGCCTTACAAGCTATGAGCAAATTCTGCCAAGTGATGTAGCTGGATCTCTACAGAAATTCTGAGCAGTTACTCAAATTGCCCTTATTTACCTCCTGAATTCCTGATTCACAACCTGCACATAACACTTCTGATGATGCAGAGTAGGAGCCACTCAGGCTTGATCTGATTTGTACTGACAGTAAAATCTTTGCTCTTAAAAGAGAAACCACCAACCAGCACTTTTCAAGATTGCTTTCTTCCAGAAGTACTGAACCAGTTCCACCTCTATCCATAGAGTTTCTCTTCTCTGAAAGCTCAGATGTGCCACTCTTGTCACCTATGTGCTCACACAGCCCAAGAGAGGCACTGAAAGAACCACTAAGCCACAATAAACCAACAGTGAGCTCTCAAATCTTAGGAAAAGTATCATTATCTTAATAAAAGTATCATTTTACACAAACAACTAATTCAGGAATTTCAGAAATAGCCTTAAGGTCAATTGCTTAGGTCTATCCCTAATTAGAGAATCAATACCTCATGGAAAAATTCCTTTATTAATGAGAACACTTTCACCAGAATAAACTAATTAGCTGTTTGTCTGTTTAATCCTCTTGCTGAGGGAAAAATAAGCATTTCACCCCTAAGAGGAAGTGCTTTTATTCTATTAAAACCTCTCACAAGATTAAGAATACTGCAACCACCTGACAGAGGAGAGCAAGAGCAGGCCAGGTCTCACTCTGAGTCTGCCCACTTGAAGCCAATCAATCACTCATCAATAAACAATTAACAATTAAAAGCAAGTTGACAGAAAGAAGAAACACCCCAAGGATTTCCAATCTGCAGAAATGCATCCCTTGATATGACTAAGCAAATGTCAATGCCTGGAATAATTAACATTATGGTAATTCAGCTGAGAGCTCTGCCTTTGCACCTGGAAGTTTTGAGCTTTACCTGTCTTGTCTTTGCTGAAGTTTCAATGAAAGGAATTCCATAACTTCTTGCTAAATCCTGAGCTTGTTTTGTGTCTACTGTTCTGGAAGGCAAATCACATTTGTTTCCTACTAGCACCATTGGGACATCTTCTGAGTCTTTAACTCTCTTTATTTGTTCCCTAAAAACAAAGAAGAAAATATTGATTTAACAAGTATTAATAGTTTATATGGTAGATTTCAAAACAGTTAAAACATAAAATTAACAGACTTGAACATCATTCTCTATGTTAATCTACTGCACATGCACTACTGGGAGACCACTAAAAAATAAATTAACCAATCCTGTCACCACCAAGTTTAGCACCTTACTAAACAAAAACCAACCAACCAACAGCCTGACATTACAAACTACTGTAGATATTAATGTCATTATACTGGGGTGGTTTTTTTTCCTTTCTGTTGTTTTTTTGTTTGGTGTTTTACTCTTTTGTTTGTTTGTTTTCCTTTTTACCAGCTAATACCAGAATAAGCTTAACAAGCTTTGGTATTAATCTTATTACTTACCTCTCACATTCAACACTCAAAATACTCATTTCATTTGCCAAAATACTGCCAAAAGCTCCATGTCTGCTGTCTTGATTTTGGTTTGGTTTTAGGGGGAGGTTGTGATTTTATTTTGTTCTTTAATTAAAGACAGCATTAAAAATTTTAAGAGTCCTTTCAAGCACTAGTTAGAAAGCATCTTGAAATATGTTAGATGTACTTGTGAAGAATCTTGAATAAAAATCATTAATTTCATTACTTTTGCCTTCCCTAATAACCTAGCAGTGTGTTCCTTAATTAATATAGACACTGTTGTTATTATAATTACTATTATACCTAACTGTGGATATATTAATACATGTTTGGGACTAACCTTAGGCTGATGCTGCTCATCAGTGATTTTTGGTAGGAATTACATTGGCTTCTAATAGAATACCCAGGAGAATTCAGGGTAACAGTAAGGTAAAGGTTATAAAAGTTATAAATGATCTGCTATGGTACTCACCAGAGACTGCTTCTATTTCTAAATTAGTGTAGTTGACAAAGAAAGCATGAGTTGGAATTCTTAACTAATTATTTAAAAGAAGGTAATATGAAGAAATTCATGACAGGTTGGTTTTTACTGTCATTTTGGAGCTCTAGTTTTGTGTGTCCATCCTTCTCAGCCATCAGGGCTCACACAGATTATTCTTCTCACAATATTCCCCAAGTATTTCTCCCTCCAGCCCCAAACAAAACCAGCAATTGACATTACTGTTTGTACAATTACAACAGCTTTTCCACCTTAGCAAATGATTTCATCAATGGAATGGACAGAATTTATCTCTGGGTAAGTCTTGACTCAGAATACTAAGTCACAATAAAATTTACACCTCATTTATGAACAAGGCAGATTTTCAGATTACCCAAAATTCCAGACAGCAGATGCACAGATAGGTTGCAATCTTGTTAATTTTCAGATTTTCCCTATTTCATGAGAGATCACTGTATTATCCAGAGGAAGAACAAGCTCCCTGCCCACCTAATAAAAGAACTGGTGGATTATGTCTCCATATACACACCTATAATGGTGAATATCTTCAAAAGACTTTGTATTGTTTATGGCAAACACACAGAGGAAGCCTTCCCCTGTTCTCATATATTGGTCCCTCATTGCACTGTATTCTTCTTGACCTGCTGTATCAAGGATATCCAAGAGACAGGTTTCTCCATCAATTACTACTTGCTTCCTGTAGGAATCCTAGGGAACAAAAAAAATACACCTTGGTTAACCACAAACAGGTAAGGTTTGGAACAGCAGTAAATCTGAACATAATCAAATTAATTACCAGCAAAGAGAGTGACTGAAAAGGTTTGACTGTGCTTAAGCTTGCTCAATGTACTAATTTTGTTTTTTCAATTTGTCCTTCATTCTGTGCTACAAGAATGCAGAAAATAATAAACCAGAAAGAACACAAAAGCAAGACAACTCCAAAAATCTTCACCACTGAAAAGGAAGTGAAGCATAAAAAGCCTTCAGTGTTTGGGACAGGAAATCTGTTTTGTGTGCCAGAGCAGGTGTGTATAATGATACCTGTTATTAAGTTATCAGAGTTGAACTGATATATTTGAAATTCAAGCTTTTCAGCCAGGACAGACCAAGAGAGTCATATCAAAACCCTGATGGGCTGGTTCACAGAGATGTCAGAGCAAATTATTTCAATGCTATCAAATCAAAGCTTTCAGGTCACTGACTCAAGTGACTAAAATCTGTGCAAAGTCCCACCAGCCAGATTTTGTTACATCCCTGTTTTGGTGCCAGGCTCTATGAGTACACAGCTTTAGCAGTAAGAAGGTGAGCATTACATGCCCAGCAACTCCTGTGAACACCTCTGTGTTTGAAATAAAGCCAGGCAATGAGCTTGGAAAAGGTGTCATCAGCCAGCACCATGAATTATTCCCAGGAAGCAGCCCCTGTAACAAATAACAGGTGTGAAGACAAACTCCTGCTATCACCTTTCAGCTTCCCCAGCCAGAGATTAACAAATCATTGCTGCTGCTCTGACACTACACAGGAGCAAACCTAAGCTACTGGGAAGGGAATTAAAGAATCAAAATTGCAATTCCAGCCAGCTGCAAGGTGAACTCAGAACAACCTTTCTTCCTTTGTACCCATTTTTGGGCACTGCACACCTACTCCCAGGCACTTTCTATCCATTTGTAATCTTACAAAAGGCTCTCTTCCTGTTGCTCCTGCTAAGAAACAAGCAGGAAAGAACTGTAAAAAACAGTATTTTAAACTAAATCAACTCTGTAATATCACATTTACTGTTAAATGTCATCCAGGCTCACAATATCAGGTAAAACAATACTTACTGTTTACCTTAAAGATAATTTTGGTACTATTTGTTTCACTGAAGTGCAAATTCAGTGTTCAGGTAAGAAGTGGGTAAGTTACTTCAGAAACTTATAAGCCATGTTTAAATATTGATACAGCTGAGAAACACACAAGCTTCAATGTGCTCTAAAATAAAGTTAATATTCTATCTTGCTGCTTAAAGGGGAAAAAAAAATTACAAAAATCCCCCAAAACCTAAGGATGCATCCTCATTCCAACACTTCTATTCAAGAGCAGATCCCCCATGTCCTAAGATCCCTTTTAGTCCTAGAAGAACTTCTATCATTACACCAGACATATTTACAAAGCTTGCCTTTTCTCTTCTTGCAATTTGACTGCTAGTTCAAAAACATGAAAAGCAGTTCTTGAAAAGCCTGTACTATTCCTTTCCATCTTAAGGACTTCAAAGGGAAAGAAATTCCCCTCAACTGAGCTGTAAACAAAAGCTTTAAGTAATTTTCATCAAAGAACATCATTTTTTAGGAGAAAAGAAAATCACTTTTAAGAACTGCCTACCATGTTAGCAGCAGCAGCCAAAAGCAGAAAGCACAGCACAGATATAAAATTTACTATTTTGAGGCGCTAAGTTGCTTTGCTACTTCTAGGGAGAAAATCTTTGTGACTACTTAGTGAGGGGATTTGAAGAATCCAGAATGAAAACAAAGATGCAGGAGAGAAAATTGAAGCTTATGATTTCCAGACAAGTGAAATAATAAATATTTTGAATTTTGGCCTATTCCCCTCTCCTCCTTACAAAACATCAAACCTGAAATCACATTTGACACTATTAAGTAAAAATAAAATGCAAGCTAGAAATAATGCAAGCCAGAAGATCAACTCCTGATCCTACCCAGCTTCAAATGTGAAATTCCAGTTTTTTCCCAGTATACAGTATGCAACTTTTAAAAATTTCATTGATCACTTAACCTGCTTTTATTGGCCTTTTGCAAGCCATAAAAATCAGCAAGAATTATGTTAAAGGAGTAGTAATTCCATCTGCTCACAAGCACTGATAAGAAAACGTGATATGAAATCTCATCTTTGTGCTACATACAGAATTTAGCTAAAAAAAAACAAAAACAAAAAAACAGTGCTTAATAAATCCCATCCAGGCAAGTAATTACTACTCCACAAAACTCCATTATACCAAAGATTTAATGCTAAAATATCACAGCTGCTGAGACTAAGCTATTACTAAATATTGGTGCTTGTTTCACAAGGGCACAGGTCATTTAAGAACACAGATTTAAATATCAGTATTCCTAAATCAGCAGAGGGATTTGGCTAATCCAATTTCAAAACCTCTGACAAGCAGCTAGAAAAGCTGCTCTTGCATAAAAGACAACACGTATTTAAGGCTGAAATGTCCTGAAAGTGTAAAAGATGTAAAAATTAAAGAAATTAAAGAATGGTCCCAAGTAAGATTTACTCATCCTCAGCCGGTAGAGGGCACTGCCCTAACTGCTCAGGCCAGATTTACAATGGTTGCTACACATTTAATTTAAAATAAAACACTTCAAATTACTTGGCTGTAAATCCTTTCTCGGACATCTCCTTCAAATAGAGCACTGGACTGTGAAACACACATAAAGCATCGACATCTCAACAACTGCAGCCACCCAAACACTCATTTGCAGTCCTCCCCCTGCCCTGCCATCTGCTGTGCTCAGATTTAAGTAATAAAACACTCAAGCAGGCTCTGAAACTCAACGTTTTCCAACCAGCTTCTTTGTTGAATCATTAGGTCTATTCCACCAAAATACAGCAGCAAAATTAAGGCTGTAAAGGCACCTGTAATTAAGTAACTAGTGTGGTTTTTCCTCTGCTGTACCATGAGAATTTTACAAGTGTGGAGTTTCATTCATTTCACAGGAAATATTTAGAATTATTCAGTAACTGCCTAGTTATCAAATATACCATGGACAACAAACTCTAAACTACCTTCTCTATCTTACCCCAAATTATTGTGCTTGATTATCTGCAGGGAAAATGAGTATTCTGCTGTATGGCAATGAAGGAAACAGCAGTGACACTATTGAACTATGCTAATTATTTACCAGTCAAGGCAATTTTACCCTTATCTCCTCATACTGCCTAAAACTCACTCCACAGCCATTGTTCTCTGATGAGCATCACAACTGCACCTACACAGGAAGGACCATCACCAACCCTTCTCAACCAAGTGAGATTCTGCCAAGCATGAACTGGAGCATTTAAATCCCATTTTTATTTTTGTCTGCCACTCCAAATCACAGCCTGCCCTTGTTGGCACTGAATTACTGCTCACCCACATGTAAGCACAAACAATGCCAGTTACCAGGAGGAGGAAGATACAGTTTCCGTCCTCGAGGTCTCAGAATTTACAAGATAAGAATAGGATTTAGTAGACAAGAACTTGTAAAAGGAGCAGAAATGAATGCTGCTGCATGTGACAAGCTGTGAACTCTGGCAAAATATTAGGTTTCTTAATAACCAGTTAATTTGGTGCCATTCTTAGAGAAGAACACGTGGATTCTGGACCACAGCACTGAATTTGTGGCTGCCCCATCCCTGGAAATGGCTGGACAGGGCTTGGAGCACCCTGGTCTAGTGGAAAGTGTCCAAGATGATCTTTAAGGTCCCCTCCAACCCAAATGAGTCTATGCTTCCATGAATAAAAGACACAGTTCTGGGATTTTCAGGTTCATTCTGTAAGGAACTGTATTTCATTTCATTATTTTACATTAAAAATGCATTTAATGCCCTTCAAATCACCCAGCTGGTTGAACAGCAAAATCCCTCAAGAGCTCCAGGAATACTGGCATTTAAGTTCCTGTGTTCCTAAATTGTTTACACAGTGACAGCTTGTAAGATGGAAGGTGCACAGCACTTTCTGCAGTGCTTAAACACACCTCTAACCTAAGAGAAACCCAGGTAATTATGAACAAGCATCAAAGACCAACAGCCTCCAAAGGAAGGAAAAAGTAAAACCCCATTTGGTTTATTCCTCTCAGCAAGTTTTGTGTGATTTTAAAGTGTTTGGGGTTGTTGTTGTAGAACTTCATATCTTAAGTCATTGAAAGAGCTGCTCTGCTGGTGTAAGAGTTTTTTGCACATCTAGTCACAAAATCTGCAAGCAAGATGTTCTTTGGCCATGCAAGAGAGAGACAAGAAGACACACAGGCACAAGGAACAACCTCAAGTCAACACATCTCACTAAATTTGTGCCACCTCGGGGCACCAGCTCTCATGCTTGTGTCTCCCTGAAAATTACTACCTACACACTTCCCAAGTCTCCATTTTAAGCCCAGATTTAAACCCTTGTGATTCCTTCAAGTGAGCCTGGAAGTGCCTTGCTGGATAAACATATAAATGAAGTCATGAGATGCAGAGCTTCAGTGCTGGGAACATAAAAACCTGGGGTAAGTTATGGTGTCATTTCTCCTTTTATAGAGTCTGAGGTTGTTAAATGCAGTGATCCACACGAGATTTCAGACAACACCAGTATTTTCATTGTATTTAAAAGCCAGAGCTTGCCTGCTCATTATAAACCTTTAAAACAACACAACTTTGAAAGCTTAAATATAATTTCAAACTTTGAGGTACTGAGCCACGTATTCCAAAAAACCCATTCCTGAAGCTATCCTATAACATTTTCTCTAGATAGGGAAACACGCACTGGTGTGTTTAAACAGAGAAAAAAATAAAACAAAACAGGCTCCAATTTTTGCTTCACTGTAACATACCAGGACACATTTCTCCCTGGGATCTGCGTGTGAAACAGATGCCAGTGATAAGAACTGAGAAAGGCTGGCACACACATTTCACAACCACTAATTTTCCTTCTTATCAGAGGAAAAATGCCCCATTTAAGAGGCTGCACAAAGCTATGAGGAGTTTCACCAACCATTTTCAAGCGAGTTTGCAAATACTTTATCATGGAGATCCCAGCATCCAGCTGCCCAAGGATACATGGCAATTAACACCATGCTATTAATTGATCAGAACTGGTAATTTTTTACTGCAGCTGTTGTTCCACAGCCAGATCAAGAAGCACAGCAATTCTATCTCCAATGCAGAGCATTATCTCTGAGCTCTTTTCACTCTAAAGCCCTGTCCTTGTGGTAAGAGTCCAGAGCAAACAAGCACCATTATTAACTGATAATCTCCCCTCACAAAAAGTAGGAGATGAAAGCGTTTACCTCTATTGTGGGGTCATATTCATCCACAAAGTGGTTCTGGATTAGCTGTATTGTCAAGGCGCTCTTGCCTACACCACCAGCTCCAACCACCACAAGTTTATACTCTGTCATTTTTTAGCAGACCTGATGACAAAGAAACCAACATTAAGCAGAGCTGGGCTCCCACTAACGAGGATGCTGCCGGTGCCTTCTCATTCAGCGTCAGGATCCTCTACTATTACCGGGAAGCAGCTCCCTCCCTGCAAGACAAGACAAAACGGGATGAGGGAATGCTGCTCCTCCAACATCACACACACAGGGAATGCAGAGCGGGCACTCAGCCACACACGAAATAAGTAAAAATAAAATAAAAAAATACACTAAATAAATTAAAACGGCGCCGCACTCCGGGAAAGGCCAAAAGAGTATTTCGTGCAGGGAATTAATCCGTCAGGGATTTAGTTCCCCGCTGCTTCCTCCCGGTGCCTCCCCGCGTTTCCCGGCGCGTCCCAGCTCCCCTCGGGATGAGCTCAGAGCCGGGAACGCCTGTCCGAGCCCGGACAGGAGGCAGGGCAGCGGGGCTTCCCCGGCGGCTCTCCCGGCACAGTTCAGGGCGGGTTTTATTGCATTTTAAGAGCCGGACAGACCCCCGCGGCTCCGGGCATCGCCCGCCCCGCCCCGGCTCCCTCTGCCCCCGCCAGCGCCGCGCCCGCGCCGCCCCAACTTTCCGGGTCCAGGGATTTGGGAGAAGGGCTGCGGGAAAAATACACAGTCCGTGAAGGCTGAGGGAAGGGCGGGGGGTGTCTCGGGCGAGCGCCGGGTCCCGCAGGGCGTTGGCCACCTGTCCCTGCCGCCGGGAAGCACCGGGAATGCGGCTCCGGGGGATGCGGCGGGAGCAGCGCGATGGGAGAGGGGAACGGGGCCGGCGGGGGGACGGCCACGGGGAACCAGGGGGCGCCGGCTGCGCTTCCCACCGCGGAGGGAAAGCGGGCAAGGAAAGGAGGAAGGAAGGAAGAGGGTCGCCCCGGCTCGGCGGGGTGGGGATAGGCGGTACCTGGCTGGCTGTGCCGCGGGAGCTCCCGGCACCCGCCGTGCCCGCGTCGCGTCCCTTCCTTTGCTCTCCTTTCCCTTCCCGCTCCGCGTCCCTTCCCTTCCCGTCCCGGTGCGAAATGGCGGGGGACGGGCAGGGCTGGGCGGGCGCTGCCCAGGGAGCCGAGCGCCGATGCACGGATGGGCGGCCGCGATCGATGCGCTCGGCGCTCCAGCGCCCCTGGCGGCAGCGCCCGCGCCGCCCTCCCGCTGCAGAGCGCGGGGCCGCGGGTTCGAGACCGCCCAAGGCCGCTCCCCAACCCAGCATGGATCCTCAGCATGGGGGAGACGTGGAGATCCTGGAGCGGGGGCTGCGGGGATGATTTAGGGACTGCAAAGGCTGAGGATCAGCCTGGAGAGGGGCCCTGGGTGTCCCTGTGTGCAGGAGGGTCAGAGCAGGGCCAGGCTCTGCTCCGGGGGACCAGCAATGGCACCAGAGCCACGGGCAGGGGCTGAGCCCAGGAGATTCCACCTGGGAATTTCCTTCACCGGGGATATTCCAGAGCCATCTGGACACCACCCTGTGCCCTGTGCTCTGGGATGGCCCTGCTGGAGCAGGGAGGAAGCACCAGGTGCCCCATTGAGGTCCCGTCCGGCCTGACCCATTGTGGGGTTCTGTGGGGCCAGAGGATGCGGGTTTGGGACCAGGGAGAGGCTTGGAGAGACATTTGGGAAGAGTCTGGCTGGGAAGTGCACACTCCAGGGTGGTGAAGGGAAATGTGTCCAATTCCAGCATTTCCTCACTATTTCCCCCTTCCCTCACTGCCTTGGGACCCTGGAGGGGAAGAGGCCCAAGAGGACAGGACAGGCCTGCCTGGTTACACACAAAGATTTTATCTATCATTTTATCCACCACGGAAATGTCAGCAGAGCATTTGTGCAATTGCCACAACACGTACAAAACAAATGAAAAATTGTTGGTCAGCTTTCAAAATAAAATTTACAAGGTTTGCTTATTAGCTCTGAATGAAAGTTGATAAACGCAGTGTTTGGAGTTTTTAACAAGTTAACAGATACACAGTAAACCATGATTTCTTATTAAAAAGCTAAAAGCATAACTGCCTGTAACTGAAATACAGAATTACAGAATGGTCTGAACCTTAAGGATCATCCAGTCCCACCCCCTGCCATGGACTGGGACAGCTTTCCCCATCCCAGGGTGCTCCAAGCTCCATCCAGCCTGGGCTTGGACACTGCCAGGGACAGGAAATTCTTTATGATCCCCATTTCACTTCTCCCCCAAAATTAGGTGTCAGTAACCTAGTAATTTTTGTGTTAAAGGTTATTAGGTTGTTTCCCAAGAGCCACAATAAAAAACCAAAGATCCCAAAAATCCATGTGACAGAGTAACACGAGATCATCTCGCAAATCAGGGTTATTAATTAGGCTGCCTCACATGAGCAGATGTAAAACCCAAAAGTCAGACTTGCTTTCAAAGAACAAGTAGCCTGGTGGTAAAACCACAAGCTTGGGATGTGGGAAACCCTGAACCCACACAGCCACAGCTGGGATCAGAAGAGTATCCAGAGAGCAGCTGCTGCTGGCAGAACCTTCTCCAAGAAAACTTCAGGTCCTGATGACAGCTTGTGCTGTCCTATCTCCTTAGGATATCTCAGTGAAATCTGCAAACAATCCTTTTGCATGTCATGTGGAGGGAAAAGGAATTGAAGGAATTGTTAGGATTCTGGAAAGAGCAGAATGCAAAGCTGGTTTTTTTTTTTTGTTTTTTTTTTTTTTTTGTGCACAGATTTTGTTTGTAAATATCTATTATGAAATTGCTTTTTGCTGTATTTGCATTCAATATAGAAATACCTTCTCGTGTGGAGTGGTTTGAAAACAAGATCAAATAAATGAGCTGGTGAGGAACATTAAGTGCCAGCCCATTCACTGCATTGATATGAAAACTGGTGATAGTCAGCACAAGTGATGGAAAACCTCTTAGATTCTGTGGAATTTTTTCTATGAGTTACCATCTTCATTTTAGTGATTGTTTCTTTGGTGTAATTTGCACAGAGAATTCTGAACATGTGCAAAGATGATGCACACCCTCAGATCCCAGAACACTTCAGTTAAGTTAAAGCATAGTTTCAATAAAATATTCCAGCCCCTGTCTTCTGGATCCTCCATGGATATGGAATATTGAGGGCAAAACCACTCACAGCTCTTTACTCCTTTATAATATCAAGCACTAACCAAATATAATCCCACATTTATAGCACTCAGATTTGCCTGTTCCTAAACATGGTACAATACATTCTGTGACATTTTCATTTTGAGAGTAAAGGGGCATTTCTAACTTGCCAGGGGCAGAACATGTAAAATTCAGCTCCAGCCTGGGGATGAATAGTAAGCTTTCCCTGTTAACAGAGAGCATCAGACAAGCTGGGACAAGAGTTAATTTTCCTGTGTTTTTTCCTGGCATTGGACTCTATGCAAAGCAGATGCAAAGCCAGTGTAGTGTTAACACAGAAAGGTAAGTGGGTTTTGTGCAACTTCAGGTTTGCCTGCTGTGAATTAGGAATATTAGTAAAGGGAATTTTTTTTTTTTTTTTTTAAATAAGCCAAGGGTGGTAGTGATACTGACATTGCCAGACAGTCAGCAGCATGGATTCAGTCCTGGCCATGCAGTGCTGCTTCCCTGGGTTTAGCCAGAGGTCATTTGGGATCTGCCAGCCTTCAGGTTGTACCTTTGCCTCTTCTCCCTCCAGGAAAATTTAAGACTTTTAAGGAAGTTCTCCCAATTTCCTTCTGCTGCTCTCTTGTTGAGATCACCTACAGAGGATTTTTCATTTTATGTTCTATTTAGAACAGTAAAATGTGCTTGCAATTTTTCATCTGCTGACACAGCAGGATACAATTATATTCCCCAAGACTTTTAACTTACTAACTCTGCTCAAGACAGGATCTACAAGACATTTATACAACAACATACAGTGAACTTATATATATAAATATTTGCATCCATAGATAAATACCTCTACGTGTGCAATTTGTGAGTTTACATTAAAATAAAGGCTACAGTTCTCATGAGATGGTGACTTTCATGCCCTGTCAAATTTCCTGGAGTGGTTTGGGGGCTCCAGTAATTTTACATGTACAGATTGAAGTCTAACAAAGCTGAACTCACCCAGAATATGAATACAGCATGTAAGGGCTCACACTGACCCTGCATTGCTCCATCACTGCAAACCTCTTTCAATTTATCTGATGAACCCCAAGAAATCCACAAACACTAAACCAAAAATTACATTTCAAACCCTCAGCTATGTAAATCACAAGCCTAGGTCCTGCTCCCTTGGCTTCAGTAGCAACTTGGTTGGCCACTACCCACTTTAAGCACGAGAATAGCGTGAGGTCCTGCAAACCTTCCTTCTTTTTTTAAACATGTAAGCACTAAAGGAAACATGGCTAATGTATTTTCTCTGCAATAACATTAGACTTGGATTGAAAATAACATGCTAAGATACATGGTGTTTGTGAATGGTTTGAATTTTGGTTTAATTCAGCTGTCTCTGACTTTTTTAATATTGTTCTCTACTAAAAATGGGGTGGGAAGAAAGGAACAGTTCAACTGTGAGCTATTCTTTACAAAACTGGATGCTTTTGCCATCCCACTAATGTCATCTGGCATTAATTAACATAGCATCTCTCTAATTATACTGTCAGCATACAGCCACCAAATTAAAATACAAAGAGAATCGTTAAAATTTCCCTATTTAACTTCGGCGTTTCTTTTAAAGCACAATTTTTCAACTTTTGTGTAAGTAGGAAACCATCCAAATCCCACTGAAATTAATGGGTTTCATCCCAATGGGGCCCAGAAATGTTTGGAAAAAATCAGTGGGGGGTCCAAATTGTGTCTCTAAACCAAGTGCTTCGATGCCTCTTTTCTATTGTTGGCACCAGCAACTCAGCACCCAAAACTGAGGGATCTCTCAGGGGAGTGAGGACCATCCTGTGGGGAGGAAAAGAGGGCATTAGGCACTCTAGTGGAAGTCCACCATCCCTCTGCTCCCTGAAAGGAACAGAAGGAAGAAGGATTTGAGTAGATCTCTGCTGCCTGAGACAGTGTGGAAAAGCAGAGGGGCTGCAGCACAACCTGTGGCACACCAGCATCAGCTGCCCCCCTGATGCTCTCCCCTGGCCTCTGCAGGCATCCCTTGGAGTTACTAAAATCTTTGGGATTGAGCTGATTTCTACCTCACCAAGAGCTTCACCTCTCTGGAGTTTGGAAAAACTATACGTCGCCCTGAGATGACCAGAAACACATGGAAAAATATTAAAATGGTTCATAAAGAGAGGAAAAGAAAAAAAAAAAAAAATTTCTTTCCAAGACTTTTACTGCTGAATTTTTTTTACTTCAGGGGGGAAAAAAAGAAGATCCTTGTCAGCACTTTAAAATCTACATTCCTTTTCCCACCTCAACAGTCCTTTGCCTATTTTGCCTAGACCTCCTAAGCTGAGTATGTTGCTCAGGACAAGGCATAGAGAACTAATATTTTTCAAAGAAATAAAAAAATGTTCCAGCAGCAGTAGCAGCTCACGTTTTTCTTGGACAGGATGTATTTCCCCAGCTCCCCTGGGAAACTCGAAGCAGAATCCCAGGGTAGCCCTTCTCACTGACTGCTGTGCTTGGAAAATTATTCTTTGGAGATACAGGACAATTTGAAGACTTAGGGAAGGCTGGAAGCTTCTGACCTCAGTGATCCACAGACCTGTCAAAGCTTGGAAAAGCCAAGACATGCAGGCTTGCACTTCAGGGAACTGCCTGGTGGCTTTGGAGCAAGCAAGTAGTTTAACCTGGAATCACCAATTCCACAGAGAAGATTCCAGGTGACAAATCCATGTTTCTCCATCACCTGGATGCAGTTATTTGTCATCACAAGGCTGGTTTGCACAGGACTGTGGACACTGCTGAAGGCTCATGGAAAAATCCAACTCAGATTTTCCCCAGGCTGTTAGCTTTCTCACCTCCATCTCAGACCTTTCCCAAACTAGGGATTTTTCTCAGAAACAAACAAGAGAAGGAAAAATGAACAACACAAATTAACACCTGGTGTTGATCACAGAGCTGTGTATCTTGTAATGTTTTGCAGAAAGCATGTTTTCAAAGAGGTGTTGCCTTCTTGAACCAATGAGTCTTTTCTACTTTGTTTTGTACAATCTATCTCATCTTATATTTAGGCAAGCCTAAATAAATTATATGTATTAATATGTATTTTATATCAACCTAATTATTTTTTTTTGTTCTTGGTTTATGCCTTTGGTTGTTACTACGATAATAACTAAACAAACACAGGAAGAAACAATGTCTGTCTGCAGCAGCAGCAGCTTGGTTACCTGCTTCCTCACACACTTAGGGCTGGAATTTCACATCAAGAAAAACTCACAGTACTGCTTTGCTGTGCAGTAATTCAGTTTTCATTCAGCCTAATTTCAGGAGACTCCACTGTCCATTCAACAGCTTACACATGCAGAATTTTCTGGGAGTGGCTGCCTTTGCTCCAGACTTGAATTAGGATAAATTACAGCAAAGTGTGTCTAATGGGGGTTAATAAATCCACAACAGCGTGCAGCCCTAGGAAATACATCTGGAAGCACTGCAAGAATCATCCTAGAATCTTAAAATCACAGAATGGTTTGGGTTGGAAGGGACTTTGAGGCTCATCCAGCTCCAGTTCCACCCCCTGCCATGGGCAGGGACACCTTCCACCAGACCAGGCTGTTCAGAGCCCCATCCAACCTGGCCTGGAACACTGCTAGGGATGGGGCATGTGAACACACCAGGAAGTATTGCTGAGATGTAACACCTTCAGATGGCTCTAAAAATAAAAGAAACTTTTGTTTAATACCAATGTTGGGATTTTTAGGATTGCTCACTCCTGCAGAGGCAGCTAAATAGATCCTGACTCAGAGTACCAGGGAAGGAAATGTACGTGTTTATTTTGGAGTGTTTGGATCAGTGGATAGAAAACCTATAGGAAAATGGAAAACAGGCAGCAGTATTTCTAAAGGGAAGGGGGAGAAAAGTCAAGGAAATTCCCTCACAGCCTGCTTGGAGCCAGGTTTTTAGTGGTGTAAATCTGAGGCTGGGTTAAAATCATTGGAAGCAGCTCCCCAATAGAAAGCAATGGGGCAGTGGTGACTTGAGGCCCTGAGGAGCTGGCACTGCCAGAATCCTGCAGCAGGGTTCTGTGCTGGGATCAGCTCCAGCTCCCATCCAGAGTGGAGCTGTGCAGACAGGTAGGGGTCCCTGTCCCTTGTTATGTGCCAATAAACGTGTCCAGTGTTACGTGCCAGCATCTTCCTCCTCCCACCAATCTGTCAAGGCCCTCCCTGGCCACATTAAAACACCCCTTGAGCTTTGCAGCAGTGATTCTCATCCTCCTGTCCTTAGGTCCCAGGTCTCCCCAGCTCTGCAGACAGAGAGCATGTTCTCTGTGACCCCCTCAATACGTTTGTGTTATCAGCTATTACATCTTTTATCATACATCAGTGAATTTGATGCATCAGGGCTTCTGCACAGCTTGCCCCTGCTCTCTAGGAATTCCACAAATAAATCACTGCCATGCACTGCAAGCTGTCAGAGAGTTGCTGACATGCTCTGCAGCAGAAAACTGGATAACCTTTGGCACCAGAACGCTATTTTTAAGTGCTTTAATAAAGAGATCCTTTGTATTTGAAAATGTACAGCTATGGTGAGAGGAGTTAATGGTTTGCACATGATGCATCACACCCATGATAAAATTCTTCATCAAAAAGTTAAAAATCCCAAGCAGTCACCACACACAAAATCCTTAAGGATACTTTGTGGCTTGAAGCTCTTGCCTCTGTCTGAGCTTTCTGAGCAGCCTTTGTGAAACTGAGCCCAGATTTATAAAAGCCAAGCTTAATGATCCAGATGCTTTTCCACACCACGGGGTCAGAGCCCTGGGCAAAGGTTCCCCCCATTCACAGTCAGGGGTGGGGGACAGAAAGGGGTGCTGGATGTGTCCAAACAGCCTCTTGGTTTTGTGAGTGGCCCAAAGAAAAAGGACACCAAAGCATCTGTTCCTTGGGACAAGGCTGTGGTGTTTCTGCAAAGGGGAATTGACTGTGTGCTGTTTATAACCACCCTTGTGGTGATCAGCAAGTGTCTGTATGTTCTTAAAATAGACACATTACCCCGAGGAAACACCCAAGTCAGCACCTCTGTATCCTGCTGTGAGAGAGGAAACCTGACCTACAAGGCACCAAAATTTGCTGTCTCTTGGCTAAGGGGCAGAAATATTCTAGCTAAGGCCTGACTGCTGCTTTTCTTGGAGAGTTTGCTTCCTTCAGCTCTCACGGAAGTCAGTTTTACTCTGGGGTGACTCCAGTTGGAGTTGCTCAATAATTACACAATTGGCAGCGAGAAAAGAACCAAGCCTCAAGGAACTGCTTCCTGAGTAAAGCAAGGATATGATCCAGTAATTGATCAGTTTATAGATTCCTCATTTATTCTCACTAATTGCTGTTTAATATGGAAATATTTCCCAAAATGTTGTCCCAGGAAATTGCTGCGCTTTTATCTGATGCTGAAGTGTGACTGTATGAATAATTCAAAACTAGACAAGACAAGCCACCAGAGAGTGTGTTAAGCAAAGTGAGGATAAAGTTGCAGCTGATCAGAAGAAAAGAGAAGATGGTCTTCCTTCTTCCTCAGTGCCTGCAGAAGAAACAGTTTGCTAAACTGATGTGCTTCAAAGAGAGAAGGCTGAGAGCAGATCTCATTAATAAATATAAATATCTCAAAGGGTGCCAAGGGGACGGTGCCAGGATCTTTTCAGTGGTGCCCAGCCACAGGATGAGCAGTGATGGACACAAACTAAACACAAGAAGTTCCCCCTCAAAAGGAGAAAGGATTTCTGCACACTGAGGGTGGCAGAGCCCTGGAACAGCTGCCCAGGGAGTTTCCCTCTCTGGAGACATTCCAACCCCACCTGGACACGCTCCTCTGTCACCTGCTCCAGGGGCCTGGGCAGGGGGTTGGACTGGGTGATCTCCAGAGATCCCTTCCAACCTCACCTATTCTGTGATTCTGTGACAAGGAATGTCACCCACACACTTTTGAGGAATTTCTCTGAAATTCCCATCAAGCAGCACTACTGGTAAAGCTTAGGAATCTGCTTGGGACCCAGGAAAGGAAGATGACAGAGGACTGCAAGATGTCATTGTACACATGGTGTAGCTCACCAAAAATAAGACCCTGAAGACTTCCTCCTGTCCTCACCCTACAATTATGGGGAGGGAGTGACTGTGGATCCCAGCTTTTAGGACACCATGGAATATATTTGGCTGCCAAGCAGTTCTCACAGCACCTTGTCATACGTAATTAGTGAGGATGCTGGTGTTCATTTAGGGCTTGTGGTTGTGAAAAATAGAACAAAGCACTTTGGGGGCTGGGGGGTGGGGATGGGCAATAATCAAGGCAGTAAAATAATTTCTCTGCTTTTTCTCTCAGGTTTTCTATCACAAAATCAAGTCAGACCTCACCTTATCCAGCTCACTTAACTCTTTTTTGACAGCACATGCTGTGCTAGACTTTTTTCCTACATTCCCTTTTGCCTACCATCCTTCCATTTGATTCTTGCTGTATCATCTTAAAGCAGGAAGATCTTACCATTTCACACTGATTTTAGAGCCTGTTGTCAGACTGGCAGAAGGCAGCAGGGAATGAGCTTACCTTGCTATTTTCCTCAATAGTTCTCTTTGAGATGAAAATTCCTCCTTGGCACATCCAGTCCTAAATGAAAGAGCAATTCCTGACTTGCTTGCCTTTTGATTTTCTTCTTTAGTCTGCACGTGTCTCACAGATAATTCTACAGCCTGTGCTCCTTGTGGGCCAGTGTCATCTTACCTCACTCTTCCATTTTTATCAAAGCTTTCCTTTTAACAGAGAGATGCTCTTTAGAAAAAGTACAAATCAAAGTTTCCCTGACCTTTGTGAGAGGAATCACCCTGAAATTTCTTTTTTTATTTTTTTTGCATGATGTTCAAGTCAGTGTTCTGGGATCTTTTTTTTTTTTTTTTTTTTTTTTTTTTAATTTAAAGGAAAATTTGGTTGGGGCTAAAATTAATGCTACTTTTTGAAAACATAAACTTGTATTAGCACCTGAACTTTGCAGCTTGTGCTGAACCATTCCTTTAAGTGTTCATTAATAAAATACTTAGTCAAGGCAGAGAAATAATTAGTATCCTCTGACATCACAGGCAGAAATGGAGGTTGTGTGTGGCCAGACAGTACAATTAGAGAGCATTACAGAAATCTAACTCAACTCTTTAAGCCTGCTCTGCAGTTCCTTTGTTTCAAGGCAAAACAAGATAAAGGCTGGCTAGGTGAGTAATAAACTTATATCACAGACATTAATATACAGTGACCAGACAGCAAAATCTTATTCAAAAGGTCTATTGTGCAAGACACTGTACAAAGACAGAGTTCCTGCCTGGCAGCTCCAGAAATTATATTTATTATATTATATTTTAGAAAAAAAGTTTTATGGACAATAACAACGTGTATTTTCATCCAAACAAACTGAAGAAGGAATTTCACTATTTGAATTTCCTGGGGTTTAGTGCAAGCTGAGGTACTCAAATCCTCCACTGAAGGCACGAGCTGCAAAGGTTAAACCTAGCAAAGCACAGTTTTAGCAATGTGGGGGCAGGGTAAGAATGCATCCTTTCTCTTGCAGTGTTTCAAGAACTAGTTCTCTCAAATTTTTGAAATATTTTGTGTGGCATTTAGTGAAGCCACATCAAGACTCCCTCCTCAGCCCTTAAGAGATGCTATTGTCTTTTTCAAACACTCTTTTTCAAAGCATCCTCCTTCACTGCTAAACTCATGATAAAAACCAGTGTGAAAGGCACAGAGAATTTCCAACAGATAAAACATTCCATTTGTCTGGCAAACAAAAGTAGCTCAGGAACTCGAGGAAAGACACCAGTGTCACAAAGGCTCTTGAGCAGGGGACAAGTTTTAAATGATGCTGAAGGAAGGTGGGAGCTCTCCCTCAAAAAGATTGAACCCAGAGTGAAGTGCAAGAGAACTTCCAGACAGGGTTTTTTTGGCTTGGATTTAGCTTTTATTTGTGAATGCTTACTCCCTAATTGCCCTTTGGTCCTTTATGGAGGAGGCTGGCTCCTACAGAAAGATCACTGTACCTTTTACCCAAATCCTCCTTTCCCAGCCTGTTCCTAGCTCTCCTCAGCCTAGCAGGAGTAATCTCAGCCTCAAAACCCTACCCAAACATCATCAAATAAATGCAGTCTGCCTACCCAGCTCTCCTAGGTTCAGCAGGAAAAAGTCATGCTGCAGGTTCCAAATTTCTGAGTTTTTATGAAGTTTTTTACAATGTAAATGTACCACGTCTTTGCCAAAATGTGCCCTACTTCTGACACAGCCACTAAAGTGAGGGGGCAAAATTGCACACACTGATGGCTCTGAAATGTCTTTGTGTGAAGGAATTCCTATAAATTATGTATAAACCTGTTTTTGTTCATGTAAAGGCGTTTCTTCTGGTGGCTTATTGTCTCAGGCAGTTATGCCACCACTGTGCATTTACAAACTGGGCCATGAATAAATAACAATTAAACAGTTTATACTTTCATTTTCAAATTTCACATCCTACTGGCACTGAGAATGTATAACTTGAAGGTTGAACCCAGGAATACTGTAAGGGAAGGATGCACATGGCTAAGCCTTGGGTTTATAACATCTTGCTTGCAGATATTTCCTTTTGCATCAATGGGAGGCAAGGGAAGGTCCATGCTTCAGTTTATCTGAACCACCAAAGTTTACAGAGAAGGAAAAGAGTGGGTGGGAGAAGAGGAAAAGGGAGGGGAGGCTGGGGGAAAACAACAAAACTCAGCTGTTGTCTATCTATATTCCAAACACAGAATCCTCTGATCTACTGATATGTCATTCACACCAGCAATTTGATACCTTGAAAATATTTTGCACGGGGCTGATGATGTTACAGAGAGTTTTCCTCCACCTCCTTTAACAAACATGGCCATGGGATGATTTTCCTCTCTTAAGCCTGAGTCATTTCCTCTTCCATGGCCTCGAGCTCTTTCAGCTAGAGCTGACAGCAGCCCTCTCTCCATCAGGGGAGCCCCCCAAGGGTCCCTGCCTGGCTGCAGCTGGCAGGAATTCTGCTCTGCTCTTTGGGGAAGCTCTTGTGACACTTGCCAGGGTGTCAGTGGAGTTATTGTGGTTAAACTGCCCACGTGGACACTCTTGTTCTGCCCTTTTTTTTTTTTTTTTTTTTTTTTTGTGGTTTGATTTAAACCAGTTCCAAATGAGCCTATGCTAAAGCCACATGGACATATCTACATGGGAAAGTAGCTTGAAATAACTTGTAAGAGCTTGTATTCTTCCAATGTAGGAATGGTTATTCCCACCTTTATTACCCTCTGGAATTACCTACTGAAACCTTGGGTAGTTTTACATAAAAA
The DNA here is from genome assembly GCF_029582105.1 of Oenanthe melanoleuca. Lineage (NCBI taxonomy): Eukaryota > Metazoa > Chordata > Aves > Passeriformes > Muscicapidae > Oenanthe > Oenanthe melanoleuca. The sequence goes on from NC_079334.1 coordinate 6,046,008, forward strand.
ATTGTTTCTATTATCTCTTTTATTCTACCAACTGCAAGCAACTCTACCCAGCCGTATAAAATGAGAACTTCCCTGATTTCCCTTTTCCACAAGCATTCTGGAATGCCTTCAGTGAGTGATATTTTATAGATTTTACTGGAATTCCACAGATAAAACACAGCTCTTTTTAAGAAAATATCATACTGATCAGATGTTGCTATAGAAATACTTAAAATATAAAAGGTTTTGAACTTCAGCCATTGAGATGGAGGGAAAAAAAGACCAACACTTACAGGTTTTTTGGCACTTCAGGCTAAGTGTGGAAGCAGTGGGGTGACAGGAGCAGGCAGCAGGCAAGGAGAGGCAAGGTGTGAGAAACCAGCATTTCATCAGGCAGGGCTGGAGGAGCCAGGAGAGAGCAGAGCATGGTTAGTGAGAGCCTGGAGCTTCTGGGGCATGGTCAGAGGAAGGGTTTGGGCTTAGGAGGAAAGACAACTCCAGCAGAAGGGAGGGGAAGTGGGGAGCTGGAGGGCTGAAGGGCTCTGCAGGGCTAGAGCAGGGACAAACCTAGTGGCAGGCAACCAGAATAGATTACTTCTCATAATTTCATTTAGAGCATGGAAAACCTTTAGAGAAAAAACAGAATGATAAGAGTTGTTTTTTTTTTGTTTTTTTTTTTTTTTTAAACCTGTTATGACATATTCTTAAAAATAATTTGTCTGTATATCATATGTATTTAGTTGGGATATATCAGGCCTTTACAAGATTTGGGAGGGAAAAGGAAGAACAACAAACATTTCATTCTGAAATATAAAGGAATCATGTGGATCTTGGCTTAGTTCAAATTAATTTCTACTCAGGTGATAAATCTATTTTTCATAGATTTGTAACTTGGCTATAAAAGCATATTTGAAGCCTTGAATATTGGCAGTCAAAACTTTCAGGTCAGGAGAATATTTTTAGCAATATTTTATTAAAAAAAAAAAAAAAAAAAGAAAACCATAAAAGGTTGTTTTTATGTCTAAAAAGTTAAAGGGAGAGTTTTTAAAAGCATGGGTTGGGTCACATATTGACACCCATGTTTGTTTTATTTTCCCTTAAAGAAAAGAAACAAAAACCCCATCCAACACGCTTCCAGCATGACAGATAATGAAAGATATTTCAGACTGATCCTTTTAAAAACTGCCCACAGGCTTTTTTCATATCCAAGGGTAAACAGTCCATCTCAACTAATAACCCATAAAAAGCTGAAATCAGAGGACTACTGTGGATTTTAATGAGCAGATCATTGTAAGTCCAGGAATGGCAGCAGCACTACATCAGCTCACTGAAGATGTGCATGGTAAATACACACAACTCAGAGCACGTGGCTAATTCAGCAGCACTGAGGCAGTAATTAAGTGATTAACACACTGGAAGGAATGAGGGCCCAGTGAGGGACACCAGTCAGCCCAGCCTGCCACAGAAAGCACCAGGACAACCCTGGCAAACACCTCACTGCAGAACCTTTGGTTTCACAGTTTCCTTCAGCCTCAGGAGCGACAGAGGGGCTGAGTCAGTCCTGCCAGGGTTTGAGTTGGTGGTTCCTGGGGGGCAGAGAAGGTGGAGCACACAGAGCAAACACTGAAGGTTCATCTCTGCCCTTTCACTCATACCCTCTGGGCTGTTTTTTTGCTGCACAGTCTCCCCTCTGTGATTTAGGCTCCCTTCAACATTCTGGGCCAAATGCAGCTCTGGCTGCCAGGGTTCACCTCTTTGTGCTGTCCCTGTGGCACAGGGGTGTCCTGAAACAGCAGCTGCTGTTTTATTGACATTAAGAGAAATCCAGGTTTGGTTTAAAGATGATTCATCCACCTGCTCCAGCTCAGACCAGGAAACTCTTTAGGACACTGTCTAAGGCACCCCCTGCAATGGAACAACCATTTTAGAGAAGTTATGGCTTTAAATACTTGGGAGCCAAATGGATCCCAGCCCTGCAAAGTTTAGGATCACTTGGACAGATTTTACTCTCACCACAGGCTCTGTGTTCAGTTCAGCCCAACTGGGCATGAAGACCTAGCTCTCCTAAGGTGACCCAATCAACATTTAAGAGCAATTCCCACCCCAAAGGAGGTCTTGGAGTTTCTCTTCAGGTGTCCTACATCCAGCAGTGACTTTTGCAGTCCCAATTACTACCTTAGTCTCTGCTCCTTTCACCCTCATCCTGCCTTGCTCTCCCTCCCCTGCCTCCTTCCTCCTGTGGCTGGGTCCCCCCCTCTGGGCTGCACACACCCTGCTGATGATTCCTGCACATCTTCCAAGCACACATCCTTCCTGCAGCGTGTCCCAGGGCGCACCTCCCCTGCTGAACAACCAGCCTTTTCTTCCAGCTGCATCCACCAGCTCGGTCCCAGCACCTCGCCACAGCCCAAAATAGAACACAGCAAGGAGGGGAGGGCCTGGAAAAGCCTTGGGCTCAGTCTCACACCCAGCAAACCGTGGGGCAGCAGCTGGGACGGCTGCAGCCTGTTTGCAATTAGCTAGGTAGCTGTGGATGTGTGCTTTCACCTAAAGGTAGGGCTCTGCTAACATCATTTAGGGGGAGAATCTCAGCACTCAGCTATTTCAGCCAGGCTTTGAGCTGCTGCTAGAGCTCTTTCAGCTCCAGCCTAGGTATTATACAGTCCCCCCTCGCTGCAGAATTGGAGCACCTCCCAAGAATTTGGGAACAGAAGTCGCAGTAACAATCTCCCTTTCTCACTTGGCAGGGAGAGGGAGAAATACTTGGCGTAACTTATGCATTTGTTTGCATATTCGTGGGTGGGAGCAAGTTATTTGTTGATGTGTATATGGGAAGAATTAAATTTCTCTCAGTAAGTTGAAAATATTTTAGCATAAGGAAAGATGACTTCAGAGGCAGTTTTCCACACACACAGGGTGCAGCTCAATGAGCTGCCTTGTGTCCCTGGTGTTCCTTAGGCTCTGCCCAGAGGGCAAAGGTGTGGCCAAGGAAACGACCTGGACCTCATCCTTCTTGTTAATTAGCTAATGAGGTCCCCCCCAACACCAAGAACTTTCTGTCCCTTCCTTTCTGCTTCCAGGCAAAGCCACAGCACTGCTGTGGAAACCCTTCTGTGCTCTGGAAAGGCTTTTGAAAGGGCCGAGCAGCCCACCCACGTGGCACAAACACCAATTGTTTGTTTGCAGAAGTCTCTCCAATAGAACATTCTTCACCCCAGACAGGGCTGGCTGCCCTGGGATGCAGCTCCTATCAGGAGCTCCCATCCCAGATATGACTCTACACGACGTGCACTCATCAAACATCTGTACAAGGAAGGAGGACACACCTCAGAGTGAGGTCAGCACGCTGCTGAGAAGCACAGCTTCAACCTTCATGGCTTACCAGCTCAGCAGGGATCAAACCCAGAGGGGACTGAGCCTGGGGAATCAATGGCAAAGGATGAAACTGCTCACAGATCAATACTGGGAGGGGAGGGAAAGGCTGGAAATGGAAGAATTCAATCCCGTTGCCTGCCTTAAATACAAACTGGTGGGCATAAATAAATGGGAGGAGAAATAGGAAAGCTGGAATATCTTCCCAGACTGAGAATTTTTTTACTCTCTGAACACAATCTAAAGATATAGGATGTACTCTAGGACTGAATGGATGTATTTACCAGGAAGTTTCTCAGCTGGAAAAGGATAAAAAGCAAGGAGCTTTTTCTGCCTGGATGTGTCCTTGAAGAGAGTAGATAACCTTAGATTTCTTTCCTTTCTGTCCCTTGTTTAGGGCAAAAATGAAAGGCACTGTTTTTATTGTTGTCTTGTTATTAACTAATTTCTCACAGGTATGGAATTTAACATAAACTCCCATGATACTGGCATCATTTTACTTCTTGAAGCTTCAGATTTTCTGGTGAAATGTCTCTGGAATAATGCAAAAAGGAGATTTGTAAGTAATGCCCATTCTGCATTTAGAGGCCTGAAAAAGCCAAACTTGCTCCTTCTCCCTGTGGATTAACTGGGGTGGTGTGGAGGCATCTCCAGCCTTTGGAAAGGTGTGAGGAGCCACCCCCCAGGAGTGTTCCTTGTAACCCTGCAGACCTGCAGTGCCCTGCAGACAGGTGATGCAAGAGCTGAGCAGCTCCTGGGCTGCTGGATGCTAATTTGCTCTGTTGCAACCTGTCCCACCCAGCCTGTCTGGCTCCTTGTCCCTGTTGCCACAGCTCCACTCACCTCCCCAAAACCTGAACCTGAGGCTTCCTGCTGGGTGTCTGCTTTTCCCACACCTGCCCTAAAATAGTTTAAGCCTCCCATGTTGCCTGCTGTGCCACCAGCCAGCCAGGTGAGCTGAAGGTGCTTTTTTTGTCTGTCCCAAATCGTGGCTGACTGACCAGGGATGAACCTGACCCTGCAACCAGCAGCACCCTGAGCTCACTGGGGCTTTTCCTCACACCACCAGTGGCTCTCTAAGAGCTTTCTGCAGTTTTCAGAGTAGGGTTTATTGACCCCACACCTATTCCAGCATGGTATGGTTTGGCTACCTGGTCTTACAGGTAATCATTTCTCCAGGCACCTCCAGAGATCAACTAATCCTACCCTCTGCTCATGGTCTGCTCAGGACCATGCCCAGCTAGATTTTTAGTATCTCCAAGGTCAGAGACTCCACAACCTCTTTGGGCAACTTATTCCAGTGTTTGATCACCCTTACAGTAAAAAAGGCTTTTTCTATTTATGGTACATTGTCCCATATTGCCCTTGTCATGTCCCTGGGAAAAGCCTGGCTCCATCTTCTTTATATCCTCTTGTGAGTTCTCTATACACATGGATAAAATCCTCATCAGCCTCTCCTTGTGGGACAGAAACACCAATCCCTTCATCACCTTACTGGCCCTTTGCTGGATTCACTCTGTATTTCCATGTCTCCTTAATTCTGGGAGACCCCAGGATGGATCCAGTGCTCCAGATGTGTCTCAGCAGTGCTGAACAGAGAGGAGAGATCATCCCTTTGAACCTGCTCTTCTAATGCATCTGGGGAGGCTCTTCCCTTCCTCACCCTGGCAGAATGCTTCTTTTTGAGACTATTTTCTGCTAGCAAAGGTGTGCACCCAAAATGCACAGGAAAAATGAAACTACTATAATTTTCCTTTTCCTGTCACTGAAGCACTGCAGCTGTCACTGGACTTATCAGGAATAGACTGTGATTCATGCTCACTGGCAAACACACATGGATCCTACGTAATTCTGCAATCAGAAAATCCCTTCCATGGCTCTGGGCTGCTGGCACTGTTCTATCATCATTAACATCAGCCACCAGAAACTTGTACCAGGGATTCTGAATTAAGAGATGCAAACAGCCCCATGTGGAGTTGTTCTATCCTGCAGAAAGGTTTGGAGCTGCTGGGCACAGTGACAGTGTTCCAGTACCCTCATTTTAACATTCCCACTCATGCAGGTAGCATGGATCTCCATGGGAGACCCTCACCTTGCAATTGCCTTTAGCATAGTGAGGTAGAAGCAAGTAAGAGCAAAACAAGCTCAAAATATAAGCAATCTAAAATCTTGTAAAGATTTATGAAGGCAGAGGTGACAAAGAAGACAGAAAAAAGCCATTTATCATGTGATGAAATCCTTAAATCCTGCTCTCCTCCTTCCCCCTTAAGCTGATAAGCTGCAGATCCACTCTTAACCCACATGGTCAGACTGGATCCCTGTGCACACTCCTGCCTGCAGGCAGCATTTACACCTGGCAGAACCACAGCAGCTCTGTAGTTTCACCTTTGTGTGGAATTTGTGTGGGAATTGCTCAGATTTACATCTCACACTTCTCCCAACTTGGCCCTGCTTCCTGGTTCCAAACCTCACCTCCCAAAACTCCGCCTTTTTTTTTTGGAAACACCAATCCCTGATGTGTCAGAGCTGTCTCTGGGGAGGTGTAAAACCCCTTTTCTACCTGACAGGACCAAGGCAAACACCCAGTGAGCAGCATTTCCCTACACCTGCACTCATTTTTCATGGGAATATGCACGTGGCATCCCCACAGAAGGCAGATCCCTGTCTGAGAGGCAGCCAGGCTGAGATTTCACGTGACACTGATTATTACTTCAGACAATGACATACATGGGAAAGCTGAGCAACCAGTTCTTGGTTTGGGGATGTTGTTTGCAGCTGCATGTGCCAGGACAAATCAAAAGTAGAGTTACACACCTAAATTTCACACTGGTACCTCCTTGTTAGTGTGGAGTCTTGTTTTTCTTCACCTTCACACATCTGCAGTGGCATGACTGGGCAAGATGCAGAGCAGCTTTCTCTCTTGAGGAATTTTTTTTTTTAATAATAATAATAATAATAATAATAATAATAATAATAATAATAATATATTATAATATTATAATATTATAATATTATAATATTATAATAATAATAGTAGAAACAATAATAGAAAAAATAATAGAAATAATAATAGAAATAATGGTAGAAATGATAATGATGATAATGATAATAATAATAATTTGAATAGTGATTTTCATCCATAAGGTGCCTCAGTAGTGTTAATACAAGCAGCTAACTTAATTAGGAAATATGAGAGGCCTTGGCATCCATCCCTGAGTCACTCCCTCTTGGAGCCAAGTGACACAAGACCTCCCTGCAATGCCCCACTCCTCCAGCTCAGTGTCCTGAGCACCTTGAAGTGGCAGCTTTTGTTCTTTATCAGGCAAGGCAAACAGCTCCTGGGAAGGGACATGCTCCTGTTTACCTTTGCTCCCTGTGCTCCCCAAAGCCAGGCAGGGAACAGGTGCCAGGGTTGTGTGTTTGAGTCACCCTGGGTATAAAAGCTGACTCACAATTGCAGTAGGTAGAGTTTGCTTTCAGAGCTTTGGTGAGAGATGTGAGAACTGATTGTCACGTTAAAGAGAGGCTGTCAGCCCTCTTGGTCTCTAAGGAAACAGGCTTTGACAGTGAAAATGGATAATGATATCATTTCTGAAACATTTTTTAGAGTTTATGACTCCTAGACTTCACACAAATCAATTAAGCTTCTCTATGCAGCCACTACAGAAACACATCTAAAACATTTATGGAGGAAATCTCTCATTTGTCCTCAGGGGAAAAAAATTTGCATAGAAGTGAATGGAAGAGAACAAAGACCACCCACTTTAGCTTAGACTGAAGTCAGAGCTGATCCCAAGCTATGTCAGGCACAGGTGAGTCTTCAATATGTGAAAGTTAATTCATGTTCAGGCACAGTGTGTGCTCTGTTTGCTTTCATTACTGAGGATGGTCTCCCAAATTTAGGAAAGATTCTTTCTTCACTAATGAGCAAGGAGACAAACAAAGTAGAATGGACTTCCCAGGAGGCAAATGCACGTGGCAAAACCAGAGACCTTTAATTTGTGCCTTTCCTACCTTTGGACTTCCAGCCCTTCTCTCCACCCCTTTCCCTGCTCTGCAGCTGGGACCAGCAGCTGGAGCCCAGCTGGAAAGGTCATGGCTGCATTAACCCCTGCTGGGCTGATTTCCTGCCCTTCAGACCAAGGGGATCCTGCACTGGAGGGATCTGACTGTACTTGGGTGAAGGAATGGGAATTGCTGACTCTGCTTTGGTGGAGGAGCACTAACTGAGCACCTGCAGGGCTGCACCCAGCCCTGGGACAGCACAGCCAGGACAGGGAGCTGCTGGATGGGGCTCTGAGCAGCCTGGGATAGGGGAGGGTGTCCCTGCAGGAGGGGCTGGAACTGGATGGGCTTTAAGGTCCCTTCCAGCAGAAGCTGATCTATGATTTCATGCTTTTGGCCCCTCTAAAAAGCAGGGAAGAAGCTCCCAATCCAAATTTACTAATGAGCATGCACAGTGCTCCTACACAGCACATTGTCCAAGGATTATCAATCACTGTTTTTAAATAGAGGAAATACAACTATCCCCACTGTATGGAAATACCAGGCACAGGAAGCTGTATGTAAACTTTTTAAATGGACATAAACATCTCTGTTAGAGCTGCAGTCAGAAGCCAGGTCACTGCTCTGCTGGGTGTGTTACTTCAGATATTTCACAGACAAAAAAAATTTCAGAGGTCAGATTTTCTAAATGTTGCAGAAAAGCACTATGATTACTCAGAGGAGCAAAAATACAGACTGACATTCCCTCAAAAATGCACTGGAGAGGGCAATACCTGCTCCCCACCTGGTGACACACCAGGTGACTTCCCAAAAGGGATCAGAGCAGCTCTGCAGCAGAACAATGCAGTTCTGGTGAAGCAAGAACCACTTCCTCTCACTACAGAGATTGCACCAGATCAGTTCCCTGGGAGACAATCTAATCAAGTGATCAGTTTGATCACAGGTTTCTATGAAGGTTTTAAATGCTCCTGTCTGGCAAGAATGGTTTATTGTCAGCCAAGCTGTGGCACGCTTGAAAGGTTGAGAAATAACAGATTCCAGGAGCAACAATTCAGAAGAATTTCTGCCAGCAAAGGCCCAGATCCTGCAATCAGAAGCAGGCAAGTGACCTCCCACACCTAGGAGCCACTGGTGACTGAAGGGAGACTTTGTACTCAGGACAGTTCTTGCCCATGCCCTCCCCATCACTAAGCTGAGCCTAAGGCTCCACCTCCCAGCCTGGGACAGATTCCCAAGGAAATGGGGAGGCTCCAGGGGCAGGATTCACACCTGTATTCCAGCCCCACCTGCACTGTGTGTGCCCTTGGCAGAGCAGGAGGCACCTTCCTCTATCTCCTAATGAGCTCTTCCTCAAGAATGGCTTCTCTCTGGTTTCCTTTTCCTTGCTTTCCAAAGCTTTGTGTATTCATCTAACTGTCTCACAGAACCCCCTCCTTGCTGGTTTTCATCCAGTCCCCTCCTGCACCTCCTGCTGCTCCCACAGTCCTGCTGAATGCTTGGAGATTATCTGGAGACCACACCAGTGTCCTGCCCTCCAGCATCACCCTCTCCTCCAAGACTACCATCTTTCATGCCAAACAGCAGGAATTCTCCCATCATGGGACACCCCACAGGAAGGAATCAAGTATTTCACCTCCAGTGCTTAAACACTTTGTCCCATTTTGCTCTCTACATCACCACTGTGGTGATGGGCTGAAAAATATATCTGACTCTCAACTAAAAAAAAAAAACAAAAAAACCTGAGGAAGTTGAAATCAAGACTTGCAGCTGAGATCACCTCTGCAAAGCAAAAGTAACAGCAGCAAGAGCTAAAAAATAATTAGACTTACCCAACCTTGTGGATGTCCAAAGAACTGACATAACTTAGCCTTAAATTCAAGGTCACAGAGCTTTCCTAGCTCACCACTAATGTGACACCAGAACCTCCAGAAATTTGGCAACTCCTCTATGGAACAGGAGAGTCACCACAGAGCATCCCTGAGCTCCAGAACCTTCCCTCCAAGTGCATCAATCTCTTTGGGAAACATCAGCAGCTTTGGTGCTAAACTCTGAGGGCTCAGGCATGTCCTGCTGAAGTCTCACTGAAGAGGTTCAGACTCTCATTCCAAAGAAAATTTACCTTGTGGGTTTTAGGAAGTGTCTGTTCTTTAACTTTCTCAGCCAGTATATGTAAATCAGGCATAAAGCAGAGCTTTAAGTGAGTAGAAGTCCTTGCATCATATCTGTTCACAGCTGCCAATTGTGAGAGTGCCAAGTGTTTGTCCTGGACTGCAATGCAAAATGAAGCCAGTGTAGTTACAGGAGAGCAGAGTTTCTGTGTGCCTGTGTGGGAACAAACCACTTATTCCCAGCAGGGCTGTCCTTGGGAGAAAACCACTTTCTGCTACATCTCCAAAGGAGAACCCATCCTGTTTTTTATGCAGCTTGGAAGCACTGGGATATCTGTCAGAAATACAGGTGTGACCACAAACCAGCTCTGCAAATTTGGGGAAATTTCAGCCCTGTGATGCCTCTGTCTGGGCAATTCCCTCTGGATGGCAAAGTCCCCCTAGGTCCAAGCACTTAGCACTCCTTCTAATGGCCCTGGGATGATTCCAGCAGAGCACTGCAGTGTGATTTGAGCTCAGCACCCCCTGAATCGATTTTCCATGGTCCATAATCTTTGCTGTAAACAGCCTGCTCTGCAGCTAAGGAAGCAGAAAGGGCTTTAATGCCATGGGTTTCACCCTCACATGAAGCTCAAAGAGCTGAAAGGATTTCAGATGATTTGTTCCAGGCTTGTATCAGACCCTACATCAAGGCACCTCCCTTGTTCTAGACCACCACGGTGGCTTCTCATGTTTGCAGGACCAGCCCTGTGTTCAGCCTAAATTAAAGCAGCTGCAGGACTGCATCCAAAGGAGCAGGGAAACCCTCTCAGGGTAACCTCTGCCCTCCCCAGCTTGGCATGAGCCTGTGTTGGGAGCAAGGCAGGAGTTCCACAGGCTGCTCTTCCTTCCCTTCCAGCACAAACCCCAGGGAAAGGCACTTCTGCCCTGTCATGTCCCCTTGAGCAGCTGCACAGCCTCCAAGGGGTCTCAGTGCTCTCTTTGTTCCTCGTTTCCACCCTGCAGTCAAACATCCAATTCTCTTTTTAGCCATCCAAACTATAACAAAATCTCCAAAGGCATTTTCCCAACCTTCACCCCCAAATAAAGCCCACAAGAGGATGCCACAGGGTGCTAGAAAGACTTTGAAGTCCCCATGAGAGAACTCTGCTGTGAAGTTCCCTCCCTTATCATGCCTAAATTATGCTTCTGAAAAAACAACAGCATAAGAAAGATAAGCCATAACCTCCTTTTGCTTTGTCTCCATTTAAAACTGAAGCCTGTGAAAAGCTGTAGATAAGGGCTGACATAAATAAAAGGAGTTGCCAGCTGGGGTTGAACCACGACATCTTAAAAAACACAGGATAATATCATAAGCAAAAGAGCATTTAATAAATGAGAAACCATCCCTGCAGTGCTCCCAAACCTCAGAAATGCAGCAATTTTTCCATAACTTAAAATAGTGGGGTGTTTTCAGTATTATAGGGAATACTCTGAAATAATAACTGTGCAAAGTCCCTGTGATGCAGCAGATGATGAACACTGCTGACTGGATAGCACTGTCACCATGTGATAGAAATCCTGGAGAAATTTCCTACACACAGAACAGTTTTGTTTTTTCTTTTTTTTTTTTTTTTTTTTTTTTGCTTCTGTAGCATCTGTTTGGAAAGAAAAAACTGCCCACGTGGCCACTGTAGCCCCTGAAAAAGAGTTAGGCTGAAAAGGACAAAAGGTTGAAGAACAGAAAGCCAAATGTGAAAAAAAAAATCTCAGCTTTTGACATTTCACATAGTTCTGCCTTATTTTTTGAAAGTCTAGTAGTACCAATATTTGGATTTCAGAAGTCCTGAAAAACATTCAGTGTTTGAATCTCAGGTTCTGGTTTGAATTAACTCTTATTTCCAGGCTCTGTTTTCCCTTACCATTGGTGTAAGTACATTTTTTGTAATGCCTCATGATTAGCACACCTTTTTGATTTTTTTTTCATTTGTGTTCTGTATGGAAATGAAAAAAAAACTCAAACCCTAAACTTTCAGTTTAGACCAAGGAAATATGTCTCATTAAACAAAACAAAAAACAAACAACAACAAAAAACCAAACCAAAACAAAACTAAAAGAACTGGGTTTTGCTTCCAGAGTACTAAGTCTACCTAAGTCTAGCAATTATTTTATTTTGGTGCATCATGAAGCAAAAAGCAGCATTTCTAAATGACCTGAAACATTTAAATTTTTACACGTGTTGGATTTGTTTTTATTCTGGTGAGCTCAGAAACGGGGCCCTGCCCCCAGCAATTGGTTGGAAGGATGGAAGGAAGGAAGGGAGGAAGGAAGGAAAAGTCAGCTCAGCTTTTCCTGTGATACAAAGCCCACCAAGCAGAAGCACCAGTGTCTGATGCAGGAGCTGTCAGTGGACAGAAAGGGCACATCTGACCTGTTTCCAGCACACCTCACTTCTCCCACTGCACCCTGGGGTGGTGCCCAGCCTCACTGGGGATGATTTTTGGGGAAAAAACCTGCAGAATAACATTTTGCATCCTCAGAGGTGGGCTCTGCCAGCAAAGACTCCTGAGGTGCTGGGGCAAGCTGCTTCCCAGGGACACATCATGGACTGGCCTGGGCTGGAAAAGGACTTTAAAGATGATTTAATTTGAACTGCTGTGAGCAGGGACACTTTCCACTATCCCAGGTTGCTCAGAGCCTTGGACACTGCCAGGGATGGGGCAGCCACAGCTTCTCTGGGCACCCTGTGCCAGGGCCTCAGCACCCCCACAATACAGAATTTCTTCCCCATATCCAGTCTAAACCTCCTCTGTGTCAGTGTGCAGCCATTGCCCCTTGTCCTGTCACTCCTGTGCAGCAGGGAAACTGAGGCACCACAGGCTGAAACCACTTGCCCAAAACAACCCAGTAAATCTGCAACAGCCCACCAGTTATGAGATAATGATAGGAACTGCCATTTTCACATTATTTCACAGTTTGATGGGGGATAACACATTACAGAGCAGCAGCTGTCCCTGTCACTTTGTTAGCCTTCACTTTTGGGATGTGTGAACACTTGACTGAAGCAGTTGGGAAGTGCTGAGTTTTGTTTCTGTGTCCCATGCCTGTGTATTCTTCATGCAAATGCCAGCTACAAGGTGTTGTCATAGTGAGGGCTGAGGGCAAAATACATCTATTATAACACATTCAGCTTGTTCAGTTAATCTTTTTGTCACTCTTCAGCTTTTCTGTGGTAGGTTTCTGCGTGCACTGGAGGTGCCTGGGCAAAAAACATTCAGGCAGTGCACTTCCTCCATTGTACACTTAAGTCTTTGCTGAAAATTAATTTCAGATTAGCTTGTGCAAGAATCCAGGCACCAAATTGCATGCACACAACCCAGGCAGGCAAAGGGAAGAGTGCTTGAGGTGTTCAATCCATCACAAAAATCAGACAGTGTTTTGGACAAAACACTTTCCAACCATGTAAAACCTGCTCCCCTTGTGTGCCAGGGCATGCAGGTGCTTTAATGCAGCTTTTGTCTTCTCTGCAGCTCTGCCTTTCCCTTGACTGCTGCCAGCAGCTCACCAGGCTAAACTGGGGTTTGCACTGGTGGGGTTTTGCTGTTGGCTGTGAGTTTTAGGAAGAACCCTTGGCCAAATGAATTCCTGGCAAAATTCTGAGTTGCTCTGCAGTGATGCAATCACCCCACTCTAAATCCTGTTACTGGTAGCAGTTCTGACACCTGTTTAAAAATCCCTATTTTGATCACTTGCAGCCAAAATCAATCCTGTGGTTCCCTTCTGGGGCCCTGCAGGAGCCACTAATGTGTTCAGGGCTGTACCAAGGGTGGGGCAGAAATGAAGCCAGCTCTGGATGTTCCTCCAGCAGAGGCACAAAGTGGGGCAAAGAACAAAACAAAGCTGCTCCTCGTGGATTTGGACATCAGTGGGAGACAAGCAGGGCAGAACTGAATTCCTCATCCTGCCCCAGACAGGAGCATGCCTTGCTGCAATCCCAAATATCCTGTACCATGAACTGAGCAGACTGAAAGTTCTTGCTTTGCTGATGGGTAGGAAAATGAGGTGAGCCTTATCTGATGCAGCAGGGACCTGACTGCATGATCCCCAAGGAAGCTGTTGGGGTCAGGTTCAGAGCTGCAGCTTTCCAGGGAGCAGCAGGGATTCAGATTTAATGCATCAGATGAAAATGCACCGAGCTCGGTTCAGTGGATGCCTCACATACCTCATCTCCAGGGGCTTGGGATAAGGAATGGGATAAGGAATGGGATGGGATTAGGAATGCCAAGCCAAACAGCTGTGCTGATCACAGCTGTGCTGATTAGGAAACTTGGAGTGAAAAAGTGGAACTCAAAGAAAATGAAACCCCGAAAGAGGCACAGCAGGACGGGGCAGTGTGGCACGAGCATGGGCAACTCCCTGAACAAGGGACTTTTAGGTGACCCTTCAGTTCCACTTAAATGCTGTTGTGGCCCCTAAAACCATCTGGAGCCCTCAGTCTCACCAGGAGAATCGACTCCCTGGCTCTTCCTTTCTGTCCTTTGCATGGCTCCAAGTCCCAGCACAAGTCCCCTGCAGGGGGACCTGGCACTGCCTGGCCCACATATGTGAAAATGCATTTTTGTACTAAGCAAGGAGGTTCCTCATCCTGGAGAAACTCAGATCTTCTGCCCTCCTACAGATAGCATGCATGAAGGTAAAATGCTGAGGCCACTGGCTAAGGAGTGCAAATGACTGGAGTCTGAAGTGTGGCAACCTACACCCCAACCTACCCAACAGGTTTTGGTTAATTGTAAAATAAATGAGCCCTGGCTTTAAAAATGCATTAACCCAAAAACACTGCTCCTCACCAACTTGAGAGAGCTTTTGTTTACTGGTATTTAAAAGCACCATATGGGAAACTTATTCCAAGTGCCTATTCTTAGCTGAGCAAACGTCACAGCATTGTCACAGCTAAAGGGGATCTCTGAATGCCATCACTACAGCCTGTAGCCTGAGATTCTGATCCTGCTGGGCTGGCACATTCCCAGAGATCCTTCAGGCCTTGGTGAGCTTTTCAAGAGCAAGGCCAACACCATCTGATCCCAAACAAGCTCCCCAGTCTCAGAGGGAAGGAGAAAGAAGGGCGGTGCAAAGGTGTTTGTAAATAGGACGTGTCAGTGGGCCCCACCATATTTGCAAATTCCATACACAAAAGTATTATCCACTTTGTCACTGCTGGGATTTCTCACTGAGGCTCCATAAATTGGTCTATGTTACTAACACAGGACACAGGATGAACTGCAGATGTGGCCTTTGAACTATACACTGGGGTCTAAAGCAGATTAATCAAGTAACTTCGGGACAGCTTTAAAAAGCAAGCTGTAACTCTGAGGGCTGCAATTTGGGGAAACCCACATGTCAAAACAGCTCCTTTCCTTGGTAAGTACTGAAAAATGTGAACCACTAGCTTGAGGCCACTTTCAGCCAAACTTCCCCTCAGTTTTCCCATGTATAAAACAAGCACAGAGTTACCTTGCACTGGGTTTATGCTACAGACTCATATTTAGGAGGGAAAAAAATGGAACTATGCCAGAAGAACTATTTTGAGTCTCTTCATATAAGAAACAGTTTGCAGAACAGGGTTTGGAGATTACTGCATGGCACATTCTATAGACAGAGATGCAATGCTGCAGGAGCTAAATGTGAGCTCTTTAATCCCAAGACATATTTACACAAACGTGTTCTATTTCAAAACCACCTCTAAATTATTTCAGGCAAGCAGAGAACGCTCCCTCCCCAAAGTGTTAAATTATGCACAAGAAATTGTGATTCCATTCCAGTAAAACCCTCATTCTGATGCTGGATTTATTTTCCCCTCCTGATTAATTGCATGTGCTGAAAAGGCAGCAGAGTCCCCAAAACCTGGGGCTGTTTTACCCTGCTGAGGTCATGTAAAAAAAGCTGCATAATGGGTAAGGCAGGCAGCTGTCAGGACACACCACAAGGCTGGGATGACACACCTTCTGTACACTCTGACACCTGGGTTCCTTTCCAGAGCACAGACCTTTATGAAGGAGCAATTTTAGTCCACAGGCTAATAAGGCAAGACGAGTTGCCCAGGTTGGAAACATGGGAGGAGCCGCCCAGAAGAATGTGGCTCTCAGTGCACTGAATTAATAATTAACAAGACAGACAGAAGGACTGGGAGAAAAAAAAAAAAAAAGAGAGAAAATAATGAACTCATTGAGAGCCACATCTCCAGAATGCCCAAAGCCACTCTTGCAGCATTGCTGGAGAAGTGTCCACTGAGTGTGACACCCACCCTGGTCGGGCTCCTGTGTGAGAAAGGCAACACCTTCCTGGGTTTGTGCTTCCTGTGGGATCCTGCTCAGCATGCCCTCACTGCTGTGCTTCCTTGGCACTGTCAGGCAAGCCAAACTCCACCACACAAAGTCCAGGATCTGTACTCTGGCTCACAGGCTTTAATGTTCTCCTGCTGATAGGCAGGACTCGAGCTGCTGGAAGGATCTGAAGATTACTGCAATTTACAGGTGGAAAAAACTCAGAAGAAAAAAAAAAAAAAAAGAGCTTGAATACTGCTTTTTGTAAGGTTATGATGCATTTTGGATCTAGAGGTGATTTTTTTTTTTTTTTCTTTTGGCTGTGAGCTTATGTCATCTGAATCTGCTGGTAAAATCTGTTACCACCCCAAGCCCCTCTGCTGGATGTTGGCCTCTTCCAACTGTGAGCAGTTCCAGTGAGCACTCCTCCTTTCCCTTCAGATGAGCTCAGACTGACTATTGCAGCTATTCAAACCAGCCTGCCTGATTCTGGCCTGAAAAGAATTAGGATGTGCTCCCACAGACTGGCAGCTTGCTGGGAATGGCAATTTTCAGCCAGGAGACAATTACAGACAGCCAGAAAGCTGCATGGGAAAAGTGGCATCTCCCTACAGCCTTGTTGTGGCAATTCTGGGACAAAAAAAATGTCTTACTTGTGCTGCCCAGCCTCATCCCCATCCCTGGAAGTGTTCAAGGCCAGGTTGGATGGGGCTATGAACAACCTGGTCTTGTGGAAAATGTCTGTGCCCATGGGATGGGGGTGGAACTTGATAGACTTTAAGGTCCCTTCCAATGCAGGCCATTGTGTGATTCTGCTATCCTGCAAAGAGTCCCCACCAGACAGCTACAAACTCCAGAGAACTGAATTTATTTTGTTGTGATCTGAGCAAAGCAATATTAATTGGAAACACCAATGTAACAACCCCTGCCACAGCCCCAGAGTGATTAATTCTACCAACAGTGCTCAAACCAGACAAATTCTGTGTTTAGGCAGTCCCAAATTTCAACCTCTGTGGAATGTTTTTAAAGAAGCAGAACCCAAAGGATGATTCCCTTTATATATGTATATATACACACATCCCTCTCTGCATCTGCACCTCTATACTGGTACAACTACATTGATTACTATCCAATACCTTTAGTAAAAGAT
Source organism: Oenanthe melanoleuca (assembly GCF_029582105.1). NCBI lineage: Eukaryota > Metazoa > Chordata > Aves > Passeriformes > Muscicapidae > Oenanthe > Oenanthe melanoleuca. Next base: position 6,062,921 of record NC_079334.1, read on the forward strand.
CTTTATTGGCACAAGTCCCAGTGTGGACACAATTATGGGAAGTGAGTTGTGCTGCTCCCAAAGCCATCAGCAGCCTGAGGCATTCACTAAGCTATTCAATTTTCATCAGGGCCTGTGATTTAAAAACACACAAACAAACCACAAGTGTATCAGAGGTTACAACTAGAGTGAGCCTTTAGAAGGACAACAGGTAGGCAAACACAGCAGGTGAGTGCCTGGGGGAGGGACAGGGCACCTCAGCATCCCTCCTGGATTCAGGCAGCTCACCAAGCACAAATCCCTGCCAGAACACACCAGGGGCTGCTAAATTTCAGTGCAAGCCTTTCAGAAAGCCACCCTCAGAGGCTGCTTGGTCACAGATGGAGCTCAGTTTCTCTGTGCCAGCACGGGCTCTGCCTCTCCACCTGATCCTGCCCTGCAGAACAAAAGCTCAGCAGCTGCAGGGCACTGCTGTGCACGCCCTGCTGCCCAGCTCCATCCCATTTCAGCTGGGATGTGCACACACCTCCTCCCTTGCTCTGCTCCCTGCTGATATCTGGTCCTTTTCAATTTGAAAGCAATCCCTTTCTTTGTACACACTGAGTAGAGGGGCGGGGATTTGGGAATCCTTTATATTCCTGACCAATGTGAGCAGGCAGATGGTGTTTGCTGGTGAAGCTTCACACCCAGCCTAACTCCACTCGTTGTGGATCTGGTTGTGCTTTCATTTATTATGGAATATAATCCAGAGCATGAAAAAAGTACAGAATTACTGGCATCTATTTCATGCACTGGTCATACATTGCTACATGAACCTCCCTATATTCAGGGATTCCCTATTAATCTAAGCACAGATGGTAGTAAAACCTACAGCTTTAAAACTGCAGTCAATTCTCAAGCAGATGTCTACAAAAGTGCAGTTAGAAAAACAGAAAAAACCCCAACCAAACAAAACCAGGTCACTTGAAGCACATTCCAGCTACAAAATACATTTCTTCCTCTCTCCCACTGTGGCAGCTTAAGAATTCCAGAAAGCCCTTGTAAAATGCAGTAACCATACCCATCACAATACTTCAGCACAAAGTTCCTTCAAGGGCCTGACAAACATGATCTTAAAATTACTATTTTAATAAGTCTCTGCACTGATCAAATGGGCATTGCTTGTAATTTTAAATGCTCAACAAAAAATTAGTAATTTGTTGCCTTTTTCGCTAATTTACTCCCAACATTTCGCTGAAGGATGGGAGGGCATCCAGAGGGACCTGGATAAGGTTGAGCTCTGGGCCATGGGAATCTCATGGGGTTTAACAGGACCAGGTGCTGGTGCTGGGATCAATCCAGGCTGTGGGTTTGGAAAGAGATGGACTTTAAAGTCACTTCCAAACTATTCTGTGATACCTTAGCTGCCTTTCCAAGAGCTTAGGGAGGGTCAGGGTGGATACCAGGAGAAGATTCTTCCCCCGAGGGTGTTGGGCACTGAACAGGCTCCCCAGGGAACGGTCACAGCCCCAGGGCTGCCAGAGCTCCAGAAGTGTTTGGATAATGCTCTCAGGCACAGGGAGGGATTTTTGGGTGTCCTATGCAGGGCCAGGGGTTGGACTGGATGATCTCTGTGTGTCCCTTACAGCTCTACACATTCTGTGATTCTTTGATGTGATTTTTTTTTTCTTTAAAACAGGGGTAAAGACATTTGCAATTCTTCTTCACAGAACCAGTGCCCAGCTGTGCTGTGGGAAGGAGAGACAAGCACAAGTATCAACCAGATGAAAGGCTGTGTATGAAAACACATAATACACCCAGAAACAGCAGGCTGGGTCTCCAAATGAAGGGGGAAGCACTGCTGATGTCAGTAGCACTGCAAGCTGCATGACAAATGACAAGTGCGGCTTGTGGAGACACAAAGCTGCTGTTCTGGACAGAAAACCCTGGGTGTCTGCTCTGCAGAGGGCTGGCAGCGAGCTGGGCTTTGATCACTCGGGGCAGAACACTGACAAAATCCTGAGGATTATCCGTGTGGCACACCTACAGATGCCAGGGTACCTCTGCCAGCCCTGGAGCATCACCGAGTCTCCCTGCCAGCCCTCACCAATGAACCTTTGTCAGGCAAAGAAAAGGCAAAAAAGCCTTTCCACAGATGGGAGTGAACCGCGGTGAAAGCGAAACCACCGGCGGCTGGGGAAGCTTTGGCGAGCGCTGGATGAACTGGGATCGGGGATGGGGATCGGGGATGGGAAGGGGGATGGGATCGGGGACGGGGATCGGGGATGGAATCGGGGATGGGATCGGGGATGGGGATCGGGGATGGGGATCGGGATCGGGGATGGGGATCGGGGATGAGAATCGGGAATGGAGATCGGGGATGGAGCTCGGGGCCGGGGATGAGGATAGGGCATGGGGTCAGGGATGGGAATCGGGAACCGGGGCCGGGAGCGGGGCCGGGACGCGGCTCCCGCCGGGAGCGGCTCGCCCGGCTCCTTAAATAGCGGCTATAAATACAACGGCGGCGGCGCGCTCCCATTGGCTGAGCCGCTATCCTAATTTGCATAAAGGGGCGGGGCCGAAGGGCGAGGGGCGGGGCCAGTGGCGCGGTTTGCCCGGCGGGGGCGCAGCGCCCCCCAGCGGCCAGAGGGGGGAGCGCACTGGGACCCCCGATCCCCCCATCCCTGATCCCCCCATCCCCGATCCCCCCATCCCGCTATTCTCCTATCCCTCCATCCCTCCATCCCTCCATCCCCCTATCCCTCTTTTCCTCTATCCTCCATCCCTCCATCCCCATCCCTCTTTTCCCCTATCCCCCACCCCGCTTTTCCCCCCATCCCCCATCCCTCCATCCCCCTATCTCCCTATCTTTCATCCCTCCACCCTCCTATCCCCCCATCCCTCCATCCCCCTATCCCCCATCCCTCCACCCTCCTATCCCCCATCCCTCCATCCCTCCATCCCCCTATCCCCCATCCCTCCATCCTCCTATCCCCCCATCCCTCCATCCCTCCATCCCCCTGTCCCCCCATCCCGTGCTGACCTGGCCATGCCTTATCCTGTCCTGCCTATTCTCCACCCCCCTCCATCCGTGTCCTTGTTCCCGAGGCCACCCTCAGCACCTCGGAAAAGTTTTTAGTGCAGTCTGAATGAGAAAGCTCTAGTTCAAGTTCAAGTAGTTCCCCCATCTCATGGGTGCATGCAAATTGCATGAAAATTACTCGTAAATTGGTATATTGTGTTTTGCTTCTTCACCCAAAAGTGCTGTTGAAATACATTCCATGGATAATAATCATAATTAATGCACTGAACCATTTAGCAAGGAGATGATAGAGGGTGTGAAGGGTTTACTGTAAAAATGTGAGCCTCAGCACGGGGATTGGAGTTGCTGCTCTCAACAAGCAAAGCCTCTACCCTGTAGGCTGGAAAATGTCTTCTGCATTTCAGGTCATAAAAGAGTGTCATGGAAATGAACCCTGGTTTAATGTGCTGAGAAAAGGGTGTGGGAAAGGAGACTAAACCCGTGGGTGTCTGGACCAAAAAGAAGGATAAATTGTGAGATCTTACCTTCCCACTCTGATGCTCAGCCTGGTGGTATCCCCTGCCTTGGAGATAATTCAGATCTGGTCCTCGAGCAGCACATCCCAGTGATGTGTTTCTGGAATTTGGAGAGGTGGGAAAGACAAATAAGACCTTTGGAACTGTGGCTGTCAGGAGTGTCACACATGGTCAATAATGCCCATGGAAACCACAGCTGGGCACAAAGCAGGGGAGCAGAGCCAGGACAGGGCACTCCAAGGCAGCTGGGGGCTGGACCAGCTGGGTGGGAGAGTGGAGCCAGTTCCAGGCCAGGCTGGATGGGGCTCTGAGCAACCTGGGATGGTGGAAGGTGTCCCTGCCCATGGCAGGGGATGGAATGAGATGATCTTTATGGTCCCTTCCAACCCAAACCAGGCTATGATTAAAAAGAATAGGAAAGCAGGATGCCATGAGCATCACCTGAATTCACTGGAATCACCCAAATATTTCTGAGACCACCTTTTGAAAAAGAGTTGCCAGGCAAAAGAAAAGGTGTTTTGTGGGAGCAGGATTTTGCTTTCTCATATCCCAAGGGGTTGTTCACAGAGCTCCTTTAGGTCTGTGATCATTGCTGCAAACTGAATATCTTATTTCAAATGAGGCCAAATTAAGAATGAGGACTGCTGTTAGGTTTTTGCTGACTCACCCTGAAATAATATTAGAAAATGTTCATATTTCTTGGCATGAAAATCCAGAATTTTGACAGCTCCTGGAATTGCCCTGATTCTTCAGCAAGACACAGACCTTCTCTGCTTTGCCAGCAGGAGGAGGAATCTCTTGGGCAAACAGGAGATTTCCCAGGCCCTGCAGCAGTCACAGGGCTTTCCCTCCAGCCCAGCTGACCCCAAAGCCCACCCACACCAAATACCTGACCTTTCCCAAACCTCTGATCCGAGGGGCCTCCAAACTCCTGCTGTGCCTCCAGACTTGTGCTGCACCCACCACAGCACATCCCAACCTCACCCAGACAAGGGGATCCTCACAATCAGTGGCTCAGGGGCAAGCAGCTTCCTCAGGCAGAGCCCAGACCTGCAGACTGCTGCTCGAAAGGCAGCAGACAAAAATCAAAAGCCTGAGTATTCCTTAGGGTACAAAATACCCTTTTTGTTTAGTGACAGCTCAGCAGCACAGCTTGGAGGTGGAAATACATGTGGGGTGTTTTTCTTAGCCCTATTGCACTCTGAGTCTTATGATTATAACAGACTCAGCTTTAATTGCAGAAAAGAAAGGATTTCTGCATCCCATGACTGTGCAGGAAGATGCAGTGTGGTTGCTGTAAAGGAGAGAGAGAAAGAGAAGCCAAAAGGCAAAACAAGCCAGAATCTGTTACATGGACAGTACCTGGAGGTTTCAGTGCTGTGAGTGGGGGAATTGCAGCTCCTGCAGGAGTTACCCCATTCCCACTGAACAGGCTGAACAATGTTTGCACACATGCTGTGCTCCTCAGTAATTCTGCTCGAGCTGAGGTGACCTAGATCTGCCTGAGAGCCTCCTGTATTCCTGAGTGCAAACATAAATACACTCTCTTTCTGCATTTAATTTTTGAGCAGCTCTAATTAAGCTTAGCTTTGTTTAAACACATCCAGAGCTCCCATGGTGTTTGGCCTTCAGTGTGAAGACTCTGTGCCATTCACAAGAAGAGCTGGGCCATAAAGGAGAGTGAATGGCAGCTGCTCTCATCCCTGCTTGCTGCTGGTGGAACCTGGGGTTCTGCTGCAGCCCCAGGGACTTGTCTGGCCTGATGGGCTCTCACAGGGCTTGTGTGCTGAGGGCAGGGGAAGGGAATACAGAGTGAAAACACAGGCTGCAGGTCTCAGTTGTCATGTTAACTCAGTTGTCATGCCCCTGCTGCATTTGTGTGCTGGAGGAAAGCAGGGGATGCATTCATACCCCAACATGCAGCAACAATTGAAATGGGCAGTTCATGTTTCTCCCTCTCTCCTGATTTTCCCATTTCAATTGGTAAAGAGTTCAGGCTTTTAAAATCATCCTTTTTTTTTTTTCCCCCCCCTCTCCTTACAAGGATGAGCCATTTCTGTCCTCCATCCCCATGAAATGATTTGTAAGGGACTCAGATAAACACATCTGCAGACTGGACTTTGTAAAGGGCTGCAGGCCAGACCTTCCCCTGCTCTTGCTATGTGCCACAACCCCTGTCAGACTCAAGCCCCTACCCCTCTAACCCTGCCCATCACTCTGCTTCCAAACACCAAACTTAGCTCCTTGTGCAGCCAAAGGTTGGATAGGTCCCACAGGCACAGCTCTGAGGGAGGGCTGGATGGCAAAATCTGCTCAAGCACAGGGACCTTCCCACCCTGCTGCCCCCAAAGTCCCACCCCACGGGGCAGCAGCTGCTTGCACTGGCCCCTGAGCCTCCCTGACCTCTGAGGTGTCCCTCATGCCTAAGGGTGTGGTGCTGGGTTTGAGTCCCTGTGTCCCAATCTTCCCTATGTGTAAGGAGATGCATCTTTGCATCTTGAGCACTGACCCCACAAATAAAGCCAATCTGGCTGAGCAGAACAGGTTAAGAAGGGGGAGCTGTTCTTGTGCTCTGCTCTTTCCCTGCTTTTCCTGCTGATGTCAAAGAGCTCCAGAAGTGAAAACCTTTTGGAGCAGCCCCACCATGGCACCCATGGAGATGCACTCCTCACCAGCTGAAACCTGCTCAGGCCACAGCTCTGTTTGCTCTTTCCACCACAACAGCAGCTGGTTTGTGTGATGAAACTCCTTGTGTTGCAATCAAAACCTACTTACATGGTGCCACCAGCAAGGCAGGCTTATCTACATGCACATCCAGAGATGCCAGTTTTCCTCCAGAAGGCAGAGAGAACCAGAACCTGGTCATGAAAAATGCAAGCATTAGGGTAGGAAGGTCTTGTTGCATCAATAGATTTAAAGTACCAAATGATAACAGGTTTTACAGTCGCCCATTCCACTGCAAAGTTGCCATGAAGCACTTCAAAAGCTGACTGCTCACCCATTTTAAGGCATAATAAATGACCACACAAGAGGCAGTGCCATAAAGACTCAGATCTGTGATCTATAAGTATTCACACCGTGCAGCCAGCCAAGTCCTATCAAATCCTATATTGCTTTTGGCATTTCTGCACTGTTCAATGCTCTTGTGAGTGCCAGGTTATCCTGCACTTTATTATATATGAATTTGAACATTTCATCAAGTCCTTCTCTTGCTGGAACAATAAATAACCAGTCCTAACTAGGTGCAACTCTGGAAAATTAAAATTGCAGTGACGTGGAAAATTAGCCCCTGACAGCAAGAGTTCAGCAGCTGGAGCAGTGGGACTGTGCAGACCAGCCAGGGAAACACTGAAGCTGCTGCTGGGAAGGATTTGGCTGCCTGAAGCAGAGGTGTCTTGTGCTATTTTAGTCATGTGTGTGTGTCATGCTCAGCCCTGCCAGTCCAGGAGGGCTTGGGACTGTCAGGGGCTGTGTCAGACGTGCCAGCCCCATATGGGTGTGGGGGGCACTGTGGGATGTACAAACCAGCCAGTCAGAGGCTGGGCAGGGTAAACAAATGTGCTTAAAATAGCACTGCATGACTGCATTTAGGCAAATGAACACTGAAACCCTGCCCTGTGCTGGCATTCCTGTACCTGGCACAAGGAATGGGGGCTGGGTCTCCTGGGCTACACAGATCAGTGATGCAGCGCTCAGGAAACACCAGGGTGGGAAGAAATGATGAGTTAGGTGGAAACTGAAAGGGTGTGGCTTTTTGGAGGGGTCACAACTCGGGCTTTGAGGGTTTTGGTTCCCTCTAGGTCGTGCCTGAGGTGCCTACACCCACCTGCAATAGGATGTCCTGCAGCCATTCCTGCAGGCTGGAAGGTGCAGATGGGGCTGTGTGCCTCACTGCTGGCTCCAAGGGCTGCAAACATCCGGGGGGATCCTGCAGAGGAAAAGAGGAGAGAGGCCTCATCAGTGCTGGGGGAGCTCACTGTGAGCTCAGAGCAAGGGAAGCGTCTGCCACAGCCAGGGAGGGGAAATTGTCTTTGCACACAGTGTTTCTAAATAAGTGGGTTACACCGAGCTCCCCACTGACTCATGCTGCTGTCATCCCAGGGAAGCAGCTCCACCAGGCTCTGACCTCTGGCTGCCCAGCAGGATTTCATGGAGAGGCAGCTCACTGGAGGGGCTGGATCCAGCACACCACACAGCTCCACTGCAAACAGGCACAGCTCTACATCTGCCAGCTCTTCTAGGCCTGGAGAGATGAGTTTTGCAGTGACCAACACCCCTGCCACATTTCCCATCCATTTGTGATCAGGCAGGGAGGAGAGACCATCCCTGTAGCACAGAGGGCTCAATAGGGACACTCACAGAAGGGACAATAATTTCAGCTTTGTTTATAACTGAGCAGAGCAGCACTTCAGTCTCTCCTCTTATTCCCAGTGATGATATCTGCACCAGCAAACCAAAGAGAGTTCTCCAGCAGCAGCACAGAGCCCTGTGTGGTTTTTAAGAGTTACCACATTCCCTGCCACCGTTTTGGCCCATGGTGTCCTGGGATGTCCCAGGGGCTGTCCCTGGCAGCCCTGGGGCTGCTCCTGACCACAGCAGGGTGAGCTCACCCTGTCCTGGGGACAAAATGAGGTCAGCCCTGAGCACATGAGCTGGGCTCAGGGCAGAGAACAGGCTCAGGAAACCACAGCAGCAGTGCCACAAGAGTCAGCAGTGATGCCATCCTTTCCATGCTGAGGTGATTTCAGGGGCTGCCACTCAATTTGCAGGTTTTCTGCAGGAAGCAGAGCACCCCTGACCTCTGCTTTGGCAAAGCTTGACACAGATACTTCCACAGGACATTTCTGCACCCCCAAAGCCCTCGTGGTGCTGGGGTGTGAAGTGGCTTCTGAAGGTGCAGAGCTGTAGACAGGCAGATGAGAGAGATGGAGCTCAGTGCCCAGGTAAACTTCTCCTGCAGCCTCTTCCCACTGAAGTGCTAATGCAGAGCAGAGCAGAGCTTTCCAGCAGTGCCTCTGGCTGCTCAGCACTGCCAGCCTGACAGCATCCTCCCAAAACTGCTGAGGAAGCTCAGCGTGCCCCAGAAAAAAAACCCTCAGAAACTTCTGTGAAAGCTTAGCCCAAGGCTTTACATGGCAAATTCCTGCTCGTGGCTGATGGAGGCACAGCCCTGCCCATGTCCTGAGGTCCCAGAGCAAACAGAGGGTGGGTAACACACCCCATGCTGGCCTGGGTCCTGTTCCAGGCTGTATCCCAGGGGATTGAGCTATCACTCCAGGGAGCAGCACCCCACACAAGCTAAGCAGGTCCAGTCCTCTCCTGTACCTCACACCAAGTCCAAGCTCCATTCCTGCCCTGTGTAAGCCTAGTTTTAAGCCTGGAGCACTGCCTTGTATGACCAGGCAGGAGTCTGTGTGGGCTGAAAATGTTTCTCCTCCCAGAGAGAGGAACTTTCAGCTGTAGGACCTGTGGCTGTATCTGAGGATGAATCCTCTCAGCTGCAGCCTGGGCTGCTGGCTCTGCATCCCACTGCAGCCTCAGGGAGATGCTTTTGGCATCCCATTGTCACTGTGCTTTTCCCTCAGCCACCACAGACCTTTGCTCCAGGCCACTTTGGTGCTTTTGGAAGACAGCCCTGTCTAAAATGCAAACACACAGGCTGAAAGAACATAGGACACCTTTGCAAGGAGTTAAATTTGCAGCATGAAAAAACAAAAGCAGCAGCCTAAGCAGGTATATCTAGGGCTCAAAAAGCAACCTGACATTTGAAGTCTGTCAGGTATTTTCAGAAGTCTGCCTCTAGCAGCATCACCTCTACCCATGGAGTCGCTTTGTGTCGGTGCTTATGTTCCACGTTGTCATTTTTCCCCAGCACAACCACTGTGTATCAGTGGGGATGTCACAAAATACCTTCTGAAGGCTGGAAAGAGAGAATGAAGGGTTGGGAAGCCAGGAGAAAACCAGGTACAAAGCTCCTGTGGCATTTGAGCAGCAAAGCTCTGGACACCCACCCAAAGCCAGGTCGTTGTCCTCACGGTACCTTGCAGGTTCCCAAAGCATCCAGTTACAGATGAGCCCTGCTGCATCCCTAAGGAACTGGCACCAGGGGTGCAGCAAACAGATAAGGATGGCTACAAGTTTCCAGGACACTAAAAAAGCACCACCCATTTTCCCTGGAATTCAGATTATTCATAACATGCTGGTGATAATTCTGCATCAGGTGGTCTATTAAGGTTGCTTGGCTGCAGTTGCAGAGAGCTTTACAGGCAGCATTTATCATGGCTGGCAAGGTAATTTATTTTTGTCTTAAATACTTGTAATTAGGCTGCCTCGTAGCTAGTACAGCGAGGCACAAAACAGACTTCAGTAACACACAGATAAATAATTCAAAGAGCATTCCTTAAAAGAAGCATTTGTTTTTTCTCTCTGTTCCCATTGTCACTTTGAGTCCCTTGATCTAAAAGCTGGGATCAGTCTCCCCAGGGTTTGCAGGTCACAGAGCTGCCACCCCTCCCGGGAAGTTGGAAAGTTCAGAGAAAACCAAAGCATTTAAGGGGGAAAGAAGTTCTGTAATGTCAGCTTCTCTATTCTGGAGAGCTGGCTCCCAGCTGCTGCCTCTCCAATAGCTGCTCCACCCAGCCCTCAGATAATAATCACAAGCTATTTTGCCAGCTCTGTTTCCTTCTACATTTTTGCTGTTAACTCCATCAGCTGAATTGATGGCATTGAGCTCAAGAGCACAGAGACTTACAGAGCAGAAAGTTGGTGTTTGGCTCCTGGGTGATGAAAAGCGTTGCCCCTTGTCCTGCAAACTACACAAGCACGTGCAAAGCTTTTTTTCGAAGAGTAAGAATAAAGTTATGCAGGGGTCTTGAAGAAACAGGGTCACAAATGCATGGGGTGCTTTGCCAGAGCGAGCTGATTTCCTAAATGGATGTTTGTGATGTCACATTTGTAGGAAAAACCACTGCTGTACCCTGCTCTTGGGGCTGTCCCTGGGGGAGGAACAGCTCTCCAGCTCTCCTGCTCCCACTCAGGCAAAAACCCCACTGAGAGCAAAAGTGGAGATGGCAGAGTGCAAATTGCCAAGCTGGATTCAGATTGGCACCTGGCCAAAAGCCAGGAATGTTCAGCAATAAAATACCTTCATTTTTCAAAGCATGCATCATTTTCTGAAGCATATTTTTGTTTTCAAAAGTGTCGTTTTCCCCCTCAGCTGCTCACAGTTTCCCTCACACAGGATTATTTTAGCAGGATCTGCATGTGCAAACCTCAGCAGCACATTAAAGAGACACTGCCCAAAACACTTCAGTCCTCATGAAGTGAAACTCAGAGTGTCTGACATGGAAAGTTTGTATTAGCTTAAGCTCAAATAATTCAATCCATCTGCCACAGAGACCTAATAAAATTTTTGCTGGACTAGTTTTCTCTAAGGCTTCCCTTGATCTGAACAGGTCTCTAGGATTGCTTTTCCTGGCCACATTTGCTGCACACAAACACCATCCACACTCAGGAGCTGGTATTTCCCAACAAAATCACCCTCATGAAACCCAGGAGGGTTTTCTCTCTCACCTGCCCATGTGACATGGCTTCAAAACATCATCCCTGGTGTCCCAGTGTACAACCCAAGTCTGCAGGGACCTGTGAAGCTGGAGAGATGCTCACATTTTTTCAAGGTGTCCTGGTTTGAAGGACAGATGTCTGCCAAGAAAGGCAGGAGCCTCTCTGAAATGGAGAATGTAACCCTCTCCCTCCAAATTATTATAATTTTGAAATTAAGGGGTTCTCAGGCAAAGATATGGGAATAGGAATAACAGTTCTTTACTAGGAAAATTAAAATAGAAATGCAGTATTACAAAGAACAATCCCAAAACACTGCCAGAGTCAGAATCCAAGCTGACACCCGTCAGTCAGTCAGGGTGTTGGCACAGTCCCATTCAATGGTGGCTGCATCCTCCTGCAGTGGCAGATGTGGTTCAGCTGGAGCAGTGCTCCTGGAGAAGGTGCAGTTTTCCTCTGAAGGTCCAGGGATGATGTGGAAAGGTCTGGTTTTCCTCTGGAATCCAGTGGAAAGATGGATAACTTGGTGTTCCAAATCTCAGTTTTTATCTGGGTAGGAAAGGCTCCTCCCCCTGGCTGGAGCATCTCCCAGTGGGTTGATGGAATTTTATCAGTCACACAGTGGGACTCAATGACCCAGCAGCAGATGATATCTTCCTGAAGGGAGGATGGGCTGTGGGAAAGATAAAGATGATTGCCCCACCTGGTTTTAAAGATGGCCCATTAGCAGATAATATGTGCCATGGAGATAAGGGTCACTGCCCACCTGGTTTCAGCAGATGGTGACAGAATCCACATTTCTGGTCACATCCTGTACTGCAGCCCAGGACACAGGGCATCAAAGAACCCTTCAGCCAGCACACCAGGGAAACAGCTGAGGGGGGTGCTGTGCACACAGGACAGCACAGGCACCTCCCCACCTGTTGAGGCTTCCCCCAAAGTCCACTAAAGAGCTCAGTGAACTCCATTACTCACAAGGGGTTTTTTGAGGTCTCAGTTGCCCAGACAGAGCAGGAGTTCTCAGTGCCCTGGGACAAGTCCATTCCCAGCTGGCCAAGCTTGCCCTGCAGTAGAAATCATTTTTTTCAAAGGCATCTGTGTCCTCCACTGACAGATTCCCCACTTGGTGAACCCTTTGTCCTTTCCCTGGTGTTCAGTCCTGAGAAAACTAACCCAGCCTGGGCAGCAGCCTCCTCCAAATCCAAGGGCTTTCCATCTACAGTGTTCAAGACCTTTCCATTCCATGCCACCATGTCAAGTGAAGGTATTTCCACCCCCTGGCCCCCACCTCCAGCTCAATGTGGCAGGGAAATAGGGATGAGAAGGTGAAGCAGCCCTCCAGACAGGGCTGTTCTGCTGAGAGAGCTCTGGTGTCACAGAATCACAGAGCCATAGAATAACCTGGGTTGGAAGGGGCATTAAAAACATCCAGTTCCACCCCTGCCATGCCCTTCCACAATCCCAGGTTGCTCAGAGCCCCATCCAGCTCCTTGGACACTTGCAGGATGGGGCAGCCACAGCCTCTCTTGGCAGATTTCACATACCTGTGTGGCCAAAATCCTCTCAACACCCAGCAAATCACAGCAGTAGCCAAATGGGAGAGGGACACTCAGCTGGCTGCAGACAATTGGTGATGGTAATATTCAGCAATCCAAACATGGGAAAGCTGTCCTAGCCCTCTGCTCAGGGTGACAGCACCCCAGGCTATGTTCTGCCAGCTTTATTTATCCTGATTTCAATGGGAACAATGAAGTCCTGATTTCAATGGGCTGGAGCAATAGTTGCTGCAGGTTGATGACAGAGTCTGGCACGCAGGGGTGACCAGAGAATTACAATTTCTCCTCACTGAGCTGATAGAAGTAGCTCAGATGTCTCTGCTAAGCTCTCATTTATGGGATGGTTTGGCTGGACACCCTCTACTTCATCATATTGCTTAGTTAGTCCTGGTTTCATGCAGCACTGCTCATCTGCAAAAATGAGAGTTTCCCAGTGGGAAAAGTTTGATTACAATAAAATCAGCAGCATCTTGCCATTAATTTCATGACAGTAGGATTTGACCACAGAAAATCTCTACAAATACTTAAGTATTTTGATTCCATGAAGAGCAAGCAACTAGAAAAAGACTTTGCTCAAGAAAAGTGTCTGTAAACAAAAGGGAAGCTCAGCTAAAACTGGGAGATGTGAGTCTGAACAAACTCAGCACACCCAGTCTGATTTGTAGGCAGGAAGCTCCAAGATCATTGCTGTTTGGGCAAGAACCAGAAGTTTGGGCTCCATTTCTGAGCTGGATAATCAATATGGGCTGAGGCCAAACCCCACAGCTTTTCTAAGGCTAGGCTATTTCTTGCTTCATATTATTAGGCACAAGAGACAGAGCTGACTTGGATTTACAGAACCTTGGCTCAGACACAGCATTAGCCTGACTACTGAGGATGAGCTTATTCTCAGTTAAGGCCCCTTCAGGAATCAGGTCTTTCCATGGAATTTCAAAAGCCCAGTGGAGGTGCAGCACTCACTTCTACCTCAGCATCACTGGTGTGTTGCATGGGAAGTATAAGATTTCATCCAGGGTGTACTGGGGTTTTAGAGTTTTTCCTTATTTCAGCCCAGGCAAATCCTGGAACTGCTGCCCCCTCTGCTGCTCCTGCCTGTGGTCAGACCTGGCAGCACCAGGAGCTGCAGAGGATTCCATCAGGCACCCAAAAACCTGCAGAAAAATCCTTTCCAAAGTGTTTTCCCCTGTGCTGCACTGCTGAAATGCAGCTGACTGCAGAGGCTGGAGCAGTGCAGACACCACAGAGCAGCTCTGGATTTGAAGGGAGGAATAACTATCTTCTCCCAGTAACAACTCCAAGGGGAATCAAGGCAGCAATTTTGGCAACAGCCAGGATAAGAAACATCTTTTTCTCTGGGAGGGCTGTCTGGAGAGTTTTTGGATGGCTCTGGGAACTCAGTACAGTTTTCCACCTTATCCAAAAGATGGCACTGTGAACATTGCAGCCAGCTCTGCTGATCTCACAGCCCACCCTGCTGTGGCACCCAGCTTCTCACAGCATTTTCCATAGCTGATTGTCCCAGGAAAGAGAGTAAATCAGAGCCTGACTCGGTTCAGGCAGCCTTTGGTTCCTGTAAAATCCAGTTCCTCAGGTTTTGGAGCAGCTTTTTGTTTTAAAGTGAGGTGGGATGCAGGGAGAAACAAGAGAGGGATGAGAAGTTGTGGGAAGGAACAGATGAGAGAACAGGGGTAGGACTTGTGCCAGCAGTGGGAGAGGGGAAGGAAGGAAGGAAGGAAGGAAGGAAGGAAGGAAGGAAGGAAGGAAGGAAGGAAGGAAGGAAGGAAGGAAGGAAGGAAGGAAGGAAGGAAGGAAGGAAGGAAGGAAGGAAGGAAGGAAGGAAGGAAGGAAGGAAGGAAGGAAGGAAGGGTCCCTCCTTTGCTCACCACTAGAATTTCCTGGTTTAACACCTGCAGGGGACATCTGTGACTGCCCAGAGCAGGAGGGGTCTTCCTCTTGGTCAGTCCAGCCTCACACTGCATCCCAACTAGAGACCTTTATTAAAATAATGCATCAGATTTTTAGGCAAGGAACATCACACAGGAATGCTGGGCAGGAAGTGAGAAATTTTGCATTAGCTTGAAACTACAGAAGTTTAATTATACTTACATGCCTTCCAATCCAATTTGTAACTTTTATGATGACCCCAGAGGGTTGTTGGTTGGAGTTTAATTGACCTATTTGCAGTCGAGCCAGTTCATTCCTACAGCTGGGGACACTTTTTTTCACAGATTCCAATCCAGTGATTCAAGCTTCTGAGGCCAAGGGGACCATTAGATCATGTAGTCTGGCCTCTTGCATATGGACTTTCCTCCAGACATTCTTCTGAGCTGCACAAGATGTGCCTGGCAAAAGCCTGCATCCCAAAAAGAAGCTCAGGCTGGACCAGTGTTCCCAGGGATGAGCAATGCAACATTTCCCTTAATCACTTATTCCTGTGGGCAATCACTCATTTGGAGATTTAAATGTGAGCATCATCAGGATCTTGGTCATCCCAAAAATGTTTAATGAACTGTGCCTGATGGACATGCTATTCATTCTTTAAAGCAAAAATTTTAAAATATAAATTGGATTATGGAGTGCTTAGGAGATGTTAATTTTGCTGAGTGGTCTGATTAGCTCCAGATCCAGACAGAGCAGACTGGAGTCACCAATTGTTCTCTCATTCTTGTGAAAAATCAAGCCCTTCTGAGCAATGGCATGTACAGATCTGAGTTTTTCAGTTATCCTTTGGAAGCTGTGACTGGGAAATGCCCCTGTAAGACACCACAGATGGCTCCTTCCACACACTGCTTGGCAGATGTGCAGGAAAATTAGACTGGAAAGTTGGCTCTCAGCTGGGCTTTGCAGCAAGGTGCTCAATGCATGTGCTGTAGCACTTTGTGATGACCTGCTTGGGGTTCTTGGCTTGGCTTTTTCCAAGTTCCTTTGCCAAACTACAAACCCAGTTGCTGGTTGGAAGCTCAAAATCTCCCATCTTTACAAAAAAAATCAAGTGGTGAACTGGACAGAGGTTTCCCAGCCTGGGATGTGGTGCTGCCTCCGGGGGTGCAGCTCTCCTGTGGGCACAGGCACTGCTCTCCCAGGTCTGACACCTCCTCAGCCCTCCAGCACCGTGGCACACTGCCCAATTCCAGGGATTCAGGCAATCTGGGGAGTGCTGGCTGATTTTAGATGCTGTGTGGGGCAGCCTGGTCTAGGGGAAGGTGTTCCTGCCTGTTCCAGGGCTGGAACTGGAGAACCTTTAAGGTGCTTCCAACACAGCCCATTCTTTGATTCCATGATTCTGTGATTCCATGGTTATTCTGATTGCAGTTATTTGACCAAGAGAAGCAGGAAACTGGGCTCATCAAGAAATCTGAGGGCAAGGCACATCCCACCTGGTGGCCACAGGACAGTGAAGCCCTGCAAGCCCTGGTGTGGCACTCAGGCAAAGGGAAGGTCTCAGCTCTTGGGAGCAGAAAGGAGGAATTCTGCCACTGAAAGAAACTGCAAAGGGAATTTTAAATGAAATTGGGATTTAAAAATTTAAGGGCATTTAAATTTTAAATAGTCCAGCTCTTGGCAGAATGAAATCAGTTCCAACGTGGATTGGGCCAGATCCTCTGCAGCTGTAAGTCTGCTGGAATCAGAGGGACTTAATTGATTTGTAGCTGCTGAGGGTCTGCCAGCTCAGGCTCTCCCCTGGAAACACAGCACTCCAATCTGGCTGGCAGTGCAGCCTTGATGTTTCATTAATCCACAAAAAAGCTCCTGCCAGGACAGACACACGTGGCTGGAAAAAAAAAAAAAAAAAAAAAAATTTACTCCAAAACTTGTTATCATCTGTCATGTTATTGAAGCTAATTTAAAAACACTTCCCAGGCTCCCAGTCTCAAGGGATGTTTTTCTCTCTGAGTGGCTGTGCTAGGAAGCCACGAGGCTCCTTGTGTTTTCCAGGCTCTGCTTCTCCCAGGAGAGAGTCAGTGAGCAGGAATGGGAAAGACTCTTCATGCCCTGCCAGCACAGAACCATTCCCCACACTCAGCCTTTGTCCTCCAAAGTTTGAAATCACTCCTTGATAAAGCTTCCCACTGCTTCCTTTGGGAGATATCTGACAGCCCTTTCAAGCTTCAGAGTTGGGATGTTTTTCTTGATACTCAGCCTGGACATGGCTTTGCTCTGTTTCCTCCCATTGCCCCTGGTTACCCCTTGTCCCACCCTAAACAATTCCTGTTCCCTCCTGGTGCTGATTCTGTGCATATCAGAAAAGGAGGGGGTGACAGACACAGGAATAACACAGAAACATGTTTTTAGTCCTGCCTGCAGAAAAATTTCCAGCCAGAGCTGCCACAGATTACTACTTACCCATCATGTTTCGGACAAAGATTTAGGACAGGGGTGTAAAAAGGCATCAGGGCTGTCTTAAGGATTTAATCATCTTCCACCTGCTGTCCATTCCCTTCAGGAATCACCACCTCTGGGAACTGGATCTCATGGTCCTTGCTCTTTTTAGTGAGCACATGGCTCACTGTAAAAATTCAGTGCAACAGAAACTAAAAGTTCCCTCTGGATGAGGCAGCATATGGAAAAAAAGGTTTTAATGGCAATGTTATATCACAATCATAATCTGAAAAGCACTTGAAACTTGTGTTTATTGACTTCTCTGCTGCAGTAACAGCCTGGCAAAGCAAAAGGCAAAGAAAAGCTGACAAATGCAGGGATACAAATGCAGTGCAAAGCAAAGCACAGCCAGCAGCTTTACTGATGAGAGATGCACTTTTCCCTCCTGCTTTATAGCAATTGTGCAGCTCCCTCTGTGCTGCTGAAATGCAGCAGAGATTTTTTTGAATAGCTCTGTAAGTTTTGGGGTAAAACCTCACCCTTCTCAGGTCTTTTGGCTTCCTTATGAGATAGACCCAGGATTTAAAGGCACTGCTCAAAATGCAAACAGAAAGGTTGACTTTGTTTTTGGCAAAGAAACAGCAAAGAGAAATTAAATTCTTTGGCCCAACACTGCTGCACTGTGATATTCCCTGCAAAAAGCATCACCTGCAGAACTGGGATGGGCAGGGAAGGAGGAGAGACCTCACCTGGCATGCTGTGACCCACAAACACAGATTCTGGAGGAAAAACTCCACAAACACCTATTCATGAATATTTCTGCACATAATGCCTTAGAGCACCAAATCAGGTCACCAGAAGGGGTTAATTTTGGGGAAAGATTCAAATGTCATCAGCCTGGGAGAAAGCTGCACCTCAGAGGCAGGAAATGGGAATTGTTTTGTCTCCTTGTTTATGACTTCAACAGAATCTCTCCCCAGATTTTGGGGTCATGGAAAGCTTTGTTTTGGCTTTGTTGCTGCCATCTGGGTTGTTCAGTAGAATGTAAAAAATCAGTGAGATCAACAGCACACTTTGGGGATGCAGGACTGCAAGGCCAGGAGTGCTGCCTGCATCCTCCAGCATTGAGGGGAAATACAGGCATTTGTCCTGGTGGCATTAGTGGCATTGGTGGCATTTTTTCCTGATGGCATTTCCCCTGATGGCATTTCCCTGGTGGCATTTCCCTGGTGGAATTTCTCCTGGTGGCATTTCCCTGGTGGTATTTTCCTGGTGGCATTTCCCTGGTGGCATCTTCCTGGTGGCATTTATTCCTGGTGGCATTTCCCTGGTGGAATTTCCCCTGGTGGCATTTCTCTGGTGGCAATTTTCCTGATGGCACTTCCCCTGGTGGCATTTATTCCTGGTGGAATTTCCCCTGGTGGCATTTCCCCTGGTGGCATCTTCCTGATGGCATTTCCCTGGTGGAATTTCTCTTGGTTGCATTTCCCCTGGTCACATTTCCCTGGTCACATTTCCCTGGTCACATTTCTCCTGGTGGCATTTCCCTGGTGGCATTTTCCTGGTGGAATTTCTCCTGGTTGCATTGGTGGCAGGAATCACACACCTCCTGCAGGGCAGCAATTCTCCATCCAGAGAAGATGCTCTAAGCTGAGGGACTCATTTATTAAAGTCTGTGCACAAAACAGTTCTACAGGAAGAACTGGAACAAGTTTTTTTTGCTGCCAGCAGGACTGAGGCAGAAGCACAGCTTTCCATACCTGGATTAAAACATTAAAACAGGAATTTAGAGTCTGGACTTCAATTTCACAACACTCCCATAATGAGGGAAATCAAAAGGGCCTTTGGGATCTCAGCACTCCTGGGTTTACAGGGAGCTGGGATCTAAAAAAAAAAAAATTGCTTTGAAAGCCAGGCTCTAGACAGGATAAAGATATTCCTGGGGATAGATGTGATTAGGTGAGCTCCTCTGAAGGGGAGCAGGTATAAATAGAGCTGTGCTTGGCCTTTCTGACTCAGCTAATCTGATCATTACCTCCTCTGCCCTCCAGGTCACCCTTCCTGAGCAGCTCTGCTGACCCCTTGCAGTGTCCCAGCAGCTCCCACTCCAGCAGGGCACTTGCCAGTGGCTTAGAAAGCTGAAGAAGAAAGCAAATTGAGAGAGGGAAAGCACCCTGCAAAACCTTTTCACACAAAATGGATGTTACTTGTGAAGAACTCTCGAGATAAAATCACTGACCAATGTAGCAATGTTTTGTTTTCTCTTAAACATTGCATACAGGCATATATACATAGAAAATTTATGAATTATACACATCTTAATGTGCAGCAATACAAATGTGGAATTACTGAGCAATGCTAGTGATGAGAACAATTTAAATAAACTTTATCATTAAAATATACTTATCAGTCTGTGCTGGTAAGTTTGACAGCCTCAGGTGTCACCACAGAGCCAAATTTCTTCCTTTCTTGAAGAAATTATTGCTTTGCAAAGGATTAAAAAAAATAAAAGTCAAAAACACAAGCCCAGATAATCTCTTTCTGTTCATGGAAGTGGTTCTGGAAGCTAAAGCAAGTGATGTATTTGCAGCATGGAGATGTAAGATGGAGTGGCACAGTATTTCCAGAGAGCAGTGACAGATGGGCTGAAACCCTACAAAAATTACCAAAATTACTCTGGAAGAAAAAAAAAACCAAACAAACCAGGATCTCTTGTAAGTACTGGCAGTGCACACAGTCAATAATTTTTAACTTGATCTCTCCTGATTTAGTTTAGCTTTTGTTTTTTCCTCTTGGTAATCTAACTGCTCACTAATGCCTCTGATTATTTATTCAGTATTTGGCATTGGACTGCACAGGATTTTGTATTTAAGTCTCCGAGATGTAAATGGATCATTACCAATAAATTCTATCCAAAAAAATAGTCAGGTGAGGACCCTGGTAGTGTAAACATCACTGTCTTTCCCTGTTCTCTGACTCATATTGTCCCTGCCCTCGAGCAAAAAGAGAAATTGGGATTTTCCAAGTGTCCTACTGACCTTGGAGAATGAAGATGGTATTATTGCAGCAGGTTTTCACTGAGTAGAAACATTCATTCACTTTTAGAAAAATCAGTGGTTACTCAAAATCATGATCACCTAAATCATAAAGTGGTTTGGGTTGGAAGGGACCTTAGAGCTCATCCAGCAGAAAGAGACCACTGGTCTGTAATGCCTTGGCATTCTGCCCAGAGCAGCTGTGGCTGCCCCTGGATCCCTGGGAATGTTCCAGGCCAGGCTGGATGGGGCTCTGAGCAACCTGGGATAGTGGAAGGTGTCCCTGCCCATGGCAGGGAATGGCAATGAGGTGATCTTTAAAACCCCTTCCAACCCAGCCCATTCTGTGGTTCCATAATAGGAATTTTAGGTGGCTGCATAAAGAAGCACGAAAGAAGCAAAAACTGTAACTCCAGAACCACCGAGGAGACAATTCAGTGATGCAATTACTGCTGAAGCACTCACAAAGGGAAGCTCCAAACTTTGGAGTGGCCAAGGCCAACACAACTTTCCACTGCTTCTCGTGGGCTTTGCACCTTAGCAAAACCAAAAATGCTGCGTTCTTCTAATTCAGCTTCCATAAGGCCCTGGAAGGTTGAAAACAATGTCCCAGGTGTCCCTCCAGTACTTCATCCAACCCAGCTGGAATTGTCCATTTAGTCAGAAGAAAAGGTGTGAGGCACACCTGAGTTGACACATTTGTCAAAATGCCCTGGCCAAGAGTCACTGGAATGCCAAACATGATGGGAGAGGGCAAGAAGATTTTTTTGATGCTTGCAGCAACTGCAGTGCCCTGCCTGGGAATTCATGGAAGTTTAAGGAAGGGGCTTTGCTGTTGGAGGATGTGTGGCTGGTGGCTAAAGGAACAATGTGGTTTCCAAGAGAGACTCAGGGATTTATCCCTGGCTCCTCTTTGCACTGTGACCTTCAAAAGGTTGCATGAGGAATCAGACTAGTAATTCCTTGGATACAGGAGTAGTAGAGAGGCTTTAATTAATCACAGCCCTGAAGTTTCACATCCAGACAAGGGAGGTGAAAATCAGTATTATTTCAATAATTTGGGCCCTCTAGCTGATTATGTTCAGGATCAGACAGCCAGAGTGATTTAAGAAGATTATGTTGTGAGCCATGGAGAGAGGACAGCACCAAAATTCCTGGAGAAGAGGAAATGAGGGCAGAAGTGGGAGTGGGTGGAGCAGCCACAGGGTAACTCCTGGGAAAAATTATACCTTGCAGTGAGAAGATCTCATCATTAGCTGTACACTGTGGAGGAGAGTCCTCTTTGATCTGTTCTAAATGCTCAGTTTAATTAAATTCCTGTTATTCTTCTTGAGAAGAAGGAATAAGGTTAGCTAAAAGAGTTACCTTCTCTCCAGTTTTTCCCTTTATTAATCACTAAATGACAGCTCCAATCTTTTGAGCTTCACTTCCCATGAACACTTTTATCTGGTAATTTCAATGCCCCATTTCTAGACCTTCTCTATTTCTGCCAAATACTTTCAATTAAAAATATAACCAAGAATTAATAAAGTATTTCAGATATGCCAACAATCTTGGTTTATCAAGGAATGTTGTAATATTTGCAGAGCCTGTTTTGCATCCTGGGCTGTGCAGCTCTCACACAACTTTGTTCTTGGCTGTCTCTGCACTTTAAATAACGATTTGCACTGTCACCAGAGATGACCCACTCTTTTTTCTTTTTTTTTGAGGGATTTTCAGCTTTTATGAATAACTGACTTTTGGTGTTGCTTTTTTCTCCTTGTTAAACTCTGATTATTTTGTGTTTATTCCAAACAGAAGATTCTGTTTGCTCTCATGTTTCCATCCCATCTTGCTTTCCTAGAGTCCTCTAAAAGTTTTCATGGCCATCCCTAGTCCTCAGTGACCTTCAGCCACTTTGTGTAATCTCCAGAATTTCTGACTTTGCTGCTCACTCAGTTTTCCAGACCATTCATAAAACCAGCTAAGAATACATCTGACAATGTGGATCATTAAGACATCTGCTTCTAATCCTTTGCCAAAGAGAAAATGTCTAATTTTCTCACACATTATTTTCTCTGTCTTATCTAGCTTCTAAGGCTGAGTAGTAATTTGACTTTTGCTTAAGGTGCTTACAAGGAACCTGATAAATAAGTCTCAGATATTGGGGCTGTGAGATTAAATAAAAAGTACTTGGAATGAGTAGTGCTGCATGAAAAGTTCTCATCTTATATTAATATTGTCTATTCTCCTTATGCTCCTAATGCCAAATTGCATTAGACCTGAAAATGACAATATTTTGGAACATAAAGACAGCCTGCTGATATTTTTGATCTCTGTGTTTCAGCACAATGTGTCCACCCAAACTGTTCAGTTATTTTTTTCTTCATTAAAACAGCAATCTTAAGTATGTACCTGGGAAGAATGACTAGATTTTGATGGAAAATAAATTCCATTGTGTACAGCAAGGGAAAACACAATTATCTTTAGCTGTTAAAGCAGGAGATCTATTCTAGGAATAAATCTGCTGGAACTGATATTCTGAACAGATCATTCCTGTGCATTCATGAAACCACCTTTCAAAGCTGTCTGCAAAAATAACCCCAAACTGCTGTTCCCTGGTGTTTAGTAGGGCTGTAAATTCAAGAGGCTTTGACTGCAGTGAATCTTCATGAAATAATCTGATTTTCAGCAAATCTATCCATGAAGTGTGGAGTCCCTTAGGTGAAAGGGGAAGTGACTAAGCTGACACATGCAGGAGAGAAGTCTGCAGGCAGAAGGAAGAGGGCAGCAAAAGGACACCAATGTTCGTCCAGGCTGGTTCCAGCTGGGTTATCTGTGATCAGGGCAGCCCATGTGGCAGACACAGAGCTGTCCTGCATGGGACACTGCCCAGAACATCCCTCTGTGCCAGGAACAACCTGGGCATCTCCACAGCCTGGGATAAAATCACCAGCCTGCTGGAACTGTGATGCTGGGGAGGAAATCTGATGTGGCTGATGACAAAAATGTAAAATGCTCTGATTCTTCCCCTCCTCTGGCAAATGCAGCAGAGGCAGTGGGTCCTTGAGCTGTGCCAGTGAGATTGTGGGAATATCTGCAGCACAGAGTCCCTGCAGCAGCAGCCCCTGCAGCTGAGTGTCCCCAGGCAGCAGATCCAGGCTGCAGGCAAACCCCACCACGTCAGAAAAGCTCCTCATTCAGCAAGGATGCCAGTGCTTCATTCTGGGGGGTTCCAACATGCATGACTCATTTCCCCATCATCAGTTTCTCTGTCACTTGCCCCATTCTTGCTCCTGGTGCCAACAGAGGGATTGGGTGGTCACTCAAAGGAAATGGCCACGTGCTCCTGGCTTATGGCCACGGCAAAAGGACAGAAAAGGGAGGAAAAAAAAGATGTAAACATCAGCCTAATCAGTGGATCAGCTCAATCACTGCAGGCCTAGCCAAGGACCATCCATCTGTTAATGACAGCAGGGGGATCCTAACAGGGGTAATTGCTGAGCAGAGCATTTAGAAGGTGGGTTGTTCTGCTTTAGTTCTCAATTACTGGTAAAAAGGGAGAAATTAGAATACTTTAATGAACCTCCAGATGTCAACAAGTCAGTCTGATAAATTGGATGTGGAAGATAACAATTTGCAGTTATAATTTGTCATCTCAGAAGCTCCAGTGGGAAACCACATCTTCCAGAGGCTCCCACAAGATCCAGAGTGATGCTGTGGACAGCCCAGCTCCCACACAACATTCAGCATCTCCAGGAGAGGGATTTGTGTCTGCAGTGTGTTCTGCTCCCTTTCATCCACTCAGTGCACATTTCATTGCAAGACCTGGACTTTCATGGACTGATTTTTACCTTGGGAATGAAATTTTCTTTACTGTTGACTTCTGCCCACTTTGCTGTGACCTTATTTGATCTCTAGGTGGGTCTGAAGCCTCGACTGAAATAGAGAAGCCCCAAAGGACTGCAACCAAACACCTTTCAGCACACCTTTCTCACAAATATGTAACCAGCTAAGAGGCAGACATCCCATCCAAGCTGGTCATACAGATTTTCCCTGACTGAAAAACCTGCCAGGGAAAGATAACTCCACTGGGAAAATCATCCAGTCAGCCCTAGGCACCTATTTTTGGGCAGGATGAATCATCTTCTAGAAGCACCTCTCTCTTCACTGACTACCAATAGAGACTGAAACTGATTTTTTATGCCTGATGTTAAATGAAGGAAGTCTTACTCTAAATCACAGTATCATTATATTTCAGTTTAAACAAATCTTCACAGAATAAACCCAACAATTTGTCACACAATCCAACAGAATGGTAATGATCTTGAGAATAAAATGGGAGGTGTAATTTATTCTAGCAATGCCAGTTAAAAAGTAGGAATGGTCGAGGATTAGGGCATCCTCAGGAAAACTAGGTGCCAAACTTAAACCTCAGTAAAGCAAGCCAGATGTTGGTCCTTGCTCCCTCTCCCTCCTTGCAAATACAGTAAAAGCTCTGGGTCTACCTCTGGCTTGGTACCTACTATAGGAAACAAAAATGATCTTTGCATACAAGATAAAGTTCTTAATATGTTGCATTTATATAACTCCTTGGTGCCCCTTCATGGTCTTGAGTCAATAAATCAATCCTGTGAGTTTTGGCTCCCCTCTGATTTGCTGCCTTATGCAAAACAAAAAAAGAATAGTTTTTCAAAAAATATTTGCCAGCTCTGAGTTGAGCATCCCCCAAAAGGTGTGAGGAGTGAAGTCAGTTTTATAACCCTTTCCTTTCCTTTCCTTTCCTTTCCTTTCCTTTCCTTTCCTTTCCTTTCCTTTCCTTTCCTTTCCTTTCCTTTCCTTTCCTTTCCTTTCCTTTCCTTTCCTTTCCTTTCCTTTCCTTTCCTTTCCTTTCCTTTCCTTTCCTTTCCTTTCCTTTCCTTTCCTTTCCTTTCCTTTCCTTTCCTTTCCTTTCCTTTCCTTTCCTTTCCTTTCCTTTCCTTTCCTTTCCTTTCCTTTCCTTTCCTTTCCTTTCCTTTCCTTTCCTTTCCTTTCCTTTCCTTTCCTTTCCTTTCCTTTCCTTTCCTTTCCTTTCATTCCAGACATATTCCAGTAGCAAATTCCCATGATTTTGGTCAATTCTTTTGATGGAGTGACCTGGCAGGGTTAATTTCTGACAGCAGAGGTGTGTGCTGGTTTGTACCAGCTGAAAGCTTCATCCTGCCTTTGTTTACCAAATGAATGCTGAACTTCCAAAAAATAATGACATTAACAGCTGCAGCCTTCTGTTCCTGACAGAGAGGTGGAAGGGAATTCAATCCCACTTTTCTCCCTTCCCAACAGAGTCCAGTCCCACTGGTGGGGCAGAGATGGGAATCCTTGGGGAGCCCTGTACTCTCATTAGCACCTCCACAACTGGGGAATTGTAACTTTTGAAGCAAAAAGGGACAGATCTTGTTGATTCAGCAATAATTACACAAAAATACAGGGCAATGAGTTAGTAGAAAATAGGTGTCCATGGTAACAACTCAGTATTTAATAATACTTATCATGAGACTCAGCAGGACTAAAGAAGATGATTTTGCTCTGAAATTAAAGCAGCTCTGAAAGTTGGACCAGATTAGAGACAATGTCTACCCATTTCTTCCAGATGCTTAAACAGACTGCTAAATTCTAGGAGAAGAAGAGGAAATCACTGTACAGTGACTCTCCTGCTTATTTTTTGATTAAATTTGCAAACAGAGGATCAAATAAGAATCTGGCCTCTGATTTATTTATCTAATTGGAACTTGAATTCTGCTACTTTCAAAAAGCAGCCTTGTTTCCAGCCAAGGATTTTCTTCTAGCAGGAGATCCTTGGATTGGGAAGAATTAAGCTGCTTCACACCCCTTGGTACAAATCCATGGAAAAAGGAGCATCTCAGTGTAGGGAAGGATGTGCATGTGTATATATGGATCCAAAAATCCCAGAGGACACTCAGAAGAGCCAAATATCATTAGGATAAAATAAATGAGGCTATTTTGCTCACAGATTACTATGGGGACACAGAGATTGTTCAACTGGGTGTGGATACTCATGGCTGTAGTCTATGCAAATAATCTATAAATAGATTTGAATGCATCATTAGTCTATCTACCTGCTTGGCAGGAGATATATGTGGAATTATCTCTAGTTGGACTATGCACCACATTGCTCAATTCAGCCATAAATATGCTCTAATTTATTGAAGCAGTGCAGTGGGATGACATGAAAACTAATCCAGCTAGTGATGCCACAGCTGCCTGGAACAAATCACATCTCACTGCACCTCAGCCCATTCCTCCATCATTTAGGAGCAGCCTCAGCACTATTAAAACATGCTGGAAAAACACAGCTTGAAACTGAAGCTCTCCTGTGCTGCCACAGAGCAGAACTCATTAAGAAAAGGCAATGCAGCCCCATCCTTGCAGTGAGGCTGTGCCACTCCTGCCAGCAGGGACACTCACCTCTCCCTTCTCTGGGGGAATGAATGGCTGAATGGAGCTGCACTGGTTTCTTGGAGCAAGCAGCTGTGCCAAGAGCTGAGACTGAGCAGGTTTGTCTCCACAAAGCTGAGCTGGCAGCACTCAGTGTTAGTGTGGGCAGCTCTGGCAAGAGGCAGGGTGCAGGTGCTGGAATAGCCAGGGAAAAACCCTCCTGAGACTGGCAGAGCTCAGGCACTCTCAGGAAGCACAGCATCACTCTCAGGAAGAATTTCACCATGGAAAGGGTGGTTAAGCACTGGAAGGGGCTGCCCAGGGAGGTGGTGGGATCACAGTCTCTAGGACTGGATGTGGCACTCAGTGCTCTGGGCTGGGTGACAAGCTGGGATCAGTCACAGGCTGGGCTTGGAGGTCTTTCCCAACCTAAATGATTCTGTGATTCTGAAAATCTGAGCAGACTCCCTCCTGCACCACTCAGGTGTCTTTCTAAAGTGCTTCCCACTACAACACACTGCATTTCTATGACCTTAAATATTGTATTGGTTCATTCTTCACTATCCCAGATTGTTTTGTCTAGAAAACACTGCAGCCCTGCAGATGGTCAATATTGTTTTTTAAAGGCTTTAAAGTGCTGGGAGATTCTGCCCATACCAACTGAAATATTGATTTGAGAGCTTCTTTTCCAGCCCCCAATGTCCTAAAGAGGCATCAAAACTGAAAAACTGAACAAGGGGAGGCTCTTACCCTGGTGACAGAGAGATCAGACACCTTCACTGTAATCCAGAGCAGCTCACAACAAGCACTGGATGTTCTGACCTCCAGATCTTCTCAGTCCTGTACCATCTAAATTGGACCAATTCTAAGGATGTTTCCTGGCCTTCACCTCCTCCTGCCAACTCATCTCACAGAGTAGTACCTTTATCATGTGTGTCTTGGGCTGCAGTACAGGATGTGACCAGAAATGTGGATTCTGTCACCATCTGCTGAAACCAGGTGGGGCAGTGACCCTTATCTCCATGGCACATATTATCTGCTAATGGGCCATCTTTAAAACAGGTGGGGCAATCATCTTGATCTTCCCACAGCCCATCCTCCCTCCAGGAGATATCATCTGCTGCTGGGCCATTGAGTCCCACTGTGTGACTGATAAAATTACATCATCCCACTGGGAGATGCTCCAGCCAGGGGAGCAGCCTTTCCTACCCAGATAAAAACTGAGATTTTGGACAGCAGGTTACCTTCTTTCCACTGGATTCCAGAGGAAAGCCAGACCTTTCCACATCATCCCTGGACCTTCAGAGGAAAACTGCACCTTCTCCAGGAGCACTGCTCCAGCTGAACCACATCTGCCACTGCAGGAGGATGCAGCCACCATTGAATGGGACTGTGCCAACACCCTGACTGACTGACGGGTGTCAGGTTGTATTCTGACTCTGGCAGTGTTTTGGGATTGTTCTTTGTAATACTGTATTTCTATTATAATTTTCCTAGTAAAGAACTGTTATTCCTAATTCCCATATCTTTGCCTGAGTGCCCCTAAATTTCAATATTATAATAATTTGGAGGGAGGGTGTTTACATTCTCCATTTCAGAGAGAAGCTCCTGCCTTTATTGGCAGATACCTGTCCCTCAAACCAGGACAATGTGTTGTTCCAGTTCTAGGTGACCTGGAGTCCAGTGCCACCACCTGGGAGGAGCAGGAGGGATCTGCCCAAGGTGCGTTCACAGGAGGGTTTGCCCCTGACAGAAAAGCTGTAAATTTGGGAATAAACATTTGTAGGAATGTTCTGTGGTTATCCAGTCCAGCTCTGCAGCAATGACAGAGGGTATGGGTACATCCAAACCAGCAAATCATGGAGACAAAGCTGCACTTCCCCATTTGCAATGGGGCTTTTACAGGCTCAGGCTCTGGCTGAGGACACAGTGTTCTGGCCCAAAAGGATGTGTCTGACAAGACACTGAGAGTGAGACTGCATCTGCTCTTCTGGGCAGACACGAGCTAATAGGCAATCTGCTTGATTTATGTACCATGAAGCATGATTAGAGTAGGGGTAAGACTCTTGTTCCTCACATAATTCCTTTGAAATGATGAACCTGGAGTGTTTGTTATGAGATCCCAAACACAGAGTAAAAGGACATTTTCAAGGTTGGCTTTAAGCTTGTGTTCAGCAAAACCTTTTTTGTTGCTCCTCAGACTTATGAAAACGCTGTGGAATTTTATTTATCTTTCTAAACAATTTTTTAAAATTACTTAATTCCCTTTGCTTCAAGTGCTTTAAAAACAAGCATCATTTAAACTTCACAAAGGCATTATGCCCTGGATTCAGATGGGTAAACTGAGGCAAAGGGACAGATATATAATTTCTCTGAGAGGATGAGCCTGCCCTGCTTTACCCACATCTCTCCTGCCTGGGGTTACCTGTTCCCCTCACCTGCCTGGACCCCTGGGGTCCCCACTGTCCCTTGACACCTTTGTCCATCTTTATCCTCACCAATCCCTGGCATCTTGCCCTCCCTGACTCCCCACCTTGAGCCCTGTGTCCCCCACCATGGGCAAGGGGAAAGGAAAATGAAGATTTTAAAATCTCAGAGGCACTTCTTTAATTAAGGGGTTCCCCAGCTCTGGAGAATCTTTGTGTAAGGGACATTTAGGACCTGAAATCTCACCCTGGTTTATATAAAGCCTGGATTAGGGTCTAATCTCTGCTTTGTGCAGGTATTTCTCAAGTGCAAGAAGTGACAGGTTATTCCACACACCTTAAATGAAAGAATAGGGGCAGCAAAGGTAAATAATACCTATTAAACCAATAATAAATAAATAAATAAATAAATAAATAAATAAATAAATAAAGTAAATAATATTTATTAGAGCAATAATAGGTAAATAAATAAAAAGGTAAATAATATCTATTAGACGAAGGAAGTGTTGGGAGATCATTCAGATGTCCTTCCCCTTTTAAAAAACAAACTGTCAGAGGAAAGAGAAAGTAGTAACTGGGAAATGAGGTACAGTCCATATCTGAAAAGATGGTATCTATCAAAGAACAAATCTAATAGAATATTCATTTAGAATTTTTCTCTCTCACTCTCCTACCAATTTTGAAGGAAATGTTTACTTTTATAACAATAAATATATATTTTGGTTCTATGAGGAGATTTTTTAAAATGAGTTTGGCAGTTCCTTTGCAATTACTATTTTATTTTCTTAGGCTACAAATTACAAATCCTCAATCTCTACTCTGCTGGTCTCTGTGCCTGTTCCTCAAGCAAGATAAAACAGACTCTGCCCTCTGAAGCCAGCAGGACACTGCAAGAAGACAAGATCTCATTGCACTGAGTTGGAATTTACACTTTAGTGTGAACTGCTGCTTTATAGCACCCAGAGCTGCTTTAGAGCCTGAAATACCCTGCCCATGAGGAGGGACTGGGAAACATCACCTGGCAAGGGAAGACACTGTGCTGTCCATCACCCAAGCAATTGCTTGGAAGAGAAAGAATAGAAAATAGATTTTCTTAGCTGCTTTCAGATGTTTAACCATCCACTGCCTACATTTACCCAATTATCCTCCACAGTTTCAGCAATAAAGATATTTTCCTTAGATGCAACAATCTGGATCCCTTCTCTCTCCATCCTCCAGGATAAAGAATAAAAGGGGCAAGCCCACAGACTTTGTGAATCACAGCAGTGCATTTGTAATATTCTCTTGATAACAAACACTGCAAACTCTTCTGTGTGACTGACATATTTATGGAAATTTGGCCTGGGTGGAAATCAGCCAGGGCCAAAGTTTACTGGATAATTCACCCAACACAAACAACTCACCCAGTGCTGTGGAAATGTGATGTGACCTGCTTGTTTGTGACCTCTGTGGGACACTGTTTATCCTCAGTGGAATTCCTACACAGCTGGTATTATTTGTCATCTCTCTGGACCCTCCCTGCAGAGGCACTTACAAATGAAAGGGCACAGAGACTCAAGCACCATCATCAGTTTTCAGAGGAAACTCATCCTGCCACTTCTCAGGCTTCCCTTTGATTTGTGGATAAAAGCAGAGTCTCAAGGAAGATCACTCTGGAAACTCTGAGGAGCCACAGGTTTTGCACACACTGAAGTTTGACTGATTTTGCAAACTAGAAAGGCAAAGCCCTGTGATT
Organism: Oenanthe melanoleuca; assembly: GCF_029582105.1. Lineage (NCBI taxonomy): Eukaryota > Metazoa > Chordata > Aves > Passeriformes > Muscicapidae > Oenanthe > Oenanthe melanoleuca. The sequence continues at coordinate 6,093,483 of NC_079334.1, forward strand.
AAAACTGCTGATGGCATCACAGCATCCTTTATTTGGAATTGTAAGTTTAGGTTTATGGATTATAAACTAAAATATGAGAAGTTCCACCTCAGCATGAGGAAGAATTTCTGCACACTGAGGGTGGCACAGCCCTGGAACAGCTGCCCAGGGAGAGGCTGGAGTTTCCCCCTCTGGAGATATTCCAACCCCACCTGGACATGTTCCTCTGTCACCTGCTCCAGGTGATTCTGTGATTTGCACTAACACTTCATAGAGGACATTAAATCTTGTGTAGCAGGGTGTTGTGAAAGCAATTAATTTCTTTAATCACCATCAACCAGCACAATCACCTCCCCACCATCACTAGGGCAGGGGTGCAAGGCTCCATTTCAAATGTGATCTTGTACCACTAAAAGAACTCTTTCCAAAGCCAAGATGGGCTGAGCCTACTTTCCCAAAGTGCATTTCATAGTTACAGAAATGGAATAAACCTCTTTTCTGTCCAGTTTCTACCCTGCAGCCATCTGATCTGCTTGCACTGAGCACATATTACAGCAGCAGAAAGGAAGGCAAGGACAACAGAGCACCCTCAAACCCCAATGTCTGCAAAGGAATCAAAGCCATTCATGTGCTATGTTCACCTGCCAGCTGTTCCACAGGCTGCACTTCAGTTTCCTCAGGATGAAAATAAAGTTTCTTTATGGTGGAAGAAGGCAGCAATGTCATCCCATAGCAAATGCATGCCTGAGCAAGAAAAGGGCACAGCCAAAGAGCAAATGGACCCAAATCCCACATTTTGAAAGTCAAAAGAGGCATAAAAGCAAAAAAACCTAACCAACTTCTTGTTGAGTCATATTGATTCCCTTGAAGGGACTATGAAAAATCAGCTAACAAAGTTGTTTGCCATTAATTCACTCAATCACCACAAATATAGAGTGGATCAATGATTTCAGAGCACCCCTCTGCCTTTATCACTAGCCAGCACAACTTCCATCCACAGGATTTCCAATATGCACACAGGTACCAGCCTCACACCTCTCCACAAACCATTTCCAAACCAAATTCTGGTGAGAAATGTGATGCAAATCAAAATGTTTTGAAGGCAGAGATGGCAACACAGAGCTGGAAGAGACAGAGACCCACACAGTTTGGAAGGAGTCAGTAATTTCCCACAGGAGGATGGAAGGATTGAGAAGCTGGATAAAGATTTGGTAAGAAACAAGGAAGGGGAGTTGGCTGGGGAACCTGGTACAGGATCCAGCTAGCAGAGATAGGAACTCCCTGGTTAAAAATACTGGAAAACACTTGGAGGATCCTGGAGCTTGCCAGCAAAGCTTGGTCCAGGCACAACCTGCACACATTGAGAGCTGAGTGAGACAGGGGGGAGGGCAGAGCTCTAATTCCTCAGGGATCTAAAATGAGGTGGCACAGGACATCCCAATTCTGGCATTTGTTGGTTTTTGCTCACAGACTTTTGCATCATGAACAATCTCTTGCTGTTGCTTTTTCTGTACACTGTCATTTTTCATTTAAGTGAGGAAAGTGTAATGAACTCAGAGAATATATTTTTTTTACCCTACCAAACTCAGAGAATATATTTTCATTTAAAGCTCTTTCACAGGAGTTTTATGCACTTGTGCCCCACTGTCCTAATAACCTCCCACTGTAAAATTGAAAAGGCCTGGAATTGACTGGTAGAATGTGTTAAGATATTTAGACAATGAAATTTAGAACAGAATCCTTGTTTCCTTCATTAGTTACATCCCACTGTGGAGAAGAAAAGGGAACCTGTCAAGAGCAGAGACCTCTCATGGGGTTTTGGGAATGCATTTTGGGAATGCATTTTCTCTCAGCAAGGCTGCAAACCAGGCTTCTACAATACCCTGAAATTCACAGGAGCCTCAGTTGTCTTCCTAAGCACTAGTACATCCCCTGTCTTTCTAATAATTGTGATAAAAATAGCATGTGGTTCCAGCCTGCCTTCAGAGCTGTATCTCAAGGAGATGTGCAGTGACACATGGACATGTCCCAACTCCCTGGGATTACAGAAATATCAGCCTACAGATTGGACAATAAATTTTTAACATTCATCTCCAGCCCGTGGGGGAGTTCACTCTGTGTTCCAGTGTCTCCTGGGTGGAGCAGGCAGCAAAATTGTGATTCACCAAGTGTTTTGTTTAACAGGGAAGAGGCAGACTGGAAGAAAACAGGGCACTCTCAAAAAAAAACTATGATTGTGCAATCATTCCAGAATGGAGCCATGGATGTCCTTCAATTGTTTGGAACTTATAGCAGAAATTCCTGCAAAAATGAAGGGCTGAGGGCCCAGACCTGTGAGCAAATGTGGCTGCTGCATCTCTGGCAGTGTCCAAGGCCAGGCTGGATGTGGCTCTGAGCAGCCTGGGGTAGTGGAAGGTGTCCCTGCCCATGGAAAATGGTCAGAAATGGATGATCTTTAAGGTCCCTCCCAACCCAAACCATTGCATGATTCTGTATTAAAAAGTAAAATAGAATATGGAGTGGCCTTGCCCCATATTACTTAAATGGATAAGTCTGGATAGAAGGCTTCCACACCAGGAAAACTGCAAACTGTAGGGAATACAGGGATCAGAGACAAGGTGCAAATTTAATTTCTTTCTTTTGAAATACCCTGTTTTGTCCTACAATGTCCAAAGCAGCCTCAGGTGTTTGTGAAGAACTGAATAGGATAAAGTTACACCCAGCCAGTTTTCACAGACCTCTAGAAATATTTGGAAATATTCTGGGTGCTTGACACTGACTTAGCTTGTAAAAGAAGCCATACAGCTAGCCTTGGAGAACAAATATCATAAATTCATAAATGCACAACACAGGGCAAGCAGCAGAAACTGTGTTTTTATGCTATCCATTTTTTTTTTTGTCTTAAAGCTGTCCCACAGCTCTGCTTTCCTCCCTGCCTGCTGGGATTGCTCCCAGCAGCACACAGAGGGGTGGCTTCTCTTCAGAGGCTCAGCCACGTCCCACACAGGGACAATGTGCCTGTGGCAGCAGCTGGGACACAATAACCACACTGCTGGCAGCAGAGAGAGCCTTTGCAGTGAAATCCCAGGCTTTGGCATCCCTCTGCTCAGGCTCAGCTCTGCAGAGCAGCTCAGAGTGCAGTGGAGAGGATGAGAGAACAAACTAGAGGAGGGGCTGCCTGTTCCTTCTCTCTGACAGTAATCCAGAGTGTCACTTGTTCCTGAGCTATTCCCAGTGACCTGAAATGCAGTGAGCAGGATATCAACATGAATTCTGCACTGCTGTTCTGACAAATGACTGTGTGCCTGCTCAGAGCTTGTTTGCACTGCTTCTAATTCATTGTTAAAATAAAAAAAATACCTTGGGACACAACAGCAGCCACTGCAGAAGAGCCAAACTGAGTGGAGGAAGTACAGCTCCCCAACCACAGCTGATTTGAAATCTCCATTTTAAACTTTTAAATCCTTGTGTTTCAAATGCTAGGACTCCTCATGAGAAAGAATCTGCAGTTCCATGAAGCCCACAGAGGAGTTTGGGATGCAGCCAGCCCTGTCCTCTCTGTCCTGCTTTCCCTCACCCACAAAGCAGAGCCTTGCACTGGGATGGGCAGCAACACTTCTCATCTGGTCCTGTCATGGAATCACATTTCCTTTTCAAATATTCTAAGCTTTCCCAATGCCTGTTTAATATAGAAAAGGTCCATCTCCCACCTGGAAATAAAGCCACTCTTAGGTAATTAGCTGGAAGGGTAAAACCTCCTGATTATTGCAATCAGATTTTCCTTACATTGAATGCTGTGAAAAACTCAATTCAAGAACAACAGAAATCACTCAGGAAGCCATAATTAAATCATCTGAGCCCAGTGCATTCTCACAGGTATTCCTCTACCATTATTATACAGGAAAGAAGATGTTATCTATACTTAGGGTAGGTATTTATTAAGGTGATCTGTATGGGAAAATTTACTTATACAATTTTACCACTGAGCTCACAGAGATTGGACTGCTCTTATAGATATTCCATTCAAAATAAGAGTTGGTTTTGTTTTTTTTTTTTGTTTTTGTTTTTGGTTTTTTTTTTTTTTCTGGTTTAGTTTATATAATTTTGAAAGTGAAACAGATTAAGCCAGGAAAAGGGAGTTCTAACTGGGAATAAGAATATCCCTATAGCATGCATTCAGTGGTTGAATTTTACCTATTCCAGTTTCCCACACTGAAACTACCTTTATTTATGATCAAATATATAAATTTGCACCTTTTGTACTTCTGAGTTTCTGGTGTCTCTCAGAATCTCCTCTCTACTACATGGTTTTAGGACAGAATTTAGGACTGCAAGAACATTCTGATTGTTTTTATAAGAACATAAGGTCATAGGGAGCCAAAAGACCTTGCACACAACTGCTGTCTTAATAATCATGATTGCTGCAGCACTACAAATGCACACAGAGTTTGGGAAAATCATCAAAAACTGACTATAACTATCACCAGCAGTAAAATATAAAAAATTATATTTATTCTATGAGGCAATTAGCAAGTGGATTTGCTTGGGCACAAGTTGAGTTCTGTGTCCTGGAGGGGGCTGTGCACATCCCACAGCCCTGTTAGAGCACAACCAGCTGCTCTGCTATTTCTGACCTGTGCAACAATTCCCAGACCCATCTCAGTTAACTCCAGACCACCCCAATTAACTCCAGACCCATCCCAGTTAACTCCAGACCCACCCCAGTTAACTCCTGACCCATCCCAGTTAACTCCAGACCACCCCAGTTTTAACTCCAGACCATCCCAGTTAACTCCAGACCCGTCCCAGTTAACTCCAGACCCATCCCAGTTAACTCCAGACCCATCTCAGTTAACTCCAGACCACCCCAATTAACTCCAGACCCATCCCAGTTAACTCCTGACCCATCCCAGTTAATTCCAGACCACCCCAGTTAACTCCTGACCCATCCCAGTTAACTCCAGACCCATCCCAGTTTTAACTCCAGACCCATCCTAGTTAACTCCAGACCTATCCCAGTTATCTCCAGACCCATCCCAGTTAACTCCAGACCCATCCCAGTTAACTCCAGACCCATCCCAGTTTTAACTCCACACCCATCCCAGTTAACTCCAGACCTATCCCAGTTAATTCCAGACCCATCCCAGTTAACTCCAGACCACCCCAGTTAACTCCAGACCCATCCCAGTTAACTCCAGACCATCCCAGTTAACTCCAGTGGAAGGATTTTAAGGAGTATCTGAATGAAAGCCTGGCTTGGCTGAGAAGCAGATGTATTTTTAGGGCTCTGCAGCACAGCTGTGACACCAGAATTTAATGAGTTGCTACAGGACAGGCTAGGTCAATGTCAAGCTGAATTTTTAACCCCCTGTAATCTGAAGTATACTTTTAAATCTCTCTTGCTGGAAACAAAACAAATATCCTTGCTTTCATTTGCCCTGAGAGAGCTGTGTGCAGAGTTAGCTGCTGCTGAGAACATTACAGGTCTCAGGATGAGTTTGTTCTGAGCTCTGAAATATCCACAGTGTGGACCAGCATCAGGGTCTCCTCCCATAAAGCTGTAAAATGTCACACAGTTGGCTATTGCAATCCTTCCACTAAACCCTACCAGGTAACAAACCTAGAGATTAGCAAGCAAATTACTTGGTCATGGTTTTCTTGAGGTCGTTTTAATTCAGCAACTTCCTCTGGAACTGTGGAATTCTTAATCAAAAAGCATTTAATCTAGTGCCACTGAGAAAAACACCAACTCATTGCACTTCTGAAGTGCCTCTCAGCTAAAGATAGAGAAGATTTTTACAAACACTGCTGACTCACACTGCCCCTAGCAGAGAAGTGTTATTACTATCATTTTATATAAGGCAAAGCTGCAGCACTGATATGTGAGTCTGTACCTGGGCCAAGTGAGCAGACAGGCATGAGCAACAATCCTCCAGTTCCTTTTTTCTCCTTTATTTCTACCTGATGTGCACAGGCTGATTATTCTTGTTCTTCTTCTATATATTCATGTGTATATAAGTCTATTTATTCATGTTATCTACATACATACATCATACATATAAATATATATATATATATTCATATAAATATTCATTTTTAAATTTACAAAATGTATAAAGGACTTTGGAGAACACTAAGCATTGCAACATCAATACACATTGCACAATTTAATTATTATGGCAATAATAACAGAAAATTGTACATATCACCAGTTTCATGGACAAACCCACAATTCCTGAACCTTTTGCAACAGAGCCTAAGGAGCAAAATAGTTTCCAAATGAAAGCAAACCTAAGATGCAAACACAGAGTTCTCTAGAATTAGATGTGTGTGGCTGTTGTGATCAAGTTGCAATGCCTGAATCCAGATGCTTTCCATTTGTGGTCTGGCATAGGTCTTCCTCACAGAGAGAAGACTAAAAGGATTTTTAACAAAATAAAGAAATCTTTGCATTCTGAAATGTGGGGTTTTAAAAAACTAGAACTTTTTTTCTTTGTTTTATTTTTTTGTTTGTTTTGAAAACTTTTTTTTTGTAGCAACTCTACTCACCCCTGGTTGAGTCTGCCTTCCACCTTTCCCACTCACCCAGCTGGGAGCTGAAGGATTTTTCTTCTGGCTACTTCCTTCATGTTGATGACAACACTCATTATTTCCACACACCTGCTTTGAAAGAAAAGTCAGTTTAGGAATCAAGCACGCTACAACAAAAATGCTCTGTTTGTTCTGACTTTATGGAAGAACATTTTAAATAAAAGCCCATAGGGATAAATACACAGTCACATGCAAGGTCACTAGCTGTCACTAAGATACCTTTACTTTAAAGAATCAAACTCTTCCAGGTTTTTGGTTAAATTGGGTTTCAGCAAGCATTAGTTGGCCAAAATCACAGTTGTTGCCCATGGACAACATGTACCTCTCCAAACCTTTATCAGCCTCTGAATGGAAATCACCTCATTTTCCTGCCCTCTCTTTCCCTCTAGTTGGTGCTCAGACTCTGCCTCACACCATCCCCACAAGTTTCACAGCAAAACCATCACAGACCTTCACAATTCCTGGCAGGGAAGGAACAAGGTTTTCCACTCCCTGGAGCTCTGTCACTTCTCAGAGCTGTTTTCAAACCTCATCTCAGCCCTGGACATACTTTTACCATAAAATCATCTTTTAAACTACTCCACATTAGTATTGATGTGAGCACCACCTCTAAGCAAGTTCACTTGGAGATTTCCTGGGTGCAGTTTCCAGGATCTGATCTCCATTTCCCACTCCATGATACGACTCAGCCATGGATAATGTGCTGCAATGGGTGACAAGAAGATAAAGGCCACCCTTAGACATGGCTTCTTGAAGGTCAGGCTGTTCTGCCAAAATTATCCAGGAGGGAATTGCTTTGTCACAGCCCAACCTAACACTTGCAACCACAGTTTCCCTATAGCCATCATCTTGCAAGAGAAGCAAAGGGCAATAAATGAACTTTTCATCCAGGCAGCCCTGCTGATATTTCCAGGTGACTTGGGCTTGTGGAAGTGTCCCTATCTCAGAGGCAACTCTACAAATTTTCCTCTCAGCCATAGCCAGAGTTTGCCAGTGCCAAATGTGTCAGCACACCTCAGCATGGTCACCCACATCAAAAGTGGGAGAGGTTTTTGGCTTCCTAAAGTCTTTGGAAAGCTTCCTATGAAATGCCAGCTCCACTCTCCCCCAACAAAATGATGCTTAAATATCTGATTTGTTTTCTGTGGCACTGAAGTATCCATAATGTGATTTACTTGACCCTGATGGAAGGAAGTGAGTTGTTTTGTTGGCAATAATCTTGAATTCCTCTCACAATTTCTATATGTGGCCATAGAGAACAATTATTTATCCCTTGATTTGCTCTGTTTTTTCCCCTCTGCCAAAATTCTAGGTCAGAACAACTTCTTGGTTTTGTTTCCTGAAGCACCAAAAATACACAAATACACATTGCATCATTATTTTTTAACTGGCAGACAACAAAAAGATAAGGAAATAATTTTGATTTTTTAAATATGCCTGGCAGATAGGGAAAGACAGTTGGGTCATAAGATATAATAGCTGAGGTTCTTCACTTTGTGTCAACAGTTCATTGATCCATTCTGGTCAATTGATCTATTGGAGAATCAGCTGACTTAGTTTCTTCCTGTGGGATCCTTGTTATGTCTTGTTTGACCTCTTGCTGCTTAGAAATTGCATCTGTGTGTTCATACAGCATCATTTAAATTGGCCAATTTTATTGCTTGGTCTTGCCTGTAAAAAGTCAACGCCCTAAGGCAGAAGAGATGAATCTGCAAACATTCCTCCCAGCTGACTGGAAATTACTGGGAAGTTCCATAAACTGGAAGTCCTTGGGACAAGTCAAGAGAGGAAATGCATCATCCCGTGAGTGCATCTCATCTCACCTCACTCAATTTCTGGGACAAAACCCCCGAGAAGTGGGAAGAACAAAAAACTCTCAGCGGCAGGAATTGGCTCTTTCTCACTGAAAATGTGTGCTAAATGTGTTCCTTGTCTGCAGGTTCAATTTGGCCCTGAAAGCTTAATTAGTGTTCCTTAGCAACAGGGAAACATCCTGATTGACAAAACCCCCGGTTTTGGCTGAGGCTTCAAAGTGCTCACTTCAGGGTTATTTTTAAACTTCCCAAATTCACAGCTGAGCATTTCCATTCAGAGTGAAATTCATCAACAACAACAGAAAATAAACATCCCCAGAGTGATGCATTTCTGAGGAAAATGGGCGGTAGGAGCTCAGCTCAAACTTTGTGATCTGTGGCAGCAGCAGTTTTTTGCCTTTTATCCCTCAATCCAGAGGAGGAAATGGGGCTACTTGGGTGAAGAGGAAACCAAAACAGAGAGTTCAACAATTAATGAAAAATACCATAAATTAAAGAGTGAGGAATTAAGTGAAACCATTTGTAGATAATTTGTGAAGTCTTCTTGCCCAGAAGGCAAAGTGGACAAACAGTAAAGAAAAATCAAAATATTTTAAAAATAACATTTTTATACAGTTCAAAATCATAATACTACTGCATATTTGAAGCTATTATTCCATCACCACCAGAAATAATGGCTGGTGGCAAAGTTGTACAAATCTGCCTAAAGCATTTGTAATTTTTGTGTTGTAATAAAATAAGAATGATGCTTATCCCTCTATGTATTCAGCTCTGGAAAAATCCAGCAGTAATATGTACCACACATGAATATTTATAAGAGTAAAAAAATTATTATACCCTTATCTAATTTTTAAACTGAGATTTTGGATATTATTAACTCTCCTGGCAATATTAAGAGGGATAATTTCATAATTCAGCAGTGAAAAGAACTGCAAATGAACCGTAAGTAAATAGAGCTGAATTATCTTTGCAAAGATCTCAGAGACTGAGGGTATGGGGGTTGCACATGAAACCTACAGAAATCAGATATATTTAATATGTGACAGAGGACTTTCCTCTGAGTTCCCATGCTCAGGAAATAAATCTGCAGGCATCCCTCTGCCTGCAGCCCTGTGTCCTGGAACAATGTGACTGCATTGCAGTCTCAGGTGCTTTGCTTTGATTTCCTACCTACTGAAAAAGTTTTCAGTCTGAACAATTGCAAGGGGGAGAAAAAAAAAGAATAATAAACCAAATGTAGGAGTGGCAAGAGCACTGAGGTCCGTGTGGGGAGATGTGACAGGAGATGGGAATGCACACAGATTATCCCACTGTGCTGGCAATTCCCTGTGGAGCAGCCCAGGAAGGAGCTGTGCCATGAAGAGCTGGGTGGGACCTCCTGACCTAGAAAAAGGAGTAAGTAAAGTAAATTACTCCTTAAAACGTGTGCAGGGTGGATGCCACGTGTGCAGCAGCCAGGGCTTTGTTCTGCACCCCTGCTGCTGTTTGTTGTGTGAGAACTCAACCTCTGATGCCACCAGCACCCCCGGGTGACAAACCCCACCCTGTCCCCAGCCTTCCCCTGTGCAGGAACCCAGAACACACATGGCAGAGCCAGCTCTGCACAAGAGTGACAGGCAGGGTGGCACACAACAAAACAAAATGAAAACTGGCAAATGAGGCAAACAAGGGCTACACAAAATAGACACCCAGTAGCTGATGCTACCAATGGTTAAGACAGAGCAGGAAACAAATCACAAAATCTGGTCTATTACAACTGGCTCCATCAGGTTTTAATCTTAGAATCACAGAATGGTTTGGGCTGGAAGAGACCTTAAAGATCATCAATTTCCATCCTCCCTGCCATGAGCAGGGACACTTTCCACCATCCCAGCTTGTTCCAGAGTCTCATCCAGCCTGGCCTTGGACACTGCCAGGGATGGGGCAGCCACAGCTGCTCTGGGAAACCTGTGAACAATTTCTTCCTAATATTCCCTCTAAACCAGCTCCCTGCCTGTTTGAATACATTCTCCCTTGTCCTGCTACTAGCAGTCCCTATAAAAAGGTCCTTTCCTGCTGTCTGCTTTGCCTGGGTTTAAGAGCTGGAAGGATCTTCCTTACACTCCTCCCTAGCTGCAGGATTACTATTTGGGTGTGTAAAGCTCAGCATTTGCATAAACACTCTCCTGTCTCAAGCTGAAAGGCTTTTCCTAGGCTGGCATTCTTAGAAATCACATTCTAAAAGACTGTAAAGTCTTTTTGTGTTTCTCTCCTCCTTTTAAATATCTGTTCATGTGCATGTTTTACAATGTACATTATACATACCTGTAGTAGTAAATATGTATAATTCACAAATAAATAAGTGTATATATTACAAAAGGGGACAGTGTGTGTGTGTTCAAGGATATTTTACTGATACAGCTGCACAATTATAAACCTTTGGAGATCACTGCTACAGAAGGAAGAGGTGGTAACCAACACATATTTTAAGTCCTAAATCTTACTATTGTGTTTTTCACATATTTTGCACATGCATGTATCTGCACAGGGTATAAAAAATATGTGTATTTTATATATTACTGCATTATTTCCTGTATTGCATTAGCATATTTATGAATATATTTTGCATAGATTTATGGAGCTTCCTACACACATATATTAAATTTATGCAATATACTTAACAAACAGCACACATATATTTGACACATTCTGCATTTATTTAGTTGTAGGTACAACTGCAACTTCTACATAGTTTGACATATCACATTATAATTTACCATTTGTCTTTGGTTATAATACTGCCAGGTTTGAGCTCTTTGCACTGAATTTTTACGTAATTTTGCTCTGCTTCTTAGTTACTTTGGAGAGTTTGAGTAAAAATTATTTAGACATTTTTAAAGAATAAAACTTGTGAAAAACAGCCAGTGTAACCTTTGCTGAAAATTGTCCATCTTATGAACTTCTCCAGCCACAGTCTGGAGAAGAAATGTAGAGAAGAGCAATTCCCCAAAAGTTACCCACTTTTTATTTTTTTTCCTTGTGAAAATATATACAGATTGGCCAATCCTTTATTTTTAAAAACATATTTTACTCTTGTGAATCTGCCTCAAATCTTGGCTTTCCCAATTGTGATCTCTGAATGGGGCTGAGAGGATAATATGTAACCATAAAGTCACATTTGAAGAAGAATTTTACTTGGACTTTACTTTCCACTTAGTCTTGACTGACAGTGAGTGTGCTTTATAAGGAGATTTGGGCTGTGTTCCTGTTTGGAGCTTAAGGCTAATTTGTATTTTCACAATGCAGAGCTGCTCTAGAATTGCTTACCAAGACACTAATTTAAAAGCATTCACTTACAGAGCCAGTCTGGCACAATGCTGCCATTGTGGAGTGCACTCAATGAATGTCACACACACCTTTTAATGAAGATTTGTCTTTTCTTGTGCTTGTCATGGGTCAGCCTCTTCCACTCTGCATCATTTGTAATAAATTCCTGTTCATTTTGCCATTCCTTTTTTTGCTCTGTTGTTGAGAAAGTTCTAAGACAATGCTCTCAAATTGTTTTTCCTCTTTCAACCTTCCTTGCCACATGTTACAGTAGAGAGAGGTGTACCAAAACAGCCTGAAAAAACCAACCAAACAACATTTCACAGCCTATTTGTGTTTCACCAATGCACTTCTTTTTCTTGTAGATCAACAGGGAGGGCTGAAAGGGGAGGTATTTCAACGTGATTCTGAGTTATTTAACATTTGAAAGATAAACACTTATCACCACCACCAAATTCCAGCTTCCTTCCCTGAAGGATTTGACAGAGCCACTGGACAAGGGTGGTGACTCTGCTCCCACTTGGCCACTGGGCTCACAGGCAATGACTTGTCCTAAATCCTCCCAAAGAAAATCTGAGGGAGGTTTGTGAAGCACTGGAGCACCTGCTGCTCAAACCTGCACAGATTAAAGACAAAATGGCTCCTGGATATTTATACAATATAAGAACCCAGTAAAACATCAGGTTTTCCCTTTTCTCTTTGAGTTTTGTAGCACTGGTCACGGTTTGATCTGTGACATCAAAGCTGAAAGGACTTGCAGCTCAGTTTTAGTGATTATTTTCAAGTACCTTTCCTGGGGATTAACAGAGATTAGCAAAAGCACATTTTTTCCAAGGTGTGATAGCAAATCCTATGTTTTTTAGCCTGGCTTGCTGAGAGTAAGATTAAAAATAGGCAGTTTCTTTTATTTTCTAAATTACCAGGGGCATTGGAAGAGATCTGTGATATCAGCTTTAAAATTCCAGTCTCTGCTTGATTCTGGATTCCCCCTGTTCAGGGAGAAGCTGTCTCTACTGGAGACTAGACATTTTTGTGCTTTTATCCTTATACAAAAGATTTAACAACATTGTGCTTTAAAGTGTGAATGCAATTACCTGTGACCTTTATCACTAACACAGGAGCAGAAGGACCCATTATGGAAACATTTCTCTTACATGAGACAACCACAACACGTTTTTGCAAATGGTGTTCCTAAAGGATTTGGCATTTGCCATCTGTGGTGAAATAGCTGCAACCACTTCCTGTAAACCAAGGAAATTCTCACTTGATTTTAAAAGAGAAGGATCCAAAAGTGCTCACCACACTCTGCCAAGGTCTATTTGTGACTTTTTCACACATCCACCAGAAGACACCACTGAGTGTGGCTCTTCTGAGCCCCCAAAATTGCATTTCCAGCTTGCTGGTGGGAGGGCTCACACAGGGCTGCACTGAATGGGTGATGCACAGACTTTCCATCCCCTCCTTTTGTTCTGCCAGACCTCGGTTTTCTTTTCAGAAAAAGGAGCCAGCACAGGTGGTAAAAGGGCTCATGCCACATTCCAGCCATGCACACTGGTGTCTAAGTGCAGCACTTTGCCTTGGCTCAGCTGCTGCTCCCTCAGGAGCTGGAAGGGCTCCTGCCCTGTGTCCCTGGCTGACACAGACACTGTTGTGCAGGAATTTTAGATGCAAGAGTTGGCACACTGAATATGGCCCTTGGAAATTAATAAACCAGCAGAGGTTTGTCTGCTTGCCCATGTTGGGTTCAGACTGAAAGAGAGGAAATTTAGGTTAGCTATTAGGAAGGAATTGTTCCCTGTGAGGGTGCTGAGGCTGGCACAGGGTGCCCAGAGCAGCACTGGGTGCCCCACCCCTGGAAGTGTCCAAGGCCAGGCTGGATGGGGTTTGGAACAAACTGGGATAGTGGAAGGTGTCCCTGCCCATGGCAGGGGTTGGAAGTAAATTATTTTTAAGGTTCCTTCCACTCCAAACCATTCTGTGATTCCATGAACCAGAAGCTGTTGCAGACCCTCTACCTCAATTGATTGCTCACCCCAGAACTTTTTAATCATAATATTAGCAGCAACATTCAGCAGCAACATGGTCAGGCTCTTTTCATCAGCATGGATGTCAGATGCACATACTTGTTGTTTTCTATTTAAAGTTTTTCTGGCTTGCAATGGAACCATCTGACTCCTCATCTTAGCTCCTACCTACCTCTCTAACTCTTATTCAAAGAGGCAAAAAGATACATCTGAACTAGCTGGAGGGGAAGCAATTTCTGAGGAGCAGCAGCCCATGCACTGAATTTTTAACATCCAGTTCTGGCACAACATCAAAGCAGAGCACATCATTATCTTCCTTTTCCAGAGCAGGAAACTAAGGCACAGAGTATCATCATCATCATCATCTTGCCTAAAGTCATCCAAGGCAAACCTGGGAACAGAGTCTCACTGCCAGAACTCTTGTTTATGGCTTTTTGTGCTGGCTAGCAGCTGTCCTCAGATAGTGGCCACACTCTGGAAAGAAATATAATTCTCTTTTCTGTTTTCAGATGAGATCCTACTCTAGTGACACCTCAATCTATACAGAAGCCCATAATAATTCCTTCAGTAGCAACACATAAAACTCATTTCCTTTCCAGTTCCCTGATTTGTGGGTTTCTGATACAAGGTTCACACCTCTGTTGGCAAACACTGGCTCAGCTCAGTATTCTGACAGTACATTTTAGGTGAGCTATGGCTGGAAAAAGAAACATATCCAAAAGGACTCTTTGGGTTTGCCTCTCTTTGCTGGGCAGCATGAAATGATGAAATGATGGACTTGCCATGCAAATGCCAGGCTTGTACTGGCCATGGACATTTGCAGCTTTTTCTGAACATTATTTGTGAGCCTTTCTAAAGCACAGATTTAACTTTGTGACACAAGGCTGAGAGTGCATCCTTGTCTGGCAGCTCACACACCCCCACATCAGGGGGAAACCAGAATACACCCACTTGGACATCCTGGTTCAAGAGATATTTCCCAATGTCCTTCTCTGATTCAGTGGAACAGTTCAGGGTCTTTCCAAAATGACTGCCAGGACCAACTTCACTAATTTTCATATTTCCAATAGCAGTGGAAGTACAGAAGTTGGTTTGAAAGTGCAAAAGCATTGCTTAATTAAAAAATAACCCATGTATTTCCTTATAGCAGCTAGCCTAGATGTCAGTAATTACTGGCAAGTAATTGTACCAGAGGCAGAATATTTACAGTGCTGCCACTCGACTTTTTATGCAGTGCCTTTCATGTGAAAAAATCCATTTGCATTAAAATTACTAAAGTCTATTTCTCTTTCACATTTAGGTGGCATCCATTACCATCAGAAATTAGAAGATGCTTTGTGGGGCACAAAGTCATCAGTCTACTGTTTGAATTTGAGTTTGTCTAAATTTATATAGGCTACAGCCTCTAAGGCTGCCTTGGCTTTTAACTTCCCATGATTAGTGGGAGTTGTGTAGCTGATTCTCTTCAAAAGTTTAGACAATTCTTCCTGTCTCTCATGATTTTTTTCCTTCCTGGAGAAAGACAAATCTTCATTATTAACACTTCAGCATTAACCCAGAGAGTCCATGCTCAAAGACTTCAGAGATTTCAGCCCTCCCTTGTTTCAGAACCCCAACAAAGCAGGGTCTGTTTTGCATCTGCACTGAGATCAGGGACTTCTTGTGTGAGCTGGGGAACTCTCAATCCCCCTTAAGCACAGGAAAACAAATTTATCACTCGAGTGTTCCTCTAAGCAGTGCTCATGTCAAGGGAGCCCTTTCAAACACTCAGCCCAGACTGTAATACTCATCACAGGTCTTAGCAGGCAGGTTGTGAATGGAGTCTAAAAAATGTTCAGCTTTCAACGTGGCATCCACTGCAATAAATTTCAGTATTTAGCACAGATGCAAGGCCTTGCCTCTCTTCTGTGCATGTAATGCTTTTGCCCTTGCCACATTCATCTTGTTCCAGTAAGTTTAAGTCAGAACTCAGTGTGTTGGGACAACTCTGTCCCAGCATCCCAGAGAGTCTATGTGCTTGCTTAAAATAGGTAAATCCCCATCCACAGTGTGACAAATGCCACCCACCCACCCCAGATAACTCAGTGGAGCAGCAGTGAGTCACACTTGCTCAGGACAGCCAGGCTGCCTCCAGGCTGCTGCTGGCATTGATGGATTTGGAAGCAGAGCCTCAGGGAGCTGCCCCCTCCACTTCCAGGAGATGTGCACAGCAAATGTAACACCTGGCTGCCTCTCCTCTGCCTTCCTGCAAACTTTGGGAGCCCCTGAGATCTCTGCTCCCACTCAGTCCTGGTCTATTTGTGCTTTGTGTCAGCACAGGGAGGCTGGAGGAGGCTCTGCCCCTCCTCTGAATTTCATCTGGCTGCCACATTTCTCCTTCCTCACTGCCACACTCTGAACTGGCCACGGAAATAACTCAGCACAAATAGTTTTGGGGGGACATTATTTTAACCTGATGGGTTTTGGCAGTCTCTGCATGCTTCTGTAGTGCTGCAGCCAGAGGGATGGGCAGCTGTGCCTCAAAACTTTGGAAATGCTGCAACTCAGACCCACAGCTGGTTTGTACAAACATCACTATAGCAGTGACCTGGGGCTCTGAAAACAGAATGACACCAGCAACAAAGAGAAAAGCTGACACTTTTACCTTTAGGAATGATACAGAAGCAGTTTAGTCAATAGAGGAAAGTTTTTAAACCATAGGGAAAGCAAAGATCTTCCTGAGCTTACATTTCCCTCTCTCCTTGCAAGGAAAGTTTTGGTATATTTCTAGGTGGAGGACAGAAAAACAGGTGGGAAAAAGACACATCCTAAAATGGTCCAAAGAGGACCTGGGCAGGGATGAGCAGCAAACTTTATTCTCTGCCTGTACATCCCAAACAGAGCTGCTAAGTCAAGAGCCCCTTTTTTGTTGACATATGGAAATCTAAGGAAAACCACCAAGTTCCTGAAGAGTCACTGCCAGTTTTTCATGGGGTCTGCACATACCAAAAGAGAGAGAAGTGGAAGAAAAGCAGAAAGGAAGGAGAACAGGCAACAGCACCCAACACCAAGGACTATGACTCCACTCACCATGAAACTTAAAAGCAAGTAAAATTCTTATCCCTTTACTCATAAGAGATAGTGCAGCTCTCTCACACACTTCCTCAGGTTCCTTCCTGCTCTTTTCCACTGGGACTTCTCTCTTTATTGTATGTTTCTTTACACCCAAATTGGCTAACCTTTCAAATTTTGAGGGACTCCTTTGCCAGAGAATTCTTGGGGATATAGGTTTGCTTTGATAAAATCCAGAGTGACTAAATTAACAAAGGCCTGGCCAAATTAGCAAAAACACCAAAGATAAGATTCTTTTCTTGAACTGGAAATCCTGCTTTGCCAGCAACAGTTTTTAAAGAATCCTATAATAAAATATGCATGCTTTGCATCTTTGTGTTCTGCTGTATTATTTCTTGGCAACCAGGACTCTCAATTTATTAATATCACAATCTATGTATATGTCTCATTGGGAATTTGGACCTTTACCTGTGCACTTCCTACATTTGACCCTAAAAAATCCCAAATGTGTAAGTACCCTTAGAACAAATTGTACTTTAGAACAAATCTGAGAAATGAAAGTCCTAAAACAGTGAATCCTGATGCTGCTGAAAATCCTGATGGCTCAACTCCATCCATATTTTAGGATTACATCAGTCAATAATCTAATTAAACACATAACTTTCAAGGTGCTTTAAGCATGTTCATGTATTTTCTAAAGCAAACAGATGCAAATGAAATTCAATTATATACAATAAACCCCAAATGTCCTAGTTGGCCAAACCCAGTTATTTCTAGTAAGTTTGTGTATATTTGTACTGTGGCTTCATGGCCAATGAGCTTTAGCCATAGCAGTTATCAATGATCTCTAGAATTGTTACTAAATTTTGTGTTCACACTGAGACACCCCAAGCATGCTGGATAATGCAACACCAAATTAAAACATTGGGTGTTGTGTCCACACTGTAACTGTATTTATTTGAAGGGTATAACAAGAATAGGTGGAGTTGAAATTCAAACTGAGTGGAGTGAAAAAATGAAAGCTCTGCCATTGTGGGGTATCATGATAGTAATGAACAAGTGAGAATTGAAAGAATTGTTTGATTTATGCCTCTAACAAGCTTAACCACACACAAAGCAAGCTGTCATTGCCTTTTACTCTTTATCTGCAACAATTAGCAGAGCTAATGACTCCTTTTGCTTTCTGTGTGAGACAAGATGTGATCCAATCCCCACAGGAGAAGGGTTCACACAATGCAAGGAAATGCACAAAGGGGAAGGTGATCCCTTTTATCTCCTGGTGTTTATCTGGAGTTATTCTGCCCAGCCCAGTCAGACACTGTGGTGTGTCTCATTATTTGGAAAGTGCTTTGGAGCTCAGAACACAACTGGAGCTTTCATGCTGGCCTTCAAAGGGATCTTTTCATGGCTCTCCCTGTAATATCCTGAGAATTACACAGATCTCTTTATAGAAACATATGCAAGGAGCACCATGGGTTTACAAAGACTGAGTCCATGAGGAAAATGCATATAAAGTCGACAGAATTACAAAATGAATGAGAGCAGGGAGAGCAGCAGGCATCAAAGAGCTGGGAGTCAGGAAAGCATTTGATAAAGTGCCTCTCAAAATATTATTTCCCATTGGCTCAGACATAAATACTGTCACAGGAACTGTCTGAAGGACTGCAAATATGGAATAATAACAGACAAGGGGGTTGTGTCTCATATGTTTCCTATAGAGACCAGGGGTAGCTCTCATTTCATGGAGCATCTCCACTCATGATGTGTGAGGGGGAATAAAACAGCTGGCTAACAAAATATGTAGATAACATTAAGTTGAGAGGAGAGGGTAGAGAAACACAAATGAGAGCAAGAGAAATAATACAAAGAGCCCTAGAGAGGTTGGAAATATGGGCAGGAAATCAGTGAGATGCAGCTCTTGGAAAATGGTGCACTAATTTATCAGGGGAGAAATGGCATTCACTGGAGGGAAAAGTATGGAGAGCAATAATGCTGAAAGAAGGAGAGGAGGGAAGCCAATGATGCATTTGCAATTTGACAGAACAAAAAAGATTGTTAGGGTTTTATAGCACTGTCCTTGTGTGCAAGATTCCCTTTGTGCAGCTGTGGAGAGGGAAAATTGGGAATGCTGGTTCTGATGTTCACCAGTGCCTGCTGTGACCAGCCTTGACTTGGAGAAAACTCCTCCTAGGAGTAGAGGCAGATAAATAGAATTCTTCCACTCCCAATCCAGGCAACACAGAGTTCACACACCCCTCACATCTTGTCCTGAAGCACCAAACATAAGAACTCATCCTCGGCATTTTGTGTTATTTTAACTCCTACACTGCTAGAAACTCTGGATTAAGGCTGACATGAGACCAAAATAAAATGTACTGAGTTCATTTCAGTTCATTTTATCACCAGAAAATTACTGACAATTAACAAGGAATTATGAAGAGCAAGGGGTCCAGGATTATCACAGGATCACAGTGTGGGTGTAGCAGGTGCTTGGGAAACCTCAAAAAGGCAAAGCCCTTGTGCAGCTGAACTGTCACCAGTAAAACATCCCTGTAAAAGGAGAAATGTAGGTTGAGAATTGTGGAATCAACCTCAGCAGTAGCATAAGCCTATCCAATGAAGAGTGCAGTAGAAAATTCTGTAGCAGGCAGTGTCCACATGGGAAAACCTTAAAATTGGAGTTGCCAACTTGTCCTTTCTCTGCAGGAGACAGATCCAGGATAATGGAAACCAGCTGAGGATCTGTTTTTCTAGCTCTCTTCCACCCTTAGTACACGTGGCTAAATTAAAGATGGCAAATTTCTTTTTGGGACAACTAACTTCCCCAGGAGGCAATTCCTGATTTTTTAATGGGAATTCTAGGTGGGTGTAAACCACCTAGAGCCCAGTTCACTCCTTTGACTGCCTGTTACTGCCTCAAATACTTCCCACAATGGTGGGACCCTCTGAATGCCCTGCAGTATTAGCTCTGTTCTTGGATCCAAAATTAGGTGGGATCAGCTGAAGATAAGGCCAAACCAGCCATGAAGTCTGTGTTTCTGCTCCTTTTAAGGACTACCTTCACGAGGAGATATCTCTGAATTTGTTATTTGATATCTCTGAATTAACAGCCACTGAAGGGGACATGGTGAAAGCAGGTGATTTATCCTTTCTGAGAGTGAAATCTAATGTGGGGGAAGTTGTCCCTGAAGCAATAAATGAGTTATTTATATTTCAGTGCCTTTGATGATCTCCAATATCCTCCTGGATAATGACTCAATCCCTTATCAAGAGTTTGTTTGCCTGCTCATGTAAACAAGATACTGCAGCAAAAACCTTCTCTTCCTTCAAAATTAACCTGAAGGAAAGTCCCAAACATGTCTGTTCCTGGATGCAGGTTTGGATAGATTCCTTCCAGGATTCTCCATGCATTCCAGGCTCTGGGCAATGTTCCTTCAGTCAGCAAACAAAGGGCTGGAACAGTTCTGGCATTGTCCACTTTGGCATTTCTGGGCTGAGCTGATGAGCAAGCAAAAGGCAAAGACATGGAGTTATGCAATATTAACAGAAAGATAAATTATGAGAAACAAATCTCTCTCTCTCTTTTTTTTTTTTTTTTTTTTTTTTTTTTTTTTTTTTTTTGGTAACAAAAATGGAACATCTAATTTCCTCTTTGCCTCTAATTGCAAAGTGATGCTTAACAAACATTCCTCTCAAAGCATTAAAATCTATGGCTATAAAATAGAACACAGCTGGCAAACTGAGCATTTCTTACTGACACAGAGATTTATGACCTCGTTGGAAATACCTTGGGTAACAACAAAACCAATAAATTGTGCCATCAGCAGTATAATTGTCACCCTGCAACTTCAGTGCTGTTAGTCAGCACAGCATCAGCTGGGAGTGAATATCAAACATATCAATGCTTTCTTTCAATTACAAAATGGAAGTGTTAGCATCTCCTAATCTCCTTTTTGTTGCACTTTTCAAATATAAATGTTCAAGAAGAGCCCCCCATCCTGGACAGGGATGGGAGAACCAGAGGAGGGAACACTCCCAGTGAATCTGTATTTTACCAGACAAACTCAGCTCATCTCCCCATCCACATCTTCCCAACAATCCAGACCCTTTCCACTGACAGTTCCTCAGACTTTACATTTGAGGTTTCCTTCAGTATTTTGTGCTGTGTATTGTATGAGACTCTCCCCCCCAGGCATTCTATCTCTAACCAGATGTGGTGGGGCAGGGCAAATTTTGGGGGGAAAATGCATCCCTCAGCTCTTGGTAGCTCTGAAACGACTGGAGCACAGATCAGCTTTGCTTGGCTGAGTGTCTGGGTCAGGCAGCATCCCTGCAATGCAGATCAGCCTCCCCAGCTCCCTGGGAGTGTTGTTGACAGTGTTACTTTTCTCCACATGAGTTTTTTAATCACCAGAACCAGGGTGTCAGAAACCCTGCCATTCCTTCTCGTTGTGCTTTTCCTCACTGCACCAGACACTCCTCCAGCAACATTTGTGACCCAATCCCCTGGGACAGCCAGGGGAGCATCTCTGGGACAGTGGTGCTGCTCCACCTGCCTGGATTAAACTAGACACAGGGACACAAAAGTGCATTAGCACAGGGGCAATAAGGAGGTGAAACATTACAGCACAAGCAGCCAAAAAAAAAATATTACAGCTGAGTGCAGCTTAATGCAACCCTAGGTGAGGATGAACCAAACCAGGATACATTAAATTATGACCTTTGGGGTTTTGTTAGCAGGGAAACAACACAAAGGGCAGAGAGCTCCCTAAGCCAGGAGCTAGAAAGGCTGGGCTTTGTTTTCCTGGGCTGGAGCCTTTGCTGGATCAAGCACTGGGAACTGGCAGCCACAGGGTGAGCAGACTGTGTTGGAGCTGCTTCTCTTTGAAGTGCCAACAAGCCAGTCTGGTCCCCAGCTCAGCCCAGTTGCTGCTTTTGCTGTTGCTAGGATCTGGCATCCTCAAAAGGGTTTTAGGGGAGCTCTAGGAGGGGCACTGGCACTGCTGAAATTCAAATGACTCCTTTAGAAACTGCTGTCTGAACTGTGATAGTGCTCCACAAACAGCAGGGGAAAAAAGCTGCAGGAGAAGCCTCCAGGAAAGCATCTCTTGGGCAATGTCCCCTCTCCTGTGCCACCCTGAGCTCTGGGAAATCCCACCTTCATCAGTCTTTAAGCTGCCTTAGAAAGTTCTCCTGAGAGAGAGGAAGCTCCAAGTTCAAACACATCATATCCAGACCAGGACAATGATTTTAATTGCACTTTTCCTCTTAGGGGGCTGGACTGGCTCTGAGGGAATGGTGTGGAAGGGACAGAGGGTCTGTTAACAAATCCCACAGTTTACCAGGCTTCCCACAAATTTGGGAACAGGAGAGAAGGATTTGAGCCTAGTGCTGGAATAACTTGGTCTGGTGGAAGGCATCCCCACCCATTGCACAGGCTTGGAACTGGGTGATCTTTAAAGTCATTTCCAACCCTGACCATTCTGTGATTAAAACATTTTCACAACTTCTTTTTCCTTTAACAGCTGTTCAGGGCAGGAGGACATACACTCCTTCCAGGTAGGTTGGGTTTTTTTGATTTCTAATAGCTTGGGTGAAATCCACATTAATCCATCAATATTTTGGAGATAATCAGTGCTGCACTTTGGGAAAAGGGATGTCAACCTCTCCCAATTCCATGGCAGAAAAGTGCTGCTGGAATAAGCTGCAGCTGCTCCCTGCCCAGCCCTTCATTACATCCCTCCACCAAAGCTGAGTGTTTTGATTTGGTTCAATAGGCAGGAATGAAACATTTGAACTGAAGAATGGCCAAGCATTTTGTTTAGGTCAAATGAAACATCCTGACCTTTCCAAACACGCTGCTGAATTAATGAAGCCTGTTTGCTAATGACTTTTTTCCTTCATTCTGCTTTCCCAACCCCCCTGCCCTGGCATCATGTTGGTTCCCTGATAGCTAATAAATGGGAAGGAGGAAAGGAGGGAAGGACAAATCAACCTTTGCTTTAAGAGGAGCATTAAAATTATCTCTCATGCCTGACTGTCAATTTTCAGGAAATCTCTGGGGCTGCATCCCTGAGGACACTATCCCACAACAATGGAATAAACTGGTCCATGTATCTTGAAGTTAGTAAGGTTAGAAAAACGGTGTGTATGCACAGAGGCTGGTAGCTAGGAATAAAAAGATCCAATTTTTCTTTGTTTCTCCCAAAATGGCAGCAGTTCTATTTTTAGCACTGTGTGGATCAAATGCCAAAGTATCAGAATTGCCCACTCTGGTCATAACTGGGGCAGACTGGGCATCTCTGTGGTCCCTATGACAGAGGCAGGATGAGATAAACCCATGAAGGACCTCTCTGAAGAATACGTTGATCCATGTGGACCTTGGAGTGATGGAATCTGGACCAATAACTCAGAAGGCTGCTGGAAGGATGTCAGTGATTCTATGTCAAGTCTGTGAATGATCTTAAAAACAAGATCAAAGCATACACTGGTCTCTTTTTCTACTAAATAAAGAAATGAAAACAGGATCTGACATGGGAACAATCATATCACTGAGAATGACATTGCAACCTTTTCCTCATTTTTAATCTACACGTTTTGAGGTGCCAGCTGTGTGGATTTCTTCCTTAGTTATTAACCAGGCAGTGGTTCAAGAGGTTCCTGATAATTTGCCAGCACAGGGCAACAAGGTTTGCAAACATCTTCAGCCATGATCTTACAGGAATTGCTGAGTTCTCTGTGCTAAATTCTAAAAAAAAAAAAAAAAAAAAAAAAAAAATCTTTGTCCCTGTGTTGCTGTTAAATAATTACATGGTTCATTTTCTGTCATTTGGGGACCTTGCAGAATTCCTTATTGTGACACTGCTGCAGAGTCAGGACAGCAAGAGAGGTTCAGGAAGGGAGGAGATGGAGCTTGGTGGAATCCCTCTTGGGATGTGGGGGCTCTTCCCAGAGCCTGAAAATGTGGGAGCTGGGAGGAAAGTGTGCTGCCCAGCACACTTATGTCCATGAGCCCCATGAAGCCACAGAGAAGACACAGACATTATTTACCTCTCAGAGCCAAGTAACTGAACACTTTTAAGAAGTGAGACCACACACAACATGCCTGTAAATGCAGAGACACCCCCTGCACACACAGAGCATCACACAGGGCTTCCCTGGATCCTCACTATGGAGCAGCAGAGCAGAAAAAGTGCCACAGCTCATACAGTACTGATGTGTGCAGGGAACTTCCCAACCAGAAAACTCCAAGCCTGGTGGCACCTGCAG
The DNA here is from genome assembly GCF_029582105.1 of Oenanthe melanoleuca. Lineage (NCBI taxonomy): Eukaryota > Metazoa > Chordata > Aves > Passeriformes > Muscicapidae > Oenanthe > Oenanthe melanoleuca. Next base: position 6,117,517 of record NC_079334.1, read on the forward strand.
AAAACCTCCAAGGAAATAAAAATATGTTTGTGTTTATCCTTGTAAATATTCCTGAGAACACTGTTTTGGCCACACAGTTGAGGCTGACCATACACAGCCTTGGCAGTAAAGCAGTTTCCTTCCCAAACATCTGGCTTGCATCTGGGCAGACACACTCAGCCAGGCTGTTTATTTTATAACCCCACCTGCACCTCTGTGCCTGTCCCTCCCTGCCTGTGTGGGCAGGCAGTGCTGAGTGTCTGCTGGATGTTAAAAAATTCAAAAATTAACTTAATTAGCTCCTGCTTCCACCTACAGAAAGATTTCAGTAACTTAGTGAAATGACTGGTGGGTTTATCCAGGTGTAGTGAGAGCACAGAGAAAATATTCACATAGAAAATATTCACAGAGAGTGGCAATCTGATTCTAATGCATCACTAAACCCCTGCTTGTGCAGTGGATGTCCCTGGGCATTAAAATACATTACAAAAATCTTAAACACAGAGACATTTCTTGCAAGCATCGTGCTGGAGAGAAAAAGAGGATGTTTAAATGTCCACCTCACCCTGCCACCTTTTGGAGTTAAAAGCTCAGTGCCTGCACTACATGCTGGAATTAAACCACAGCCTCCCTGCATTAGAGGAGACAGGTAAGGACAGAAGTGGGAATGACACATCACAACCAAAAACCATGCAGATTTGTTTTCCACATAAGTCTCTGCTGTTCCCAATCAGAAAGGGAAAAGATCAGCCTGTGTTGATGAAAATGATTGGAGAGCTCCTTAGGTTATCAAACAGCAAATGGCTTCAGTAGGGGGAAAAGCAGAAGGTATATGGCCTGCTTTATGTAATGCCTAAATTATATTTATGCTGTCATGCTATGCTACATCACATAATACTATCTATTTTATGATTATATTCATGTAAACATGCAGACAGCTACATAGATATATTCTGTGAACAAATGAGTGGTCAGCAGGATTCATCAAGCCAATAACCCCACAAGGTTTGTCAGTGCAAAGCACACTCCTTGTCACAGGGAGATCAGATCACTGAAGCAGGTGTGGTATTTGCAAATCTGCTCTTTGCTCCTCTAGGCCTTCTAATCAAAAGAGATCAGAAGTGCCTGTGTTTGCTGATGGATGTGCAGCCCTTATGTTTTCCTTCCTCTCACTGTAGTTTGCAGACCTCTGGCACAGGTTTGAGCTGCAGGGAGCAGCAAGAGGAGAACTGGGCACTGGAATTCCTGGCTGCTCCAGGAACCTGCAGCACAGTTCAGGTGCTGAGTGCCCAGGGGAACCTGAGCACTTCTTGCCAAGTGGGTAGAGAAAGAAGAGTGAGAATAAACATGGCCATTTCAGCAGGTGCTTGTGGCTTCTTGCTTTGCTCAAAGAGAAGGAAGCACTTGAATTCAATGTTGTATGTGCAGGAAACAAATTGAGGTGATATTTCAGAAGTTCCAGGTGCTGGTTCCCACTCTCAGGGTCTTCTTGGAGGAGCAAAGGGCTCCTCAAGTTCAGTCAGGAACAGCTCAGAGACATGGGGTGAGGCTGGGTTGGCAAGTCTGGATAGGCTGCTTTGCCTTGGGTGAGTCTCTGTGCCTCCCAAACAAAGGATTTATGGAAATTCAGCATGCAGGGCACTGCAAGTTGGCTTGGAAGAAAACAAGAAAGAAGCTGAGGGAGCTGGCTGGGATCTTTCTGGGATTTACCAATCTTATTCCCCCAAAGGGAATAGATATTAAAACAGGTCCACCAAGGGAAAGGCAACAGAGAGCAGCAAAGAGTAAGAGCACACAAAGTACAGGAATTAAACTGACTGGCCTTGGGAAACCTGAGAAAACTGGGGATATTATGCACACAGGCTCAGGGATACTCCCAAAATAAACATGGAGAGCACGTGAGCACTGAGCTCTGCTCTGGGGAGGATGGATGGAGTGAGAAGGGAGCAGCTCAGAAAGGAAGAGCTGGCAGGAACTCAGGAGGCAAAATTGTGTCTAGCACCACAAGACAACAACATAAAAACAGCTCTGTCACACTCTTACAGGGGCTGCCTGACATTTTCCCATGGGTTCAGTCCTCCAGTGACTGCCTGACACTTTTCCTTGGGCAACAGGCTAGATCTGAGGGGTGGTGGCACAGACCCTTCTTCAAAAAATCTGAACTATGGCCACTTAAATATGTAGAATTTTTAAAGTGATGTACAGCAAAAGAGGAAATAAGTTAAACAGAGGTTGATTTATTCCCTTAACTCTCCCACCTGTTCCTCCTCCAGGCACATCTCTGACTGCACTTTCCAGGAAGAAGCAATTCTGAACTTTGCTCAGTGCTTATTTCTTGGCAAGAAGAACTTGCACCTCTCAACCATAGAATAATCTGAAATCAGAAAAGGGTTTTAAAGCTGTGATCACTTCATACAACATAACATGGACTTTGTACATGAAAAACAAAAATTTTATTCATATTTTGATCATTGAGCTAAAAGAGCTTCAAACGTTTTATAAATTTGGCTACCTGCAATACTGTTTTTTTGATCCAAGCAGGATGGTGTCCCTGTGGGGGAAAAAAAAATAGGGACAAAAGTGATCCAATATCCACTAAATTTTAAAATTTAGCCATTTGCCATTAGTTTCTCAAGTAAGTGTGTGTCTGTATTTGCCATTTAAGTAATGGAAAAATAATTTATAATCAATAGTGGCAGTAGTTGAAGAGTGCAAAGAAGAGAAATGGTATTAAAATTTTGACTCTAACTTGGTTATACCAGGTTGGAATTTTTATCTGATGTATTTACACACAAAAAAAGGAGTGGGACAGTGGGCAATGGGTGCCAGTCCAAAAATAGTCCAGCTTTGCCATGGAAAAGACACTGGAAGCCACAACACTCATTAGCCCCAAGTATTGTTTGACATGTGGGAGCAACTTGCCCACTGAGTGTTTTGACCTTCATCAGGCTGTGTACAGGAGACAATATTTTGCAATCTGCAAGCAAATTGAGCTACTTCTTAGCTGGAGTACACCAGGTCAGTGCCCCACTGCTGAGCATCACACTCCCAGTGCCATCATTTTTCTTTCACCATGACAAAAACATCCAGAATTTGATTGGAGCCGCATCCTGGATGATTTGTGCAATCAGTAACCACGAGCTACGGTTTCAGAGATTAGGAGATGCCCCATAAATTATGTACACGCAGAACACGGCAGCTGAAACGTTTCCAGAAAACAAATCTTAAATCAGAGCTGTTTGTGCAGCCCCTGGAGATGTCATCCTTCCCCAGAATAGATGAGCAGGGCCAAAGGCAGCTCCGTGGTTTGCCTGCTGCCAAGTCAGTGCGTGTGAGAAGTGAACTCCTGGCTCCTGCACTGAGCTGGATTTGGGAGCTTGGGTTTTCAAATGTAAATATTTTGAGAAAAGAACAACTATCTCAATGCTGAAATAATATAACTTCAGTCTGGGCTGAGGAACTGAGAGAGGAAATTTTGTGATGTGAAACCCGACAGTGCCACGATAGAATTAAAAGACACATCCCAAACACCAAACAAAGGTTACCTCACATGTAAACAGGGACAAAAAATAAATGTAGGCAGCCATGAGTTCCACTTTGAGGAAAGATGAGCTGGCTAATACAAAGAAAGTATTGCCTTTACTCTGATTGACACGATGCCATTTATGACCTCATTTAAACAAAAAAAACACAAAAAACCAAAAAACCAAAAAACCAACCAACCAACCAACCAAACAAACAAACAAACAAAAAAACCCGTTCATGCATTTTCCTGAGTCAGGAAGATAAACCAAATGAAGCCAACTGGAGCAGCCTTTAGAAGAGCCAGGCTGAGAATGGTTTTTCCTTCCCCAGAGGTTTCCCTGATGCTTCTGCCAGCCAAAGCCAGCACACCTGCACAGGTGAGTGGTGCTGCCACCGTGCCAAATTCTTCTCCTTCCTCCTCCAGACCCACACTGGGGACTCCAGAGGTATTCAGGGACCAGGGAAGTTCCCCTGCTGTTAAAAGTTGCCCTCAAAATCAGACCTGAAGCTTTTGATGTCTTCGTTCTACATTGCAAACTAACAAAGGGGACAATAATAATTAACCCTGCCTTTCAAATGTTAATTACAGAGGCATAGGTCTGATAATAAAAAGTACATTTCCAGTGAACTTTAATTAACCTCAAATCCTTGCCTTACTCTACTTTTAAGACTTATTGCTAGACAATAAAAAATTTATGATATTTGGATTTGAAACACAAATGTAATCTAAGGACAGATGAGTTGCAAGATAAAGGAACCATCAGTTTGCCACTAACATATTTTGCTTGAGTACACAGTTATATCTCTATTACTCAGTAGATTTGAGTTATTATTTACTAATTTTACTGATGCTTAAACACACATAGAACAGCTCTTGGAAGCATCACACATGATGAGACTGTCATATATATCTATTTAAATCCTATGTACATGGGGGGCAGCTCAGGTTAATCAAATGCTGATTGAGTGTTCAGTTTGGCTGAATGCTCCAGACAGATCTACATTCATCACTTCCAGGGTGAAAATTCATCTTGCTCTCCCTAGTTGTTTCCTCATCAGCTGACTGCTCAATTCACTTGATTGCTGCCTCTGACCACACAGGGCTGGCTGCATCCTTTGCCTCCCAATCACACTAATTGACCCCTCAGCCAAAAATATTCCAGGTTTCCGTGCTCTGCTCACAGCTAATTGCACCCTAATGTACAATTTTAGCTGAGCATTCAGTGTGCATTTCCAGGATAGCACAGTATTTTAGGAGGCACTTGAATTAGAGGATTAGTGGAAATAATCTGCATGAAGGAACCACGTGTGGTCCCATGATCCTACAAAACCTGGGAGACAGCAATTATCTTGGGGTCTGTCCAAGAGCTTAGGCAGAGAGCACAACTGGCTCTGGATGAGAAATCAGTGTTTAAAACAAAATTTACCAACCCAGTTCTGTGCCAAATTAGCATCCATCCATGGAAAACTGTTGGCCTCTCCCACTTAGCAAAATAAGATTTTGTTAGAACCCCACCATGTCCCCTGTGCTGTCCAAAATGAGAGTTATTAGGAGCCAAGGAGATTTAATACCTAAATTTAAAAGCAGGGTATCAAGGAATCACTCTGCTGCTGTTAAACATTAAAATAATACAGTGTGTACAATTTGCACAAACAGCAGGGAGCAAGCTGAATAGTGCTGGGAAACTTATCTTTGTCAAGAAAAGTATCTGTTGTCACAAGATGGAAATTAGTTTGGGAAAGTGCATTCTAGTCAACACTTTGTTTGCATTATGTGCTGCTAGTGCAAATTAAGCACCATATAAAGTTTACCCAAGGTTGTTAAAGGTTTGTTTGCTGCCAAGAAATTAGTTTCTTAACACTAACCATTTCTGACAAATCAAGGAAATCCAGCATGTAAAAACAGCAAGCAATTTGCTTGCTAAAAAAAAAAATGTACCATCCTCTATATTTAGAGTTTTACCTACAGTTTTGTTCCAGATCTACTTTTAAAGGCATAGAATTTTGCAGATCTGACCTTATTCCAGATGACTCTGGAGAACTAGGAGGCACATGCTACATGCTTAGAAAGCAGAAAAACTCAAAATGTGAAAAGCAGAATTTCTGTGGGGCTTTCCCAAGAGATTGCCTTGTGTTATCCTGCACCTGGTGCAAGAACAGAGACTCCACCTGCACACTGAGATGATGAACACCTCCCTGCAATATTCAGAATATTTCTTAGAGCTCACAGAGTCATTAAACTAATATCAGTAACAAAACCAAGGATATTCTGCTAAGAGGTCTTCACACAATTTGAAGGGACAGCAGAGGGCATATGTGGTCTTACTACCAAGAAAGAGCTATTTGAGAGAGGAAGAGCTATTTGAGAAGTAGGAACTTTTGCATCTTCTGTGATAACAAATTGGAAGAAAAGATCTGTTCTTGTCTGCTTAATTATAACCTGTAACAATGGTAGGGCTGGCTGTGAAGGTGCTGTGAGAAACTGCACAGCCCAACCAGCTCCATGAATCCAACAGGAGGTCAAAAGCAATAGATTAATTGGAATTCTTGTCATTCTGAGATCATTTAGGGGCACCTCATCTTAGCCTAGTGGCAGAAAGGATAATGCAACATAGTTCTTTGTGCAATGGAGAAGCAGGAGGAGAGCTTTATTTAAAGAAACACTACACTTATATAGGGTAGTTCGTGCCACACAGAATAGAAACAGCTCATTGGTCCAAGAAGGCAACACCTCTTTGAAAACATGCTTTGTGCCAAACATCACCTCTCCAGCAAGTGTTTAATTATTGTTATAATTTCTTGTCCTTGAGCAGCCTGACAAACCCAAGGCTTCAATGCTGCTTTTTCCCTGGCTCCCAGCAATATCCAACATCAGCTAACACGTGTCCATGCTCAGGCAAAGCCTGAGCTCCCAGCTGATGGGGATGGATGAGAGCCCCTGGAGATCAGCCCTGTTCAAGGCTCCTGCTGCAGAATTTTGGCCAAGAATCAGGGATTTTAAAGCTTTCCACTGGATCTGGGATGTTCAGGGAGAGGCTGCAGCATCCCCATGTTTTGCCCCATTTCCAGATGTCATCATTAAACCTGTGAAATTCTTCCAGCACAGGTGCTTTGCTAAGCTGAGGGCTTCACACAAAGGAGAGGGCCCTGGAAGGGCTGAGTGGGGGAAAGTATTTAGAAATAATAGAACACACTAATTCAATTTTTTCTTTCTAATTCAATTTTTTCTTCCTAGTTCCTATGACACTCCCACTGGGTGAGTGCTGGAGTACCTTCAGTGCACAAGTGGAAGCAGCAGCAGCTTTGAGAGCACGTTTAACATGATGCAGCCTCTGTATTTATCCATCTCTCTGGGTGGATGTGCAGGTGCTGTCGAGCACCACGTTGCCATGGCTACTCCTGGAGCACTACCTGAGCCCTCTGTGTGCCAAAATCAGCCCAGGAGGAGTCTGTGAGAGCAGCAGTCAGCACCATTAATGCAGGGCAGAGCTGCTCTGAGCCACCATCCACAGCAAACACACTTTGGGCAGGTGATGGTTTGGGATTTGCAGTCCTAGGAGAACCTCTTGGGAGGGGAACAAAAAGCTGCAAGATTTGATTCCCTTTTATTCCAGTTTGAGGCAGTTACAAGGACCAGCCCCAGGATGAATGCAGCATGCCAGGCTGAGGGAGACAAAAACATGGGCAGGAGGATCATTAACAGCACTGCACAGCTCCTTGCATGAGCATTTTCTGCTACTCACATTCTTTTTTTAAACTCCTGTGCTTTTTACCACTCACTGCCTGATCTGTTTTGTTTTCAGCTGCCCACAGGCATTCAAGAATGAAAGCAACAGTTATGGATCTGAAACCTGTAATTCAGACTGAAAACACTATTTCCAGGGTGTGAAGATTACATTTTCAATTATCAGATTGGCAGGATGTGTGCACAGACATTCATAGAATAATAAATGAATTGGATAATAACTGGATTGGAAGGGACCTTAGAGATCATCTCATTCCATCCCCTGCCATGGGCAGGGACACCTTCCACTGTCCCAGGTTGCTCAGAGCCCCATCCAGCCTGGCCTTGGAAATTTCAAATGATAAAAATGATTTAAAAATCAATAACTCTTGCTAAAAGTTGATATGCAGATAAAGCCATTACATAAAGCAATTAGGAAAATATGAAATATATACAAATAAATAAAATGGGAAAGCTGTAGATTGTGCTATGACTGCTTTGTTTTTACTCAGGCCAAGAAATTACCAAGGTGTTGAGAAAACGTTGTCATTGCTGCTGCTATTTCTGTGAGCACCAGTAAGTGAAGAAATTATTATCCTGACCCAAACTTTTGACTGGAAATTCCAAACTACCATTCACAAACAAATGTTCACAAAGGCAAGTTCTCACTTCTTCTGAGAGGAGTGGGAACTTCTCTGGTCTCCTGGAGATACAAACACATGGCAAGAATCACATTTTTCAGAACAGAATGAGACACCTGACACTGTCCAAGTACATCCCTACCTCCCTTTCCTACCTGATTTCCTGAGATCTATCATGAGTTCATTGAACTGCCCTCTCCTAAAACTTATTACTCCATCTGGTGTTATATACTGCTTATATTTTATTAGTTATTTCTCTGATGGAATAAAAATATTCATTATAGTGCTGTAGAAAGCTGTTAGAGTATTTGTGTTATGCTTGGTTACACCACAGCAATCAGGATTTTGAAAGATAAGAGGCTTTCAGTGCATTATTGCTCTGAAAATATCCATTGCTGGTATGATCTCTGTTACATTTATCTCTAGAAGCCCCACCAAGGCTGTTCTAGGCACTTTTGAAATCCTCAATATGAGATCTGTAACAGACATTTTTCCTAGCACATGAAGCAAAGGCAGATGGGCAACTTAGACACAGAAACTAAGGTGGCTTCCCCAAGGAATGATCTCTGTAGGGAGAAAATCACATCTCCTGGCTCACCTGAAGTCCTCATCCACTAAATTGTGCATAATTTCTGCTCCTGCATTGTATCTTGTATTATTTCTAGTAACTTCTCCATTTATTGGGCCTTTCAGGTTACATCAAATAGCAAATAGATCTGTACCACTGATCTGTACATTCAGGCTTATTTGGCCATCAAAGGGTGCAAAGATTTTCAGAGAGTCTCCAGTGCAGTCACTGGAGGAGGGATGAAGAGAAATAGCATGTATGAAATAAATCTGCATGAGGAGAAGTCAGGGGTCACAGCAAACCTGTGTTTCAGAGCTGCCTGGTTCATTCCTCTTTCCAGGTGCAAATCAAGTTCTCAGTATAACCCAAAATGTTGGGGGCAAACTTTATTCCTTCCCTGCCCACCAACAGGCTTGGTGATGGTTTGAATTAAGCTGTTTTGGCAAAATTGACCAGGTGATACTCACCTCAGCAAGAATCCACTTTTGGAATTCAGTAAACTTTGCTGGAGGTCAGTGGGATATAGGTTCACCATTCAGAAGAGCATCAGTTCCTGAAGAATTCTCATTTCCCTTTGTCCAAAAATCCCCAGCTCTAAATAGACAGCAATACCTTTGCACTTTGCTGCAGAGCAAGTAACAGTGCACAGAAATATTATCTAAGTGCAAGCCTGACCCAGAAAAGCAGAAGCAGTTTCCAGAGAGATGCATCTGTCTGCAGTGAGTCCATGTGCCTGTGCACAAGGGTGTGAGTGTTCCAGCAACCACCTTGGTGCATTTTTATGGATGGCAAAACACAATTTCAACTGGATTCTTACTCACCATTAAAAAAATAATAATTTATGGGATAGTTCTGTGTGGCTTAAAGACATACTCTTCACTTGGTGTGCAAGTATTATTGCCAACCCTGTGAAAACTGCTCAGAATAGAAAGATAGGTTAGGGAGAGAACTTGACAGAACAGAAAAACATTTTCCTCAAAGGATGAATCAGACTTTAAATTTGGTGATGAAAATAAGGGGAGCATGTGGAAGAGATCAGAATAAGTACATTCTTTGTCATCCAAGAGCAGAAGTGAGGTTGCTGCTCTCCTGGAGTGAGAACAACTCAAAAGCATATTACAGAAAAGAATGGGATTTCCACAAGGACAGGTGGCCAGGAAGGACCACGCTGCACCATCACCTGAAGATTGCAGCTGTTACCTTTTGTCTGGCATTTCTCTCAGGATCCACTAACTTCTGGAAATGGCAAGGTCCAAACCTCCAAGCAGGAAGGTATAAAACTTCAGCTTAACCCAAAAGTTCTTGAAGCAGAGCCAGCAGCAGCTGGACTGCTGATGCTTTTGTTTCCTGGTGGGATGCAGGGGATGCTCACACCCTGGTGGAGCAGGAAGGATGAGCACTCCCACCACTTCATAGGGAACTAATTCTTTTTTTTTTTTTTTTTTTTTTTTGTTCATAGGTGATGATGTTAAGAATCAGGGGTTATAAGTTAGGAAATCATACATCTTGAATGGTGGCTGAGGGAATTGATGTGACAGACAAGTGGCCAAAAGGTGATTGAGCCCTTGTTTGTTGTCTGTGTTCCATAATGAGCTCATCAAATAAAGTTTAAATCACAGATAACACTGTCCTGTAAATATGAGAGATCTGAAAGGAGCCTGACAGTCAGTGCAAAAGATCAGGCTGTAAAAATTTGCTGTTCTTCAACTCTTTCCCTTCATGGCTGTGGGTTTTTGGAGCCAGAAAGGATGGGACAGCTTTGCTGTGGAGGGTCAGTGTCCTCCCTGCACTGCACAGGCAAAGTTCCTCCTCCTGTTACAGCAGCCTCTTTGTGTTTAATATTTATAGGAGTCTCCTCCTGCTTAATCCACAGCATGGACCCCAGATGGTTGAACAGCCAGAACCCTGCTTTGCAGGATGGGCACAACCAAAAACACACAAGAAAACCCAAATTCTTGTGTGCTCAAAGAGGTGATTGTTGGTCCTCTCCAGAACCCAGCACAGGAAGTGTCTCTCCAGCTTTGTCCTTTTCCCACTGAGTCTCCCTTTTCCCAGGAGTTCTGTTAATCTGATTATCCCATACATTATAGGGATGCAGATCAAGACTGAGCATACATTTTCACATGACCATCCAGTAAAAAAAAAAAAAAAAAAGCTCAGAAGGATTTATTAAAGTGACTTGTACATTTTATAAAATATCTGTATCAATTAATTGCTAATAAGTAGTTCAAAGCTGACTCAGAGCTGAATTAATAATTTAACACTCATAACTTATTCAATTAATTCAGTCTCTCTGCTTTTTTTTTTTTTCTGGACTGACTTCTCAGGAGTAATCCTCTCTCTGTGTCCAGGCAAGGATCTTCAAGTCTGTCATTTCAAATTAAAATCTTTCCCTCTCCTGAAATGTTATTACTTCACAAGATTGATCTTATACAATTTATTGCAACTATTTCATACTGAAAATTCAAGCACTGCTGAGAATTATGATGAGAGAAATATATGTGTTTTTTCATGAGAGTTGAGAGTCATTCTTTTCATTCTAAGGAATGTTTAAAGAACCCTCTCAAACTCTGCATTTTTCAGGGACAGGGAAGGCAGAGGGAACAGGTTATTATACTGACTATTGGAATTTGGGAACCTATCACAGCTTTTCCTCTCTGGCACAAAGAATTGACTGAGACAGCATCACATTGGGAAAAACAGGTGCCTGTGAGATTACTGCATTTGCAAAAAGATGCACACAGCATTTTAGACACCACAGTGATTTGCTTTTTTCCCTTCTCACTGCAGGGGAATAATGACACAATCAAAAATACACTGAAATCACTGAAAGCCTTTGAGTCCTTTCAGTTGAATTCAGAGGGCTGAGATGCCAATAAATAGAATTGCTTGGCAAACATTGACACTTTGACAGACACTATATAAATGTTGAGTACTCTGTGTGTACCCAGCTTCACATTGAAGATTTAAAAATGTTTGTGTTTCTTTAGCTGGTCCACAGTAGAGCATCAGTAGAGAGAAAACAAATTTTAAAAATGGAGAAAGAGTGGGGGAAGTTACAGAAACAGTGACCTTTATGTAATGCACCCAAAGGACAGCATGACAAGATCCACAGATGAGCAATTTGTGACCCCTGTGGCTTCAATCCAGGCTGAAGCCTCACTGATCACAAACAAAGCTGGGAGATACAAACACAGAACTTGCTTCCAAATGAAAAGAAAATAGCAGCCATCATTCCTGGTTCTTAATGCTTGCCTTGTACTCATTTTTACCCAGTGAAGATGATTGAAAATCATCTTCATAAAAGCATAATTCTCTCTGTTTTTCTAGAGCTTTAATTTTTGTGTAATACCACTAACTTAGGAGGATTCTGTGCTTTATGCTGTCTCTGTTAATTATTTTCATGAAATTTGAATTAACACTCTGCTCATTAAATATTTCTAGAGATGAGCTTGAGGCATGGAATTTGAAGGTAGTTTTCTCTGAAGTTCAGGACAAAATGCATCCAAGGTTCTTATGACACTACCTGGGATACAGAACTGAAGATCAACTGATTTCAGTATAATAAAACTGTAAAAGAAATTATTTTGCCTTTCAGAATATCTGTTTCAACATGTGAAATTAAAACTAATGACAGCAGTACCTTCCTTTGTGATACAATTTGGTAACTGGAGTTTGGAACCTGGAAATTGTTCAGTGCCATTCCTGGATCCATTGTGAGAGTGCTCCTGCCTGGCATTTTGGGTTTGGCCCATTTATAATTGCTTCATTTTGAAATATTTACTGATTAACAGCAAATATTCAGCTCTTCAGGTAATTAGGATGCTACTGATGCAATAATTATAAACTTCACAGCTACAGACAACTTGTGCTATTTTAAAAATAAATCTATCATTCACAAGCAATAACACACAGCATAAAGGATATCACCTGCTTTGCCTAAGTGTATTTCAGCTACAAGAAAGCACAGAAAAATAGGAATTGTTCAAAACCCTGGGAGGCTGGCACTCACCACTCCAAGAGAATTCCCCCCAGCCCTGCAGGGAGCGGGAGTCACCAGTTACTGCATTGCAGCTCTAGTCCTGAGCACTGCACAGCCAGCACAGCAAGCTCAGGCCAGGCAAGAAGCAGCTCTCAGAGCCAGCCACTTCTACCTGGGCATGTGGGGAGAGAGAAAACCCCTTTTCAGAGCTGCAGCAGCCCCTTGCATTCATCCTCCTCCCCTGCAGGGAAAGCAGCCGAGCAGCGCTTGTGAGATCCGAGCAGGTTGGAGCTCTCTGAGCAGCACTGCTTGCTCTGGAGGATCAGTCAAGCCTAGAACCACTAAGAAAACATGACCAGGTTGTGCTGGGGAATGATTTATGTTTATACACATCTGCTGGGTGGGTGTGTTCACATAAAAAACCCGTGTGGCTGACCAAACGTGCCTGTGACGGGTTATAAAACGCAGCAACTCTGAAACCAAACTTCTCAGCTCTTTAAAATGAACTGGAGTCCCACTGCAGCAAAGTGGCTAATTATTTCCATGTCATTAAGCAGGGGTTTTGTCAGCATGCAGAGACCTGAGTTCCCCAGGACTGATTTCAGTGCAAGATGTGCACCACAGCCCCTCTGATGTAGCAGAGAACATGAAGGTATTTACAACCTGAACAGACAGCAAACTGAGAAGGGGTGGTGACAGCAGGCTCCATTGTATCTCAATTCATTAATAAAAGCTTTAAAAAAACCAAACCCTGGAAGGCAGAGGGGAGCTTGGGTTTGGCAGTGCCCAGCCAGAGCTCTGTGCTGAGGTTGAGAAGCACAAAGTGGCTCAGGGATGAGGTAAGACCAGGTCACCACATTGCTGTTCCTTTAACTCCAGAGGAACACAGAGGAAACTGGCAGATTAGGGGTGAAGGTGGCCTGGAGGAGGGATACAGAACCCTGGAGCACTGGTCAGGGCTCTGATGGACAGGACAGCAGAAGGGCTAAAGGACAGCAGCTTTCAGGACAGAGTAGATGGGAAAAAGAAAACACAAAGCAGTTGACTCTTTATTCCCTGGTGCATGAAGGGTTAAAAAACAAAGAGAAGAGAGATGAACTTTTGGAAAACTCCAGTGGTTTGGATTCTGTTCAAGGCTTGGATCAACACATCCCAACTTGAAAATGCAGGACAATGGTGTCCACTTGGCTCAGCTACAGGCTCTATGGATTTTTATTACCAATGGCTGGAGTTCAAGACAAGTGCATTGTAAATAAGAAGAAATGAAACACAATAAAATAGTCTCCAGAGATTTACCTAGAAAACATCTGGAGTTTTGGCACTAACATATAGAAATCTATACCAGTGGGAATGCAACATATTACTGTGAAGTACAGTAAGAAATAGCACAGATAAATGAGAAGTTAAGGCCTCATATATATCACAATATTTCACCTCCTTTCAGTTGTGTGAGTTTCCAATACTCTGAAGTCCTGCCAAATATTTCATTGTTACCTTATTAGATGTTCTTGGTTTACTACCTTTTGTAAAGCACTGATTTAGTGTCAGTCAATTTAATTTTTAAAAACACAACCAGATGTCCTGTTCATTTAGCATATGAGAAAACCACATTGGAAACATGTGTTTTTGTGCATTCCAACAGAGACACCAAGATTTCTTTCTCTTGCTAAAACAGTCTCACTCCTGAAAGAAGCCCCCCTTTTATCTTGGACATCAAATGGTACATTGTCCTGATCTTTCCAAGCTTTCCTTAGTGCTTGTGTTTAGCCAAAAGATCTTTAATTTGGGGTTCATCTGCTGGATTCCCACAGAGCTTTTCATTTCTTTTACAATGGTGACATCACTGTTTGCATTCTGGACTGACCTGGCTCTCTTTGCTGGCAGGGGGAGCACTTGGGGCTGGGGGCCCTTGCAGAGCTGGAGGCAGCCAAGCATAAGGGAATGCTCCAAACCAACCCACGTTGTTCAGGGAAAAGGGTTTCAGCACTGTCAGCACAACAATCTTGGGAGCAAAGGTTAAGGAACCTCCCAAAATTCAGACTGGGTGGTGCTCAGCTCAGCAGGGACATGCATCTCCTCCCAGTCAATGTTTAACTGGCTCCATTCTCCTTTTGCCTGGGAGGCGCAATATCATTCTGTCTAAATTTAAGAGTGGAAAATGAGCCCCTCTGCACCCAATGCAGAGAAAGTGTAAATAGAATTATCTCCATGCTGCTGTAACTTAGAAAACCATTGATTCCTGATGTATTCTTCAAAGACCAGCACACATCTGTGATTAACAACTCCTCTGGAGTGGCAGTGAGTTTGGAGGTTACTCCAAGTTGAGAGCTGCTTTTGTTTGTGGTTGTGCTCTTTCCTTGGCTATCTGGGGGATTATTTTGATGATTTGCAGCCCCATGCTTTTACTGCTTTCCAAAAGAGCAATTCTGCATTTGGCTAAACCTGTAAGCTTTCTTTCTGAATAATTTGGTCAAGAACAACTAAGGCTGGATGCTGCCTATTGTGTCAGCACCACAGGACAGATGAGACTTTCTGTAGATGAAAGAACCAGAACCAAGCTGGGAACACAAAAACACCAAGGTGAACACAGATCCCACCCTGACTGATGTTAGCACTGAGGCATCTCCATGCCTCTCTTATTTCAGAGATCTGTTTCTATTGTCTTCAAAGAGAATATTCTCCAGAAGATCCCTCCAGACTGAGGGGGAGCCCAGCATCCTTTATACTAGAGCCCAAACTCTGAGCTTACCTAATACAAGTGCAATAATTTCTGGGAATCACACCATGACTAAAAACTAAAATGCTCCTCCAAAATCTGGTTTCTATGACTGCAAACCCAAAATTCCATCTGAATCAATAGCCCAGATGTTCCCAGGCCCAGCTAGGAAGGAAGCCAGGACTCAAAGTCTGGGTGAATATTTGTACCAACGCTCGGAGTACAAGCTCTGCCCTTGTAAAAGTGAGTTCAGACAAATCTCAGATGATGCTGAGCAAACCTACAGGAGACTCCCTGTGTCACTGTGCAGTCCCAGAGCTCTCTGTGGCTTAAAATTTCTCCCACAAAGTTCATCCTATTTTTCCTCTTCCATTATTAACACTTTTAGCACAGGACTGGGGGAATGGCTGCAAACTGAAGATTTGGATCAGATATTAGGAAAAAATTGTGTTGGGGCCCTGGCAGTGTCCCAGGCCAGGCTGGATGGGGCTCTGAGCACCCTGGGATAGAGGAAGGTGTCCCTGCTCATGGCAGGGGGTTGGAATGAGATGATCTTTAAGGTCTCTTCCAACCCAGGCCATTCTGTGATTCTGTGATTTCCTCCCCCATAAATCACAGGCTGTGGCAATGGCAGCCAGTGTAAAAACCTGGAGCTGTTGGGTTGGCACAGAACAGCCAGGGAGGTTCAGGGACCCCAGTCTAACACAGGAAGGATGTTGGTTAAAATGAACAGCAAGAATAGGTTATTCCCCTTAACTGTGCCTTGCTCTTGCCCAGGATGTTGCAATCACCATGCCCAAAATGAGCCAGGAGAAATGACTGGGATGCCAGCAAGAGGTTCTGCCATCCTGCCCAAAACCTTGACACTTGCACACTGCTGCCTGACCAACAGCCTCACAAAGAGCCCAGGACAAAAGGAATAAAAGCTGTTTGCATGACAATCAGCTCCCACAAATTCCCCACGGATTCCAGAGCCTGCTGCAGCCCTGCCCTGGTGCAAAGGGGTCTGGCTAAAACTCCACCTGCTGCAGTTACAGAAACAGAAGCAGCAACCTGAATCTCATGCCCAGCCATTTAAACAATCATGGACTTTTTGATTCTGTAATTACTGGACAGAGCCATCACTTTCTTCCCATTTTCCAACCACCAATTAACCAGAGACTCTCATATGCATCATAATAAAACCCCCTTTCTCTTAGTGATCATGCAAAATGAGAATGTAGACAATGTAATCATTTTAGAAATGGTATTCAATTAATAGTTAGCTAAAAATTATTCAAATGGTGGTTCAGGGACTGAATAATAAATGGGAAATGGACCAATTAAGCAAATGGACAGGCTGATGGCTGCAGTGCAACAAAGTGAGCCCAGTGACAATTTGATAAATTAATAGAAAGCTTCTAGGTGGGCTGACACATAAGGAGCAGGGGAAGTAGGAGGTATGGATAATTGACATTCTGAAATCAGAATACAGCTCTGCCAGGAGACAAAAGGAGGGCTTTGAGCAAGCAGAGCCCATGGAAATCAGACATCACCCTTTGACACTTCACAGAGCTCCACAGGGATGTTTCAATCACATCTCTCTGACCACTGCATCAAGTAGATGCTCGCTTTAAATCCACACAGGAAGCTTCTGATATGGAGAAAGACATATCCAAAAATCTGAATAAGAACAGAATCTGTCCAGAGGAACTGAAGGAATTAACACAGTTCAGAAAATGAGCATTTTGCAGCATGGGCTAGCTGGGGACAAGCTGCACCACTGAAACAACTGCTGTTGTTGTCTCAGCAGCCATGGAACACATGCTTAGTGCAAAAACACAAAAAAAACATTGTATCCATGAGTTAGTGACCAAATTGTGCCCCTGCACTCCAACATGTCAGCCTTAAGTCAGTCTTGTAAAGGAATATACAGAATTTCCACACCAGGCTACCATTCCTTATGACTTCCCATTCATAATCTCATTTTGGTGTTTGATCTCAGCCAGATTTTTTTGTCACCTCCTGAGGAAACAATCTGATGCTTCACCCCCAGGCCAAAGTTATAAGTACCTGGAAATGGTTGAATGACAATATTAATTTTGCCTGAAAAGCTTTTGCTAAGTAAGCCTTGGTCTGCAATAGAAACACAAAAGTGTGAAGGAGCAATAACAGGGTGTGTGTCATCATCCCTTTTCTCCAGGGGTCAGAAATCCCTCTTTTTCTGCCCCTCAGTTTTTCCATTTGCTCACCTCCACTGGGGTTGCAGCTACTTGAACACAACCATTCCCCTAAACTCCCCTCCACTGAAAAGCATCACATTAAATGAAATAATAACTCCAAATGTATTTTTTTTCACTGCAATAAAGTGCCCTGAGCTGCTAGGGCACTATGACAGAGGAATATAATCCCCTTCTTGTTCAGAGAGAGGAGGGGAAGGAAAGGATCTGCTCCAGGATCCAAGTGACAGCAACAGAAAGTTATTAGGTGGCAGCAAAAACTTCCAAACCTTAAAAAAAAAAAAAAAAAAACAAACCAAAAAAACCCAAAAACCTGCAAAACCAGCAAAACAAGTTAGTTCCTCTCATATCATGGTTTCTCCAGCCTGCCTATTAACTTTGAATAACAGAGTCCTATTCACTGTGCTGGAGCAAAGCAGCCTTTGCACTAAGTGGCCCTTGCAGTAATACAGAGCAGTGCAGCATTTTGTGGCTTGGAAAACTGGTTGGTTTACTTATAATATGCTCATGTAGCCATAAATTCTCATCAGGAATTATCCTGAAATTGCAGTGTGTTTTTTCCAGGGTCATCATGTTACATGGAATGTTCAGCCCTGCCTGGGGCAGGATAATGTGTAAGAAACACAGATATGGCTCAAAGCAGAACAATAAAAGGAGGCTTTTTGCTGGCTCCCAGGATTCTTGGTGTCATTGGGTTTTAGCACACATTCACTTTTAATACCTCATTTTATTTCTAAGGATATTTTAAAAGGTCTTGGAATGCTTTCCAGAGGACATTTCTTGCTTTTAAGCTTAGTTTAAGATTCCACCCTATTCAAACATGAGCATTATTTTTTAACTTTAAGAATAATGTAACAGTGACACACATGGAGATTTGGACTGGCACGTTAAGGACTACATCTGGGAGTCCACAAAATTATTTCAGTGCTGAGCCACACAGTTTTCACTGTCTGCCTTAGGCTTTCCAGAAACCAAAAGTTTTCCTGAAGAGCCTCTTACCCAGCAATTTCAGCAGGCACAAAGAGCAGATCAGACCTTTGTGGGTGCTGTTCTGCTGCTGAATATTCTACTTTTTCAGCACTGCAGTGCCAAGATCATAAACTCTGCTTTCAGCTCCTGCCATTTACTTGATAATATATGTAATTTAATAGTACACCATCATAATTGTTTTTAAGTGAAACAGATTTTCCAGGGGGGTTCAAGTTATGATCTAAGAGTTGGAAATTCCAGCTGAGACAGATGTGCACGATGCTGGGTTTGTTTCCAGTGTAAAAATTTGCGCTTTTATAAGCAAGGTTCTGAGCACTTGGTGTGAACCAGGGCCTGGCATTAAGAATGGAAAAGCCTAAAATTCATCCTATGATTATGGCAGATCAGGTGAATTCACAGGGCTCAAATCCACAGTCAGAAACCTGTCTCTTCTTCTGGTCCTAAAATCTGAGCAGCCACTTCAAGAAGAGATCTCAGAGTAGCTCAGCATCTCTGAACTTTGTACACACCTCAAAAAAGGAAAGGGATGCAAAAAACCCAAGCAGTGGGAAATGGCTTAGCTGTGCTGCTCCTACTTATTAATTTCAATGCAATTGATAATACAAAACAAGCCTGCAGAGCATCCTTCTCACAACTCAAAACAAAGGAACCCAAATGCAGCTCTGACAAAAATTCAGCTTGCCATGAAAACAAGAATGCCACCTACCCATATAACACAGTAATAAATGTTTTTCCTGCTCTGTGTGTATAAAGCTGCAAAATACATAAGCACACACATACACAAATAGTAGTCTACAAGACAGCTCAGAGTTTTAGTTTCAGTTTCCATTCCTAGGCAAGGATCAGGTAAGAATCTGTTTTCAGTCTGAACCATCACATCCTTCTGGTTTTTATCCCCAAGCTGGATGCTGGATGTCAAATATAGTCAGAGCAGAATTGAGATGAATGCAATCAGACTCAGAAATCTTTTCATGAATGTTCTTTGCAGAAGAATGAAATATCCTGCTATCCCTCCATCAACATGGAACACATGAAAAACAAGCAAAATTAGATTGGACCTCTAATAGAACTGGGAGAGTTGTTGCTGTCCATGGACTTCTGCAATAAAGTTTGATAGTGATGGTCTCAGAAAGTCAGGCCATCACCTTCACAGAACTTAATAAAATAAAATTCTGGCAGGGGGAAACATATCTCCAGGAGATATTGTTGGAAGATGAGGGGGAATACCTGGGAGCTACAGTCAAAGTGCAGTTACTGAAGATCCAAACCAGACACAAATCTTTATTTTATATATTTCTGTTTTATTTCACATCACCTCCACAATCTGTTATATAAAAATATGCTCATGATGTGCAAGGCACTGTGTGCTCCAAAACATCTCTTTCTTTTTCCCAAACTACAGAGAAGTGTTTTTGTCTCTCTATTTACATCTCAATTCTGAGTAAGTAGATGTGCTCAGACAGTACCCATCTGAGCTGAAAACTACCTAAGCCTTTCCAAAAAAGGTTTCTAAATTTTGCTAGCTAAAACTCAATCTATTTTAAGCCTTCTTTTTAGGGCTGGTATTCATCCTCTGCAGATCTGGATTTTTTTGTACCACAACTTTGCTATGGAGCAGACAGATTAGTTTACCAGCAGTACCTGACTGATGTGAAAACAAGTAATATGGACTGGAATATTTTTGGGAAGAGAAAGCAGATTTTCTTTTCTCATTTCTGTGCTCCATTTAGGGCATTCTTTCTTTTTATCCTTTTCCTATGAACAACAAACACTGCAAAGATGACATGTTTTTATGCTCCATGATATGATCTTGAATTCATGTGCTGGAAGCATCAACAGTTCTATCACAGCCCTCAAGTTTCCATCTACTTTCATTTCCTGGAATCATACATTAGGGAGCAGATATCACCATCAAAAACTTGGAAACACCCAACATATGATAAGGGAAAATTATGGAAGTGTTTCTAAGAAGTGCTGGATGCATATCTTTGCCCAAATTTTTTCTCTGTGTCTGCTTCAGAGGGGAGTTCTGGGAACACCTTTCCTCTGCAGGGGCACAGTTTCACCACAGGTTCTGCCAAACTTCAGCAGGCACTGCTGCAGTGCACCAGGGACAGGAGCATCACACAGGAGCACGAGGAGTGGACAGGGATCCATCCCTTCTGCTGCTTGTCTTGGGTTCAATACAGGATGTGACCAAAAGTGTGTATTCCATCTCTTAAAACCAGGTGGGGCAGTAATCTTCATATTTTCCTCAACCCATCCTTCCTCCAAGGAGATATCTCCTGTTAATGGGCCATTGGGTCCCACTGCATGACTGATAAAATTACATCATCCCATTGGGAGATGCTCCTGCCAGGGGAGGAGCCAAGCATTTCCTACCTAGATAAAAACTGAAATTTTGGACAGCAGGTTACCTTCTTTCAGCTGAATTCCAGAGGAAAATCAGACGCTTCTACATCATCACTGGACATTCAGAGGAAAACTGCACCTTCTCCAGGAGCACTGCTCCAGCTGAACCACATCTGCCACTGCAGGAGGATGCAGCCACCATTGAATGGGACTGTGCCAACACCCTGACTGACTGATGGGTGTCAGGTTGGATTCTGACTCTGTCAGTGTTTTGGGATTGTTTTTTTTTTTGTAATTCTGCATTTCTATTTTAATTTTCCTAGCAAAGACCTGTTATTCCTATTCCAATATCTTCACCTGAGAGCCCCTTAATTATCAAATTATAATAATTTGGAGGGAGGGGGTTTACATTCTCCATTTCAAGAAAAGGCAGGAGCCTTTCTCAGCAGACACCTGTCTTTCAAACCACAACACTGCTCCATCATTTCTTCCACTCCTTTAGGCACCTGTCCTGCTGCTCCAGCACAGCACTGTGGCTACACTTCTGCAGCAGGTCCTTGAGCCAAAAAGGAAACAGCCCCAAGTGGCACCTGATGCCTTTCACCTGATTCCTGATATTTCACCTGATGTTGCTGTGCTCAGCACATCTCCCAAGCTGGGGTTCCAAGCCAGTGCTCCTCTCAACACTGGTGATGCTGGTGGGTCCCTTCCAGCTCAGCATGTTCTGTGACCCTGTGGTTAATTAGCATTTGGGGGAGCCTCTTGCCAGCAGGTTCTTCAGCCACAAGCTGTTTTCCACAGGAGTACACGTGGGCTGTAAAGTGTCTTGCTGCTCTCAGGAGCAAGCTGGAGTCCAGCACTGTAAGTATTTAATTATTCTCAATGGTTTTACAGCCTGGGGCAAGCTTGTGGCTTGCTACAGTGGTGTGGGAGGCCCTGAGAAACCGTGGGATACTGCATTTAAATGGAAGCAGTTCTTCCCTCAGGTTTAAAATAGGTACATCTAACAAAGCATTTCAAGGTTTCAAACTACATCTCCAGAGCTGCAAACACACCCCCATCCACTGGATGCTCACTTTGAGTCCTTATCAGAATGAATCTGAAGTAAATCATATTTTATTACATGACTAGTCACACAGTAATAGCAAAATGTGTCAAATGCTCTCAATCATTTCCCATAGCCATTAACAGGTATATTACACACATACACATAGAAATGTGTGCACCAACACCCACACATACAAATTTCACTTTATTGTTGCTCTTTGAGCATGTGCAGTTGCACATGAGTAAACCCTGCCTTAGATATAGGAATTAACTTCACTTCACTCACAGTTTCTCTGGAAGTTTAGGAATTTTTATTTTTCCATAGCTCTTTTTTACAAGGCATAAAAAGGAGGAAAAAAAAAAAAAAAAAAAAAGCTGGTCTTGGCCAGACAAGCAACTCCCTTTGCCAGACTCTGTTTAACCTTTTCTCTTCATCCACCAGGATCCTCCTTTTCTTTCTCCAGGATCATTGCAACAGAAACCATTTTAAGTACACCACTTAAATGGTTTGCAAAGTCCTCATGTTGTCTGTGAAGGTGCTAATGCTGAAGGCAAATAGGTTTTTTTTTTTCCCTCATTGAAATGGGCTCAGAGTGTCACTCTATCTCAACTGGGAAAAAATAAATCAAAGACAGAACAGGCAGAGGGAATGGAAAAAAGGAAGAGAGGCCACTCTATAAAATCTAATCCTTGGAACAGGCAGTCAGGGTGGACACAGGGCTGCACCTCTGCTGGGCAAGCTCTGCTTTGACAGTGGACATGGATAAAGCACACTTCATTTTACAAGCATAATTTTTCATTTCAGGGGTTGGCTTTGGTTGTTTGTTTTTTTTTCTTTTTTTTTTTTTTTTTTTTTTTTTTTTTTTTTATTCTTTCCAAGAATGCTGCAAGCCCACAAACTGACTTTTCAATCACTTTTTGGTGCTCTCCTCATGGAGGGTAACAGGCCTGTGGAAAAGGTTGCTGACAACTGTTGTATTGCTGAGCCAAACCTATTTATGCCAAGATAGATTTGTTCGTTTCTTCTCCCCCTCCTTCTTCTCCCAATATTCTCCTCTCTCAGACTTTTAATAAGGCAGAAAAGCAATGATGCAAACGAGCAGAGCCTCAGTGTGACCATATGCACATCACCCCCAGTTGCTGGATCCTGCAGAACAGCAGTTAATTTTGTGTGTCATATTTTATGTCACACTTATTAGCCTGAAGTGCAGTAATGCACGTTTCCATTCACAAGAGAACCTCTTCTGAATAACAAGGCCATGAATGGGCAATAATAAAAGTATATTCCATGTGCCAGGGACCATGCTAATTAGCAATTTGGAAATCTCTGTCAAACACTATAAAGTGTTACAGTGTTTACATAAATGTTTAATAATGGAAATGATAACAAACTGAGTGGGGATGGCTTGGGGGAAACAGTCATCTGAGCAGTTTTCTGAGCATGAGTGATAAAACAAAAAAGAGGCTTTCAAGTGAATGTTTAATCTGGCTGACACATTTGAGCAAAGGCTGGTCCCAGTCTGCAGTTTAGCACACTCTGACAGGTGCAGCAGAAGCACTGTGAGCTTGGTCTCTTTTGGGGTCACTGGCCCAGCAGACCCCATTTCCCAGAGGGATCAGCAGCCCCTGCACTGCAGCAGGGAGACAGCAGGCTCCCAAAAATGCCTTTTCAGCCTCGGTGCTGCTGCTGGACACAGCCCCACCTCCCAGGCATTGCTCTGGAACAAGAGCAGCAAGTCAGGGAATTAAGAGCAGGACACAACTGCACAAAGCCAGCACACACTGAGGAGGCTTCCAGAATCTCAGGTGTGCTCCCATGGTTTGCCTTTTTTATACACTGGCAGCTAAATACATGTTTTGACTTAATGCAAGTGTTTTGACAAATGAAACTGAAATAGATTTCATTCCAGACAAAGGAACTGCAGTGCTCATAAATGAGGCTAAACCAAGGAGAAGGTGACAGGAAGCTCCTGCTCCCCAGTTCCAAAGACACTTTTCAGAAGTTCTTTTTCTTGACCTGTTTCAAGTGGCACATTTGAGATGACCTCAGCAGCAGAGCTCCACTGACTGCAGCTCTGCTGAGCACCAGGTAGAAGTAATCTCGCCCCAGGCAGGGCTTTTTCATTATTGAACAATTTTCAGACTGTAATATTTAACATGTAAAACTTTACTTGAAACTCCAAAGTCAAAACGAGAGTTTTGCACTAAACCAAAAGCAATCACATAATTCTTACATACACAAGCAATAAATTCACAGCTCCCTGCTTTGGGGCAATGTCTAAGTTCTAAAGACAAGTGAAAGACAGCAGGATTTCCTCTGGCACCAGTTCCACTTTTAAAGCCCAAACTAATGCTGTAAACATGGGTGTGGCAGAAAGAAAAGCATCTTGTGATCCCAAAAGGCTCTCTGGGCAGCCAGCAGGTTGTGCCAGCATTCCTCAGCTGCAGGGATGTAGAGCTGCCCCAGCAGGGAATTTTACCTTCTGACCATTCAATATGAGCCCCTTCCTCACAGCCCACTTCAGAGAACCTCCCTGTCATTGGATACTACTGGGAACCTGGGAAAAGCAGCCTTGGTTTCTCAGGCTGCACAAGGATAAGAAATTAAACAATGATTGTGCACCTGCAGGGTGCATGAGAGATGTGATGTTTGGCACAAAGCATGTTTTCAGAGAGGTGTTGCCTTCTTGGACCAAGGAGCCTTTTCTATTCTGTTTTGCACAAACTACCCTATATAAGTGTAGTGCTTCTTGAAATAAAGCTTTCTCTCTCTTTTGCTTCTCCATTACATGAGGAACTATGTTGCATTATCCTTTTCACCCCTCTCCTATAGCCTTGAATGCAACACCTCCCAACAAACCATTGAGCATTTTTGGTAAATGCAGTGCAAGCAAGACCTGTTTGGGGGGAAACCCTTGCTCCCCACACCAGGTACAGCAGAGGGGTGTTACAGCAGAGCTCAACTTCCAGGATCCCAGGGATGCTCTGAGAACTTGCATTTTTAAGCACTGACAGCAGATACAAAGTGCAGCTGGATCTGTCCTCAGGAAAGCTGAGAGCAGAGAGCCTGCCCCATCACCTCCTATCCCTGGGCACAGATCCCAGCATGGGGAACAGCACGGGGGCTGCAGCCTTGGAAAGCAAGAAGGAAATGAGTTACAGCAGCAAAGACCTCCCCACATCCCAAACCCTGCTCCTCACTGTGCTCTGAAACTCTGTTTTCTTGAGAGACATGGAGAATTAGAGATCCCTCTTAAACCTTTTCCCTGTGCTTTTCCAAAGCTGAATCCTGCCCAGGTTTTACAGAGCTCTGGTCTATGGCTCACAAACCACAGCCCATGCAGGAGCTGATGTGGTAGCTCAGTGACCTGTTCACATCCTCACCTCCTACCATAAGCTGAAATAAATGTATAAACTGTATAATTTGAAGGACAGACTCAGGAGGCTCTCCCAGGGTTGGGAACCAACATCCAGCTCTCCTGGAGTGCTCATACACAGGGCTATTAGGGCCAGCTGAATCCCAGGACTAATGATGGATTATGTCTGTGCTTTCCTCCAAAGCAGGCAAAGCATTGAGAAATGGAAATCTGAATCTTGACTGTCTCGCTGCAGTCAGCAAAGTGAGCTCTGGCACAGAACTGACAGGAAATGGGGAATTAGCTGGGGGAAAATAAATGGAAGAAGTGTCCTTCAGCTTGGCCCCCTTTCAGGGGAACTGTGGGTTCTTCCCTTTGGTCCCCAGGTGAGCTTTAAACCTCCTGTTTGTGGCTGCTTCTTAAGGCTCAGCATAGCTCAGCATCTCTGAGCTGCTACAGAGCCAAATGGCTGCAAATTTTGGTATTTTTCCTTCCAGTGCACCACAATGTCCATGTCCCTGACTCAGGATCTGCCTCTTCTGTTCAAACACCTATTATAACTAATCTGGGGAACATTTTATTTTTGTCTCTTCAGCATAGTCATCAAATAAAAATAAAATGAGCAAATATTACCAGGCAGCTAAGAGTATTTTTCCTTCATCATGCAGTTTGTTCCTCAGCTGATTAGAATGTGAATTCTATTAATTCCATATAATTTTTCCCCTCTGTTTTACTTGATTTATTCCACAGTGCCCTGTGAAACTAACATCATGATTTTCATTCTTCACTGCCTATCTCAAGTACAAAACTTCTGCATGCAGATTTCAAAAGACTCTGTCTCTTTCTGAGTCCTGGTCCACCACAAAATGGTTCACATTTCCCTTTATTTTTATCAGTGAAAACTGTTATTTCTACTAGCTCTGATTCCCACTGTACAGAGACCAGAAAGGACTCACTCTTTCTGGCAATAAAAGGGGCTCTTGAAGTGATCCCACAGCATAATAATACACTGGTGGGTTTAGTACCACTTTTTAAAGCCAGACCTAAATTTTAAGTCATAACTCATCTGTCAGCTTCTTTAAAACAGGGATACAGAGAACAGCTTAGGCTTACAATGCAATAGACTTGTAGAGTCTGGATCTGTAAATCTCTGGGAGGAAAAGAGAATGGAAGAAAAGTATCCAACCCCAGTACTGTGTGGTGAAGATATCCCATGGAGATATGTAAAATTTGAAGCATACAATTAATAATACTTTTCAAAGACATGCTGAGATATGCTTAATGACCATTTTTAAAGCACTTGGAAACCCTCAGAATGCAAATGAACCTAAATGCAAGGCAGCAAATGGAGCACAACAAAGTCCTGATGACAGGAGCAGAAGAGTACGAGCCTCTAAAAAATACAAAGGGAAATATTCCAAAAAAACAAAGTTGGATAAATCTTTAGTCCAGACACTCCCACCTACACTGTCCAGATGCATTTGATTATGAAACCTTCCAGAGTCTGTTTTTACTGTGCTTCTAGCCCCTTTCTCCTATGTCTTAAAACCACGTAGCTGTGTGCTCTGTGTTATCAGATGTGCTCTATTAACAATTAAATCATCCTGCACACCCCTTGGACAGGAAAGCACTTGCAGGGGTGCAGAGTGTGCTGGCAGCCAGAGGCGGCAGAGCTGAAAGGACACTTGGATCCTTGTCACCTCTGTGCATCCACAGAATGTGACAGAGCGAAAACAGCCGGTCCCAGGGGAGGACAGGGCCTCCTCGAGGCACCACAGCACAAATAATTAACAAACAACACCACCAAAGGTTTTCCCCAGTAAGCCAAGAGCTGCTTCATGGGCTCAGGCTGTTGTGTTTCCCATTAAGTGAACAGCCTGGGTGCTGGAAGAGCCTTGGGGTGTCCTGCTGCTCCCATGGCCTCGGCTGTGCCAGTGGATGATGGAGCTTGGAGGGAGCAGCACAGTCTCAGCAAAGCTGGGGTGACCAGAGCAGCCCCAAAATTGCTCTGGACACAGAGCAGGACAATGACACTGACAGAGCTCTGCTTCTGAAAACCACTCCTCCCTTCCCCAAGGGGAAGAAAAGCCATGTGTTGACAGCAGACCTGAAGCTTTCCTCACAGAGAAGCACGAAATAAGAGGGTTTTTAATGCCAAGTTGATTGCAGAAACGATCACAAACCACAGAGCTGGAAGGCAAAAGGTGAAAGGCTGATATCTCTCGAGTCCAAGAGTACCTGAACCTGGTGTTTGTTCACTCCTGTAGTTATCTAAATGTCACAACAACAGCTTCCTTCTGCACCTTCCTGTTCTTTTGCTATGAGCTGCAGACAAAAAGGGCTGGAAAAATGACCAGGAGAGCTCAGGGCAAAACCTAGCAAGGTGCAAAGAAGGTGAAGATGTCTGAGCACTCCAAAGCAGTCACAAGAGAAGATTCCTGCTTAGTTTATAGACTAATATATACTCTGTTATGACTACAAAAGGCCATGCCCTTCTAAAAAGAGACTGCAATTAGCTCAAAAGCTGACAAGTACCAGAGATAAGTGTGAAAAGAAAGTTCTTTGCTACTGAGAAGGACAAGGTTCATAACTCACACACTGTGCAGGTAGTTGGCTGCTCTGCTAGAATTCAGCCCATGAAATCCACTCCCTGCCAATCTCAATTGTGCTGCTGCCCCTCAAGAAGTGCCAGCTGGAAGCTGAGACAGAGTTTTGCAGATAACATTACTTGGTTGCTACCAAACTCCAGTTGCTGTTTTATATATTTACTCACTTGACTCAAGGTTAAGCCAGCAGACTCCAGGACAAAAAGCCCTGCACCAATTGCTTGCCACATGTGAGAGTGACAGCAGCTAACTGCACAGATGGAAAGACAATCAGTCTTCATTTTAGCACTGTGCTGGTGGAAGACAGCCACAGCTGTTCTGGGCAGGACAGACTGTGCAGGGAGAGACAGACCTGAACCACAGCTCCACAGAACCTGCCTCCTTCTCTCTCTGGGGGTGGCACATCACCTAAAACTCAGATCTGCACCTGGGCTTCAGATCAGGTTCAGTGAGATGCAGACTAATTTTTTAAAATCTTGTTTTCAGTCTGGAAAGGGCAGGGAGAATTTCACAAGATCAGTTTGTCTCAATATATTTTTTTTTCCAATTTTAGCTGACCACATGAGTATAAACATATGATGGGTCAGCAAAATCAAAACTGAATCCATATCTTAAACCAGCCTGCAACTGAATTTTAACATTATCTCCCAGTCTAAACTACCTCTCCAAGAAACTACCCTTGAAAGCTTTGCTCTTTTTCTTAAGGCCACAGTTATCCACTTAACTGCAGGGACTGGCCGGGAAATCAGAAAAAAAAAATCTAAACTTTTGAGGTTTGTCAATTAGATGATTTTCATCTAGTTTATACTATTAAAATTCTGGAGTAACTCCCTTTAAATCAAAGGAGGAGCACCAGGACAAGCTGCCAAAAGGAGTTATCAGATGGAAGATAAATTCAAATTCACTTAATTCAATGTCATCTTTATGTTTTCCATTAAGACAAATTCTGATTATTAAAATTCCATTACTTCTGAATTACTTAGATAGTGGGACAGGAAGAAACCTTCAGCTGTCCTAATGTAGCATTACTGATGCACAAAGAAATACTAATTCTAATCTCTTTTAGCAAATGTGAGCCAGGATAAAATGCTGTTCTGATTGAACTCTGAAAACTCTGGCTCTAACCACCAGAAAGGTCTTGCTGAGGAATTACTTACAGGGAACCACCAGGATCATTTTAAGAGAGTTCCCCAGGGGATATGGAGAGCAGCTTTGTTTCCAGTGTGTTGGTGATCTCTGAAACTCCTCCACAAAACTCCTCCTTACTTCGGGATGTTGTCCTAGGTTACAATGTAAAGATGTGTCCAAAGAGATGTATTCTATCACCATCTGCTGAAACCAGGTGGGGCAGTGATTCTTATCTCTGTGGGAGATATCCTCTGCTAATGGACCATCTGTTAAAACCAGATGGGGCAATGATCTTTATCTTTCCCACAACCCATCCTTCCTCCAGGGAGATATCTGCTGTTAATGGGCCACTGAGTCCCACTGCATGACTGATAAAATTACATCATCCCATTGGGAGATGCTCCACCCAGGGGGAGGAGCCAAACATTTCCTACCTAGATAAAAACCGAGATTTGGAACACCAAAGCAACCCTTACCCACTAGATTTCAGAGGACAAGAGCTACCAAACCCTTCTATGGGATCACTACTTCAACAAAGCGACTTCATCTGACTGCTATCACTACCCTAACTAGCATGGTGTCTGGTTGTATTCTGACTCTGTCAGTGGTTTTTCTTTTGTAGTACTGCATGTATTTTATTTTTTCCTCTTTTTCCTATTAAATTGTACTTCTGACTTGGATTGTCTCACTGGTTTTGATTTCAGAACCGTTAGAGATGTGCAAGAATTCATGGGTGAGATCAGCAGCAATCAATGAATGGTGGCAAAGACAGACCAAGACTTACTTCAAGAGATGGCAAATCCATCTCTAGATTCAGAAAAGATTGAGCTGCTGATTCCACATCCAAGCATAAACTGGGAAATTTCATCAGAGCCCTTCCATAATATATTTTTTTTTTCTGTGAGATACCACAAGCAAAAAGGGATGCAGTGAAATCAGCACATGTGATTTAGAAGGGAAGCCATGCAGGGTGGGAGCTTGGGCTGTGAGGCAGCAGGTCACACAAACTGAGCTATCCCTGAAGCCCCCTGGCTTTACAGGACACCACATGTACATTATTTTTTTGCTTTAACATGTGTGTGCAACACAGATCAGGCTAGAAGAGAATGAAAGCTACTGTTTTGTGGGTAAGAAAAAAAGCAGAATGAGAAAAGACAAGACTCAAGTTAAATTTTTAATAAGGAGCATTTAGAAGCATCTTCTGAAAAGCCAGTGAATCTTTAATGCAAAAATTGCTTCGAAAAGGCAATTATCCCAAAAAGAAATTACTCTGCTCTGCAGAAGGACAAAATTTAATAATTAAAGTGCACACTGAGAGATTTTACTGCTATTTTAAGTACTTTCCTGGTTCAGCCCAACTATGAAGATTCAATTGTTGCCTCCCTTACATAAGGCCAGCAGGCAGTTCAAGCTAAACCTCCTGTATCCCAGGCTGCTGTAGAAATGTGACCGCCTTTGGCAATCACAGACAGAAGCAGATCCTCTGGGAAGACTAGGGGGATTGTTTTAGAGAGAATGATGCCAAGAAGTAACTTTAAAAAATAAAAACAGTTAGGTAATCTGCGGGATGAAGGCATTAGTGTGATGTAAAGCTCAGCTGCCCCACATTTCCTGATCTCAGGGCTTCCCTTGCCATCTTTCAGGGGGCAGAGGGCCTGGCTGCCTGTGGTGATGCTGATATGATGGTACCTAGGAAGAGACACTTCATTTGCAATCTCAAAAACAGCAAGGGAAGAGACAAGAAATCACCTCAGTGACCTCCTCCTTCTCTTAGTCCTTTCACATTGCTCTCCTGAAGGGGTTACATAAATATATCCCTTTTATGTGCTCTTCTCCCTTATTAAATGACCTGGGATGCCATGGAAACATGCTGGGAAAGGAGCTGACATTCATGCATGACAGAAGGATCCAGTGCAAGAGCACTGCTACACAGGCAGGAGGTGCAAAACAAGCACCCACCCAACAAACCAACATCCAGCTCAACATAAAGCTCTGTGATAGATGCCAAATATCACAGAGAGGGAAACCTGAAACCAAATCCCAGCAGAGGTTGTGACTGGTGTGGAAAGCACTGAATGGATCTCAAATGGGAGATTTTCAACCTAGCAGATGCCCAAAACAAGAAAAACAAGGGGTGAAGAGGTAATGTGAATGTTAACTACAGCAAAGTGCCTCTAGGGCAGCAGAGGCTTCCAGACAGCACTGGGGAGTGTCTGGCCCCCAGGATATGGAGGAAAGAGGCTGAATTTATATAATCTGTTCATATAGACAAGGCCAGAAAGACTCCACAGCTGAGGATCTGCCAGGTTCTCTTAGGAACTCTCAGGAACTGAAAAGACTAATAGACAGCAAAGACATAAAATAACTAAACTTGCTTTCCCTTCTCTGACTTGCAGGATACATTATGCTACCAAAATTACAGTAGAAATAGCTTCAATTATATGCTCCAGTCCTTTTTTAAGTAATAAAAAGAAAAAAAAAAAGGTAATATGATCTTGAAAGTACATGCACAGTTGACCAAACTGGAAAATACTGCTCACATGCCCAGGCTTCTTTCCTTTCCCTTCTCCTTCCCATTTCCCTGTCCTTCTCTTTACTCACATGTCCTACACAAATACTCATTCAATGCTGAAATTCAGGAGATTTTTCACTTATTCAGAAAAGAGGGTTTGTTGCTGTGCTTAGAGAGTGTTATTGTGTAATGGATTTTATTTCTGACAATTTTGCTTTTTTTCATAGATGTTCAGGAAAGGGTTGCTGAGCATGACCATGGCTGACCATTCAAAGATTGGTGTCCATGAGAGATTTAACCAGCAGCAGTGAGTGCTCCAGGATTTTTTCTTAGATATTCATAAGGTTGGTTGGAACTCTCAGGCTGCACCAGAATTCTGCTGTCCTGTCTAAACCTGCTTATGAAAATTTAAAATCTTATGTTTATTTGAAATCCTATTCAGTGCTTTCAGAAACCAAGGTAACTTTCCCTGTTCTCTCATCTCCTCAGCACAGTTCAGGTTGAGTGGAAAGGGCTGAGGAGAAGGAAAATAAGTTTATTTTTAGCTGCACAGATGAAATGGTACTGCAGGAGAAATCAGAAAGACACACCAGAGGAACATATCAGGGAGTCATGGCTCCTCAGCTTGGTGAATAAATCCAAGCAAGCAGACTTTTCCCCCACAGAAGGATGTGTGGAAGAAGAGGAGGATCAAGAAAAAGAGCAAGACTGACTGGGACCATGAGAACTGAGGAAGAAGAGGGTGGCTCCAGGGGAGGGTCTGAGGTGATGCAGAGGTGTCAGTGCAGGAGTGAGAGGGGAGGGTGCTGCTCAAACACCGTGGCTGCCACAGCTGAGGCATCTCATTTCCCTGACATCTGATTCTCAAATGGAAACCATCAACAATATTAGGAAACAAATATTGAAAACAAATGCAGAATAGATAGGGAACTGAAAGCAAACACTGAAGCTTAAAGCAGGAGAAAGAAGAGTACAAGAGTTCATCAGTATTAACAAAAGACAGCAGCAATAATGTAGTTTCCCACCACTTTCTCAGGTTAAATTGCATTTGGTTTTGCTTTAGTCTGTGCTCTGAATTAATTTCAATCTTGCCAAAACATTTTCATCTTATTTATTTAAGCAACCCACAAGCCCAAACCAGGGGCAAGCTGAGCAGATCAGTAATGAAAAGGAAAGGTGTGTACTCAGTGCCTGGAGGAGCAGACTCAGATTGAAGCTGTCTGCAGAAAAGAAGAGCAAAGGTGATAATGAAATTGTTTTGGGCAATAGGTATAACCCAAGATGCTCTGGAGCCTGTTTACAGCAGGGTCAGGATTTCACTTCTTTATTTTCAGTCTTGAGGGTTTTTTCCCCCACATACTGAAATGGTGCTTCCTTCCCCTTAAGGGTTACTTATCACACATTTTAGGCAAATATATAGGAAAGCAGCACTCTCAGAGCAATGATATCAATGGCAAGAGAGGAAAACTCACTGCCAGCAGCTGGGCATGGTCTGGGAGACTCAGAGCCCTGGAAACAACTCCTCTCCATAGGCAGCACTGGCAGGGCAAACCCCTGGCAGTACTGCCCACAAAGGACACCCAGCACCCAGACTCAGGTTCTGTCTCCATCCCTGCTCCCTCTGACAGCCCTGCCAGAGCTGGAGCTGTGCCTTCAGGAGAAATCAGGTGAAACTCACCACCACAAGAGCTGCCAGGCTCCAGGAGGTTTCCCAGGGAAAAGAGGGGCCAGGGATGGCTTCAGACACCCAGATTTCCCCATCCTCTCCATCCAGGAGGGACAATCAGGATGTGCCAGTTTCTCCTCTCATCCTGCACCCCAAAGCCCCTCTGGAGAGGGAAATCCCACTCCTCACACCCAGAGCACACCTGTGCAAAGCACTGGGACTGCAGGGAGGTGCCTGCTGCTCCTGCAGATCTCTGGGGAAGGGAAATGCTCCCATCCTCCCAGGGAAAAGCCCACAGAGCACTCAAATTAAATGTAAGATGCTAAATTACTCCCAGAGCTGGCCCTGTATTTTTCCCCTCTCAGCTCTCTGGGTATTGTTTAGCAGCTGTCAGATAATGAAGCACAAAGGCTAAGATAACATAATTTGAATAACAGCTAATGAAACACTCTGCAATTATTTCTGAATGTGTTATCTGTTCCCTCTCTCACATGGTAACTGCAATTGCCTCTCTCAGAAATCTGCAAGCAGGTGATGATGCACCACAAGTGCACACTCTTCACTTCCATCTCTCCTTCTCTCACCCAAAAACCTCTCAATCCACCTCTCATTGCCTCTGTCACAGGGGATTTCTGCCTCTGTCCCCACACAGAGCCACTCCCCATGAGGGCAGCCCCTTCTTGCTCCTCTCCCACTTCCATTCCACACCTGCCCTGTACCACTGTGTGGGACTGAGAAAATTTTCCATAGGAAATCCCTCTGAGAAAGGAAAAGGAGAAAAGATTAGGAAGCAGGAACTGCCACTCTCACCTCATAATCTCAGGACATGCAGAAGCAGCAAGTCTGGCTCAGGCATTTAAGGGAAGCAGCACAACTTGCTGCCTTAAGGATGATCACAGGAGCTGTGGTCTCACACCTTTGTTTCCAGCCTTTCCCTTCAAGGAAGCAGCAGCTCCAAAAAACAATTCAGTGGGTAAAATTATCCCCTTTGCTGAAGCACCTGCACTCCTGTGCAAAGACAACAGTCCCTGCCCTGAAAAGCAGCTCTGATTTACAGCTGCACTCCTGAATTCTTCACTGAATCTAATTTGAGCTCAGTGTGATAAAATCCTTGCCCACTGAGACAACAACATAATTTACAAAACATAACTCAGGTGTTTATTTATAGCAGCTTCAAAAATGTTTCAGCCACAGCTTTAGGGCTGGCAAAGTGAGGACTTGACCAGCTGGAAAAGGAATTATCAGGAAGGTATAAAACCACCTTCCTGATCTGTTTGAGGTACTAACACCAGTTACTGATAGGAGTAAAGTTTGGACAGGTGACATGGCAGCCATCAGCACAGGAAACTAATCTCCAGCCTGGCTGGAGGCACCAGAGGTCAGGAAACAGCCAGGAGAGGGTGATGTCCAGTGGAAAGGTTGTGCTGCAAAAAATGCAGGGAAACCACTGAGGGATGCTGTGCTCAACACTTCCAGAAAGCAGGAGATGTTGCAGGTACAAACCTAACAAAGGAAAGTCATAGATCAGGGCAGAGTGTTTTTAACTGAGCTTGTAAGTTAGATTTGTGGGGGCTTTTATTCTTTGGTGATGCCTTTTTTTTTTTTTTTTTTTTTTTTTTTTTGTGCCCCAGAACTCACTACTCTCTAGAAGGCAAAAGAAGTAGGAAGTGTAGTAAGAGTGGTGGGAGAATGACAGGAGGCAGACAGAGCTGTCACAAATTTCTGCTGTCTTCCTTGGGAACACAGGAGAGACTGACTGGAAAAGCAGCTGAATTTAAATGAGAGGATATGCTGTAAGCTGACAGCTCTAAAACAGAGTAGGAAGCACATCTAGAGCTCCACATGAAGCAGTTTAATTTTGTTGTATCCACTTTATTGGATTGCTAGATCTCATGTTCCAACATGATCTACAGTTTGTGTGGAGCTGTCAGATCCATCTTTACAGAGAGTTACCAACACTCAGTCCAAATGATGGGATAATATCCCAAGTGATAGGAAACAAAAGAGGCCCCACATGTCTGTGGTGTGCTGCCACAAAACACTGAGAAACTTCCATGGGCAGATTCACAAACTCCCTAAAAACCAGCTCAGTGTTCTCCCCCAAAACCATTCACTCAAGTGGAGAGAAAGCAAGGAGTCAAACTGGGTACTTTTCCAGGCTAATCTGTTACCTCTAGAGCATATTTGAAAAAAAAAAAAAAAAATTTGCTATTAATTAAAAAACATTGTACCTTAACACTCACTTTTCCATGTAAAGCAAAATGCAGAAAGTTACACTGTTAATACATTTCAAGCAGTCAGAAAAAAATAAATATAATAAAAATCAGCCTTCCTAGACCTCCATATCTGCATTATCAGCATACAGAAATCTTCCTGGATCTCCACCACCCAGCTCCCAAAGGCAAGACCTGGTCACACCTGGGATGCAAAGCATGCCAAGGATATGCATTTGAAAGCTTCAAAGGAAAATGAAAGAGGTCCTAAGATGAAACAGAAACCCTGAAGAATGGATAATACATGCATAAAAAGCTGATAATTCAGTGACTGGATAATTAGTTTCATTAAAAGATAAATATCCCTCTCCCCTAATGATACTACTGTTGATGTTACTCCATTGATAAGATCCAGCTCTACATAACCCCTTTTCATGGCTGCAGAGTCATGTTCTGCTTTCCAAAAGATCAAAGAACCTTGTTTGTGACCTGATCAGCCACTACTTTTCAGCACAGCCCCTAAGTGATGGATAGCTACCTCCCATCACAAAAAACTAGAAAAATAAATTGCATCAGAAAGAATAAGTGTTCAAAAATGGGTACATGTTTAGGACAAAAGAGAATGGAAAGGCAAGAGTGTAAAATATTTATTTCCCCACTGCAATAACACTAGGCAGGAAAAATGGCTGAAAACCCTTTATTTTATATCCTAACTTCTCAAGTGATGTGAAAAATCACTCCACTTCAGAAAAGACTCCAAGATATGTAGGGCCATGGAATATTTTGGGAGAAGAACCCAAGCAGACTAATGTGTCTACAGAATTTTAAAGCCAGAGAAGAACACTTGTGATATCATAAATATATCAACTATTTTAAATACTGGGCAAATGCTAACTCTGTTTTCACAAGATGTATTTTCTCTGCTCTTATAAAAGGAGGATTACACCATAGTAATATGATATTCCCTTTATAAGTATGATTGATCCTCCTTTTATCATAACTGAAATTATCAGTAATAAAAACATGCACAATCTGCCTCTTGTGCATTAAGAAAACTCTTTCACCATCATCATCTGAATGATAATTTGAATGCACTCCTCCAGAAGAAGGCTTTGTTGAGGGAGGTTAGGCAGCCCCAGGCAGGGAGCAGAACACACAGAATTGTTATATCCATATTCCCCTGGACTCACAACCCTGAGAGGAAAACAAGGCAGCACTCAGGGATAGCATTTCATTTATTCTTTCATTTATTCATTCCAGAGGAGACTGACACTCACAAGGCATT
Source organism: Oenanthe melanoleuca (assembly GCF_029582105.1). Lineage (NCBI taxonomy): Eukaryota > Metazoa > Chordata > Aves > Passeriformes > Muscicapidae > Oenanthe > Oenanthe melanoleuca. The sequence goes on from NC_079334.1 coordinate 6,154,026, forward strand.
GTCATGATCCGAACTGACTCTGCCAATTGAAAATTCCCAGAAAGCTCACACTGCACCCTGGATTGGCAGCTGCTGGGGTGATGGACAGCAAAGGAGAAAGTCTCAATTCCAGTGCTGCAAAACTGGGCACCTCTGCTGCTTTGGATGTACCAGAGCCCACAACAAAAGTATTCACCTTAAACACACTCCAAAGTCTCCCCTGACCAATACAAACATTTCTTCTGCTTTTACTCAGTGGCAAGAGGACTAAAACATGAACTTAGTCTGTATTTTGTAAGGGTTTGCTTTTCCTCAGTTTTTTTCCCTTGTTTTTTTTTTTTAAATCCCTATAAGAAAGCCTCCCAGCCTTATTCAGCCCTAATGTCTCCTGTCCTAAATTCATGCTTGACATGTTTCAAGATGAAGACATGAGTGCAGTGAGAGTGGAATGAGTGTGGCCACATCATTATCAAATAATAACTTGATCAGCACATGAGAGAACCTCAAGCCTAACTCAGCTCCAGCCACAGAGGCTTGTCCTGTAGATCCTGTGCCAACATTCCAGTGCCCCTCCAGCTGCTGAAGCCTTGAATCATCACCAGAAAAAGAAAAAAAAACAACTTTGCAAAAAGTTGGTTTCAGGAGCATCCTACAGCTTCTGCTTCTTGCAGCACTCTGCTGCAGGTTGACCAGAAATGTGGTGTGCTCCAAATTTGGATGTTTTTAAAATGATCTGGATGTTCTGAGATTGCCACTGCAGAAGCCCCAGGGGCCATTCCCAGCCTCTGCATAATTCAGGCAATCCACCTGCTCCACTGCCACTTCCTCAGCTGCAGAGCAGTACAGACACAGATGTGACACAGCAGCTCTGTTTGGGGACAGGGTGGATGCTGCCACCCTCTCTGCAGTTATCCTGCAAAAACTCAACAAAAAAAAAACACCAGGAAGCAAAAAATTCCAGCAATTCTTTCCCAGCAGTTACAATAAACTTGCTTCCAATTTGTTGTCCATCCGTTGCTAATTTCATTATCATTTCACACATGTTAATGAGACACATGCAGGTCCCATGACCTCCCCTTTGCCTCTGGGGCCTAATGAATTATATATCATGAATAATTAAGGGCAGTTTGTTTTGGCATACGAATTCATTAGTGTTTTAATATGAAAATGCACAAAAGGGGAATTAATGTTTCATGACAACTAAAACAAACCTCTCTGCTAAAAACGTGGCCACATTGAGACCATTTATTTGTGCTTTTTTATTTCCTAATTAAGTCAGAATTTAAAGATCTCCAGACCACACCACTAAAGAATAGCTAAGTATTTGAAAAGTGCTAATGTGCAGCTTTTAGCAGATTTCCTCCAGATCCCATAATGTTTGCTGATGCTCTGGCATGACTGACACGAGTTTCTCCCCCAATGAGTGCAGAGATTTCTCCCCCTCCAACAATTCACTACCAGCATTTGAAGAGGAAGCTGTAGCTTTCAGTTTGAATGCCACATCAAGCAAGTTGATAAGGCTGTCATTTTTTTATTTTGAAGCTGTAATTCAAGTGCAGACTTATATAGCAAGAATCTCTTTTCATGGCATCAAAGAAATCAGCTGGGCTTCTCAGATTTTTCAGAGGAAAAGAGAAAAGTCAACTGGAATATTTTTGTTTTAGGTGCAGATGGTGACATTGCTTTTTTTAACATTTTCATGCTGTTATTAGGATCTTTTAATAGTTTCCTAAGGCCTGGCAACCTTTGCTGGAGCACACCCTGATAACACTGTCAGCCTTCTGCCAGCCCAGCACATAATGATCAACCCAACTGGTTTGGATATGAACAACCCCACAGCAAAGACTGGCCAAAATTCAGTGTGATGTATGACTGGAAAATGAGGAAAATAAAGACTCAGATGTTTTCCATGGAAATCAGGGGTAAAATCAAAACTTTTTTTGTCTTTTTTTTGTACTCTTGGAGTGGGACATCCACTCTGCAGCTTTGCTGGCTTTGAATTCCAGATATTTTAGCATTTTCAGAGGAACACAGAAGCAGTCAGACTGAAAGGCACCTCGGTGGTGAGGCCATGTCACGTGGAAGGGCTGAAGCACCAAAGAGCTTCAGAACACGATTTTGTGAAAGCATGAGCAGTGACAAGTCTTTGATACAGCTTTATGAAGACATAACTATTTGGCAGTTCTAAAAGAGCCCTCATAGCTGCTCTTGACAAAATTCAAGTGCAGATTAAATTTGAAAGGCTGGGCTCAAGTGTGCAAGACTTGTCCTTTGCTACCCCTGTAAGACATGACCTGGTTCTGACTCAGTTCTGGCTGAACTGAGGCTTCACTCAGCACTTCCCTGAACCCTCAGTATCCCTGGCTCCCTCCCCTGTGCCCATTTTCCCCCTGAGCCATTGGGATTGCTGCAGGATCATCCCTCTCTGCTGTAGTGCCACTTGCACAGCAAGCAGGCTGGAAGTCCCCAGGATGAACAAAAAATAAAATCTTGGCTGACAAGAGTGGCAATGGAGGAAGGAGTTTAGGACAGAACTGAAGAAAGCACTGACTTCTTCAGCTGGGGATAAGAGATCTTTGGGTATGAAGGCTGGAAATGAGATCAGAGCACACAAGGGAAAGCTACATCACCTTCATTTGGTCATTGAGGAAGGAGTGAGGGTGAGTCAAGTCTAACACTGAGTGCTCTAAGCAAAAGTCAATACTCATCCATCTCCCACTAGAATTCCTGCAGGAGGGTCCAGGTCCTGTCAGTAAATCTTATATCTAAAAGGAAAACCATGTAACTATGTTATAGCACATAGCACATCCTAACTTTGGCCAACCATCCTAAAAGAAGCCATTCAGATTCCCCTCCATGGACAGGAGCAAAAAATGTGGCTTGATACTAACCCAAATTCTTCTCTTTGTAAATGAAGTAGAAAGAAAAACAAAAACAAAACCAAACAAAACAAAACAAAAAACCAAACAAAAAAAAACAAACAACAAAAAAGGAAAATTAAGATTAATCAATCACTAATTGTCCCATTGACTGTAAAGGAAAAGAAGATGAATAACTACAATATAATTGGTCTAGATTAAGTGAGAAATATTTTCCTAGCAACCACTCTAGAACCACTCTGTACTTTCACTTCCTTTGTTTTGCTATCTGTTTTCCCATCAAAATCACAGCATACAGTTTGAAAACATGTTTTTAAATGATGGTGTAATTTATTTAGAATTATGCATTCCCTAGCTACTTGTATGGTAAGCTGTGAACAGAAAAGATTAAATGAATACTGTTGGACATACTGAGGAACACAAAAAAATAAGTTGAAACATGGAAAAAGCATCAAAATATTCAGAGAACAATTCTGCTACTTAAAAGTAACAGAAAATGGATGATAATGTTCTCTCATCCAATTACATATTACATGGTACAGAGGGACTGTGAAAATCGAGATGTGCAGAATGAATAAAAAGAAAAAAACAACTCATAAGAAAAGACAGCAATCACTTTAGGAAGTAAATGTGGTAAGTGAAAAAAGAATTGTTAGAAGCCTTTAATGGAATCTTTTACTTTGTGCAAGTTGTTGGATATAAACCCTGACCTCTCAGTAGGTGCAAAGCAGACAAAGAACAAGGCAGAATAAAATAATCAGGTGGCCAGAGAAGCAAAACTTTTAGATTTTTATGTTTCTAATAATGGAAGGAAAATTCAGCTACCAAATGGGGTTTGTGTCGTGCAGGATGTGAATCCAGAGCCAGAAATGTTTGTTCTCAGTGAGGACATTGTACAAAAAGCAGATGCCAATGAGCCTGCTCACATCTGCAGAGGAAAGCCACAAATGCCAGCAGGAGACCAGGACCCTGAACAGAAGACAAGCTCAAGGTAACCCAAGCAGCAGAGCAGAGATAGTACAGCTAAAATCCCTCACCTATTGACAAACTCATCCACAAGGTTTATTTAATTGATAAACACTTAAAACCCATCAAGTACGTGCTAATGCAGTGGCTGTGGGTTAATGAGCCAGGGCATTCCTCTGGTTTGACTCAGAACAACCTGGCTGAGGTTCCTAAGCCATGAGGGTTTTCTAAGATTCATGTGCCAGGTCATCTTGCTGGTTCTTTCAGCTTTTAAAAGCCCCATGTCTTTTGCACAGTGGCAATTTGTAATTTCTAAGAATCAACCTTTTTCTCTCCCATTTCTGATTCTGTATATTTGTTTAGCCCTGTTTTGGCTCATTACCTTGTGGCCTTGCTTTGCTCAGATATTTTTCTCTAATGAAAACACATAATTTTTCAATAATGTGCTTCTTTGTGCAGTTAGGGAGAGTGATGCTATACTGCAGTCTGTCTTTCAGACTTTGGTGTGGTTTCTTTACATGCTTCTCTCAGCCTCCCCCAGAATGGATTTTAATCCATCAAAGCTGAGAGCAGAGGGGCAGAATTCCCTCCCTCCACCAGTTTTGGTGCAGCTTCCTGGAGTGCTTCAGAGCCCCTCCTGTGTCCATGGATTTATAACTGCTGTGAAGAAAGGCAAATATCTCCCCATAACCTCAGAGATGCTCCCTCCACCCTCACTCCTGTGCCAGATGTAGAAAATCTGCCAGGCATTCTCAGCTCAAAGAGAGCACCAGCACCAGGCAGGAGACACTGCCAGATGCAGAAAGTTTTAAGGCCAACTGATGGTGCTGGACATGCTCCTCAATTTAAATTAGTAATCTCAATTTAAATTAGTAACTGGAGGCAACACACTGGGAGCTTTTCTAGTCTGCTTCCTCAAGAAGTAAATTTAATCCCAAATAAAATATTCAGCATTTGGAGGCTGAGCACAGCCCTTGGTGTGCACTGAGTGTGCACTATTCCTAAGGTACCAGGAATGTTGGCAGCTCACTTTGGTTACAGGTCCAGTTTTATTTGTTTTAGAATCTCTGCTCCTCTGGGGGCATGCAAAACGATCTGGGGGCTTTCACCTCTACCTCTCTTTACCCTTGCACTTCTCTTCCTTTTGATCTACAGCTGCCCACTGCCCAGGGCTGATTTATTTGCTGTACAAGCCACATCCTGATGGCCAGAGCCACCCTTCCCACTACACCCAAACTGCTCCTAAGTCAACACTCAGGAGCTTTTATCAGCAGGAGAGGCACCCCAGCACTGGCAGCAGTGACCAGCAAAGATGTTTTTAGAATTGTATTCTTGGCATCTTGCAGCATCTTAAACAAAGCTGGCATTGACTGCTGAAAACCTGCCAGGTAGATCTGCCCAGAAGAAGGAAATGGGATGTGGTAGGGTGTGGTGGTGAGGAAAAAAGAACATTTCACAGCATATTCCCATTTTCTCACACATTTCTCACCCCTTAACACTTGGGAAGGGAGAGACATGTCCCATCCAAACAAACAAGACAGTGGGAACAGACCAAAGGGACCCATCAGCCTTGTAAAACCACCTCTTTTCCAAGTCTGGCTTGACAGATCAACACAGGCCCAAGCCCTGCCTGAACCAACAGCCTGCTAAGCTTATAAAAAGAACAAAATGAATTGTGCAGAAATGAAGGTTCACACAAAAATTCTGGGTTTCATATCAAGATCATCTGCTCACCAGCTGCACAGCTTCAGAGAAATGTTTGTAATGCTCCATGCAAGTAATGCCAGAACACCTGCAAGATTAAAGCTCTATGATACCTAAAAACCACAAGCCCAGCTTCAGTAAAGACCAAAATCTACAAGTGAAGTCTAAAGACTCTCAGCTACTTGCTGGAACTCAGTGATGCTGAGACAAAAATCCACCAGTGTTAAGGGGACATAATCATATAACCATTAAGTTCAGCTCCTGCTCTGAAAAAAAAAAAAAAAAAAAAAATAAAAGAAAGAAAGAAAAGGAGAACAACTGCTGTAAATAATGTAAAGTGCAGTGTTTTGACATTTGTCAAATACTTTGTCTTCACACAGCAAGAATTTCTGCTTTGGGTACTACGTCTATTCTGCCAGACAAAATAGTTGGCTGCCTCTGCCAGGGTGGTTAAATTTCTTTGGGGTAAGTGAAAGCAGTCATGTAAATTAAAATGAAAAACCAAGCTAGAGGCTTAATCCAGGTGCGAAAAGAAATACAGCTTTTTCAAAAAGATCAAAACCATCTTTATAAAAAGAAAAATACCCAACAAAACCAAACCAGCAAAAAAAGCCTACAAACAGAAAAAAAAAAAAAAAAAAAACCAATCCTGTTGCTATAATGTTTCCCTGAATTCTCTGGTTGTTGCTGGTAGATTTACAGAAATACTTGGGAAAACAGCTGCTGCTGGTACTGTTGACTGGACAAGACAAAAGGATGAAGGGCTGAACCACAAACCAGCCCTTTGTGATGTATTTTCCATACCAAGATGCCAGCCAAAGAAGTTTCCATAAAAACCATTGAAGTTTTTCAATATTTATCACCACAGGGAAACCAAAACTAAATCCAGAGAGTGTTTTAGGTACAGAATGAATTCCTTTAAATCCCATAAAGTTTGGAGAACCTGGCACATCCAACACAGGATTTGAGTTTATACTCTTTCCACTCCCTCCATGTCTATCTCTAAAGACATGCAGAGAAGCCAGTCATGCCCAGGGAACCAGTATCAATAAAGTCCTCCCTGACCCAGCAGCACTTTGTTCTGAGAAGGGAAAGCTGTTTTATGGCTTTGCTTCTGGAAAATCCTGCCTCATGTACCACCTGCTCTTCAAGCCAAGGGCAGTAGGATGAATTGCAGATGTGGTTCTGTCTGGTCTGTAAAGCAGCAGAGACCAGGTCTAAAGGACTCAGCCATTTACAGAACATCATCTGCAGCTCCTGGGGGCATGGCCACAGATTTGAGCCCCATCAGCCAGATCTGGTCCCAGTTAGCACAGCCTCTGTCATCCACATTAATCATCCTCTTTGCCTGTACTGAGGCAATTATGCCCAAATCAAAGTTGGCTTATTCTGTTTCAGAACAGCCCTACCAGGCTGTGTCACTGCTCCCAACCCAGGAGATGCCTGCATTTCAGAGAGGGCAGCTGAGAGTGCTGCATCCCTGTGCCTGACTTGTCCTTTCATGCACCACACTAAAATTAGGGGCACCCCAAGGATTTCACAATTTACACATTTACACACAAGGCAACAGAATATTTTGAGTTTTTCCTTGGGGATAAAGTCATGGGAAGGGTCCAGGAGCTGAGAGTGCAGGGCTGGGGAGGGTGAGGGACTCCTGGCTGCTGCTCCAGCTCCCACTGCCACCTTGTCACTGGCCTCTGCTGAGAGGAGCAAGGCAACAGGGCAGCTCTGGGACAAAGAGAGGGAAAACACTGCACAGAAGAGGATGGAATGGAGCAATTAGCTCCTTCCTCTGCAGCCCCCAGCACTGCCAAGCCTCGCTGCCAGGAGGACAAAAGGGTTTTTCAGCTGTCACACGTGTCACAGCCCCAGCCAGGGACAGCAGCCACGTCCCTGTGCCTTTCAGGGCTTTGCACACATGTGCTGCTCTGTCTGCAGGCCAAGGAAAAGCAGCCTCAGCCCTTAGCAGACACACAGACACAAAATGCTCACTGCAGTGCTGCTGGCACTCACCATATGGTTACCCTGATTTATTTCTGTTAAAACAGAAGCCAGAGCTTCTTCCTGCTGAGGCCCTCTGAGGTAGAAATAAGGGGTAGTCTGTGCCCTGGGGACCTTAATTCAACACTAAAAATGACATTTTGTCCTCACCCTCTGCCATCATTTCTGGATGCAGGCAGTTGAATAGAAGGAAGCCAAGGCAGTGATATTACACCTCACCTATTTCATTTCCTAGAAGCTAAGTGGTGAGTGTTGCTTATGCAGCCTTAAAAAGAAAGTGTCTTATAGGAACAGACTGGTTTTTTTGAGTTTATTCTGCTCAGTAAAAAAAAAAAAAAATTAAACATTTAAAAGGATTCTCCCAGCAGCAAGGTGGTTTTTCCACCAGGACTAGTGGAACATGAGTTTCCTCTCTGTGCATGTCTGTGTTCTCACAGATGCTCATGGGAGCTGTGCTTTTCAGCTGTGTGCAGAGGCAACAAGGACAAACCAGCATTAAATCAACCTGCCCTAGCTCTGATTGCAATCCACATGAGGAAAATGACAAACCCTACTCCCTCTCCAAACCCTGACTAGATCCACGAGCCTGACTCCATGAAACAGCAAATTAAATGCCTGAGACCAACTGGGACACCAGACACTACAGCAATAGAAATTATCAACTGGATGATGTGTAAAATTCAGTGACTTGTTGTCAGGGTGCACCTCACAATACCAGTCAAGTTATACAATTCAGACACAATTACATGCTAGCTGAATACATTTGCCTTATTTCACCATACTGTATGTTAAACTTTCCCTTTCATGTTTGCACAGTAAATCTGAATGGAGCTTTTCATTGCATTCACACTTGGTTGATTGCTTTTGGTTATTTTATAGCATGTTACAGAGGGAAGGAGGAAAAACAAAGGTTTTACTACAAAACTGTAAAACAAAACTAAATGTGAATGCTTACTCTAGAGAGGTGATGGACATGCTTCATGTTAACTTAGAGGTGCCACTTGTTACCACTGACACAGAATTGCTGATGAGATTATTGTGATTATTGTGGGGGATGTCTCAGTACCAGCACACAGAATAAAGAGTGGTTCCTCAGTTTTATTTGCTGCAGGTACAGGTGCCATGGGGAGGCAGCCACAGCTACAGGAACACCCTGAGACTTGCCCACAGAATTTTTTAAAAAACAGAAGGAAGTCATACACAATCATAATAAGGTTGGGGGAAAAAATAATCTTAACCATGGAATAAAGATACAAAAGCTAATATAAACATTTGCAAGCATACCAGGAATAAGGAATGTGAAAAGCAATCTAGAGAACCCCTGGATGAAGAAAGAGAGAAAAATACACATACAAGTGTACAATACACATACAAAAAAAAAAACACATTAAAGTGTGTCAAGCACATAAAGTACATTATACACAGCTGAGGACTCTGTCTGCAAGTGATCAGTATCTGGTAATGTGAAAAACAGGCTAAAAGAAGGACCAGCACATTTCTTCTCACCTTCTGGCAAGGTGTGATTTAGAGGTTCTCTGAAGTAAAACTTGCATTTGCATCTCCTCAGTTTTACACACTTTTAGCATATATCCTGTTCCCCAAAATGAAAGCAAGAAGGATGAGGAAAAGTATGCAAAGGGTGAGGATGAGCCTGCAGGGATTCTTCAAGTAAGAAAGAAGAAAATTTGCCTGTGAGCTGCTGGCAGAGAGGTCTGTGCATCTCAGGTAGGATGGAGATAAACAGGGGATGATTAATCACACACTGATTCTTAGAATGCAAGAAGTAGGGAGCATTTTTTAAAAATAGCACATAAATGTTTTTTGAGAAAGGAAAGGCAATGACTTTTCAAGCCATGCCCAGGTTGGGGAACTCACTGCCACAGGACATGCAGATACACAAAACAGTGTAAACAGGTTTCAAAAAGATAGATTCACAAAAGAAAAGCCTGTCAATGGCCAATAACCATCAAAGGCTCCACTCACTAGAAAGTCCCAAAAGTCAGAGACAGCTAAAATCAAGGAATTTGTGTCAGGCTGGTTTGTCTTTATATGCCCTGGGTTTACATTTTTTTCTCTAAGCAGCTACTACTGATGCTGGGCAGGAGAGATCCTTGGCCTTTCCCAGATCCACATGGCAGTAAGACTGTGCCATTAATTAAGTATCTTGTTATTAAATGAGCCTGTAGATTATGGCTAAGTCTCAGGCTCTGGTGCCTGATGCCTTTGATGCACCTATAAATATTAAAACACCAAATAGTGCACTTGAATTTGCAAAATGCAGGCTCATCACCATTCCAATACCACATTCTCTGACAAAAGCAATTTATTTGCACATCAGGTCGTTGTATTTTATTCAAGTCTAGTAAAATCTATCATCCCATTGTTCCAAACTAGCCCTAATCTCAGTGTGCAGCTCTTGGCCTTATACAGATGCTAATTATTATAACTGCAGGGCAAATCAGCACAGTATGAACAAATAAATAAATTTTGCTGAATACATAAAAGAAAACCCCCCACAACCTTGTACTTGTTGGTTCTGCAGGATCACAGCTGTACAGTGTTAATACTGTACTCATGATCTTAATAGAAAATAATCCCTTGAAAATTAATTACCACTAGACATTAATAAGCACTTTGTTAATTAAGCCAGTAAGCCAATTAGGCCCAAGGTGAACTCGAGGGCAATCAACTCTATAAACAGTGGGAGCTAAGTCTTAGAAGCACACTCTAATTTTTAAAAAGCCTGTTTTTGGAGGCTGGATGGCTCATGACAGAACAAAGCAACAGCCCAGGTCAGGAGCAGCCAAGAGCCAGCCCCTCATCTGCCTTCAGAGCAGCTGGTCCAGACCTCACCTGAGACCTTACAACTCTCAATTAACAGCTTCTCTCACTAAAACAAATCAGAAAGGCAGCACAAAGCAGTTCCAAAGTGCCTCTGGGAAGGAGCCTGGGCTGCAGGGCAGGGCAGGGTGCAGAGAGCAGTTTACTCCCTTTGACTGGGGTAGGCATGAGGCAGCCATCCCTGCTCCTCCTGCTGGCCTCCACAGACCATGGACAGTCACAAAACCTGCACAGAAACGGCTCAAGCCTTTCTGAGCAGCTCCAAAATCTGCATTGCTGGCCTTTCTTAGCCAGGAGCAGGGACAGCACAGGCAGCAGAGCAGACAGCTCAGAATCCTTCATTTCTGCACTCACAGCTGAAGGGATCAGACCCATTCCAGGTTTCCCATGGCCCAGGAGAAGCCTGTGTTTCCCAGCACACTGCCAACAGCACAGCTGCCCAGGGAGCCCCTTGCTAAAATCCCTCTGTGGGCATGGCTGAGGATCCCCCAGGGCAGTGGTCACTGCCCCAGCCTGCCAGAATTCCAGAAGCATTCACTGCTGTGGCTCCTGGGGCTCTGCTGTTCAGGGAGCTGGGCTTGGCAGCCCCTGGAGGTTCCTTCCAGCTCAGGACATTCCACAATTCCATGATTTTTTCCCCCTCCAATCCTCCTGTTCTGCAGTTTTTTTGTTCTGTCTCTTCACAGGTCTCAGCAAGCTCAAACACTCCAAGCCAAAAGCATCCAGCTTCTCCTTGTTCTCCACTTAAGTGAAAGGAGTTTGTCCATACAGTGAATTTGGCACAAGGGTGGAGAAAACTCATTTGTTTCTTTGATTCCACTGGAAAAAAGTTGCCATTCATCCTTGCACATCTGCTGGCACTGATAAATTCACCCTGTGTTCTGAGTGTTTGACTGCAGGAACACTGCCACTCCTCACACTTTTTCCAGGGCTAACCATTCCTTGTTATCCCATCTTTCCCATCACAAGCTTGGACTGCACAGTAACTTGTATGGGAAAGTCACATGTGCACTTAAAGGGCCTTAAAATTCACAGGATGCAAATGAGCAGACAATTATCCTGTGCATAATGATGAGCTGCTAAGTTGGAACATGTTCAGATATACAGTAAGTCTCTGTAATAATTTCTATTAATTTTTAAGAATGCTGGATCATCTCATCTGAAGCCAAAAACATTAATATTTGCATTAATTAGTGCTCATAATAGAGGATAGCTTTTGAGTTTTACTGCAGTCATTTGAATCTTTCCTTACATTGACTTTCTAAAAAAGATCACCTTGATGAAGGGGGCTTAGGGACTTTTTTCAGCCTAGTGAAAAATTCTCTCCTGGAATAGTGGTCAGCTTTCTGCCCTTGTTTTTTTTTTTTTTTGTTTGTTTGTTTGTTTTTTTTTTTTTTTTTTTTGAGTGTTGGTTGTGTTGGGTTGGGTTTGGGGTTTTCTTTTTTTTTTTTTTTTTTTTTTTATCTCTTCCTGCCTTAGTAGAATATGGGGATAATAATGTAGGCTTGACTGTGCATATAAATTGAATAATTTGCAATAATGCTCTAAAGTGCCACCGGGATGGAATTCAAAGGGCTGTTTGCAGAAACAATTGCTTTTTTAAAAATTAATTTCTGAAAAGTAAATGTAGAAAATGGTGAGATGGCTCCAGGGACTGAAAATGGCAGAGAGACTTTCATCTCCTGGTCACTGCTTCAGATCCTACTCAGGCTGAAGATCAACCAGAAAATATTACTGTGAGAAAAATACTTTGGGTCTCTGTAAATTTTACAGAATAATCTGTGCTGAGGTTATGAATGAGATTGGAGTTCACTGAAAGTAACAGCAGAGGGTCAATTCTACTACATGTTTTGGAGAGGTTTGGTTTTTTTAAAGTCATTCTACTGCTGCAATATAATTTTTTTTTTTTTTTTTTTCAAACAGCAATCAGTTAATCATAGACATTGTAAAGCAAAACAGAATTCATATCCTTGGCCCTTCCTCAGACCTATATACATTTTTGCCAATATTAGCAGAGTAGATAATGTATTTTCATTATAGTTATCACATGTGTCAACTTAGTTATGTAACAGGAGATGACAAAGGGCATTTAAACTACTTGAATCAGACTGGAAGAAAAAGAAAATTGTGTTTTCAGGATAGGGATCATGGCTCAGTGATGTTAAGAATCTCATGCAGTTAAAGATAAATGCACAGTCACTTTACACTTCCCATCTATTTGTAAAAAGACATCAACAATCCATTTTCCCACATAAAACTGCCAAATATATATATGTATTTCAGTCTGCTGATTTCTGGTCAGGACCAGAACTGGCCCTGGAAGCTTTAAAATGATCCACATGGATTTCTGACTGACAAGGGCAGGAGTGAGAAACCATCACCTACAGCTCCACAACTGTGCTGGTTCCCAAGCTCTCTGCAAGTAGATTTTAACATCTCCAGGATGCACTTCAACACTCCCTAAGGTGCTTAGCAAGTATCTAAAGAACATAATTGATTTCTGGCAATATCTAGAGTATCTTAAGGGATTCCCAAACAGAAAAGGAGGAGCAGCCTGTGGCCTGAACAGTGAACACTGAAGACTGAAAGGATGCTCTGGGTGAGTGTTGAAGGGCAGGCACTGTGAGTGGCTGCTCCAATGTCAACACAGAAGAGGGTTAGGGAGTTGGTTTTATTTCAAGCTTGAATAAACCTGCTCCCAGGTATTCACCTAACTGTGGCTGTGCTCATTTCCTACAGAGATGGCCAGCCAGAGATGATGAGAATCCAGAGATGCACTTTGGGGTGCCCATGAGGCAGCAGCAGGATCAGGAACAAAGGGAGCAAGGATGTGAACATGTGAGAATGGACTGGCCTTCTAGAAAGGGCTGAGGTTGACCTTAAATTGCATGAGATGCAGCTCTGAGCAAAGGCAGCACAATCCCAAGCACTGCTCTGAGGAAGGTGGATGTACAGAGATGTCAATCCAGTGCTGCACACAAACTGAGATGAAAACATGGTGGGGAAACAATCACTGCCATCTTTCTAGAGAGGATATTTGCCTCTGCTGCTGCTGAGGGCAGGAAAGACTTTTACATCAGCTTCACAAGGCACTTAAAAAGCAAGTTCCAGACCCTGGCTGCTGAGCACAATGCTGATCTTTGCTGCAGGAACAGCAATACAACATGAAAAGAGGAGCAGACAGTCAATTTTACTGTGGCTGTGACCATCCTCTGACACAGCAGTGCTCTGCTCTGAGCAAACAGACAAACTCATCTTCACCTAGAGGCAGGCAGCAGAGAGGAGCTCAGTGATCTCTGCTGGGTGCCCTTCAGGACCAGGCAGTGAAACACAGTGTGGTTAATCATGGTGAAGGATAATAGGGAGCAGAGAAGCAGGGAGGCAGCTCAGCTAACTCCAGGCATGCTCTGTTAAACCCTCTGTAGTATAAAAATGGTTTATAGCCCATGCAGCATACTTCCCTTGGCCAAGGACCATCACACACCAAAATTAAAAGCAATTAGTGTCCCTTAAGCGCTTGAAGAGAATTGTTTTTATAAAACGTTTCCTTCAATCTTCAGGGGGGAAAAATATACAGGAAAGGCATTTTTATGCAGAATGGCATTTGTTTACAACTAACACCCTAAGAGATTAGAGCTGGCTTTCAGACCTGTTATTACAGCTCCAAAAAAGTTGCTGTTAAGCTCCCATTGAGGCTGACTGGTAGGTCCACTATGTGTGAGTGCACAGAGATTGTTTCAGGACACTACAGCATGCACACATGTGCAGAGTGGCACCTTTTGTAAAATCACTGGAGTGCTCAGGAGTTTCATATTGACTATTAACAAACTCCTTCCCCCACAACCATCCCAGACTTTGATTCAGCCAAACCCCACTATTTCATCCTCTGCTTTATTTGGTGATTAATCTGAAGGACTGATTTTTATACTAACATTTCAGCCTGATGCTGGGAACACAATGGCCTACATTTTGAAACCCAAAGAAGGGATGTTGTGCTTTATTTATGAGCTATTAGTTTAGCAGCTTATAAAATATCCATCAAAAGCCACAGACATTAAACAAAATTAAGAAATGAAATAGAACTTAATAAAAGAAAAAGCACTGATAGATCCCCACTCCTCATTAAACCTCACATCACCCCTGTAAAACCATGTCCTCAGACAAAGATGAAGAGTTGGAAAAAGTACTGACATTTCTTTGCCTTGTTTTTAATGCTTTATTAGTTTAGATTCTATCACAAACTGCAAGATTTATGACCAAATTCTCCATTGCTGTATAACAATGTCTTCTAATGCTCCACTCTGACAAACAATTTCTAATTGCTGTGCTGTAAAACACTGCCAAAGAGCTACAAAGAACAGAGCTGGACATTATCTTGCAGGGATTTTCTACAATCACAGTAACATTTACTCACTTTAAAACTGTTCAACACCCAGAGTCTTCTCCAAGGTTAAACCTTCAGAGCTAGCCATGAAATACCAGAAATTAGCATTTCTATAAATGGCACTAGGTTTGCCAGCATGGGAAATCGTATTTAATTACAAAATCTCAAGGGCAGCAGTAATGATGTTTACTTTACAGTAAATAAACGTGCTTGAGCTTGATCTGATCAGCTTAGGAGCCTGTCTGATCACTGAGCCTGCTGCTGAGGAAGGCAGAGCAGCTGCCAAGTGTGATGAGGCTTTTGGAGGAGCAGGCACAGAGTGGAATCTCCCTCTGTCCCAAGCTGATCTCCAGGTGTTTGTCACCTCCCTCCCCAGCAAGTGACAGTGACAATGCCACCTCCCCTTGTCATTTATATTGCCAGGCAAAACCTTCCTTATCCTTTCAAAGCTTCCCACCCAACATCTAACTTGGACCCTGCTGTCTGCAGTCTTGCCTTACTGACAGAAATAAATCCAGGTGTGTTTCTTCAGAATTGCCTTGACACACAAATATTCATCTCAGGGCTTTGTGTCTACAGCATCCTCTAATCTCCCCAACACTCCTTTGCTTCCTCCACACTGCTGTGATTGAAGAGAACCCATTAGCTGGCTGCACACAGACATGAACACAAGAAGAAAGGAAGAATTATAAGTACAATATCCAGCAGCATATGGCAAATCCATTTATGTCTTTCTACAGCAGGTCAGGCACTGAATGGGGCTCATTGCTCAGTCATTGTTGGCAGTGTGGAGGCTGCCTTGGTGGTAATGGCTGGAATACTGAGTGCTGTGAGACTTAATTGCATATTTGATATTCATGTGATAAATTAATTAGCTGCTTATTCCCAATGAATAGCCTGGATTCAAATAAAGCTGTCAGATGTAAGGTATGGTAGATGCACGTGTGTTAAAAATAGCTCCTGGGGGGGATGTGTGTAAATATATGTATGTATCAGTCTGCTACTACAATCATTTAATTTAGCTTTGCCCTCAGCCAGGAGTTGCCTGGAGACTCACTAATAACAGAAGCATTCAAGATCCTTTTTCTTTTGTGTTCCCTTTCCTTTTTGAAGAGATGTGTTTTACACCTTCAGCCTTGATGCAATACATAGAAAAGCTCTTCAATACAGTTTTCATTTATGCAAAACCTAATCTAAATAATGGATGAGATAAAAAAAAAAAGAAAAACTATGACTTTTAACTAGTGTAGGACTAAAACTCATCCCAGTTTTAGTCTTACTGGTGTGATTTAGCTGCCAGTAACTTCCAAGGATTTTGAACTAATGCATCTGAAGGGGGATTACTAGTCCCAAAAATTAACAAAGAGCTTCTAATTTCCCCAAAATAATCACCAGGTAAAAGATGGGGATTTAATTAATATTCTCACTCATAAAAGAAAAATGCAGCTGGCACTATCTTGTTCCTGGTGAACACAGATGCAAAAAAGACTGTTCATCCCCTGCCAACCCAAAAAGAACAATCACCAATGTTTTACACTATGTACAAAACCCTGCTGCAAAAAGACACCAAAGCTTAAAAGTACCTAGATTTTATTAGTGCTGAAACTTGCTAAATCAACAAGTGTTCTTGCAGATGAGACTCCACCCCTGTCACTGACATTTGTCTTGTAATACCTGGAGTTCACACCCTGGGGTGTTCACACCTCCAGGTCTGAGATTAGAGGTGGGAAAAGGCTGGGAATTCCACCCAGAAAGGCGTTTGAGATGTTAAATATGAAATAGTTTCACATGCAATATAAAATATTTTCATATGTAATAAGAAATTGGAAAGGGGGAGACTTGGTCCCCTGAGGGACTTGTCTTGACTCCTTGTGGACTCAAGTTTGCAGATGATAGAAAGAATTACTTTCAAAGACTTTCTTGAAAGAGGAATATCTCATTCTGAAAATAGATGTATCAGCAGGACAAGATGGGATGAGCACAGGATTTTCCCTCTATAGCTGATTTTCTGCACCACTGGCACAATTTCACCAAAATATTTCAAGTTGAGCTATAATCCTTTTGCCATCCAAAAATATTCCTGGGGGTTTTCCCCAGCCCTAGCTGCCTGTAAGAGCACTGATGAGCTCTGTGCTGCCTGCTGTGACCTCACCTGGCACAAAGGAGGAGAGCACTGGATGGGACAGCACACCTGGACTCCAGCTGTGCCTGAGAACAGCTGGAAACGCTTGCAGTGCTTACAAATACCTCAGAAACACAAAAATATGGAGGCAGGAAAGAATAAAAACAAGTCTAGCTCTGCTCTGGCAGCCCTGGCTTCCTGTCATGGGTATTTTACACCAAATCCAGCAAGCCATGTGCATGTGCAGGTCTGAATGTTGAACCAACACAGCAAGCTGATGTGCTGAGAGCAGAGAGCATGTGAAGAATAGAAAATAGCTGCCAGCATCTCCTCAGTGTGCATGGATGGGAAGATGTCCTAGCAGCTGTGCTCCCCTTGCACAATTCCCAAACTGTCAGGGAATATTGCCTGGGCTAAGTGTCTTGACCAGCAAATGAAATAAAGATTGTTGTCAGCACAACAAAAAAATTGTCAGCTCCATCTCCTGCCCCAGTGACCTCCAGGAAGGTGCAGGATGTCTCACATCAGAGCAAAACCATCTTATGGCTATTCCACCTTCTGAGAAGGACCAAAATGTGAGAGGAAGAGGAAGGCAAAGGGAGGTCTCATAAAATGACACTGATCTGAAGCTGTCAAATATGAGAAAGGAAGTGCAACAGCTCAAAATTGAGGGTTGTGCTTTTGTTTGTAGGAAAAAAAAAATGGAGAGGAAAAGCCCAGCCTACAAACCAAAAAAAAGCATCCCAAATATATTCACAATTCACAAATATATTCCTTAACTAAATCCTAAATTACATAGCTTAAATATTGTCTAAGCAAAACTTAAAGTTATAAACAAAGGATTACTGATTATGTTTTAACTCATTAAAACTGCATCAACTATATACATTTTACTTCAGGAACTAGTTCCTCTTAAGCTGATTGTATTTGAGCAGTTTTAATTGAAATTCATAGCTGCAGATATATTCACCTGCAGCATCTACCAGGTGAAGCCAAAGAAAAGAAGAAATTGGCTTCTACCTCCTGTAGCAGTTTCACATTTTGTGGAAGCAAAAATCAACTTAGCCTTCAAAAAAAACCCCTAATCCAAGACAGTTATCAAATACACAGGTTACTAAAAATCAAAATATTCTTCTATATACATTATTTGAGAATTACCTTTAGATTATTTTCTTATTTTTTTAAATAGAGAAGATTAAGATGCACAATATCTTTGTACATAGAGTGAATTTATAGAATAATAATTAAACCACAAAGGCTCTCTCAAAACATTGGATTGCATGACTAAGCACAGCAACACCCAAAAGCACTGAAGTTCAGATTTTAACTGAGCTTCCCTCTCTCTTCAGCAAAAATTACAGGAGAGTGTCACAATCTGGTTTGGCACATGGGACTGATGGACATTTGGAGTGTTTTACAAGTGACATTTAAACTCTAATCTTGGGTATACAACTTGAAAGTTTCATTTCTTGTAGCCCTAGGCTTGACAAACACAAGTTGCACTCTATCCTTTGAGGTACAGGTGTCCAGTTCTTAAATCAGAGAGCAGCAGAGTTGGTTTGGGTTGTTTTAATTTTTGTGACATTCCCAAAGTCCCTTCTGGTCACCTCCTCTCCCAGCACAGCACCTGCATGGGTAACAACTGTTCTGTACATGGGAGGGGGAATCCCAGCACTGAAATAAGCACAGATCAGATCAGGAATTAAAAAAACCATTTGAGCAGAGCTCCACAGAGCAAGTCATATCAAGTTCTCTGTTTTATGAGCACCAAGCACAGAACAAAAGTGAAACCAACTCTTCTATGAGTCATCTGTGCAAGGAATGCTTGACTGGGAGCTTTGTGTTTCCTTAAAAGCCAATAATGATGTCGGGAAGTTCTGAGAAGTGTTTGGGAGGAGCCTTTTTGGGAAAAGAAATCCCTTTTTGTGCAAAGATAGCACACTATTCCCAAGGTGCACACTTGGGGAGCATAAGAACAAAACAGGATTTAATTATCTTTTATAAAATACCCTCCAACAGCATTTTGTTGTTGGTACTCTTCCAGATGCTTTCTCTGAACCAGAACCACATTAAACCTCTGATTTTGGTAAAATCACAAGAACAGACCTGAGGTTTTTTCTTTCTCTTGTATTGTGCATCTACACTTTGGGCAGTGAGGATCAGATGAGGCTTTGCAAAGAAACACTGGATAATCATTATTGTGTTTTTCTCTAGATTTCCTGTGTAGCCCCATTTGTGCTGTCACCTCCTGCCCTCATCAGTGTGAATAAACTGCTGTGTTACTCTATTACCTATGTACAAGGTTTTGTGAGTGGCAGTAAATCAGCAGGTTTGCCAGAAATAACATGAATCATTCATTTTGGGAAGGCAGAAACAAATCATCACTGCAGATATTGGCCAACTTTTTCCTTACTTATATAATTTTCCCCTAGTATTCTTTTCTTATTTAAATACACTAATAAAAGTAGCCTAGCCTCTTATCAAATACATAGATTTTATTATGCCAAGCAGACTAATCAGCCCTTTTTACTTTTCCACTTCCCAACATCTTCATCTCCTAATTAATGCACAAATCAGGGACAAAGACTAGTGTGTCCATGATAAAACAAAAAAGATTCACACATTTCAACATCTGACAAAAAGGGGATTTGGCACTTTGCTCAATGCACACCTGGGTTTGTTATTTTTCAGGTGCTAACAGAAAATGCCTTGGAGCTCTGTTTAATCAGCCCAAGCTCCTGTTATCAGTGTTAGCTCTGAGCCATTCTCTCATTTATCCCTGGAAAGCTGTGGGACTGCAGGGGAATGGTTTTATGGTTTTAATGGGACAGCTCTGATGGAGGATTGGACCCAGGAGCAGAGCAAACAGGGGATAGGATTAGAATATTTTTTCCTCCCACAATTTTTTTTTTTTTTCTGGAATGTCTCTGCTAAAATCACATACCTCATAATTTGCTGGCTGCAGGACTGTGTTCAGTGATAACATCAGTGGTCCTGAGAGCTGTGGGATTTATTCAAGTTGAATGGAATTGGAAGATTTTTTGCAGTGTTGCTCTCCTTCCATATCACCAAACTGAGTTATTTTCCACTGTATTTACATCTATCAGTCCACACTATAATCAACTGCTGAAATGAGGAGATCCTCAGGGCACAGAACAGATTTGAGAGTTGTTCAGCTCAGTATCTTGGCTAATGAGCCAGGCTCCATCACATTCCAAAAATACAAGTGCATAAATCAAAGTATTTTTTCCTATTAGCCAAAATCCACTAGGCAAGTATGTGGAAACACAGAGAGGGACAAGCAATGGCCCAGAGAATGAGCAGCTCAGCTGTGGAGGACCCAGTGCACAGAGGATGGGGATGCCAGCATGCTTCCCCTAAGGGATACACATGTGTACCTATAAATTCATGTGTGCACAAAAATAAACCTCCCAGACAAAAAGCAGTGACCTAGTGGGTGTAACACTCACAGACCTTTTCCTTTTCCTCTGAAGAAGCAGGAACACCCAGGGTGCTCCTGCAGGGATAGATCTAGTGCTCCATGCATTCAGGGACAGGCTGTCCCCTTCTCTCCGTGGGACTAGGAGGCAAAACTCCCACAAAAGTAAGAAAAAATATGGGTCTAAAGCAAGATACTCTGGCCAGCCAAACTTACACTGAACTAGGACTTTGCATGAACATCATGGTGTTGATCACTGCTTGTGCTGGTTGTTTTCCACCATAGTCCATGCAATACTTCAAATCACTGATGCAATAAAACCTGTTCAAGCAGCTTATATGCCCAGCTCAAATATCTTTTAAAAAAGACAAGATTTCTACATAAACCCATCCTACAGCATCCTGAACTGAGGCATAAGAAATGACCTAGTGATACAGATATGCCGTTCCTACCTCCCTAGGAACAGCTGCATGAAATCTGAATAAACTTTTCTGGCAAGACATGGGAACTGTTAGAGGGTACAAGTCTTTCCTTAGGCCTAAAGGAACTCAAAGCACTGAAAATATTGTGAATAAATTCATCCCACTTTGATGGCCTCACTGGGGTGTACTCAGCTCAGCCTGAGTCATGGTGATTTCCAGGAGTTCTTTGCAGGGTATCAGTGTGAGTGGGCTCAGAAAACTGAGTCACAGCTGACTAACAACTCAAAGCAGGTCAGGGAAAGTGCCTGGCACCAGCAAGGAGCCCTTCCAGAGAGAAATCATTAACAAACAGCTGTTCACACTTCCTATTTCAGCCTTGGTGTGGAGGAAAAAAAGAACAGGGGCAAGTTGAATGTTCTTTTTTGAGTGCAGAGTTAAAGGGGCACTAAGGGGATGCTGCCAGATGCTAAACTTGACCCCACAAGTTGTCACACTGATTTCACAAGAAGCAGATCTGTCACCCTTATCCTACTCCTGTTTATGTCCCTTATCCCTGTCCCTACCCTTTATACCCCTGCTCCCTGTCCCAGCCCAGATTAACCACCCCAACCCCTCTGTTCAGTCACAGCCACACACAGAGGGGACACCTGGATGCATTTTTATCATCTCACCTGTGCTATCCTCCAGCCTGTGCTGTGTGCTTTAACCAACAGAAGCACACAAATCCACAGCACCAAATCTAAACTTGGTGCAAATCTATGGCCTGGGAGCCTAAGAAACTTTTTATTGCTGAGATTGCTGCCTAGCAGAGTTTTTTCCAAAAGAAAGCTTTACTTTTTCCTCTCCCATCATGGAGAGATATCCTGGGTACCTCAGCCACTTCCCTGCCTCCCAAAACAGGGAAAACATCTTGGCAAGCAGCAAGAGTGGTACCTGCTGTGTACTCCTACCCACCCCTTTTACTCACACATTTAGTGATGCAAGTGCCTATGAATTAAACATGAATATTGCATGAGCAAGCCACAGTTTCAGAATCAGACCAACTGGTCCATGCAAGCCTATTTGTCTTCAGCTTATGTGTGCTATTAACTATTAATAGCCAAACACACACTGCAGAAAAAGTCTAATAAAATAAAATCACTTGTTAAATTCACTCATTTAGGACATCTATCAACCCATGCTAGGCTACTTTCTGCACTTAGATTTAATAATGTTAACTTTTTTTTAATTCTTAACTTTTATTTTTTGCTCCTGGTCTAAAAAGATTATCTTTCCCCCCAGTAACTGAAAATGCTGTCTAGTTGGAACAACAAAAATTAGGGATTCTTTTTTCCAGGAGCTTGCTGAGCTGCTCAATGGCTCTGATAAAGAACTGTGCAATGAGCAGTCTGTGTTAAAATGTTAGCCTCAATAAGTTTCATTGAGGGGTTTTTGGTTTTTTTTTGGTGAAGATCTGTTGCCCTTCAAAATTATTTTTGTCCTACATAAATAGGAGCTGTGCAGGATTTAAAACTTTAGCCATGTAAAACAAAAAGCAAAAAAAGTACAAGGGAGAGCTGCAGGATGTGAAAATTGGGTAAAATCCCAGCAGCAATTATCTCCTTTCAAACATAATAGGAAAGGAAACAACTTTATTTGTGTACATACACATACATATATATATACATAAATATATATACATGTACAAAAATATATACATGTTTATATATACACAAAACTCATGCACACATCCCCCCACAATTTTTCTTATTATCACTGTTCCTTAAAATGAGATGCAAATGAATACAAATTGCTGTTGTCTTCTAAGCACAGTAAAATAAACAGAATAAATTTTCAGAGGCTGCAAACATTGCCTGAAAAAGAACAAATACATTTGTCAATAAACACAAAATTTTGTTTTAGCTACACAATGGTCACAACAACAAATGTCACTATTTGAAGTTATTTATCCATTTTTAGCAATTCAGACACATCTTGGGAGGTGGATTCTTGTGAAACAAGTCATGTGAGGGTTTGATTTGCAGAACTAGGATGACTCCATCATTTGTTGGGATTGCTTAAGTTGCCATTGGGTGAGTTTGGTTCCTTAATGGAGAAGGTCAAAATGTTTGGGAAGTGGGAAAGGTGTTGGTCAGAAACACATCAGAAAATTGAGAATTCATTTTGCCAACATATGTGAAAACTGTAAAAATCCTGCTCCTAAATTTGCTTTATATGATCTCTCACACTGGCTGAACAAAATATTAAAGGGTCAGTTTTGCCCCCAGAAATCCAAGCTCAGCACCACTGGAGTCTGGATCAGAGATTGTAAAACACAGGAAAGTCCCTCCACCAACTTCAGTGCATTTGAGGTCAAATTTCTGGAATAGAAATAGAATAGACATAGGAAACTGCCCAATTAAACACAAATAATCTTCCTTGGGGCAACTCCACAAATCTGCTATTTACATAACATGGCAAAGGCTGAGCCAGTTTTCTTTATCTGCATCAGCAGATTGTCCCTTCCTCCTGACAGAAAAGTGTCTGATGCAAGCCAGCATTAAACAAAAGCCACTTAAACCCAATTATGTGCTCAAGAAGATAACTGGGATTGTGAGGCTGAAGAAACACTCCCCCAAAATAAAGCAGTTCCTTGGGAAGGTAGTTTGCACTCATGAGAAGTTTGGGAAACCCAAACACACTTTGGCATTTACAGACTCCAGAGTTCAGGTGGTGTTTGCCTCTCTCCTGACCAGGCATTGAAATTACACCAGCAATGTCACAAATTAAAGAGAGCTGGTGTTAGAAAATAACCACATTATGTATAGGATAAATTATATTAACACTGTGCCAATTCAATTTGATCTCCAATGCAATATTTGGATGGAAACTTATGACAGCCCTTTGAAAAAAGCCAAGTTGTGCAGAGTTCCCTCCCTGTGTGCTTCTTGCACAGCCTTTAGTGTGAACATGGATTATCAATAACTGCTCTGGCTGAGGTGCTAGCACAGGATAAATTATTATGCTCACTGTAGTTAACTGTGTTTCAGAAATACAATGTAAACCACAGTGATAAATGAAAAGGACTTGTCCCAGTTTTAAAGTGCCTGTGAAAATAGGGAACCACTCCCAGCAGCATCCTACAGAAGTTCAGGTGCAGCCTCATCCCAGATTCCTGCTAATGCTGCCATCCTGGAAGGAAGGAGTGTTTGGAAGTGTACACTGTGCTCCTAGATTATTTATATGTGGAGATATTGATTATATTGTCAATACAATCTTCTCCTTTACACAGCTCACATGCAATAGTAGCATACCCTGCTGCCTACAAGAGAAGGCAGCAGAGCACAATTCTCAGAAGAAAGTTGCTATTTTTCCTTTATAAGAACTGTATTAGTTCCTATATTAACATACACAGACTACACTAGATGGGGTCCATACATTTTTGTACAGATCAAGGGCTAATAACAGGAAAAGTGTTACCTTAAAATATGTCTTTATCTAGACATCATCAGTTAAAGGGATCTCAAGGCAGCTCAAAAGCCACCGCAGAAGGTAGTGTGGGACCTATTTTATAGCACAGATGCCAACATCAGAAGCTTCTCCAGGATCACAAGTGGCTAAACTGTGTCTCCTTGCCAGCAGAGATTAAACTGTTCACATAAACCAAGAAAACTCTTGTTTGTATTCTTCCCAAACCAAAAACATTGGTAACAGAGTAGAATGAGATCACAGCACCATGCAAAAATCAGCCCTGAGCCTCCAGCTCCCCTTGTGTTCCTAGGGGGAGAGACAAAGGGAACAGGAGGATTTAGACAGACATTGCCAAAATGCAATGTTTTGTTCCTAATACCCACACACAGAGGAGCTGCACATGCAGCAGCCCATGTGTGCATAAAGCAAAACACAACTGGTGATTCCAGGCCCTTACCCTGCTGCTGTCTGATTAGGAACAGCAACACATACAATTTTTACTAAGCAGCAAGAAAAAGCAATTTATTGAAAAGCCATCACATTTATATAAGATAGATCGTGCAAAACAGAAAAGATTCATTGGGCCAAGGAGGTAACACTTTTTTGAAAACATTTCTTCTGCAAAACGTCACAAAACACTCACACAGCTCTGTGGTCAACACCAGGTGTTAACCTGTGTTATTCATTCTCCCTCCTCTTGTTTGTCTCTGAGAAAAGTCTCCAGCCTGGGAAAGATGTGAGCTGGAGTTGAGAAATCCAACAGCCTGGGAAAAACCCAAGGTGGATTTCTCCACAAGTGCCCACATCACCTTTTGCTTCTGGAACAGCCTTTGGGAAGCTCTCAGGAAGAGCCAACACAGAGACCCTGTGGAAAGGGCTGGGATGTTGAGAAACACACTGGATACACAACTATAACTTCTGCTTACACATCCAGTACTTTGGCCTAGCTCTGCAAGTGTCTGTACTCTCTGAAGTAGGTTTCTAAGAGCAAGTGCAAGCTTATCTTCCATCACTTGCCCTACTCAGACACAGCCAGGTCCTTCTGCAGGGACTCAGTTCCCAAATTAAGTGGTGCCATCCTGAGGAGCACAGGTCACCCTCAACCACAGTGGCAGCAGAACCACCTCCCTAAGGCCACAGTGTACTCATAACCAGGCCTTTAAAAACTTTTTAAATTTTAAAAACTTGAGAAAACTGCATTTTCTAAAACACCATGGTTCAGATTGACAGGGAAGAGCCCAAATCACACACACCCCTCAGATCCCAGTTAACCCATCTGCCCCTGTATTCAGATTCACCCTGAAAATCTCACTGCAGCTCTGGCTCCTCATTTTCCTCTGCCCAAAAGCCCCAGGTGTGAAAGGAGACTGCTCACACCCCACCTGAGGCAGGAAGGTTTTGGGAAGGGCAGCAGCAAGGCTGGAGAGCAGATCAGCCCTGTGTCCTCTGCCACTGCAGCAGCAGTGATGTTGTGCTGGGGGCTTGCTTTGCATGATATCTGGGAGGAAAAGGGTGGGGATTGCTGATTGTCTTTGAGTCAGGAGCACAGTTCAGGCACCACTGCTCTAGCAGCATCTAGAAGTGCATCCAGCACTTGGCTTGGAGCAGAGAAGCCTGGATGAAAAGAGGGTAAAGCAGGACTCACTTCCATCACTGCTGGGCTGCCCTGATGAGCTGAACACTGCAGCAACCCCCAAACCAATCTTTGGGTTATGTTGGGATTAAGAGGACATTTGACAGTATAACACCTACAAACCAACAGCTTGACCCTTCACTTTGAGTGACCTGCACACTAAGATCTGTCACAGCCTAAGCAATTCATTAGCAAATGAAATTGTACCTAGAACAGCACTTGAGAAGCACAGCAGGGACTCCAGCTGACAGCAAACAAATGATGCAGTATTTTTGAACACCAACACACACAAAACCTCTCCATGGGGTAAAGGAAAGCAGAAATCAGCCCAACAGAGCTAGTTGCCAAAACACACCTACTTGTTTTTTCACAAGGGAACACACAGAGTTGAGTGGGGGCAGCATGGATTTATCTGTTCCACTCCAGGAGGTGTTGGGCAGTGCAGCCAGTCACTGGACAGAGCTCTGCAGGACAGCACCACTACCACACACTTCAGAGAGCAGTCTGGGGGTGCTGGCATCAGCTTGGATGCTGAGAGCAGAAATGGGTTAACTTCTGTCTCAGTCTCCCTGTCCAACTGCACCACCCACATTTTCCCTGCTTCCCAGATTGTTCTTTCCCTGTCCCTTCTCTGGTAGGTCTTGCACAGGCTATCAGTGGGCAATTCACACCATCTCTTCCCACCCACAGCCACATTCCCTCTCCTTGGGATGACTCCCACAGCTCTCTTCTTGCTCTCCTATTTCTGCCCTAAAAGCAGACCACCTCTGCTTGGCAGTCTGCCTTACAGGACTGTGGGCAGTGGGGAAGACTCAGGCAGATTTGTACATATGCCAAATCTCTGCATTTGTCATATTTTTCTGAAGCTGAGGGATGCTTCTCCTCAGGTTCTTAAGCCTTATGCCTCAGACAGCTTTTGCTTTGGTTTCCTCCCATCAGCCTTAAGACAAATCTTAAATGCAAATTAGAGCTGCTTCTACTATTGTGCTTTTTATTGTAGTCACATCAAAAACTGGTAAAATTGCCTGGTTAAGTATTTCCCAGTGGCATTGCCTTTTCTAGGTTTGTTCTAATGGCATTAATCAAATACTGATTTAAGGGGGACATCCACCTGAAATGAAAACATACAGATGCATAAACATGCACAGACCAATAAACATGCACAGGGTGTAAATCAGTCAGCAGGTCTGATGCCAAGAAGGTGATTGTGAGTGTGTGACAGTGGATCTGTGTAGCCTGGATTGCACAGGGGTCAGACAAGGACACAGAGGATTCATCCAGCCTGGACTTATTTAGCTATTGACGTTAAGGATGCTCCAATAAAAGCACCTAGGCCAGAACCTACTGTACAAAACAAGAATTAATTTAGACCCTCTCCCATGCTGACAAGCAAAGGTCACATCACTCTCAGTTTTTGTGTCAAGGCAATTAGGTTGGGAAAACAGTTGGGCTAAAATCAAAATACAAAGATGACAAATATAAACATAAGTCAGGATGAAACCAGCAAAGACACAGGTACCTAAAAGGACTGAAACTTCTAAAATCCCTTCAACCTCAGGCTGCAACACAAAACTTCAGACATGGATTTACGTAAAAGTAAATTTTAAAATATTCAAGAGCATTTGTGGGATTAGATAATGAAGATAAGGAACTGATCTAATTCATAATTTAATGCCACTGAGGAGCACAGTGCTATCAGCCATCAGGTCAGTGCATTGTGCCCAGCATATGATCCACTGAACAATAACACATAATCACATTTGATCACAGTGAGCAAGCTAAGGCTGGAAAAGAATAATTACATCTTCTGCTATCAACCATCAACTCATTAATTACCACAATTATTGGATTAACTTCGCTCTGAGCCCTGGGAAATTTTTTTTGCCACTTCCTACAGTAGGGGGAAGGGGATGAACTACTGCAAAAGGAGGAGGAAAAAAGAGTTATTAGTACTCCAGTCATGGATAACCAACTGCAGGCAGAATATGGTTTGACTGACTCTCCAGGAGGAGAAGAGTAACCTGGAAAGGCCATTTGAACAAATGGGAGGTGCAGTTTGAGCATCTATTTTTGGGAAAGAACACACTTTGCCACCAGACTGTTAAACCTCTGTAGAAAAGCCAAGTCCAGGAGCAATGCTGAGTTCATTTAGCATGGCATGTAGGAAAAGCTAGGGATCCAGTCAAGGACCCAAAAGGCCTGTCCACAGCACTGTTTCAACAGCTTAATCCCCCCTGATATTCCAAATAGCTCTGCCAAGAGGTTAATCACTCAGTTTTCAGTAAAATTTGTAAGATTAGAGACTGACATATCCCAGGATTAGGCTCAGTAGAACTGATATTACTCAAAGGAAAGAAAAAAACAAAACTCATTTTAATGTAAATCTAGAGATGTGGGCAATTGCTGTATTTATCTAAGGAGTATAAAAAGAAAATTTTCCTGGCAGTAGGAACTGTGATAGCTTAACTAGCATATGAACAGAGAAAATCAGAACCTGCTTGTAATGGATGCTTTGCATGCTCAGTCATACCTCTGGTCCAGCAGCATATATCTGCACACATTAAAGACAAACTGTGTGTGCTGGGGGTGCCAAAAGCTGAGGGAGGTTGGTAAAAGTAATGTCAGACATCTCAGGCACATGGTGGCTCTAGTTCTTGGCAAATCAAGACTCTCAGAGGAGAAGTGGTGAAACCTGGCTGATACAAATCAATAGATAATTGGGATATTCTCCTGAACTCACAGCAGATATCTTGGCTGCAAAAAAATGTTTAATTCTATGTCCATAGCTCTGACTTCACAAAGCTTATTTTTCATAATGCAAAATGAAAAAAAATGAGAACATGAGAGGCTTCATATGCCAAGTGAACACACCTATTAGTGAAATAGATTTATAATTATTCTAAAATAAAGCAAAGCAAAAAAGCACCACCAAACTGCAGGACACATCTACCACATTCCCACAAGCAGGACGAGTTCCTATTGTCATTTTGAACCAGGTAGAAATGGACACCATTGCCAAAACCACAGAGCTCTGGCCCAGGTGAAAGGCAGCTGCACACTCTGGCATGTGCAAAGGCTGAGGCTGGACTGGAGGAAGGGTTCAAAGCCAAAACAGGCTGGGCTTGCCCAATGGATGCTGTGGTGAGCTCTTAGTGAGAAGCAGAGGGACAGAGTGCAGAGCTGTGTGATGCTCAGGGCCAGGGAGGTGCACAGGTACAAAGAAGGAGTAGCAGAGCACAAGAACCTCATGTACAACACCACCAGCAAGTTTTGTCACCAAGAACAAAGACTCCACCTTTTTAATCTCTCCACAGCCCAATCTCCAATGTGTTAATGAGGGGAGCAGCCCCTCTGAGGCTCAGCTGGGACCTGGAAGGATTGCAAACCAAGATCTGTCACTTGCCAACAATTCTGACATTAGCCAGTACTTGCTCTGAAAATCCCAACCTGTCTCTGCAGAAACAGCTTCAGTGAAAGAAACCTTATGGTTTTCATCCACCTTTGTTTGTTTACAACAGAGACCCTGACCATGAACTTCTCTTCATAATGGGGAAAAAACCAACAAGACTTACACTAACAGATCACCAGGCTTTGGACAAAAAGGGGCCATGGTATTCACTGGCAACAGAAATGGAGCAAGCTGATTTCAAAGAGGAGCTGGTGTGACAAGAGACAGCACAGTGTGAGTGTTTTTCAGTGTTGACAGTGTAGAGACTCACAAAGAAAAAAAAAAAAAAAAACACAAAATCAACGTGTCTTTCCATACATTATCAGAAAGAGTAAACATATTAGTGCTGCTAATTATAACTGCCAATAAAACATCCCCAGGGGAAGTCCATTACTGTCACTATTTTTCTAACTGCACAGAAAAAAAAAACAGGCATTTTGGAGCTGAAGGGACAGTAAAGACAACATTCTCTCCTAGGACTGGGCAGTACAGGGTTCCACAAGAAATTGCTGCCCCCCACCAACCTGCTGAGTGTGGATCCTTCTGGGTGGCAGTGCTGGGGAACACCCCAGGGCAGGGCTGGAAAACAGAAATCAGACCCATTTCCCAATCTTCTTTAAGATTTACTGCAACAGCAAATGGAAACACAGATCCTGCTCCTCACTATTCCTACTTTCCCTTCAGGAAACGAAAAAAAAGGATAGGACCCCTCAGTATCAGCTTTAATCAAACTAAAAAAAAAAGTTCTCTTAATTTCTCCTTCATGGGTGAGGGAAATCAATTGTAAGCCTATGTACTGATCAGTCAAGGTCTTTACTCATGACTTGTTTGTGAGACAAGCATAGGAAAGAATGGGTTTTAGGAGATGGAATGTTTGTCCCATCACCTTTGGCTTAAAGTAAATGGAAAAGAATGGGAGAAGAAAAGACTCAAGGAAACAAATAATGTAATAGCCAGAGAAAACAAGAGCAAATCCATGTTTAAACTGAAATGACAGTCTGGCACCAACATTTGTACCAAATGCTTCATAAGCACATCAGAGAGTACATGCCCCTTCAGAAGAAATGGAGAATTGGATGTGGGGCAGAGGGAGGTGGAGAAGACCCAGGGGAAGCTGCAAAAGCCACACTGTGGGTTTTATGGTTTCCCATGGAACAGGCTTGCTCAAGACTGCAGCTGTAACATCCAAATTCTCCTCTCTGGTCAACTCTAAACAGCAGCTTGAGCAGCTCAGGAGAGCAGAGAAAGCCTCAGAGCCACCTGAAGTTTCTTGGCTCTGTCAGGGATAAGAAGTGCTCCACACAAATCTGTCTTATTTCCAACTAATTCTGCACAGATACAAACAGCCTATTGAAATTTGAAGGGAATGCAAGGCCATATTTGTTACAGTACAACATCTCTCTGCTTGCAATTTATGGGCAGGGATGGTAAACTGCTTAAAAAAAGGAAAGCCCCTGTAACAGCCTTAGTCCACATCACTTCACCCTCTTCTCACCTCTGACCTCTCCTTAGTAAAGTAACACAGGCCCTCCTTTTACAGCCCTTTGCAAACTAAACACAGTAAAGTGCCATAAAGGATAACAATCAGCATAACTATTTTACTTCCCTCCTAATGTCCAGAACAGGTATTTCTATTAAAGGCTGTAAAATGCACAAGCCATTGAAAAATGAGACAGGGCCAAGAGGATGTAAATCATAAATGCCTGTGCAAAGCCACAGGTTTTGGGTTATGTAATTTACCCTTAACTCCATCAGCCTGCCTGAGGGAGAGCATGAGCAATTGGCACAGGAGCTCAGGGCCACTGTGAAAAATATGCTGGAGAAGTTCTCCACCCACACAGCCTCCCCTCCAATCTGACCCACTCCAAACTCTCTCTCAGCTTGGATCTGTCACATTGCTGTGGACAGGATGAATAGAAACAGGGAGTAAAGTGCAATCATTTCTCTGACAGAAATGTCTGTACAGACCTTAGGATGCAAAAACTCCTCAATTCATATTAAAGATAAATTTCACATGCCTAGTATTTAGGAAAGTCAAGGTATTATGCAATTATACTGCTTATTCATAGAACAGTTTGGGTTGAAAGGGATATTAAAGCTCATCCCATTCCAGGCCCTGCCATGGGCAGGGACACCTTCCACTGTCCCAGGCTGCTCAGAGCCCCATCCAGCCTGGCCTGGGACACTGCCAGGGATCCAGGGGCAGCCACAGCTGCTCTGAGAAACCTGTGCCAGGGCCTCTGCACCCTCACAGGGAAGAAATTCTTCCCTATATCTAACCTAAATTTCCCCTCTTTCACGTTGAGCCCATTACTCCCTGTCCCCTCACTCCAGTTCCTGATGAAGAGCCCCTTCAGATACTGGAAGGTTGCTATGAGGCTTCCACAAAACCTTTTCCTCTCAATAGTGAACTCTCACAGCCTGTCTCCACTGGGAAAGTGCAGAAATGATATCATAACCTCTATTTACAATCTCACTTTCAGAGGATGTTTAAAAGTCAGATTTACCATTCTACCCTCTTTGTAGACACACAGATTTTTACTAAGCACATGCATGAAATATATTGAAAAGTTGTAAATCCAACACCCCTAGGTGGAACTGTGCCCCTGCACATCTACCTCCCATAGCCTGGGAACTGTCTCTTTTTTGGAGAGCCTCCTGAATTTCCTGCCCATTCTGCTTCTGAAGATGAGGACAAAGGCAGAACAACACAAAAAGGAGGAAAAATAAAGTGCAGCTCCCTCCTCTCTGGGACCTGCTTGGCTGTGTGCCTTTTGTAGATGGCTCTGCTCAGGCACCAGGATTTCCCTCACCTTGACAGGGTGTGCAGTGCTTTGTCCTCCCAGCTGGGCAGCAGCCTTTCCAAACACAGCCCTATTATTCCTTGGGCTAAGTGGGATAGCTCATCTCACTTTCCATCAGGGATGAAAATTAAAGGCTGCTGCTTATGCACCACACTTAGCAGAGCTTACATAACTGACAAAGACTGCCCTGGCTCTGCCTCAAAGGGAGCTGGGAGGAATCATCTGTTATAAATAAATCACATGCATGCACACAAAGAGCAGTTCTCACCCAGACTAAACACTTTCCTCTGAGTGAGGTGTCTGCTTTGTGCTCTGTGAGCAGGAAAATCACATGTGCCACACTTCAGACCAAAATGCTCTGCAGTGCAGGAGGCAGGATAATCACTCCAACTATCACAGCCAAAGCCTTCTAAACTCACCCAGTGGCCAAATCCATCTGTATTTCTGCTCATGCACTTCTAGTACAAACCAGGGCTTTGAAAAGCACCTTTTACACTGTTTGTGCTGTATTTTGAAGGGCTCCTTCACTCCAAATTCTCTCTCACCATCCTGGAAGCTGCTCTGCAGTGGTTTCTGCAGGATCCCATGGCATCAGGTTCCAGCAGCTTGCTGCAAGCTCTTCCTACAAGTTCAGCTCCTGATGTCAGCACAGCATTTAATAATTGTCCCACCACATGCAAACTGGACCTCTAGAAAGGCCAGGTGCTTTTGGGTACAACCCACTCCTGAGGAAAGGCTAGACACAAAACAGCATGGCAATGATACTGCTACTTAAAATTGGTGTTGTTTAAAGAAAGGAATTCTTCATTGGAATCTACAAGGCTCCAAATACACACCTCAGCAATCCATCAGTCTTTCCCCCCTCATGTGCCACCATTTTTACAACTCAAGCAATCAGCATCCTGCAGAAGTGCTTTAAATAGGGGTCCAAAGAGAACTCACTGTATGGGGAAGAGGAGTTTTCAAGACAGCCATGAGCCCTCTGGGCACTTCTCATAAAACCCAAAAATAAGGAGATAAAACCTCACTCCACTTTTCCTTGAGACCATGCCATCCTAGGAAAAGTGAAGAGGCTCTTTTGAGAGTTTTACCTACACAAACAACTTTTAGAAATCAATCACAAAGGCAGCAGTGGTGTGATGGGAGCCCTAAGGCCAAGCCTGTGATGGAGAATCCTGAATTCAGGATCAGGGCTTCTGCTTAGCCAGGAGTTCTCTGCAGAGCTCCTAGGCAGGCAAAGGGAAAACTTCCCAAAAACTCAGGCACACTAAGTGTGTGTTTAGCTTAGTGAAACATTACACTGAATTTTGCTGGGACTGCTACTGCAAAGCAAAATACATAAGATCAGATAAGTCTCTAATCACTCTAATCTAATCTCTGAATTGCCTAAATAAAAAAAATACTAGAAACAACAAAACAATACCCACCCCAACACAAGGAGGAAAGGGAAATAAGACATGGATATAAAATGATATAATCCTTAAAACAAATGGCTTGACACATATAAAAACCATTCAGAATCTTGACCAAGTAACAGAGCTCAAGTCAGTGCTCAAAACCATTTGGTTTCTATTCTGTGTCCTCTCCTCTGGTGGAAGAGGTTTGCACTCCTGGCTGTCAGTGTCTGATGCAGCCTCACTCCTACATCATAGACACATTTGCAATTTCATTGTATATATTGGATCCTTACCCCAAAATGAACCACTTGAAGCTGTTGGTTTTCTTCTTGCT
Source organism: Oenanthe melanoleuca (assembly GCF_029582105.1). Taxonomy (NCBI): domain Eukaryota; kingdom Metazoa; phylum Chordata; class Aves; order Passeriformes; family Muscicapidae; genus Oenanthe; species Oenanthe melanoleuca. Next base: position 6,187,829 of record NC_079334.1, read on the forward strand.
GATACAGCAGCCACAAAAATAGTGCCTAATGTTACTTCTTTAAACTAATTTACACTTGATTTAAAGTAACCCCAATTGTCATCATAACTACCTTGTTTGATGAAGGTCATGCTAATTATTATTACACTTATTATCATCTTTAATTTCCTACAGTAGAGTGATGCCCTCATCTCTTTAAATACACTCTGGGATTTGCAGCCATATTATCCCCTCACCTTCTCTAAAAAGTCATTTTACTGTCATTTTCAACATATTGGTCAACTCAGGGATGAGAAGAGAGACAAGTTATTCTACATGGAAGTAGTTAAATTGAAAAGCTGTCTGTAGCTGAACTGCCAGGAGATGAATCAGAGAGATGCTGCTGCTCCTGGTGTAATTGTTAAGGACATTCCCTTCCTTGTTCATCAGGTACCCTACAAACAGTTGATGCTAAAGGAATTGAAGTATTTGATAGTGAAACAAAGTCTATTTTCCAAGCAGCCTTAGCTTCTGGTATATTTTTTTAAGTGTGAAAAGAATGATGCAAAGTCCTCAACAAGAGTACAGTGAGAAGAGTTTACCAGGGGAAAGGAAAACAAAACCAAAAGTAGCTGGAAGGGTACAATGTCCTTTTTCTTCTTTGCTTTCTGTTGGCTGGGAGATTCCCCCCTTTTAGCATCCTCCAACATGGAAGGAACAGAAGGAATTTTTGCTGGTCTGTAGCACCTTTTGCCTGCTGCTGTTCACACATCCCATTGATTTGTTCCCTGTGCAGCAGATGCCAGTCAGGTAAAAATGGAATATTTATCTCTGCAAGGCTTCATCTGAAAAAATCTCAAATCCTGCCTTTTAGCAGGGGGCAAGGAAAAAGCAGCTTCTCTCTCAAAATGAGCATTTCCATGCAAGATTTGGCTTTCTGTCTATCACACCCTCAGAAAATGTTGGTTTTTTGTGGCCCTTATGGCCTAGAAGGATTTTCATTGAAGTTGCATGGACCAGATTCAATGCAGTAGCTGTTTCACATTGTCCAAATAGCATTAAAAAAAAAAATCAAAACACATTAACTTACACTGACCATCAAGAAATACTGAGTCTGCTTTAAAATAATTTTGTATTAAGGGAGAAACAAAACTCAGCTTGGAGTAGAGATATGCAATAGAAAATGGGGGAAAAAAATGGCTCAATAGCAGAACCAATAAATTGTGTCTGGGGGCTGGGGGGGGTCTTCATTCTTGACTAAGAAATATTTTTTCAGTCTGAAACCAAAATTTGCATTTCATTTTCATGTTCTCAAAAGTTTTTGCCCAGTTTCAATTTAGAAAAAGTGGGGTTTATTTTCCCCACAAAGATGTTTCACTTGTAAAAATCCTTCTAAATTTTTTTTTTTTTTTTTTTGCCTTTTAAGTGATTCTTCCATCCCAGCCTAAGTAAAACAATCAGTATTGGGTTGGACCCAAAATCAGAAATATTTGTAACAATTCTGAAATGTGTAGCCTGGATTCCCTAGAAAGCTTGTTCAACAAAGAAAGACACACTAAAAAAGAGTCCTGGGATATGTCAGAAATACAAAAACTCGTTGCCACAGAACCATTGGGCTGTCAGGGATGGAATTAACTATTAAATGAATATTACTCACAAAATTTTTATTAGGCTGGCTATTTCTTTGTGCCCAGGGAAAGCCAGGACATACCATCAGTAAGGGAAATTTCCATGTCTTCTGAAATATATAAGGCAGGATCTGAACAAAATTTTCCCAGCACTGCTGGCAGCACCAACAGCTATTTATTTTGTAATATTTAACAAGAAAGTGTCCAAGTAACCAAAAGCAGATGACAAGATGAAGACCTAAGTGGCTGGAAACAGCAAGCATCAGGAAATTGGCAACAGCAGCATCTGAGATAGCAGCCTTTATAAAGTGTTGGGAAATGAGGATGTAATGTGAGTTTGTGGGATTAAAATGCTCATTGCAAACACTCAGCCCTTCCACAGCAACCTCCAGATAAAGTGTTAACCACAAACTTCATTTTTAAGAGGACTAGATGATCATGGATGATCCCCCAGAGCACAGATCACAATCCACCAGTAAAGAAAAAAGATTCCTAAGTAATTGGATTAAGCACAAATAATTTGAGAGACCAGATAATTCCTTGGCTGCTATTTTTTAATGCCAATGTTACCTTATTCATTTGCATTTTCAAAGCAATACATTCCTATTTAATCTATTACCAGATAGTTTCTCATCAAAATGAGTAAGGAAATTACAGTAGAGATTTTTTCTTTATTATTTTATCAGATTGGCAATATCAAGAAATAATGCAATGTCCCTGGCACCATAAAGTATTCAACATTGTGAATAAAATTCTTGATAAAAGAGCAGTAGAAAGCAGCATTAAGGCCCAGTGCTTTAAAAAAAAAAAAAAGCATGATTTCCAATTATTTAATTTAAAAATTAAATTACATTTGAATCATTTGATTACTGTTTAATAACAATACACAATTCATATCTTTAAAAAAAATCAGATTCTGCTCTCTATGGCTATATATATATATATCTGTAAAGAAAGATTAGCAAATAGAAATTTTCCTCTCCAACCAGCCAATTCTGACACTGCATCTTCATATGGAGAGCTCCTTTCTCAGGTTGCCTCAAGGAGCAAGTCAGCCCTGGGCAACCAGAGTTAAAAAAATTGAAGGATGCTGTAAAAGTGCACTCTGTCTCACTCCCTCTCATTCTTGATATGAAGTTCATCTGATGACCACAAACCTGATATTTCAACCTATATGGAAAATAATTCTCTTTTTTGATTTTTTGGGTCACAGGAAAGATGAGCAGGTGGTTGGCAAAAGAAATATTTGGCACTTGAAGCAGAGCAAGCTGTTCACCCCTTGGTGTCTCTATCCCAGAGGTCAGGAAGTGCCAGATTGGCTTCCAAGAGGCACCACAAGATTCCTGTCACACCCCTTCAAGGGCAGTTTGGACTCATACATTGTATTTAAACCAGTCCAAAGCAGAGTGCTGTGTGAAGAGTTTTTCTGATGAAATTTCACATGAAGTTGTGAAGTGCTACCACTTTGAACAGAAAATAAACCTTGAATTTGTTCTTTGCCCTCTACCTAAAGGCAGTCTTTTTTTTTTTTTTTTCCCTTGCATTTCTAAAACTGAACAAACAAACAAAAAAAAAGAGTGGTGAGAAAAGAAAGATAAAAATGTGAAAAATAAGAAGCTTGGTGTGTGTGAAAAAATTTTTATAAGCCCAGCTGGCTTGTAATGAAAAAATAATTAAAAACCCCACGAATATTTTTGTTGGGAGGGATGATGATACATCCCATTTAATCCTAACAAACAAAAGCTGAGCCACAGTTATCTGGATTAAATGAGACTAATTAAACTTCCTTTTGGACAGACACCACTGTCTTAATCTCCCCACCTGCAAGCTTAAGCAATGTTCCATCTTTTAGAGGTAAAACCTGTACAGAACTCAGAGCTGCCTCCAAAGGGAGCAACTCTCCCAAATCACAGAATGCAGAAGCAGATCTGCCTCCAGGCACTCCTTAATAAGCATTGTTAAATATTAGCCAGCCAAGATTATATATTTATTATATGTATATATAATATATATTATATATAAAACCTCACATATTCCCTCCCCCAGCACTGAATTCAACCGTATGTAATTCTACAACTCCAAATACAACTTGGAGGTGTAGATGAGCTAAAAGAGTTTGTCTATAATCAGAACAGCTGCTCCACAATTGAATCTCTGTCCAGAAAAGTGCATAAACCTGGGAGGAAAAGCTGTCCCACAAAATAAAGACATGTGCAATGAGCATTACTCAGTAGGCTGCCAGATCACAGCAAATCCCTGGGAAGGGTTTTCATTTCATCCACTCCTTGTAAACACAGGCAGGCATTGAAAACACTGTAAACTCAAAGAAAGAAATTTAAATCAAATCTTTGAAGATTTGGGGAGATATTTGAAGACTAAGGTCACCCACTCTCAGCTTTTAGAGATGCTTGGTGTACACATTTGATTACATTTCTGGAAAAACTGAAAAGCACTAAATGAGGATGTACACTATGCATTGCAGATTTTAATCTTTCCCCTCCTTCCATAGAAAACAGCTTCTAGACTGCAGGAGATGTGGGCTAATTTATGCCACTCAGGGCTCAATCTTTTCCTGTTCCTCTACCCAGGATCCAGTTGTACATTTAGAAAAGCTTTGTGCCACATAAGCTCTTAAATTAATCAAATTTTCTGATCTAGTCTTTTTATACTCTCTACTTGGAAACATCATTTTACCTGGCTCCATATATTGAATTCTGCTTCTCAAATCTCAGTTAATCTCATAAAGGCACACTGCTCCTAAGTGTTCCCTCCTCTCACTTAATTAATTTTTAATGCTCAAAAAATTGCAGCTTTCAAAGAAGGCAATTAAAATGATTCATCCAAAAAAAAAAAAAAATATCCCCAGCAAATGCCCTTTCAGGATGACTCAACTGCTTGTATTTATTATATTTGCTCAAGTCAATGAGGGGAAACTATTTTTGAAGCTGGAAGACAAAGTTACTAAACAGAAAGAGGATTTATGACAAAACAGCCACGTTGCTCAGCATTTTTTGATCCAGGAGAAAGTAGCCAAGGCATGACATCCAAATTACAGAGAAAGCTGAGGGATCACTGGGGAGGCAATAAGGACATGGATGTGCAGGAGTCTGGGATGGGGCAAAGGGATTTACCAGAGTTTGGATACTTCCCCAGGCAAGCTGAGACCCAGAAGTTTTCCTCACTTATCCACCCCATGAACCCATCCCACAGGCTCTCTGGACAATAACTAGGCTGCTCCTTGGGCTGGAGCAGCTTGCTGTGAAGGATGGAAGCACTGAATTGGAGAGTAACTATTCCAAAGCCACAACAGATGCTCACACTGACTCCTGCTCTGCCTCAGGCACTGCAAAGTCAAATCCCTCTTGAGTCTGAATCCTTGTTTTTCCTTCAAGGACTAAATGCACTGGGGGATAAATGCCTGATTTAGGGAGTTCTTTGGTTGTGTCTCTCTCCTTGCCATTTTTTTCATCCCTCCTTATGCTCCTTATTCATTCTGAAAAAATAGGACTGTCTGCTTCTACAGTTTCACAGTTTAGTGTGGCTAATCAAGTGTGGGATAAGGGTGGATTTGATGAAGGGGATCCTTGAAGGTCAGCTAAAGATGCTCCATTTAAAAGAACTCTGCATCCATGTGAATCCCTATAAAGTTAACCCAAGCAAACAGAGATGGTTTTTAAAAGCCAGACCTTGTCCAAAATGATGTGGTTGCACTGGTTCAGTGCCAGCTTCAGGCAAAGCTTCCACCTACTGAGTGATCAAACCCAACTCTGGCTTGATTTTCACCATGTTTCCTTCAACACTCATCCCCTCAGCCTTCAAGGGGATGCCCAGAACTGAAAACAGTCCCAAAAGCTGCCACACATCCAACCTACATACAGACACTTGCATCCTCTTATTTAATAGAGGCTAACTTCATTTTTATGGGCTCTTTTAGAACAGCAGGTTATCAAAAATCACTAGTGAAATCTTTCATCTGTGGTGGACTTGTGATGTTGGAATAAAATTACAGAACTTTACAGAAAATTGCAGCACTACCTCTTCATAAAGATGAAGCCCTAACATGTTTATGTAATTCCCCAATGATAATAGGTAAAAATAGCTTAATGGGAAAGGAATGACAGACACCAAAGGAAGGGTCACCTTCAAGATAATGATTGGGACTGGCAGAGTCATCACAGCCTCAAAGTGAACATCCTTGGGTAGGAGAAAGCTAAAACACCTCACATGTTGTCAATTCTTATGTTTTGAGCAAGCAAATAAAGCACCCAAATAATTTACACCTCTATGGCAGTAGGTAGATTATAGCATATGACTAAACAAGGCAAAATATCAAGAAATGCTAAAAAGACAGGAAGAAAAAAAAAATCCAGATTTGTTTAGAAGAATAATATAATGTTCTATTTCACCATGTCCAAGAGAACATGCAGCTAAGATTCCATATAGCAAAAGCTGAAAAAAGCCCATTGCACAATGATAAAAGCATCCAGTCTCCTGATTTATTAAAAAATGTAAATTGTTCTAAAATAACATGCAGGAGGATCTAATTCCAAGGCCTTAGTGAAGATAACTGCTCACCTCACTCATCATTATTTCCACTAACTTTATTTTCTTATTTAAAATGAGAGAAAAGGCTGGAAGAATTTGTTTGGTTACTGTACACAACCATGGCAAAGTCTCTTAAGATTTGGCATGTGACTTACAAACTTTCTGACTCTTAGTTTACCTAATAATAACTTTTAGGAAAAAAACCAAACTTGATACTTAGCACATATTCAGGTGCAAAACTGGGCCTAGGCCTATGCCAAGGAGGTGAAAATAAGTCTTATTTTGTACAGCAAGTGTTGTTAGTAAGCATTAAATTATCCTCTTAATTAATCAATTATTTTAATTGCTGTATGGATGTCAAATCTTGATGCTCATTAAAATTCTACTCTCTAAATAAGCATCACTGCAAGGAAAGTAGAATTCAGTGGGGCACTGGAGTCATCCAGAAATATTTTCTAAATATAGGTATAGCTGCCACCTAAGTGGCCAAATTCCTACATGAGTTTCAGCAGCATGATCCAAGATAGATCTGTAAGTTAAAAATAGAAGCAGTGAAAAGAAAGAACAGGAATGAGCAGGCTGCAATGGAAGTGGAGAGGGAAAGCAGCACAGCCATCCTTGGAGGGCCCACTTCTCCTATAGGGGACCAGGAGTGCAGTGCTGTTTTATAAGTCGTAAATTCTCAAGGAAACCACATTATTATAATGCACATCTATATAATAGGTGCTTACATGAAAAGGAAATATCCTCAGCAATTGCACTAGAATGATCTTTATGGGTCCCTTCCCAATCCAGTCTATTCTATGATCACATCATTTTTAGTTCATCTCAGAGCTAAAGAATAACAGAAAAAACCAGAAGTGACAAAACAAGTTCTCTGCAGTTTGGTAAGCCTATGAGAATTAAAGTGCAGATTTTTTTCCTCCACAGTGTTGGCAATGGTGCCAGGACAGGAGCAGAGTCACCCAACTGGAAAAACAACAAACAAACAGGCTATTTTTTTCCCCCCTTATCCCAAGCTATCTGTTATGATAGAGCTGCTTTAAAACAAATCCAGAGGGATTTCAGGAGGGCCAGAGAGGATGAGGAGGAAACAGCCATCCTGTAATCACAGCTGGAATCTAGGCTGGAAAGCTGGGATGTGCTTGTGGGATCTCAGCAGTAACTAACATGCAAAAAGGACATTTCTCAGCAGTTTATACCCAAGTGCTCATAATCTGTTCTAGCTGTACATGTGTTTAGCCTTCTAGTGGAAACTGGGAAATGCAGGAAGCTCCCATAATACTCATCCCAGTGCTTCACCAGAGTACAAAATCCTAGGAAAGCACTTGTAACAAACAGAGTTCAGGCTCAGAGCAGCAGAAGCTGCTGCTAACAGCACACCACAGGCAGATAAGAGACCATGAGCATCTCCAGAGATGCCCCACTCCCACACTTGAGCATTTCTGTGCCCACAAGCCAGGAAGTTTTTTATTGTCCATGTCACAGAATAAGTTGGCAGATTACCTCACAGGCTTTGGCAATCTGAAAATCCCTTCTTTGAACAAGAGTTAAGAGCAAAAATTAAGCTAAAACCTTGAAAGGATTACAATTATTTCATTAATACCAGGTCTGAATTTCAAAATTAGATGCAAACCTCAAACTTCCACTCTACCCATGCTGAGAGCACTTGGATTTCATGTTTCAAAGTCCAATTAGAAAACATGTTTGCTGTCCCATAATATAGATTGTACTTTTGTGGCATCTGGAAAGAAGGGGAGGAAAAATAGAATATGGACATAAAAGGAACACTGTCTCAATTTAGCAGATTCAAGCATAGAAGTACCTTGTTCTGAGTGCAAACTTGAAGATGTTCTCTTTTCCCATGATTTGTATAGCAGGGTTATGTGAAGTCTCTCAAAGTCAGCCAGCTCCTGACACACATTTGTTTTTGAGAGAAGCAGCAGAAAAATCAGAGAGTGAAAACTCCAGTGCTGCTGTACAAAACTGAGCATCAGGCAAGGTGAGAAATGACACCTGATGTCACACACAAACACTGACTGCTTATTGGGACTAGTCACACCCTCCTGGCTCAATTTTACAATTCAGAACCAGGTGCCAATCTTAAACCCACCAACCTTTCCCCACCTGGCTCAATGGGCACCTTTTCCATTTTATACCAACTCAGAAAGTGCCTCTCCCACCACAGACACCTGCCCAAGAGCTCATTTTTTTCCATCAAAATGTTGGAGTTGGTCTCCACATATTTTTTATTCATTAATTCATTATACACACAGGTATATTACACAATGAATAGAGAACAGTTTAAACAGGATAATCTTTAAGGTCCCTTCCAATCCAAACCATTCTCTGACTAACTCCAAGTGCAGTTTTCTTTCACAATTCCCTGACAAGGTTCTGTAGCACTGGTAAAGGAACAGTGATAGAAAGCTTGAAGCAAGCTTCTCAAAAGGAATCTGTGGAAAATTCCCTGTGACACTGGAGCCCATGGGCTCAGTCCTTATCAAAGACATCCCCATGGTGCTACACAAACAACACAACTGTGTGCACAGTAGCCTGGTTACTGACAGAGAGAGAGAAATACTGCTGGGATTAACTTAGCACAGGATAAAAGCCAGCTCCATTTCCTACCAAACCCTTGATTCTATTTTGGATACCCCTCTGACAGTAACTCTCCACTGACCAGCCCCAAGGCAGGTGCCTGCTTGCAGGATTGTGCTGACTTGCTTCTCACACACCAGCACCTGGCCACAACAGGAAAAACCAGCATGACCAGGCATGTCAGCAGCTTTGGGGACACACAAACACATTTTAGGTCCTGTGCTAGTGCACACTGTGCAGTCAGACTCAAAGGGGAGCCTCCAAAACACTCCTCACCCCTCCTGGCACCCTGCAGTGCAGTCCCCTTCATCTTGCTCTGGGACAAGGTGTCAGCCACCACAGGGACACTTCATACAGCTGTGTCCAGGAGCTTCCTCTCCCTCAATAAAGGGCACACCTGGAGCACCAAACACATCCCAGCTGCCAGTGTGTCTGCAGGGAGAGCTCTTTGATTTAGTGGATCAGCTGGCACACACCCAAACCCCAAACAACATTCAGCACCCCATTTTCCTGATGCAGCACCTGCAGATCCCAAAGGGACACCCCCTTCCCAGTTACTGAGGCACAGGCCAAGGGAATGCCTGAGGTAATACCTCAGATATCCCATCCCTCCAACAACCAGGCACCACCATCCTCCTCATCTCTCACTTAATGAAAGGAGACACAGAATCATGTGTTGGTGTGTGTATAGAGGCTCTGCCAAAGACAAAATAACCCATGTGGCACACCCCTCTTGGCTCTGTATTTTGGTTATGTATGCCTCTTCTTTATCTCTGATCTACAGATGATCAGGACAGACAAGTTAATAGAGTAACTGTCTCCAAACTAATCCTGAGCTATCAAGATACACAACACAGAAAGACTTGCAAGCTGCAAATAAACTGTGCCAAGAAAGCAGGACTCTGTCCATAGTGGGGGCAAAAGTTGGCTGCATTTTAGTTTCAGCTTCAGCATCTGCTTTGCAGGGCAGGAAGAGAATTCTTCCCAGTGCTAAGACCCTCAAGAAGATAAAACCTGTACTGATGGCTTTGGTCTTCCCTTTTAGATCAACAGTTTGAACACTCTTTATTTAAATACAATAAAGTAGGAGAAGAGGTGATGTTTCAGATAGAACTGAATGAACAAAGCACACAGCAGCCCCTGTAATCCCTCCTGCTGGAACTGCAGTTTTTGTAGGAGAGAGCTGCTTGTGTTTCTGCACCAGCTATGCTGCTCTCCTCACTTACAGGACTTGGCACAGCACTTCCAAGGGAATACTGAAATAAAACCCTTTGGGCCCCTGAGTTGTGCTGGCTGGCAGGACAATGCCCAGATGCTGCTGAAGGCAGCAGGCTTGGCACTGCCCTCCCATCCTGTCACAGCTTGCCAGGAGCTGAGCACAGGTAGCATGCCCATGGCAGCACTCCTGGCTGGCCAGGAGCTGGTCAGCAGCAGGACATCCCAGCAGGGAGCTGCTTGGAAAGCATTCCTTCAGGAGGCCACTGGTACACCCAAACAGGGCCTTACACTGTTGCTGCTTCCAGAAGTGCTGAAGCAATAATTTACTAAGTGTATCTCACACATATTTATAGCTGTGTTGCCTGACCCCACAAGCTATGGGGGCCAGGGGGAAGGAATAAAAGAAAATCTCATTCTTTTCTTGGGAACAAGTGAAGGCCAGTTGTCTCATCAAATTTCATCCCTTAACAGTATGCCTGTTCCCTCAAGGAAATTTCTAATTGCTCCTCAATAATAGCAGTCCTTGGCTTCTGCAACATTAGTGAGTAATTATGCTGTAAATTTTAGGAGCTTCTTCAGGGAAGAGTGCCTATCTTGCTCTGAAAAAACCCTGAGTAACCCAAATGAGGGACTGTTACCATGCACCATTTGCCACTGAAATGTGTGACAAACACCAGACAGTGAGGACAGCACCTGCAATGACACTGCTGCCTCTTGCCTCTTGTTTCTCACAGCACAGGGACAGGTTTGGATAACATTGATTAACAAAGCTCATCATTTCTAGACAAAAGTCTCTTGATAATTAACCATTGATTTTATTTATTGGGCCTCTGGCTCCATAAGTTGATTTTCTCCCTTACACACCATCACCTACACTCATCTACTCCACAGAGCCTAAATTCTGAAACCAAATGGGAAAAAATGTATATTGGCAAGCTGAGCAACCACAGACAAGCACACCCCTCATCTTCTGTCTTTTTAGAGAGGCAGAATTGAGAGTTATTGCCTATCTCTGCCAGAGCCTGATCTCAGTTAAGAGCCAGCACTCGAAGCAAAGGCAAGTACTCATTCCACAAATGTCACACTCAGGGTCTCCAGATCAGTGCAACACCACAAGCTGGGCTAAACAGTAAAATCACTCAAGTGTTGAGCTATGGGAATAACTGTGTGTAAAGCAAGAGGCTACAAGATGTAGCCTAATGTCCAATAAGATCTCAGCAAGTTATATCTGATATTTTGCAGGCACTGTACTGCAGGAATCTCTTTGCCATTAAATTCCAACTAATTAAGAGAAAATGACTTTTTTTAAAGCAGCATAAGACTCCTGTGGTTGCCTATCACAAGGATGCAGCAGAGGTGTACGATCTGCAAAACAGTTGATTAATTTTGCCCAGCACTCCACTTTAATTACAGGACAGCCTTAAGGCTAGTATCAAATCCTTATTAGCAGACTCTGGATAATCACAGGCTGAGTTCTGGGAGTTCTGCCTCTGCAGCAGTGGGGACAGGAGGCCATGTGAATGCCTCTTTAGTTCATACCTATTTCACTGCTGTGTAGGAGGTGCAGGGCTGCTGAACCTCCTGCATTTCTCCTGCCCTTGCTCTTTGGGACAGCTCCTGAGGCTGGGCAGGTGCAGCCAGCAGAGGAGCTGGGAGGGAAGAGGTTAAACAGCCCACCCAAAGCTGGGGCTGTGGCACAATCCCTGTTTTCTGCCAGCCCTCCCCAGTGCCCACACTGATGCCTCCAGAAATTGCCTCCTTTCAACAGAATGATTTGACATTTATGCCAAACATGTGCTTGCCTTACCTGTAGGCATTTTCTGGAACATGGAAAGTTTTCCTCTTTGGGAAAGGCAGACTGGCCTTGCTCCAACTCAGCATGCCCTCAGCCCCTCTGCTGCCAGAGCCCACTGCCTCTGCACATGGACAACACACATCACAAGGACTTAAATGTCAGTGCACATCTTCCATAAGGACTTCCAGGCAAATGTGTGATTAAAAGTAGATATTCAAGCAGAAGATGAATATATTATGTCCTCAGGCTCCTTAAGTCATGATCCATATTTATAATGCAAGGCTCAGCCTTCTGTTGAATAATTTCATCCTTTGCCTGCCCATTCTTCCCTCCCACCCCCATATGTAGACACTCACCACAAATGCATATGTAACATTTAAAGTGAGCAATTATTCAGCCCAAAGGCAGAATATCCTTGGGTATGTGCATGCTTAGAGAGGGAGCTTAATTCTGTAATTGTCATGCAAGGTTTGCAGTAGCAAACCCTGTTGAGATTAAAACACCTTACTCAGCATGAATAAAGGGGCTGGGGCACACCATGGCAAGCAAATCCCAGACTGTAGTAGCCACAATCATTCCAACACTAAGTAAATATTTTCCTTCCAAGCAGAAGTCTCTGATTGAAGTTCCTGACTTCTACTCTGAAGAACTGACCAAGAAAGGTGATGCTTTATAAATGAATGAGAAGCACTTGAAAACATTTGACAGCCACGGAGTTCAGAAATCATACAACAAACCCCCTAAAAGTATCACAAACACTGCTTTTCAACTAATGTTATCTCCCCTCTTATCTGAGGTCATCTTTCTCAGCAAGAAGCACTGCCATTGGATGATTTGAAGTCAGAAATTTGGTTAGAATTTGGAGCATTTTGACCTGTACCTTAGAAATACAAACCTGCATTTCTTCATGTGCCTTTCTCAGGACTGCAGATTTCATTATAGAAGAGGGAGAGGACAAATATCACTAGAAAGGATTCCACACTACCAAACAGACAAGAACTGCAGTCATTGCAGCTGGGAAATGCAGCTTTTACACCCAAGTACATGTATGTGCACATACATGCAGGCAGCCACTTCTAATTCATCATAAAATCAGAAGATTTTTCACTAAATTGAACACTCATCTTTAGTAACCCAATTCTGGAAATGGAAATTCTGTCAGCAGCCTCAAAGTAACGTGCTGCAAACAATGTTTCTTGACAGGACCCCATCTTTTGCCAAAAAACTTTATTAAAAAATTCCTAGCAGGTCTCATCACTCTCTGTACCTCCCCTAAAACCTGCCCTCCAATACACAAAAGGAGCAGAAAGCACAGGGAGCCTGCACACAGCATTGTCCCATGGGCTCCACTAACCCAGGAGTAACTTCCATGGCAAATTTATCACCTCAGACTTAATCCCACATAATCAGTGTCAATGAAATGCATTTAGTTAACTGGGGAATCCTCCCATGATATTTTACAATCCAAATCCCTTAGTCAGACAGAACTGTAAGTCACAGTGACACTGCTCTGCAGAAGAAAAAAGTCACAGCTGCAATGATGGGTGTCACATTCTGGGGGCTGGCAGAGCCAAGAACACCACCCATGGAGCAGAGTATTTGAAAATTTAGCTCTTCAGCTCTGAGCAGGTCCTCAAGACATCATTCAAAGCAGAAGGACAGGAAATAAAAATGACATTTATATCACCAGGCAGCAGAGGTGGGAGAGTGTGAACAGAGATGGGCAGAGTCTTGTTGAAGAAGCTACTGACTTCTTGCTTTATTAATATCATTGCTCAAAAAGACAAATGGAAACTTCTGCCCCATACTCATTGCTCCTGGCTTAGCAGAATCACCTTGACTTGTCTTCTTTTCCCCATCCACCTCCAAAAAATAAAAATCACGACCTCCTTTCATAAGGAATTTCCCCACATGCCCTGATCAATCAGCAGGATGCAACCAAGCTCACCCAAGTTGTCCTCCCATCTCTCTTGTCCACAAGGAAAAGAGAAAATAAACAGAATTATTGGTCTTGATCTGCAGCAAATTAGCTCAGCCCTGTAGCAGAAAAAGGAAGCCAAGGCTACACCAGCAGCCACTGCAAAAGACACACAAAAAAAGGTATTCCTGAGGCTGTAGCCCAATCCCTCCCTGAAATTTTTTCTTATTCAGAATGGCTCCAATATTCCATCCAAGCATTCATGTCTGCCAGCAAGACATGCAAGCCACAAAGGGCTTGAGCTGCTGAATTTTCACAGGGCAAAGTCAGGCCCCTAGAATTTTTAGTTCCTCACCAGTAGATTTCCTATGAGCAGATGGATGGCAACATCCAGAGTCAGATGTATTGACTTGTTCTGCAATCCAAGCACTACTGTGAGGGCTAGCCTGCATCACTTCTTGCACACTGCAGCATCTCACACCAGTGATGCCTCATTTCTGTCACTCCCTGCAATTGCAGCAGAAGAAATCTGTTCCTAAGCACAATTTAGAAGAAAATCAGCACAAAAAAGCCTCTTCTGTAACTCAAGCTAAATTTCTGTGTTATGGTGATACATTTTGCTGCTGGAAAAAAGAAACCCACAAGACTGCATTTCCATGAGCTGTGCCCTCTTGTTTGGCCTACAGAGGTTTGCATTTGCCATCTCACGACACACAGGACATGTGCTGTACATTTCTACTCAGTTTTATATTGCAGGATTCCTTGCTGCTGTGCCACATTCCTAGAGCATCATTTGAGCCTGGTCTTTATTTGGAGTGGCAGGTACAGGAAGCAGTCCTGCAGAGATACAGGAGAACATCTGCATCTGAGGCTTGCTCCTGCTTTGTCATTATGAATATATAATATAGCCCTGGGAAGGGAGGAGACCAGAGCATCCCTGCAAGTGTGCTTGATGGGGTGGGTAAATCTTGCCTATAACAATATTTAAGAAGCTGATGTACTCATGACACACTAGTAATAATTTTTGGAGACAGTTTAACATTCAGGAAATGCCAGATGAGGTGGGGTGGAAGCTCACCTTGAAAAGCCAAGTGGTGACACCTGAGCTACAGTGTGCCAAATTGAACAAGGCAATTGCAAATCATTTCTTAACTGCATCCAGGCTACCATGACAAAACCATTAGCAATGGCTGTGGACACATTCCCACCAAGGGGCTTCTCTGTGCCTTCCACAGCATCCCACTGCTCACAAACCAGCTCCATGTCAACTTCACTGCCTGCCACTGGCTTTTCTGGCTGACATTTCCAGGATAGCTCTCAAAGAAGAGATTTTTCCCTGGATAAAGCCCTAGGGACCTCCAAAGAGGAGCTTCTCTTGAGGGTGCTGCTGCTTTTTCCATCTGCTCCTGGGAACCCTGGTGCAACCATGAACCTGCTTTGCTCCCCACCCTCATCCTGGTGCAAACCTGTTCCCTTCAAGTGCCAACCTGGGGGTTGAAAATGCCTCTGGCAGAGCCTCCAGGGGCTGCCAGCACCTTTGGTCTCATTAGGGGGATTCTGCTGCTCTGTGGGGCTCACACAGGCTTCACAAGAGGATGCAGAAATACACAGTGATGCCACAGAAAGGGAAAGTGTACACAGACAGCTCACAAAACAGAACTCACATCAGTCATCAACTCCTCACATACATGGGGAGCTGTCAGACCACAAAACAACTGAGTCTCTACCACCAAGAGCCAATCCTAGGGCAGGGAAACAAAGACAGGGCAGCACAGATCTCAGTCACCAAGCCCACCAGAGCAGTGCAGGTAAGATCTACCCAACATCCATGTCCTTAAGGAAAGTTTATGGCTAGTGTGAGGACTGTTTGACTTCAGACCCCAAAAAACAAATTTAAGAGCAAATAAACCTCAAAATGCCAAATACACACAGAAAATGTTCAGCACCACATGTGTTAGCTTATACTCAAGGCAAACCAGCTCAGCTAAAGTAGACACAAAGCTCCAAAACCAGCCTGGGATTTAAGGCTCACAACCTGCCTTGACTCATGAAATATCCAGTCCTCTTCAGGCTGACCAGAGTAACTGGATACCCTGAGAAAAGCTGCTTTTGTATTTCCTGGACTTTATGGAGTCAAAATCATTTCACAAGTTTTACTGGGATTTCATGCTTCTTCATTAAGGAAGGACCTAAAATGCCTTTTAAAAAAATTCCCCAGCTACACAGGAGATGAAACTCCTGTTAAAAACCCCCAAACTTATCCCAGCTACAAACACCCAAGTTATTATTTTAATACTTACATTAAAACAAACTTTTTAAAACATTAAATCATATTTTGATTTAGAAGCCTTATGTTTTTGCCAGGACTGTATAAAATGTGGTTGCCTCCAGGCAAAATCTAGAGGAAGGAGAGATCCATTCTGGAGAGCTGATGGGTTTTCTTGCCATATATCAAGATGTATGCACTGTGATTCCTACAATACATTTTCAGCCAAAAGCTGAATGATGGAGATGGAGAACACCATGGCATCAGAGCATCTTTGGGTTATTTCACCACACACTGTACAGTATTCTAACCTTGCACAGTCCTTTACCCATGAAAACAGAGTTTATCCTAACTCAAAATATATCTAACTTCTGATACACTGAGTTAAAATGTGCTCCCCTTTTTTAAGTCATTACTGGATTTTTCAGGCAGTTCTGCTTCACAAAATTATTTTTCCTCATTCAATTATATATTCACTAAAACAAGCTAAAACATCATCTAGATTCAATTATTTCAGCAATCTATTACTTCTCAGAGTTCAAAATATTATTTTAAGAGAATCTGAAGCGTGAGGTTAGATCATTTACTGAATCCCCTCAAGATGCAATCAGAAGACTCAAAGTTAACTTTTGCTATTATCTGGGCAAATCTCACTTCCCCTTTTTATGAACTTACTCTTCAGAGCACCAATTAGCTAAAAACACTCTAACCACTAGAAAAACTTGTCAGTGCAGTTTGTCAGGTTTCCTACAGGTCTCATTTATTTTAGACAGACATTAGCTAAGTGCCCCAGAGCCCTTCCCTCTGCACACCAACCTGTCCTTTTTGCAGCCCCCTTTTTTTTTTTTCCTGTGTTAAACATCCCTGGGGAAGTGGCTTCTCATTTGCTAAGCCAAAACTCATCAACACCCACGGAGTCCAGGACAAGGCTCAGATGGATTTCTCAGGACCCACTCCCTTACCTTGCTGCTGGATGCCCCTGGAAGCAGGGCAAAAATAAAGTTCTCTCTAATCTCCTCCAAATGGAAAGATTACACCAGAGGTGCCACTGTCTGACTGGTGTTTCTGAGAGTGGTACAGTGTTTGTCAGGGAGATGCTCTTAAAGATCTGAAAAGGTTTGAAATGGAGCTTTTGCTGTCCTTCCACAAGAAACCGCTTCTGAACCTGTTCTTCATATACTCTTGCTATAAGGGAAGACTGAGGGAATTGGGATTGTTCAGCCTGGAGAGGAGAAGCTTTGGGGTGACCTCACTGTGGCCTTGCAGTGCCTGAAGGGAGCCACAGGAAAGATGGAGAGAGACTCTTGACAAGGGCCTGGAGTGACAGGACAAGGGGCAATGGCTTCACACTGACAGAGAGCAGGGTTAGATTGGATATTGGGAAGGAATTGTTCCCTGTGAGGGTGGTGAGGCCCTGGCACAGGGAAGCTGTGGCTGCCCCTGGATCCCTGGCAGTGTCCCAGGCCAGGCTGGATGGGGCTCTGAGCAGCCTGGGATAGTGGAAGGTGTCCCTGCCCATGGCAGGGCACTGGAATTGGATGATCTTTAAAGCCCCTTCCAGCCCAAACCATTCCATATTTGTGTATTCAAACACCAGCTTCTGAGACAACATATTGCTCTACTTGCAGGCAAACAAAATATTCCCTACCAAAGGAGGGCAGGGCCATCCTTGAAAACATCAAGCATACCAATTTGCAAATGCTACTGGCATTGCAGTTGTCTGAACATCCCTTAAGTTGAAAGCCCCACACAGAAAACCAGTGAAAATTAGTCCTTTGTCTTGATACTTTTTCAAACAGTCCCTGAATTAGCCTTTGATTAGCACATCTATCTTCAGTAAGTAACTACAGCATTCAAGCTGAGCAGTGCAGAGATCTACCTTTTGTTTCAGGGGTTGCTAGCAGAAATTCAGGAAGCAGGTGTGCCTCAGCATCACCCACAGGATGGAGGCAGCTCAGATGGTTCTTCTGCCTGGCCTCCTCTAGTTGGAGCATTTAAGCATTTCTCAGTAGTGGAAGTCTCACTTCCCAGCTGTGCAACAAGCATAATGACACCAGGCTTGATGGGATCCAGGGTGCAGCTTCCCCTGGACTGAGACACAGCCTGGAGACACAGCAGCTGGCACTGCTGTGGGGCTGCACTTGGAAACACAGGCAGCCAAAACCCTATGGTTGTGCAAACATCACATCTCCACTGGAAATGCATTTTTAAAAAAGCACACAAATGTTTTTAGGTGCTGGGAGTATTTCAGGCATTTTTGATGAAGAAGGATTTTTTATTATTTGACAGACAATAAGCTTGCACCAAATTTAAAAAAATTGTTGCAGTCCTTTTGCCATTTACCTAACTACATTTTTCTGGGTTGCCAGACATATCTTAGCTTAAGATAAAGATGCCCAATGATCACCCTCTTTGTTTTCACCTTACTCTACAAAATCCAGTACGTGCAACACAGCACTATTCATGTGGGACTCAATACCCTGAGTAGAAAACTTTAGTCCAATAGACTCAAAAATTGTTTTTCAGTTCCATTACTGCCTCCAAAGAGGCAAACATAACCTCATTTGTTCCACAAATACTAATGTAATTTGGCTTTGATCTTGTTCAGACCAAGATAAAAGGTATCCTTTAAATTACATTCATCGTTGTTTTAACTCACTTTTAAACATAAGGCAGGTTTTGCACAACCTCACTTTAAGCATTTTACACATCTAAATAAGGAGGACAAAAACCTCAGCTACCTCTCCCAGAGCATGCCCTCACCAAACTAGGGACTCCAAGGACAAACAGCTCCTTGAACCCTTCTACAGACAAACGGAAAACCCCACAGAGAATGAAATTATTCCTCCTACAACAGAAGTCCAAAATGACTCGCCACATTTACCATTCCAACAACAGAGAAAGCTCCAGGAATTTTTAGTTAGAATAGGTTGTTCCCACTGCTTTGGTTACAGGAGGAAGATAAACATCCATTTAAGAACAACTTTATTCTTAACTTTTTGTCAAGCAAATTTAGGATTAAAGTCAGCCCTGGCTTTTTAATACAGGCAATTACTTAACTGACCAAAGTTAATTCCTCTCCTACTTCCAGTGCTTGGTCTACAAATGTTTCAAGAGTTAACATTAAGACCACATACAGACAAGATTTCCCTTGAAACATGTATGTTCCAAAAAAAAAAAAACCACACCAAAAAAAAAAAAAACAAACCACCATGTATTTTTAAAAAAATCACTTGAAAATAGTCCTTTGTTTTGTAGTCTACACATATGTTTGGCACAAGCCAAACAAGCTACAGTAGCATCAAGAGTTCAGACTGCTGAAGAGATGAAGAACAGACCTTCCCTCTTCCCCTGTGCACTGAAAACTACATAATTAACATTTGACAGTAGCTGCCTGCTGGTATTCTGTCTCCAGAGACGCAGCAAGGCAGAACCCACAGCCTCCTGCTGCTTGGCCCAGTCCTGCATCCCAACCCCAGGTCCAGCACGTAGAATTCAGCTCAACCTTCACCTGCAGTCCTCAATAGATCCTCAAGGACTGAGCTGCAGAACAAAACCCTGAACTGAGTCTAAACTGAGCAGAATCTCATCCTTATGGACCATTCAATTGAGGATTTCACACACAGCATGCCCTACCCATGCACTAGTCTGACCAAATCCAGTCCTTTTTTTGGAGGTGGGGGGATAATTACTGATGCTTAATGCAACATAGCCAGGTTTCATACATTTTATAATTAATCTGTGTCAAAAGATATAAAAGCCATACACATCTATGTGCAACTACTGAGAAGTTAGGCACACTGCATAGATTTACACAGTGCCAAAAAAGGTATTGCACTACTTATGTGGAAAAACTACCAGAAGGCAATTTATTGGAGCAGCAGCCATAAAGAGTAGGGCATTTTATTGCCTTCAGCAAAAGCCTTTTGCCTTTTCCAGCCATGAAAAGGTCAGGCACCTCCCACATTTTAAATAACTGAGCAATAATCTCCCTTTAAAGCATGTAACTGTATCAGACTTAAACTCCTTTTAAATGAAAAAAAAATCCCAAACCTGCAGTAGTGTCCTAGGTTACAATGTAAAGATGTGCCCAAAGAGATGTATTCTATCACCAGCTGCTGAAACCAGATGGAGCAGTGATTCTCATCTCTGTGGGAGATATCCTCTGCTAATGGGCCAGCTGTTAAAACCAGATGGGACAATGTTCTTTATCTTTTCCACAACCTACCCTTCCTCCAGGAGATATCTTCTGTTAATGGGCCACTGAGTCCCACTGCATGACTGATAAAATTACATCATCCCATTGGGAGATGCTCCACCCAGGAGGAGGAGCCAAACATTTCCTATCTAGGTAAAAATTGAGATTTGGAACACCAAAGCTGCCCTTACCCACTGGTTTCCAGAGGACAAGAGCTACCAGACCATTCTACAGGATCACTACTTGAACAAGACCACTTCACCTGGACTGCTACCACCAGCTGGGTGTCAGGTTCCATTCTGACTGTCAGTGTTTTTTCCTTAGTATTTTATTTTTATCTTTTTTTTTTTTCCTTATTAAATTGTATTTTAACTTAGAGTCTCTCATTGGTTTTGATTTCAAAACCATTACAGTAGTTTTCCCAAGTCCCCTCTGGGTGACTCTAGGCTCAGCAAGGCAAGGCACTTACAGCAGTGCTGCATTTGGAAGCTCTCCAGAACCACGTGTGACTGAGAACACCAGGTTATCTTCTCATAATATCTCCAAGTAAACAGCACTGCAATGTTACTCACACAGTGAATTATGTTCTGAGGTACACAGAAGCAAACGTGCCCATGCAAAACCTCAACTGCATAAAAACCTGTGGTTTAACCTGCTCCCAAGGCTCAAACAATCCAACAGCCTCTATTATCCTGCTAATTGATCTCACCCTTTTCTGCAGAGCCATAAACTCAGCTGACAGACTGGCAACTTGCTGATCCAAGCACTGGATCTCCCCTTGTTCTTGTTTGAGCATGACTTTGTCAGTGTGCAGCCTCATTTCCAGCTTGTGAAACTGCAATAACTAAACACACGTACGTGAGGGACTTGTCAAACAAAGCAGCCTGGAGAATTATCAGAGTGGAAATCAAGTGCCAACATTTATTATATGATGAGCCACACCCCAGCTGGCAAATTTCAGGCCCACAGCTTGGTAAGAGGGAAGAAGTAGCTCCAAATTTCTCTGTATTAGCCATGACAAAAGTCTCATTAGAAACAAGCCTGGAGAACATTTAAGGAGTAACACGTGCACACATTCATTTGTATTTCCCTTAACACTGCAGTGCATTTTATCAGAAATACTTTCAGCAACTTAATCCTCCTGATACAGCTCCTAGTTAAACAGTATTACTACTACACTTCCATTAAAATGCAGGAAACTTTTACACACAAAATTTATTTCACTACAGCTTCTTTATCCAAGGCATTTCCCTACCACCACAGGACTTGAGCAGTTTAGTGATTTGTGCTGATAATAAAGCAACACACTGAGTATTAACTAAGTTAGGTTACAACATTTTCATCTTGCATTTTTCAAGAGTGGCTTTAAGATTTGTTCTAGATTAAAAACAGTAACAAAGGAAATTAAGGCAGAGAGGGCAGGTGACAGCAAAGTAAGCCTCATATCAGCCAGGGAATTTGTTCTGCAGGTACAAATGCCACCTAGGGATAGGATGCAGAGGTAAACTGCAAACAACTGCCAGGGAAGGGAGGAACAGTCCCAAGAAAATCCTTGGGAGGTAAATAGCAACCTAAGAAGAATGCATTTTTCAATTCCAGTCAGCAATACTGCTGGAGGAGCTGCCTGGGATGTTTGCCTGCTACAAATATTTGAGCGGGTAATTATTAATTTTAAGGCTTTTTTCCAACTCTAAGTGTGTGGATATGTAGATAACTGGAAAATTACTTTTTACAGGACTAACCAAACCCATAATACACATTCCATGTACCATTCAATGCACAAAAATCCCCACCTCAAGCCAGTAGTTCTAGCTTTTCTTTATGTAGGTATACAAGTACATAATCTTATTAATATGCTGGCAGTTAAACCCTTAATTATTCAACCTGTGCAGTGATGATGAATGAAGTCAAAATCAGGCTTTAGAAGAGTATTAAGGGAAGGAGGTGGACCTGGCTTTGCCTTTCCCTCCCAACTGGTTAAACATTAACACCTCAGAAATCTTTAGGCCAGAGTAGATTTTGTATAAAATCCTGGGAATGTTTAGGTTGGAAAACACCTCCAAGACCATTGAGGTCAGCCATCAACTGAACCCTGCCAAAGCCACCACTAAATCATGGCCACATTAACCATTTCCAAATAACATCTCTTGTATCAACTGATTGTATCAGTTTTGTCCTGTGCTAATTAGTGTAACTGGAGGATGACCCAAGGAACAGTACAGAACCTGGAAAACAACTCTGGGCTTTGTTTGCATACCAGAACACTTCACCTCAAAAAGCAAAGCATCAGCTGACAAAACCAGGTGGGAAATAACCTTCAGATGTTGAACTCTTCAGATTTAATAGGGCAAGAATCTGAAGGATTGGACAGTCAGGATTGTCATTGTGAGCACTAGAAACTTGCTGTTTGCTCCAATTGGAGGAAAAAACACTGCCTGGAAAGCCAGAGCCAGAGCCATAGCTGGAGCTGCAGGAATAAATTCAAGAAACAAGGGACCCCATTCCAGCAGCTCCAGAATCAATTTCAGGATCAAGTTCAGTTCAGCTTGTCTCTGCTGCACTTTTGGAGGTGTAAATAAAATATTCTCAACTATCCTACAGTCCCACCACTTCTTCCATCATTTTTCTCCTCTCTGCTCACCAGAAAACAGATGGAATGGTGAAAAGAGGTGTCAAGGGGACTGTGGATGAATATATTATGCTGTGACTTAACTGCTTCCAAAGAGACACAAGCTCTTTGTAGAGGAGCTCATTGGAGAAATTGCTCATCCAATTTCTCAATTGGAGAAATAAGCTCATTGGTGCTTATTGGAGAGAAAAAAGGGACAATCAGCTCTGAAATTGCTCTTTGAGCCATGCAACCTCTTGGGTGTTCCCAGGGGCCACAGCAGATGGTTTAGAACCCTCTTTTGTCCACTCAACTCTCATTTCTGCTTCTCATTTAAGAGAAGAATGGCAGAACTGGTGGCTTCAAGAGGACAAGACATGACCAGTCATTGTATGAGTAGAAACCACACTAAAAATACCAAGGAACTGCTCGTCCCAGTAGGATCTAGGCTTTTATTTCAACAATAAATGAAGCTTCAAGTGAACTAAAATACAGTGAGAGATTTAGCATGCATTCAAACCAGCATTGGCTCAGGACTTACTCTTAAGAGAAGGGGAAAGAAAAAGCACTGAGTGCTGTTTGGCAAAGTCAGTTTTTCCCCAGAAAAGGCTCTATGTTCTTTGAATGTTGCTTTCTAGGGGTTAGAAATATTTTTGCTGGTAGTTCTACTGTTTTGGGGACTGTCTTACCAACAAGGCAAGTAGAAAAAAAAACTACAAATATGTCAATATCAAGAGCAACAAAAATACTGAAACTTCCTTTTGTCTGCAGTCTTGAGAAGGGAAAAAACCCCAACAAAGCAGGCATTAAAAGCAACAACCCAGCCCAAAGCCTGCTCCTGGTGGGTGAAGCCATTCCTGTATCCCAGCAGGGACATTTGATCACTGCAGAGCTTGCAACAGGCTGTACCTTAAATTAATGGTTTGAGCCAGAGGACCACACACCATCAGCTCTCCTGGAGGAGCTGGCTGCAATAACTGTGGTGCTCACACACCACCCTCATCCTTGCATTTAAAAACACAGGCCAAGTTGAAGGCATGATTATTCTTCAATGTCATAGCCAATAAATATTGCAGAGCTCAAAATTAAGGCATGGAGAGAAGCATCTACAGAACAATTTTCTCTCCATTAAAAATAAAGCATTGGTGCTTGTCACAGATTTTAATTTACTAAGCCTTTTTCAGTCATGCATTCCAGTCAAAATTTAAGATCTTTTTAGACAGAAAAGAGTCATTTACTGAACTTTATGAGCAGGAGAATGCTGTTACTGACTGATTTTAGAAACTAATAAACAGTTTTCCAAGCAATAGTCTGCTGGATTTATTGGGGTTGGGAAGGCTTGTGGTGTGCAGTCTGGGAAAAAAATGCTAAGTTATAGGAACAAAGTTACTTATACTGCTGCTTTAAAAAAATTAAAAATAATAAAAATAAAAAGCCCTCCACAGTGGATCTTCTGCAAGATGAAGATCAAAACTCTTCAGTCTTCCAATACAGTCTCAGCCATGCCATGACCTGTTACACATTACCTCTGCTTGCTTTGCACCATGTAAACTCACTGTGTACAAGGAATGCTACTCACATTAACTAGACAATGTATTTAAGAATTCATAGTTAAAAGCAGCAATGTTGTTGAAACAGAGCAAAATGAAGAGGAACACCTGGGTTCTGTTTCCATGCAGTACTGACTGAACTCAAGCCTGCAAATCAAATTTAATCCCCCTCACCAGAATTGCTCTCAGATTTAGTATAGTCATTATGAAAATTAATACTTCACTATATAAACACACACATTTAGAGAAGTGAAAATATACATACAACTAAATTGCTTTCAAACCTGGATAATTTAATTTTAATGACTTGCCACAGCAATTTAAAATGGAAACCTTTACAGTAAATTTGAAACAACTAGCCCAATTCCACAGTTGGTTCAAGGAACATTCCACACATACAAAAAAAAAAATTTAGAAAACCCCCATGTTTTCTAAACAAGATTTCTGATTACAGAGTCTACCCAACCTTTATCTGTCCCTACTAAAAATGAGGGTAACTGATAGGCCAAAAACAACCTGAAAATTCAATGGAGGAGGTGATCCTAAGAACAAACTGATGCTGGATCTCACTGGGTTTATCTCTGAT
This sequence comes from Oenanthe melanoleuca, assembly GCF_029582105.1. NCBI lineage: Eukaryota > Metazoa > Chordata > Aves > Passeriformes > Muscicapidae > Oenanthe > Oenanthe melanoleuca. Next base: position 6,212,700 of record NC_079334.1, read on the forward strand.
GCTGACAGCTGGAGCTACCATGACAACCATCCCAGGCATAAGGTCCTCCAACATCAGGAGACACTCTCCAGTGATTACTTGATCTGCTATAAAGCCATTTTGTACTCTGAGAGTGCTAAAGTACAGCTTTAATATACTGGTGAATCAGACCGAGAAGCTATTTAGCTCAGAGTACTGGCAAGCACATATAAATTATCTTTTCCCAGAGAAACACACTTTCAAAATCTCTATTTTCCCCCACACAGAGGGATGTTTTCAATACTCTCTTGGTGGTTATTACACAAAAAGCTCCTGAGCACCATCAGCATTTCAGACAAGCACAAAGGACATAAAACACAGACAGCTCTAACAGACTGCTAGAGTACACACCAGTAAAGTCTGTGGATAAGCTCCAAGCTGGCCTAGACCACACTGCTAAGGCTCAAACTGGTCCCAGTACAGCAGGGGAACTGGGTGAGGGGTGGCAGAGCTGCTGACCCTTGGCTGAGTTGGGGAGAGGCCACACAGCACTTCCCACATCTGCTTGGTCTTGTGTTGATAACATCACTGGTTGCTATGGGAGCAAGGCAACTTCCCAGCCCGTGGTATGCAGGGAGCATCAAGCACTTCAGACATCCTTACTAAGGGTTTATGGACTGGAGGAAGCACAGTCCTGGGGCCCTTTTCTATCTTAAAGAAAAAAACAAATAAAAGAAAGGTGGGTAGAGGGGGGGAAAAAAACCCCACAAACAAAAAACAACAACAACAACAAAAAAACAATCCCACCTCTAACACATCCAACCCTTCATTGCAATTCTCAGAGTTCACATCAGGAGTTCTCAGTCCCAGGCTAAAAGCTGACACAGAGCCTTTCAACTCCAAAACTGCCTCCTGGGCAAGTCCCTGTTTTACTGGGAATGGGCAAAGCAAGCTGAAAACAGAGGGAGGTGAACCACCCTTCCTTTCTGCTTGCACATCATCATGGCTAATCCTCTCCTCCAAGCAGTCCAGACAACCGTCACCTTGCAGGAACAGGTGGCTGCAAAACCCTCTTGGTCATTTTACCCTAAGTTACGATGTAAAGATGTGTAAAGTATGTATTCTTTCACCATCTGCTGAAACCAGATGGAGCAGTGATTCTTATCTCTGTGGGAGATATCCTCTGCTAATGGGCCATCTGTTAAAACCAGATGGGGCAATGCTCTTTATCTTTTCCACAACCCATCCTTCCTCCAGGAGATATCTCCTGTTAATGGGCCACTGAGTCCCACTGCATGGCTGATAAAATTACATCATCCCATTGGGAGATGCTCCACCCAGGGGGAGGAGCCAAACATTTCCTACCTACACAAAAACAGATTTGGAACACCAAAAGCAACCCTCACCTACTGGTTTCCAGAGGACAAGAGCTACCAGACCATTCTACAGGATCACTACTTCAACAAGACCACTTCACCTGGACTGCTACCACCAGCGGGGTGTCAGGTTCCATTCTGACTGTCAGTAGTTTTTCTTTTGTACCATTGCACTATTTTTTCTTTTTCCCTTAATAAATTGTACTTTTGACTTGGCATCTCTCACTGGTTTTGCTTGGAAACCAGCACACCTTGTCACAGGTGTGGTGGAGGAGGGAGATGCTGCATAGTCCATGTGTGCCACAGCAGTGAGAGCAGCCACGCTCCAGAGGCACTCACAGCATCTCCAAAAGGAACATTGGTCCTGAGGGTTTGCATCCTCAACAAGACTTCAGTAAGAAGAAAACCAGCCTGACTTTCAACACCCAGGGAGACCCTACAGATGCAGCAGTTGAGAGGAAAATATCTCTGCAGGTATGTGGAATGATTTTGTTCTCAAAGTCTGCAAAAGTCAACAAACACGGCGCCCTGGGATGTTTTTTCCCAAGAACTTCACTTCAGGGGAGAGGGGAAGTGACTCACAAGCTCTGAAGGAAGGGCCAGGAGCAGAGAAAGGTTTCAGAGCACACATGCCCCAGGAGTTCAGCAGCTTGCTGTGATTCCTCACCAGGAGCAAGGATTTTAACAGCCAGCACCTCCCAGCCCTGCTATTGCTGTGAGGTTTTGGCAGCACTCATGCCGACACTGTTGGTTATCCTGCAGGACTTGGAATTCCTGGGCTTTTTGCTTAACTTTATCTCCTTTACATTAGGTCTGTTTCACACAGAGCTCTACATTTGGGGTTCCTCAAGGCAGGACTAGCAGGGAAACAGTAAAGGTGGGGAATGAAACAAAATTATTGCATATGAAGTGTATGTCAGGCCAGAAATAAAGCAAGCTTCCTTTAGAATTAGTAAAGGAAATAAAATAGCTATTTTTAAAGCCAACAAAGCACTATTGCTCATTCACATACAAGTCTCTCTTCTCTTCCCAACTCTAAGAGAGCCACAAATATATGCTTGCACAGCATTTTTGACCCTCTGCCAGCACAGAAGATAAGAAAAAATTCCCCATCAAACAGTTTCTTACAGGCACATGTACACTACCCAGCAAGGAAGCAGAGAGCCCTGAGGCACTTCCAGAAGAGCTAGAGGCAGAACATCCCACTTGAATCCTGGGTGGAAAAACCACACCACAGACTTGACTGGCACTGCCAGAGCATCACTGACTCAGCTGCTGGTGTCCAAGCTGGGCCATTCATCCATAACTCAAGTGCTTTCAGTTCTTTACCTAGAAGCAGTTCCAAAGCAAGCACTCCCTTTTCTTTTCCCCTCCAGATTCTCATCTTTAGTCTGGTGTTTAATGACCTACAGGAGATATTGCAAGCTCTCCCCAGTTTTTAGGCAACATTCACTGAGAAACTAATGCTTTCTGTGGCCTGCACAGTCACCATCAACTAGATTTACATCTTCCACTGATGCACTTTAAACACTTGGAGACTAGCTCAGTACCTAAATCTTTACAACAGATACACTCAGTGCTTGCCAAGTACTGCCAATATTGTCAAGTCAAAGGCCAAGATGCAAAGGAAGGTGGGAGAATGGAAAACTCATTTAAAAACAATTATATCAAAGATCTGTCTACTTTTCTTGCTTTTCCAAGAAAAGAGGATCAAGTTGCAAATGAGGCCATCCCTGAGATTGAAAAAGGCAAACTACTTAAAATCTGTTGCACCTCCAGAGCAGGTGATTAAGAATTAAGATGGAACAACCTGAAAGCAAAATAAACACCCTGTGAAGTATAGAAGGGTTTAGATCCTCACATCTCAGCTATCAGAGAGGAGCTTTCGTGAGGAGCTACATTCCTTCAGTGCCAGCCAGAGGGTCTCTGCCTTTTCCCACTGAAACATTTGCTAAGGGCTGATCACAGAGCTCCAAAGTCAGCAAATTATTTTTCCAGCCAATTATGGAAAATCTTCTCCATCACAACAGAGAGATGCTGGTCACACAAGTGTTGTGTTTATTCCCTGAAGGAAGTTCCCTCACTCAAGAAAACAGGAATCAAACTCCTGTCTCCTGCACCAGTGTTACCTAAGAGAATCACTATTTTAGGTTCTTCTAGCTTGACATTTGGACAAACCTAACTGGATCAGAATAAGATGCTCAAGTGGAAGGTGATGAGGATTCCAAAAAAAAAAAAAAAAAAAAAAAAAAAAAAAAAAATTACTGACTTGCAGTAACAAACCCATTGGAGTGCAAAACAGCCTCTCAGAGGAAATCAACAGCTCTATGTTGTAGATAAGCAGGAATAAATCCCTTTTCCTTATACATTGTCTCTGAAGTAGTAATTGGACAAAATTAAGGGGGAAAAACAAGACCATAATCCTCCTGAACACTATTGGTAAAGGAATACATTGAACTACATTGTCTTCTGGATAGAAGAGCTACATGTCATTGATAGAGAGAGTGGGTTTAGGTATTTAGAACAAGAAAGAACTCAGATCTTACCCAGACTTCTTATTCTCTATCTGGGAATACACTAGTATTACACAAAGTATTAAGCCTTCTTAGAGATGCCTGTTGGCAGTATTTGGGGTAACATGTTGCTGTAAACACATCCTTCATCTATCTCAAGCAGAGTGGGTAAAAACCCAGTGCTTCCAACTCAGGAGATTATTTATCTCCTAAATACTGAGTTTGCAGGTAACTGTGTCAGAGTTGGGATTATCCCCTAGCTTCAGGCAACACTGGCCTTCAATACCTCTCCAAACCACAATTATTAGTTTTATAGACACATAAACAGACAACACAAAAAATATTCCCTGTAACAGATTTCAAGAAAAATCCAGACAAGTGGAAAAAGAATTAATCCATCCATCAGTGGTTTTCAAACACAGTGACCCAGAAACAACTTCTGCCTCAGGAAGGCCCAAAGCAGAAAAAAGGAAGGTATTCAAGGGAATTCTTGCTTTAGCCTTTGCTGAGCATTTGCTTCTTGGCAACACCAGGAGAGAATTCTGACATTTAATTTCATCTGAATCATTAAGCATTTCTCCAGCATCTCTGCAAGAATTTATGGTCCATGTACTCTCTCTGCCCATCTCTCCATGGTCAGAAATCCTTACAAAAGCACCATGCACCACCAAGTCTGTGTTTCAGCAAACAGGTATTTCTCAACCAGATGATGTGCTCAATGTGTGCTGACTTGTTTGGGCACAGAAAGCAAAAAGCTCATCTCAGCTCCATCATCCCTGTACTGCCAGTGACAGGTGCCTCCTCACAGATACAAGGAGGCAAACTAGAGCTGAACAACCATCAGCAGGCAATAAAGGCATGGAACAGCTACATTCTTAGATTTTGTGACTAGCAGGGACAAATTAAAAGCAAAAGGGAAAAGGTTAGCAGCTCCTGCCAAAATTGAGCCTTCAGCCACATGACTGGATGGGGAAACACAGGAATATGACCCTGACACTTTTTCTTCTCTTTACTATTGCCTAGAGGTACTGGAAACAAAAGATGGGAAATTCAAGAAAAACAAGTTATTTTTCTCCCTCTTAATATTTACATGCCAAATCCTAGGTCTAACATAATTACTTATCTCTGTCTTGGCTACAGGGGAAAAAATAAAACCACTTGTTATTCCTCAGTGGAGTGCATTTCAATTATTTCTGCACTTCTTTCTTTAGTTGACCTCTGTTAAATAAGGTGGATGCAAAAACAGACTATTGTTGAATGGAGCAATTTGACTATGGAAAAGAACTCCTGGCATGTTAAAGCCTTTTCATCTTGCTCTTAAGTAAATATTATGGAATTAAAAGTCAAATGCAAGGGTTTCTTTTCCCTTCTTTAAGCTTCCTCCATTCCAAGCTCCAATTAATTAATTTTTATTCAAAATTTCTGCTCTTTCCCTCCAACTCTCATGGGTATTTGACATTCAGGTACCTTCCCCTTCAGAATGAAGGAAGCCTAGTTTGACCCAGCAATAACAAAGCACAGTGGAAGTTAAAAAACCCTATCCAGAGCAAAAGAAATACACCCCAAACAAGCATAAAACAAATCTCCATGTTTTTATGGTTACAATCGGTCTGGTCTGCTTACAGCCACTAGCACAGGATACACAAATCTATGGGACTGAGGATGCACAGCACTTCTGGAAACAGATCTGTGGTTTTTTCATGCTGCCAGAAACACTGCTAGGACAGAAAAAGTGCAACCAGCTGAGAAGCAACCTGGGGAAAACCCCAAGAGAATATTGCTGCTTGTCGCATGGGCACTTCATGTCCCTTGCATCAAAGGCAGAGACAGGGCTCTTTAACCCACAACCTCAGGGTGGATTTCTTCACCTTTAATTTGTCTCACATTCCCCTGCTCTGCCACCCTCACCCCTCTCCTTCACACCCTTGGCAGACACCTGGGACCCTGGATATCCACAGCTCTGCCACAAACCCTCCCCTGGGGCTGCTGTCCCCAGCACAGAGCATCTCTGGAGGCATGAGGCAGCCTCATCTCAGCACAAGTTAGGCAGTAGCAGAGCTTCTCTTTGGGTAAATCTCCAGAGAGAATGCAGTGTTTTCTTGCTTCTCACTTATTTAGTTCAGTTTTTCTGGCCCAGAGGAGCCTGGATGCTCAGGGATTGGTGCTGGCAGCTTTCACCCCAAAGCAGAGGCACCAACACAGCTGAGCCCAGCAGCAATTCCTCACCCTGCTGTGGGGCAGCTGCTGCTCAGGCTTGCTGATCCACATCCAAAAAAGCCTCTGCAAGTGGGACCCATCAGCAGTTTTGCTCCTGGCCCCAGCAAGGGCAGGGGTTAAGCAGGGGCTGGCAGCAGCCTGGTCCCAGGAGAGGCCACCCTGCAGGGCAGGGCTGGGCTGGAGCACTGAGCCACTGGTGCTTGTGCCTGGCTGGGGATTTAACACATCCTCAGAGCTGCCAAACCACCTCTCAGCAGTGCTAAACCCACCTTGGGTGCAGCAGCTGTGCACATGCAATGGGAAGGGTGAGTAAGGGCTCTCTGGGGAATCCACAGCACTGCTGGGTAGGCTGGAACTCCAAAAATCCTTGTCACAAGGCAGAAACCATCACACCTGCAACGACTGCAAGTGCATTCTTGTTTGAACTCACCTTCTCTCATTGTTCCTTTTGCTCAGACCTATCTTGTGAGGCTCTCAGGGAGGTGAATTAAAATGCATCAGTGGAAGGAGGCTGCACTCAGGCCTCAGAGGCTGCACTGGATTTATCATCTGACTGCAGACAAGTCTCAGTCTGCCAGCCTGTAACTCCCAAAGCACATTGTCTCATTTCTGGCAGGCTTACAAACCATCACTTATTGCTTAGATAGCTCTCCCTCATTTAATGAAGGGGAGTTATGGGTGCCACCCATTACACAACAGCATTTGCCACTCTGCACCCTTTACTATAAATATCCCACCCACAGAGATACTACAGACCTAAATTACTGCCTGACTCCCCTCACATTAACAAGTCAGAAGTTATTTTATTTGTGATGAGGAGTAACTCCAGGGCAAGATAATTGCAGAAAGGAGTAGAATAATTTTTCCTTTCAAGCTATATTATTAGGTTTAGAAATAACATACTTTTTGGTGTGTTACTTAGTCTTAGCCACTAACTGATTTATAGAACTATTAATGAGTATTTATTAGAAAGTCTAATGGGTCAGTCGTTAAACTAACCTATTAGTAACAGCTTTATAAACATCTGATTCACATAATCATCTTTTAATTTAAAGACCTCAACACACAGCATTCCTGTAACACATTACAGGTGTAACTACTGCATCACATCAAGTTCTTAGAAATAATCCCCTTTTCTGTCAAGACAGAATTAATCACTCAGTGATTTCCTTTCACTCAAATGCACAAGTGTCCTGGGAAGCATTTGTATCATCTTACACTGTTTGATATGGTTTGCAATTTCCCACTTTATCTAGCTAAATAATCTTTCTGTTGAGTATTAGTTTCTCATCAGGCCTGCTCCCCCCAAAAAAAACCCCAAACCCACAAGGATCTATTCCCTCCTGTGATGTTAATGAACAAGTAGGGCTGCCCATCATTTCAGACATGGCAATCCCACCTCTGGCTCAGCAGCTTTTACACAAAGGAGCAGCCTGGGGGGACAGAGCAAAACCAGCTGCAAACACCAAATGCAAAGGTTGATCCTCTCCCAACCCCACAGGTGCCAAGCTCATACCATCCTACCCTTAAATGCACCCAGATGTTCTTTTGCTAGTTTAAACATTTTCAGCCAGTAATTAAAGCCTGTTTTCATCCCTTTCACCCTGGGAAAAAACCAACTACTGCAGACCTGGCAATTCTAGAGGCCAGAATGACATGGCCTGGAGCAGCCATGTGGTTCAGTGGCACAGAGCTGGCTGAAGAGGTTGGTGCTTTTTTCCTTTCTCCCTCCACACAAACACTGTTACAGCTACTGATTCTCAGCCCCATATGTGCTGTTTAGAGCTTCCAAAAAATCAACAAATAACCCAAGTCAGGAAAGCTCAAAACTACAAATATCCATTTCACTTTATTAAAAGAGCCAAACCAAGGTATCAGTGACACCACATTGGAGCAGGGCCACTAGAGAGTCACTGCAGGCAGTGCTGTACCTGAGCCCAAACAACCTGGCACCTCTTTGAAACCTTTCAGGACCATCAGAAGTCAAGACACACCTGCTCAGGTTTAATGGAATTGTCAGGGCCATCCTTCTTTCTACTCCCCCAAAAGCACCCAAGGTCCTGATAAAGTAAGGATTGCTCACCGAGTGCTTGCACATTCCCAAGACACAAATGCACATCCATTTTTCTCCTGCTCACCATTCACTCTCCTCTTAGGCAGCAGAGACCCATTTGACAAGTTGTCATCTTCACACGTGTTCACAACACTCCTTTGGTAAGCACACCTGTGTTCCTGTAGGGAATAAGAACTTGCTGCCAGCCTGGAATTTGGGTAAACACTGTTTGCCTCTAACTAATCCTTCCTGTAGCACTAAAACAGCTTTCTGCTGCTCCAGGGAAGCTGACATTTACCTGGGAGCCTAATTCACCCCACAGGGGTGATGCCAACAGGGAATCCTCTCCCTGTTCAAGTGGGATCAGCCCCTCATTCCCTGCTCTAAGGGCACTGTCATTTCCACAGCAAGCTCGTGTCACTACCACAGGCACACCAGGGCCATTATCTGGACTCAAGAATTAACTCTGCTGAACTTCATCAAAGTCCAAATCCAGATGTTGCAAACCCAAGAGACAACAGCCCTGGCAGAGTTGTTATTGCAAGTCTCCTGTGCTGTCACAGAGGATGAGAAGGGTGGCACACAGAGGTGCTCATCCTCTCCTGCTGAGGGGTTTGAGCAGCCTGGCAGCTCCTGGAAGCACCAAGGGCTCTCTCCCCTTGCTGTGCCACAGGCAGGAGATGGGAAATTCACAGGACAATGCTCTTCACCTCACTGCAAGGAGACCACAGTGCCCCAACAGCCTCCTGAAGATGGCTTCAGGTCCTCACACTCCAATTCATGCTTATAACAGAGCATTAAGAGTCTGGGCCACCTTCAGATGCTGGAAAAGGAGAAACTTTCTCCTCTTGAAGAGGAATTGGAGGCTACAGGGGGTGGAGAATGACGACAGACAAACATATCCATCACAGCTGATCACTGTTTTTGGAAAACAATACAGCATCAGGAAAGCATCTGTAAGTGTTTTAATAAGGCTTCTTTTGCACTGGAAAAAAACCCCACTGCTTTTTTTAAAAATACAGAGTAATGTTTTAAATGTTCTGAACTTCCCAGGGAAACTGTTGACTTTGGGATTGAATAGCTAATATAATATTAAGTACACATTTGCAGCTCATCAGGAGAGGCATACCCGCTGATCAGAAACATGATGTGCAAGAAGAATTGCTGATGAGCTGTGGTCATTTACCTCCTCAGATTTCCCAGTGACTCACATCAGAGCCCCTGCAAGGAGAGCTGAGGCTGCTTCCCCCAAATCAAATAGCAAGGGAGATGTTATTTGAGACATTCAACCAACTTGGGAGCATGTGCCTTGCAGACTGTCCCCAGTGAGGAATTCATTTTATCCATGCACCCTGGGATCCCCCTTCATGGCTAAGGCAGGGAATTAAGCTACAATCCCATCAGTTACACATTACTAGAAAAAGAGAAACACTGATATTCCTCTTGGAGGAAGAAAAAAAACCCAGCCAAATAGTAACTATTTAAGTAATTTAACAGATGATTTATTCCAAGTGAGTCAAATATGGTTTTCATCTGTAGTCATACATGAAAGGAAAAAAATTTGCTCAAATTACCCCAATTCTATGGGTCTGTTGGCAAAAAAAACATTTGTTTGCAAACAATTTTACTCCACATGATGGTAAGTTTGGACATGAGATGTAGAGTTTGCAGCAATGGTTGTGGCAGTTCTCAGTCCATGACAGACTGGAGAAAGGTCTATAAACCTAGACAAGACATAGTCCAAAAAACCCACACAAACACAACTGGATGAATTTGGAAGCACACAAACCTGGCATGGCAAATAACAGTTTCACTCCTATCAGCAGAAGGTTCTGATCCATTCCCAACCATCCATTCTCTAATAAACAACCCTTCCAATAGCCACAAGGATTCCCTGATCTGTGAAAAGCTCACATATTTATGACTTGTAGGTTCCTAAAAAATGGTAACTGCATGGGTTACCATAGGCTGTTTAATTAGTCCAATGTCTGTTTCTACAGCTATTCAATAAAAACTTGCAGTCTGATTTTCTCAGGTTGTTTCTTTTGCTCCTCAAGGAAATGAAGCTTAAGCAGCTTATTAACACACCCACACATGTGGATGGGCACACATACACAGTCCCTCTCACCTCCAACAGCTTTAGGACTTACTGGCTAATTTCAAACAGGTTTTATAGAGCAGCAGAAATTAACCTCAGTGCCCAGGCAGAGAAGAAAAAAAGCAAAATTAAACCCTGTCTGAAGAAGAGCTATCATAATTAGAGAATCAGCTCAGGGGTACAGAACAAAAGCCAGAACTGAAGTCCTACTGCTGTCCCCATATGTAAATTATGGCTGAGGATAAATTTAAGCCATGATGAGTTCCTTGCAGGCAGAGTTATTTAAGGCACTCACTCAAGGGTTTGGGGTTTTTTTCCATTTGTAGATCCTTATACTTGTTCCAGTGGAAGTGCAAATCTGTTTAGGGCACTTAAGCCTGATGATAATTATCTTTTATGGCCTCTCAGGAAGAGTTCATGGATCCTCCAAGACTGATGCACTACAAGTTGTAAAATAACTCATCTCATGCAGATTTCTTGCATCTGCAGTTTGGGGCTGGGAGTTTCAGGAACACCCAAGTTGATGTGCAGAATTTCCTAACTCTGGTGGAACTAGAAATAGGGCTGAGAAACCTCTTTAATAGTATTTTTGCATTTCTAACTGTGGCAGAAACAATAAAACTGACAGCAGGGCACAACCCTTGCTGACATCCAGCACAATTTTTCAGAGAGACATGAAAAATACCTGTGAAAAAGTGTTGGAGAGCCATTTGCTCGATCTTGACCACACATCCCTAGTGCTCAGATGTGAGATAAATCTTTGCCATCTATTCCCCTCCTTGCTATTCCCAAAAGTTTTTATAAGACTGGACTAAAAAGAGTTCATATTATGGTCCAATTCCAGTAGCACACCTCTTCATACACAGGCAACCCTAATGAGAGTTCCTCCTTAAAAAGTCCTATTTTGATCCCTTATATTTTTGCTAAGCTAAAACCAGAAGAACATACAGTTTTTTGGGCAGCATTTCAAAAAACAGCACTAATAATTCATCAGTAACTCACTTAGATTTCCTTCTTGAGATTCTAAGAGAAATATTTCAAATGGAGATGTGTCAATTAGCATGCAGAGGCATCACTTATTTGCTAGCAGAATTGATGCTTTGCTAAACTACTGCTCACATGAGGATCTGAAATCCATGAGAATATGACAAGAAAAGACAAGGGACACATGGCTTGGAATGAGAGAACACTCTCCTGGGCCTTCCCAGACTCCTACAATTTGCATCCAAGATGCATTTTCAGCCATTCCATAAAAAGACCAACCAATTGCTCACATTCTTTTGTTTCATTTCTCATACACACACTCCACTGGTATATTATTTTCACTGGTTTGACCAATGCATTTTTGGTGCCATTTTTCAAAGAGGCTGTTGAAAAGCAAGAAAACTAACTATGCTTTGTGACAGCATGTTGACCAGTGAGTGCTTTTCCATAAGAACAAAACATCCTCAATCCTGAGAAGTATTAACAGATCTGTGTCTCAGAGCCCTGAGGACACCTGTGGCCTTAGTGGCAGCCTCACCTGGGGACCCAGGACAGTGATCCCCTGTCCATGGGCTCAGCTCAGCCCCAGGACTGCAGCCCTTGCTGGGCCATGTGCTGACACCTGTGTGCAGCCCCATCCTAGGTGCCCAAAATCCCCAGGGTTGTGCTGCAGGGTCATTTCTGATGCTGTACACTGGATAATGATTTACCAGCACTCCAGGTAGCTCCATCTCCAGTCTGGTCTCCTGCTGTTCACAGCAGGACTCCCCCAGACCTGTCCACCACCTTACCTTGTTTAGGTCTGTCAGTGGATCCTGCCATTGTCACAGAACCATTTAGGTGGAAAAGACCTTCAGGATCAATGAGTCCAACCTTGGAGCAACTCCCACCTGGTCAGCTGGACCATGGCACTGTGTCACATCATTTCTTGAGCACCCCCAGGGATGGTGACCCCACCACCTCCCTGAGAAGCAGTTCCACTGCCTGACAGCTCTTTCAGTGAGGAATTTCCTCCTGATGTCCAGCCTCAATCTCCCCTAGTGCAGTTTGGGGCTGTGTCCTCTTGTCCTGTCTGCCTGGGAGAAGAGGACAACCTGCTGCCACCAGGCACTGCAGCCCTGGGGACAGTCCCTGCTGCCATCACCCTCTGTCCCAGCCATCACCCCATGCCCAGCCCCTGTGGTGCTGCTCCTCTGCACAGGTCAAGTCAACAACCACAGGAATTTGTGTTCTGCCCTGAATGACAAGGTCATTCATAGAACATCCAAAACATCTTTCCCCCTAACCTACTTGTGTGCTATGTATGGACACACATCCTGCCTGGCCACAGCCAGTGCTGGAGCAGGGAAAATGCTGCTCCTTCCAAAAATGCAAGAGAGATCAGAGATTGCTTCAGAACACTTCCAAGAGGCTGGAATCAGGAGCCAGGAAATGCTGCAGGTAGGGCACAGGCTATGGGAGCTCAGAGCAGAATTTCACTCCCTGACTGCTGGCATTTATGGATAAGTGAGCTGGGCAACAAGACACACAAAAAGCCCACCAGAATGTACCAGCATACATGGAATAAGGGTTTTAAAGTGGAGAGAAAGAGGAGCTGATGTTTCAGAATAACTGCAGATAGTCAATTATTCATACATTCTAATGGAGAGGGAAAACAGAAATATTTCCAGTTCAGCATCAGCACACAGAGCACTGTGAAAAACCACCAGAGGTGTGAAACAGCTGTCAGTCCATGTGCAAGGCCAAGGTGAAACACCCCCTCACCCACTGATCTCAGTCTAAGGATAGCAAACATGAATCAGCCACTCAAAGCCCACACAGGGCTTGTTCCAGGAAACCACCCTCAGAAAGGGCCAGGAGGGGCTGGAAATGCACAGACAAAACCACACCAACAATCTGCCCACAACTGGATATTAATAATCTACAGGTTGTACAGCACAGGCAGATTGCTCCATCCTCCCTGGGTGTGAGGCTGGGAGCACATCCTCCCATCCTGCCCTCTCCAGAGGGGCAACCACACTAACAGAGGAAACAGAGGAAGGAAACCTCCCTGTATCTCCTCAAAGGGCAAATCCAAGAACAGCAGGGGTTTATTTACAGTCCTCCAAAGTCCCTGCTGCCAGATGGTCCCTTAGAGCTCCCCAGGGCTGGGATAAACCCCAGCAGGAAGGAACCAGGGGACTGGGCCAAGTGCCACCAAGACAAGACCACACTGTGTGAGGTGCAGGTGGCCTCATTTTCTGTGGAGGATGACCTTAGAGAGCCATGTGTTCTCAGGTGTAAGGAAGAAGGAAGTTCTCTCTTATGGAAAAAAAAAAAAATCTAAAACAACAACACACACACAAAAAAAAAAAAAAAAACTAAACAAAAAAAAAAACAATCCTGGGAAGTGCCCCTAGAAGGTTGTAAAACAGAGCCAAGCTAACAACCCTTTGTTCTTCTGGAAATACCTTCCTCTGCCCATAGCAACACAACCAGGACCCCATAATGCCATCCCAAGTTAAACATGGGCCCTATTGGCTCTTGGGAGGCCAGGATTTAAACTGCTTTGTTTTCATAAAGCAAAAAAATACACTCTTGCAGAAATCACTCTCTTCTGATTCATTTCCTCTGGCACTATTGTTAAGTTGCTTAAACAAAATACTCAGTTTTCTCCTCTTCCTCCCCCTTTGCTCTCCTTCAGGGCCACATTTTCTCCCAGCTGGGAGAAAGTCTAACTTTCTAAATAAGCCATTACTGTAGCTAATAGCCTAGAGGGAGAAAAGCCCCCTTGTGAACCCTGAAAAAGCTGTGTATAAACTCTTGTAAAGCAGACAAATGAAAGCAGGAACACATGTTATACATTAGAGGCTCAGATTTTGATGGTAGGCTGCTACAGCTCAACCTTCAATTAATTGTGCCCCTGCTCCTTTGGCTTCTCAGGTTTTCTGAACTTCAGCTATTAAATCTGGGTTTGCATCACTCAGGTGCCAAAGGTTTCCTCCTGGGTGGAAGGAAAGCTTTTGACCACACAAGCCCCATTCTCATGCTGGCATCTCTACAGTTTCAAGAGACAGCTAGAGAAAGTCTTGGGCACAGATTGGTAAAGAACATGGCCATATAGCATTTATTATCACAAAAAAAAAAAAACCCACAACCCACTCAGGATCTGGAGCCATGCATTTGCTGAGAGGAACCAATTATCTGATTGCTAGGCCTGGTTTTAAGACAGGAACCTGTAACAAACCTATGTTCCTTGTTAGACTCAATTACAAACTGCTGTGGGCAAAAGAGGAGAAAGCAGGAGGAAAAAAAGCTAGCAGTAAATTTACTATACTTTAAGTCCACAAAAGAAAAAAAAAAGTTCCAGTTGCAACCTATTGCTTCCCAAGGAGTAAATACAGATACATGAAAATTATATCAAACTTTTCAGTGTTTCAGTCCACACCTTTCAACTAATCACCCACAAGGCAGCAGGAGACTTTCACCCCAGTCCTTAAAAATGCTTTTATTCCTCATAGCCCTGACCTCTGCAGCATCTCTTGCTTTATAGTTGAAAGGATGGCTTGTCACCACACACAGACACACACCAGCCTTAATATTCCTTTACTTTTTAAAGAATTCTCACATGTCACCCATCATCTCTGTACAGAGGTGCAAACTACAGTCTTCTTTTTGCAATAGATTGTGGAAATGTGAGGAAAAAAAAATAACCATCAAAATACATGTAGGATTGAATTATGAAAAAAAAAGCAGAGCAAAAAATTGGGAGCTCTTAGATAACCTTTCATTCATGTAAAAGCACCTTGGTTTACAAAACAATATAATATATTAACACTTCAAGGATTATCTTTTAATAAAAAGCACTGGTTATTTGCTTTACATAGAAAAATATCTATGTGATATTTATTATTGCTGAAGAATGGGAACTCTACTCCACTGAAAAGCAACTGTGCTCATTATTATGGCACACAAACACATATGATATGAATTATCTGGAGTAGCTGGCTGAGGTGAGCCACTGCTCTTCCTGCTGCCTCAGGGCTTTAGCTGGGGCTAAACTGCAGGTCACAGTTTATGCTTCAGATGGAGAAACTCTTCTGGAGCAAGAGCAAGCACCAGCAGAGATTGAGACAGCCCAAATGCTCTGTGCAGTGTCAGAAGCTAATCCCAGCCCTGCAAGGAAGGGCTGGGGGAAAGCACTCAGCACTGGAGAGGGCATGCTCCAGTTTTTGGCTGATGAGATTCCCAGAGCTCTTCAACAAGTGCTGGGCAGTTACATCATGCACATGGCTCTGGTTCCTGCAGCCTGCTTAACACATCAAGAGCTGCTGTGGGGAAAGGAGGTAGAAGAGTGAGCAAACTCCTCCTCAGAGGGACCTCAGTTAATGCTGCAGCCAAGTCTGTGAGGTTTGGACCCAGAACACCTCCCAGTATCCAGACCTAGAGCCCTAGGTGCTGCTATTACAGAATGAGGGGCCAACAGAGGCAATAAATACATGTTTAAAAAACAAACTTCAGTTCTGACCATGGCCCTTATGCACAAAACACAAAATGTTTTTATCTGTGTCCATCTCTGCTTGGTACAAGAACAGTTCAGCCAGCAGCTCAGGACTTGAGGAAGATTGGCAAAGATCTTCCCCTTCATGCCAAGTGCAACACTTCTTGCCTGTGGCATTTTCCACCCACACATTAATTCACCTCACTTCATGTTTGAAAATAAAGAGGAAAAAAGCCTATCATCATTCAATAACAGCAGCAACATCAATTCACCAGGGGAAATAACAAAGGCAGGGGAACACAGGGAGGAAATGTTTATACATGCATAGGAACAGCCAAGAAAACCAACTGATGAAAGGACAGAAAATAAGCAAATCCCACCCTACCCTCTCACCCCCCACCTCCAGCTGCAAACCTGCCAGGACTTTGTGTCAACCTGCTGCAAGTGCCAAAACTTGGTCCTGGCATCCATCCAGGGGTTTTTGCTCCCCAGGACAGAGGGACAGCAGGGATGGCCAAAGCAGCCATGCCCTGCTAATGGCACAGACCCAGTGCACCAGGCTGCTCTGCCTCTCAAGTAATTTTGTTTCTGTCACTGAGAAGCTTCCATTTCTCATGGCTCCTCTCCAAAGGCTTTATCCTCCTGCACAGAGAGCAAGCACCTTGGATTTGGTGCCTCCCACCAGGTAACCACATCCTTGTGGATGCCATTCCAAGGTGGCAGGCAGTCCCAGCCTGACTCCCCTGAATGCTCCCACTGGGAAAGGATAAAACACCTCAACAGGACATAAGCAGCAGAGATTGTCAGCTCAGAACTGTACTTCTGCCTCTATGCAGAATGACAGACTCCAGGGACAAAATGGTGCTTTTGTGTTGTATTGTGGAAACGCCAAAAGGGGTGGAGAGGGAGGGGAAAGAATCACAGAGGAGTGGAATACCTTATGGAAACAGGCTTGAACTAGTGATGAAAGGAACCCTCTGGCCCTGCCAGAGCCAACTCCCACCCAAGTCCACAACAGAAGGGAGGAAAAAAGAAACAACCACAAAAAACAAAAAAAAAAATTTCTGTGTTCCACTTTGACATGCAGTATATTGCAGAAGACCAATCCCATTTTATCTATCAGCCTGCAACATTAGTGTTAACAACCAGCTCTTTCCCTTGGGTGAGCTGCTTCTCCACTCTGCACACAGCCTGAGTTCAGCAGTGCTCTCCTTGTTTCCACTCTGGAAGTGCCTGGAGTCCAACCAGTTATTGATGAGCACTGGGTTTCACCACAGAGCAGGTGGAAGAGCAGAATGAAGCTGTCCTGTGCCCAGAAGAGCTGAACTAGTGACTTCCCAGGGCTGCTTATAGACAGCACAGCACAGAAGAGCACTGAGACTCATCTTGAATCCCCAGTCTGAAGGAAGACTCCAGGAGTGTTCTGTCTGCTTCTTTATTCTATGTACTTTTAATATCCCTGTGTTTGTGCAAGGTATTAAACCAGCAACTGCTCATCACTGCTCCCATTCAGATCATTAAGTTAAGTCAATGCTCCTGCTTGTGGCACTAGCAAAGGTCCTGTGCCTCCAAGGGGAGGTTGAGCCTTGTCACTCTGCATCAGCTCCTTTGCTATGTGCTCACAGAAGTGGAATTCCCATCTGCCCATTACTAGAAAACAACAGGTCAACAATTCAACAGGTTAGGCTCTCATCTCACCTTGTGCAATTTTAAGTGTTCTCAAACACCAAAAAAACCACACATAAAAAACCCCCAAAAAGCCCCTAAGCAGTTACTGATATGACTCCTGCCTCCTTCCCATAGTTTTCTAAAGTGTACAACTACAAAAAAATGAAAATAAATAAAAGGAAATAGTGCATAGGCTGTGCCAGACTAAGCTTCAAAGGCAAGTGAACTTATTTTAAAATTAAAAGCCTCCCCTGACACAAGACTATCCTAAGAAATATTTACATTTTCTTCCCAGCAGCATTGTGATCTGTCTACACAAGGAACCAAAGGGACAACCATCACCAGAGCATTCAAATATCTTATTATTTTAGTTTGCAGCCATCCAAGTCAAGGAGCAGCTTAGTTTGAGACAGAAAACAGTGATATCTTAAATACAGGGCCCAAGAATTCACGTTGTTCTCTGGCCCCTGCCACACACCCAGGCACATGGGGAAAGCAAAGCCATTCTTGCTCCTGAGACATCGATGGTGTTTTAAAAACAGCTTCAAAAGCACTCATGTGAGGACTCAGGTCAACACAGCTTTCCATGACCTTAATTTCTTGTAGAAGTCACCAATATTCACCTCCCAATGAGAACTCATGGCCTCACAATGGCCTTTTCCCTTCCCTCTAAAGCTGCTCCTGCTCGCCCAAGGATAAAGGGATGGAGGAAAATACTCAGATCCCTAGAGGGCAAAGCCAGAAACCTAAACATAGAACCACTCCTCCTTTTGTTGGGGTTTCATTGTCAGTGTCAAGAGTGTCTTATGGATCAGCAAGGTGACCACCAAAACACACACAGGGCTTTTTGTCTTGTGACTTTGAGACATTCTCTCGAGTGTCTCTCTAATACAAATGCTAATTTATGCTTTGCTTGTTCTTTTTGAATTTGTGCACAGGAAACACTGCTCTTGCCAAATTGTTATTTTAGTGGTTTCATCAGAAAAACAAAAGCAGACTAAATGGAAAAGTTAACCCTGAGGTTTCAGGAGGAAGCGTGGAAAACCTGAACCTGGCAATACTCACTCCAACTAAAATAGTTCCAAATACACAGTTTTTGTCACAGTATTTGTAGCTTGAATTAGACATGACAAGGACCTCTCTCACTTCCATTCTACCTCAGGATTTCAGTGTATTTTCTTTAAAAAAAACACAAACAAAACCCAATAATGCATTATCTCAATTCTCTTCATCCTCTCCCACTGTCTCCCCATCCTCAGCTATAGTAAGCTAACTGATCACAACCAAAAATCTCAGCAGGGAAGAAGTTTCTCATTTACCAGACTGATAAAAGCAGTTCCAGGACTAACCAGAGCTTGGACACCCCTCAGTCCTGTGGAGCAGGAAGTCATCAGTCCATGTGGATGCATTCCCGCCATGCTCACCAGGAATAGGAATTAATATTAAAACACTTCCCAATAACATAAGTGCTGACAGACCCTCTAATGAAACAGCTCCAGCACTCAATTTTAATAATGATCCAGCCCTCAAAGCTCACAGCATAAGGCCATTAGCTCCACAAATCTCAGGTAACTTCTTCACAGAATTTTAAAACACTTAGCAAACACTAATTAAGCATCACATCACCTTCCTAACTAAATGACTGAATTCACCACGATAATACATTGGATTTTCCTGCCTGCACTTCAGGTTGTTCAAACACTTTGCTTTCTCATTTTCCTCAGAGAGAACATTTGCTCTTCCCTTAGCAACCACTGCAGTCAAGCCCAGTAGAAATACAGGGGCCTGGGTACATTTTGAATAAAAGAGTGAAAGAGGGGTTTTCACCTTCTACCAGCCCTGAGTCCAGCATTATTTCACCCCCTCAGCAGTGGGTGCTAGGGAAGTGCCATTGCATGCTGTCCATAAAGTCAATCTATGTTAGATGTGGCCAGAACAGAAGGAATGCTCCCAAAAAAGCAGGTTTCCCATCACCCCCTCACTGTGGCATTAGCTGATAGCAGAGAGCAGACAGAAGATTCCTTTCAAGTGCAGCTGAACAGAATGATCAGCTCCATTTGCTAATGGACATTCAGCCTGCTGGATGAGGCTAAGAGGAGCCCAAAATACAGACACTGTGGATTTCAGGTCCTAAGCAACAGCTATTTAGTGCTGCAAGGCAGCTCCTATTGGGCCACTCGATTTATCAAAAGAACCAGAGCCACAAACAGCCCACTCCTGAGAAGAAGAAAGTGCTAAGGCTCTTTAAGTGCACATTTTAGCAGGGAAGGAACATCAAAGCATCAGAATGGGGGGCTTCAGTTTCTCCCTTTCAGGCAGCAATGCACAGAGTAAAAGAGTTTGTTTAAATTCACACAGAGGCAGAGCTGCAAGCCATGGAGCCATGGCTTCCTTAACTCTTTGAGAGCTCCAGAAAAAACAGATGAAAGGGATGAAAGGGCCTTGACTTAGAGAGCAACACTTCCCCCCCAGCCCTGACAATTTTCCTCCCTGCTGCACACGCACTCCAAGCAAAGCTGAATTCTGCACATAATGCTATATCATCTTGAACTATGGCTATTCAAAAGGTGCACATTCAAAGCTTACTCATATATTCTTCTTGTAAAGAACCTGTGACAGGTCACCCATGAACAAGACTCACAAGCCTTAGCACATGTCCTCTGACACAAGGCAACAGCACCCACTCACCACACAAATACACCTCTGCAAATAAGTGCACAAAGTAAGAGCAACTTTGCATTCAGGCAAAAAACATTCTATATCTTATGCCACCAATGTTATTCAAGTGAGACATGCTCGCAGAGGAATCATCCAAAAAAAGCAGCTTCACATCCTAACCAGGCTCCAGGCCCAGACAAAGACTCCCAACTCTCTCTAGAACAAAGGCAACACTACCTGGCCAGGTTCAGGGGAGGGAAATTTAACCTCTACCAGGTGCCTCAACAGGTGTGGCTGTTTAGCAGAGAGGCACAACAGCTGAACTTGGGCCAGTCAGCACCAAAGATGGCTTAGTGAGACCCAGCAGTGCAGAGATGCAGCTGGCAGAAATTATCAGGTGAAACTGTGCACTCTTGATGAGTGTCTTGTACCCCAGCATTTTAGAGTGTGGCCATTTGAACACTCTAGTAGCACTGCAGCAGTTCAGTTCCATTAGTCTGTGCTCATCTGCTTTTGGAGGAAAGTCAGCTCTGTGGCAGCAACAGCAGGACCAGGAGGCACTGACTGATGCCTGTTTTAGGGACAAGGTTACTTTTTGGACATCTAAGCAATGATACCTGAATTTCCACCTGGTGCTGGAGTTGCAGTATTTGGTCCTGTAATTTCAGTCCTGGAAAAGCTTTCTAGGGATTGATGTCTGGGGAGGGGGTTTAGAAGAAATAAACTGATGTTGGTTTTGATGTGTGTGTGCTTTGGGGCTTGTGGGTTTTTTGTGGGTTTTGTTTGTTTGTTTGTTGGTTGTTTGTTGTTGTTGTTGTTGTTGTTTTCCAAGGAATCAACTGCAGTGAATAATGTGAAAGCACGAATCACTAGCATTGGGAATTGGAGTGGAGCAAGCACTGGAATTTTGTGTGACCAGTGTTGTTTTATCTCTCAGACCCCCCAGCTTGGGTCTGCCGTGGTGGGGAGGGTCTCTGTGTCACCTTCCTGCTTCTCCCAGTGCCTTTTGCATCCCGTGTGGGTGAAAGCAGGATGTGCTCAGCCAGGCTTTCCTTGTGCAGCCCTCCTGGCCTGCGGGTTAGTTTCGATGGTTTATAAAATAGATGTGCTGCAAAAGCCCTTCTCTGTTTGCCCTTCTCTTACAACGCACCAATTTATGCAAAGAGACAAAGAGTGAAAGAAAACAAAGTGGGTGCAAACAGATTTAGATCCTCCCTTCTTTGTTTCTTAACAAATCTGCTGGAAGCCTCACTTGGCTGGGAGGAAAATGGTATTTGCACTAGGACTCTCTTAAGTCACTGCTCCTATGTTCTGAAAAGATCATGAGCCATTGTTTGCTGCTCTCTGGAACCAGGGCTGGGAGCAGTGTCCCTACACAGACTCTGGAGGAGCTTTTTGACTTCCTGGCTCACCCTCTGGCAAGCAAACTGCTTGCTGCAGGGTGGCAGCCCCAGTCTGAATTTCTGAAGAAATTGAGGTTCACATTGAACCTCAATTCAGCAAGGACTGAGTCCTTTCTTACCAGACTCAAGCTCTTCTTCTGGGGAGCAGCAGAGAGTCACAAGGATAAATAAGTTACACATTGCCACTGAAGATTAAAAACTGCTGCTTGTCTAATTTTAATTGTAATGAATGGAAAGCTTAGGAACTAAGAAAGAAAAGCTATGTAAAATACTAGCCTGAGGATCACAGATTTTGGCCCAAGATATTTCCCAATTTCAATGGCATGGTGGAATGCACAGTGTGAAAAGACAACTGAGTCACACAAGGCAGCCCACTGCTATATAGAATATCTAACCAAAGGAATTCAGATGCTGAAGGTGCTGCAGAGGCAAGCAAAGTTCACTAGTAGGGTTTGCTTAAATCCTTATTATGTTTCTTTTCCAAAATGGGAAGAAAAAGTGTTTTCAAATAAGGAGACCTTTTTCTCAGAAGTCATCTCGTTTCTTCAAACACTTTTGGAAAGAAATCTCTGCTTTGTAATAGAGAATAATAATTTATCTTCCACTGAGATCTGCTGTAGGAGAATTTGTTTCTAGCCTTGTTCTTGTACCACAAAGAGTTCAGAACTCTTAATTTCTGTTATTCTTAACACTGCCTGTGTACCAAACCAAGTTCTTAATTTTCCTGGTACCCCTAACCTTAACTAGTCTTGATAGGAGGTATGACTGCTAATCCACTCAGTGCTTAGCCACAAAGCTTAAATAGATTTGAAACACTTTCAAGGTTTCTTGGTGAGAGGATACATTGCCATTGTAAAAAACAATTCTTTCCAAATGCTGCAGAGTGCCATCACACAGTGAAATTGCTATTGCACACAGGCACCAGGGAATATTCACACCTGATGTCTACAGAAAGCTCAGGATGTGTAGAAATACCCAGGGTTTTGCTGATACTGGATACTTCAACATCCTGCTCCATGTTCTTGAAGCCCCAGGACATTCAGCAAACCTGGAGGCTGCTCCAGATGACTTGTTGGCAAGGAAAAGGCTTATAAGTTTCAAGAGGCTTTTGCTGTTCTATTTTTTTTTTTTTTTTTTTTTTTTTTTTTTTTTTTTTTTTTTTAATAAGGCTGCAAGGAACAAAAAGCCAAGGTGCAAGAATTTAATATTTACCTAGCAAAGCACAGTAGGTACAAGGCAACTCCCAGACAAAGCTGCTGGTGCCCCAGCCCAGCTGATGGCTGGAGTCTCCAATGGGTGACATTTTTGTACCAGTGTCTGAAGGATGCAGCCCTGGGGTACATGGTTCACTGCTACTGCCAATTAGCTGAGAAAAACATCCCCATCACTGACTGGGTGCATCTTTATGAACCTTGCCAGGCTTTCCTGTGCCCAGAAGGCTTCTCTGAGCTTAGAGAGCAGTGTGCTAGGCAGGGTCTCAGCAGAGACAGAGCATCTGTCTGCAGGAGGCAAAAGGCAATACCTCCAGGAGCAGGGCAGAAAAAACCCCTGCAAGTGTGTTCTGCCCTGGGCCCTACCCATCAGAGTGTGTTATCTTCCCCTGAAATCAAAGAATAAGTTGGCCAGATTTACATCCCTCTGTTCCACTGGAAACTGCTCAGGTCATCAAAGGGCAGCTGGCTGATACTTTTTAGTCAAGCCTACAATAGATGCTTGTTGGCATCCCAGCCCAGAAAAGACAGAAAAATCACAAATAGAAAGGGAAATAGGGTGTAGAAAACTGTTACATTTCTAAACCCTAATTTTTCAGATTTTGCTTCCAGCCCTGGAGAACTGCCAGGTTGCTTTACAGTGCAGTTTTTTCCCTAGTGTTTTGCCTTCCTATTACCAGGTGCTAAACTGGGGTTCATGCTTGCCTCTCACACAACAACCTTGGATCTTTGGAGTAATAATACGTGCCCTCAGCTGTTGAACAAATAACCATGTCATGTTCACCAATTATACTCTACTTGTCTGCTGTTAACAAACCATGCAATTTCTAGTTTTCTGCAATACATTCAAGTATAATTATCTTGTAATCTTGCAGGTATAAATGTAATTAAACCAGGGAATCATAGTAATAATTACCAGGTAGATACCAAAGACACTGTGCTGATCCCAATCCTTCTGTATGATGCTAATCGTGTCACATGGTATTTGTATTTCTTTGATACTTTCCTTAATATCTCTGAGAGCAGCCCTGTGAAACTGATTATCTTGTACATTATTAACTGGGGCCTTCCATTTAAATCGACTCTCCAGCTTGCAAGGCAATCACAAATCTTACATGGGACAGAGATGTGACAATTTCATTCCTAGATAACAATGCAAATGTGAGACCAAGCTATGAATAACAATTGGAGTCAATCACACCAAAGTAGTTTCATGTTAAATTGCATTGCTTGGTGATTTTTTTTTGAGATAACAGAGATTCCTATGCCCTGCATCAGCTTCCTGTCAGGAAACATCATCTACCAAGCTTCCTGCTTGCCACAGTGGGGAAGAAGAAGACAATATAACATTTTCTTTAGCGGGATCATTGCATGGCAATGGACATCTGTGGGGAACTGCTTCCAGCTGGGCAGGAAAAACAGTGAACTAACAGCAAAAAGGGATGAGGAGAGACAAATACAATGAGAAGAACAAGTTCAAAACATGTGAGACCTCTGAACACAATTCACCTGGACACCCCTCCATTTTCTAGCACAGTAGGAGACTGAGACCAGCATGACCTTGTAGATGCTCCTGTACCTTCTGGAGACATAGAAGAGTTCAAGAAATAATTTGCTTTTTAAAGCCCACAGATGTGTTTGTGGTTTACAGGGGGAAGAATGAGTTCCCAAACACATCCCAAGGTACAGCAGTGACATATTCCTAAAGGGTCAGAGTTGTTAGGGGACATGCAGTCATGCATGACATCTCTTGTAGAGGAAGGACAGAAGGTGAAGGCCCAGTGCATCAAAAAGCTTTTGCTCATGCAAATGCAACATGAAGGCAGCAGTTTTGCCTAATTGTTAACAGAAGTTCTGCTGGCTTTTCATCTCCCTGGGGCCCATTCCCACTTCATCTGCTAATATAGCAAGTTATATTGAATTGGTTGTCCTCAAAGTTTGCTGATCAGGAACCCAGTCTTTCAAGCTGGCAGCTAGCCTGGAGTATGGATTTGTCACAATAATGAGCAAGGCTGGTGTATTTTGAATAAACATGGGCTCCCTTGGTGCAGGGCCAATTTATCAGCTAAATATGAGAAGAGTGGTTATGGGTATTAAATGCCAGAACACTAAAAGCTTGGAGAACTCCTGAGAACCTTACCATGAGCCAGCTCCCCTCTCCTGTATGCCTAAGCAACAGAGGAGAGATAAAAACACTGGCTGGCATTTGTATTTCCAAAGCATTTTCATTTAATTTCATCATATTTGAATGCATTCGGAGAATAAGCCATGGTTAATTCCAACAAACTCTTTTGTACCTCAGCAAACCTGAATTCCAGAGGGACTGGAATCAAAGGCTGGAGCAAAGCAGAGGCTTTGAGAGCAATGGCACAGCCCTGCTTCCCACTGCTTGTTTGCACTCTGCACTTCCCTCTGGGAAAGAGGGCTCCAGGAACATGGGGCAGGTGTAAGTGACCTCTGGGAAGAGGAGGAGAGGCAGATTCCTTCTTCAGGAGACCCAAACTGGTTGACAACCAAACAACCAGCTGGATTTTAAGGGCAGCATGTCTGATTCAGGGTCTGGGTAAGGGCACACATGGGGCTCTTCAGCTGGCCAGTGGTTCTTGTTCTGTCTCAGCACTCAGTTTGGGTTCTTGCCTTCCTCAAGGCATCATCATGTCCTTATTTTGCTGCCTATGCTCTTTTCCTGGCAGAACCCAGCACCATGGGGCTCCCTTTCAGTCCCTCAGCCTCCACAGATTTCCCACCAGCTGCCCTGAGAGAGGTTGTGATGCTTTCTTTCATTGCCCCTCCACCCTGAGTAGGCACAAAACCCAGCTCTATCCAGTGATGGGCTGGCACTTCTCTCATGTGTTTATCCCCTACAAGAAGTCCCCTGACTTTCTTTGAGAACTTCTGCCCCAGGTGTGACTGCAGCCATGCCACAGCCACGTTTGTCACCTCAAATAGACCTCAAAAGACTTCTCTGTAGGGTGTGGAAAGAAATGAGTCTGTAGAAACAGTGGGCTGTCCTCTGTAAAAGGCAGCAGAGAAGAAGAACATGGCAAGGCTGTGTGACTGCTGGGGTGTGAGTCCAGCTCCTCTTTCTTTCCTGACATCTAAACCATCCAAGCTGCATAGTTTTATATTGCTGCACCACTTTTCTGCAGCCTTCCATGCCTGGCCCCAAGCAGCTCTGTGCCCCTAATCCAAAGCTGCAGGCTGGGCTGTGACCCCAGTGAAGGATGAGACTGCTTGGCTCGGCACAGAGGCTCCGTGGTGTCTCCTCTCTTGTCCTTCCTTCCCATGGGGGAAAAGCTAAATCTCCCTTGTGCTTCAAAAGCTCCCTTACAAAGCTCTCTGAACAAGCAGAGCACAAAATCTGTGACATGAGCTTTCACTGGTGTCGTGCAATCCCTGCTGGCAGTCACCAGCCACGCCTAAAGCACATCGTGTTCCCCACAGTCATCAAGCAAGAACTGCTCTCTGCTGCAAGGTAGAGCCTTGTTTTGCTTTGAACAAAATCCTGCCTCATTTATAATATGAAGCTCTCCAGAGGAGAGAAGGCAGGGCTTTCTCTGATGTAGAACAGCTGCTCCAGCTCACTGATTCACGTGGGACACGCAGAATCCTGCACAATGGTGCTTTGTACAGATGCTCTAACACAGCCTGTTAGAAGCAGTCATAACATAACAGGAGCACCTCAAAGCCTGGAGAACCAGGGCAGTGTAGAGAGCAGACTGGTAAAACACAGACTGAGAGAGAAACCCTTCTCTGAACAAATGACAAACTAAACTTGCAGGGCAGGATACTGCATGGAGTTATCTTGATGTTTAACTGGAGGCCAGCTGAGATAGAGTGAAGAAAGGTTTTCCCCAGGCATACATATATTGAATTTTGCTGCACATACTGGGTCTTCAGCTAATTTTCAGTGATCTCTTGTGAATTAGATGCAAGATGCAAGCTTACTCTCACCTGAAAAATAGGAATACAGAACAAAACCCATATTTTCAAGTACTGCTAGTGAGTGCTGCCACCCTGACATCCTGACTTCAATGCTGTAGCAAAACCCACAAGGAACTGATGCCACTGCCTCATGTATTTGCAGAGAAGGTGACATTCACCCTTAAGCAGAAGGGTCTGGGTATCACACCTCACCTAAACCTCCAAAAGACACTCCAGATGATACACAGAAGTCAAGAATTAATTGCACCCCAAGACAGCAGTGCATCAATTCCAAAATGCTGACCTGCCAGCTTCATTCCTCCAAAGGAACCCCAGAACCCCACGAGGTCAGGAAGCAGCTTTCATTCTTGGCAAGGTGTAGCTGTGAGGATTAGAACATGATGACAAATCTAAATCCTGATGAAAAACTGCCAGAGGCCCATAAGGCTGCCAAAGTACAGCAGGCAGGCTTTCACATAATTGCAAGTCTTCCTTTCTCAAATGCCCAACCTGATTGACCAATTAAAGTGTTTAATTCTCTGAGAAAGAGTCTATCATTAACTGTAATTTGTTCTAGTCTCACCAGTCCTTTCATGGCTGCCTCTGGTGAAAGAACCATTATGTATGATCTCAATCTCCATATTATAATATGGAATTTTTGATAGTTTGCTATAAATAGGAATTGATTCATAAGGAGAATAATGAATTCATTGCTAGTCCTTTACCAACTACTTAATGACTGTCAAGATACATTAAACATCCTTAGCCCTGCACTGGGGCCTGAGTTTATTCTTGGCTAACACATCTGACTGTATTATGCACTGAGTGAATTAATGCCAGGTGAAAAATAGTCTCAGTGAAAACACAGTTTAGAGTGCTTTATTTCATCCTAAATATTGACACTGATCATTATAAATGCCTTTCAGACGAGGCAATAAATAATCTATTGCTGTTGAAAAGAAAGAGGAGAAAAAACCCAAAACAAAATAAACAAACAGAACACACCTCTAAACAAAAAAAAAACAAAAACAAAAACAAAAACAAAAAAAAAAATCTTGTCATTGCAGTAGGGAAAGCCCAAATGTACAGGAAAATTATTTTTGCAGGCTGTGTGTCTCTTACATCAGTGTTCACTCCCAGCTCTTGCATTTCCAAGACCCAGGGAGCAGTGCCTGTTATGCTACAAAAACATGAGCCCATGGTTTGTATTTTTCAAGGAAACAGAGTAGAGCCAGGCACTGTGGTCCTACAGGGAAGGCTGTGATGTACAACTGCACCACAGAACATTCCCTGGCATGGTGCATATTGGCACTGGGAACAACCTGGAGGCTCCTCTGCAATTGTTTGTGAATTCAGCAGGAGCTCTCATTATTTGTTATATGCACTGGGTACACACAGTGAGTTAATTCAATAGCAAGGGAGGATGGATGACTGCAGTCCAGATTAGTCTCTCAGTACACCTCCAGGATTACTGAATTGTTACCTTTTCTTTTACTTTCCTCCAGTCCCTTTAAATAGGCTGAGAATGCACAGAGGGATGATAAACTTCGTGGATACCTTCACAGACATTTCCCAAGAGAAAAGGGAACATGCCCAAACTTGAGTCTAAACCAAACAGGAGGCCAGAATTAGCTAAAGAAGCCATTTACTGTTGCAGCCAGACAATTGCTCCAGGAAACTCTGCTTGGACCATTCCTGCCTTTTCCTGCAGGAGCAGTGCCAGCCCTCCCTGAGCTGCCTCCTGCCTGCTCATGTCCCAACAGGGCCACCTGAACCCACCTGTGACTTCTCTTCTGGGAGCCAAGCACCTTCCCAGCTCCTAACAACACAGTGGAACCTGGTTCCTCACATTAGGAAGAGGCAGAATAACAAGCCTTGGAACCTGCAGAAAATATATATAGAGAGAGATTACCAGTCAAAAAGAAAGGAAAGTCTTTAGTCAATATTCCTGAGGCAAAATATTAAGGTATATAAATTACCATGTATATATCATATTATGTGCAATAATGAGCTGGCACAGCTTGCTGGCAAGTTACACTAAAATACACACATTAAGAACAGCTGTCTCAGGTTTTTGGAGCACTCATCTTTCCCTTGATGTTTCCACAATCCAAAATCTGTAATCCTTGTAAATTAACATGATTTGCTAAATTAGAGCTTATCATATTCAAAATATGTTCTTTCCTAGCTATGATCTTCCCTATGTCCTACAAAAGCTGCTTGCATATAACAGCAGTGCAAATAGGACAAAAAGATTGGAAATCCAGTTATTCAAATCCTGATTCAAATGAGGCTGAGGAAGCCACAGCAATAAATCACCTCAAAGCACAAAATACACTTTTATGGAAAAGCCAGGGTGGGTAAAGCAGCAGGAGAGAGTATGAAAATAGACCCTTCCTGGTGCCCCCCAAAGAGGAAATTTATACAATAGGGTCTAATAGTTACACAGGTACTGGAGCATGCTGTGTTCCAGTTAAGCCCAACTGTAATTAAAAATGCCCAGTGACTGTGTTGAAAGGACTCTGATTGCCAAGTGCCATTTTTCTGATGGGGGTCAGGAAGGCCTCAGTAATATAATTTACATTTCCTTCTCCTCTGCATCCCTTCTTAAAGGAATTGTTCAGTAGACAGCAGCAGAAGAAAGGCATATGATTAATAATAAATTATATTCCTCACAGTCTCAACAGCTTGGCCTGCAGCAGAATCTTTCCAAAGGATGTTTAAAACCAAAGAGCATCAGCATTTTTCAGCAGATATACCATTACCAGGCTGGTTCTCTATTCCAAGGATAAAGACTATTCCCAATATTGAAGCTGTCTTGGGAGCATTGATGGATGTAATTCTTCCTGCAGAGGCTCAGTCATGAGAGTGGATGTGAGGGAACAGGACACTTTGGGGCTCTGCCACCAGATCTCATTTGTCTGAGCCCTAGAGGTACTCTTGATATGGCAGAAATAAGAATTAGAGCTGCCCTGAAAGCTTATGAAGCCCAAAAGAAACCTTGGGTAGAACAGATGCTATTTGCAAGAAAATGCCTATTTATGTGTAAATGTTTGGGCTGTTTGTAATAAAAAACCACACAAGCCAGATTTTTAAAATTATTATTATTATTTCTCATTTTTGGCAATGAAAATCCAAAGCTTTTCAATGAAGTCCAAGGGAAAAATAAAAACCCTCTACCTTGCCTGAAACCTGATTTTAGTTTTGTGGAATAAAGAATCGACAAGAGTAGGAAAGTAAGTCTTTGACTAGCCCTAATGACTCTTATTGGTCACAGAGAAACACTTTGGCTGAGAGGCAGCATTTGAGAGCCAAATGCTGTTATGGATCAGCTCTTTCTTGGTAGCACAGCTATGCTGAAGCCGTGGTCCAGCTGACAGCATCCTGACTTTCCAGGTCACACAGGTGGAGGCAAGGTCAGGCTGTGTTGAAAGCACATTAAAGTCCCCCATTGAACTGTTTTTCTCCCACTTACACAGGCAAGTTTAAACTGAGCTGTGTCAAGGTTAAATGACTATTTAGCTTGAGTCAGTGACTCAGACATTAAATCAAATGGAGAGCCTCTGGTACCTAAAATCTTTCTTTATGATGGTAAGGAGACCATGTCAGTCCCCTGTTTATTAAATATTTGTTTAAACACAGTTGTCACTAACTTCAGTTTCAGGCACTCTTTTCAGAGTGAGGAACCTGGGGTTATCTTCACAGACCATTAAAACCAGACCAACATCATGTTAAACCATTTTTCTATTCTAACACACCAAAGTAGCCTTACTGAATGAAAACCACAGCAGCAGCCACAACTACACAACACTTAGAACATCCAGTGTTTGCATGTTTGGACACCCAGCAGCACTGAAAATATATCAGCAGCTTTGGGAAGGAGAGACAAGGGGATATTCAGAACACAAACACATTTATTTCCTAGCACTTTCCCAAAATAGTTCTAATGGATGAGGTGGTTACATTTCTTCCCTCCCAGAGCCTTCATTTGGATTGTCCAGGGTAAACGATTTTGATAATGTTGCCTTGGCTTTCTGTGGTTGG
Organism: Oenanthe melanoleuca; assembly: GCF_029582105.1. NCBI lineage: Eukaryota > Metazoa > Chordata > Aves > Passeriformes > Muscicapidae > Oenanthe > Oenanthe melanoleuca. The sequence goes on from NC_079334.1 coordinate 6,243,287, forward strand.
AAATAGAGCTATTATTTCCAAATGGACTTTCCAAACAACAGTGGAGATGAGAGGCCATCAAACAAACATCTGCTGTGAGCCTTGGGGATGCTGACTGGAAACAGTGTCAGAGGTGTTGCTTGAATAGGCAGTCAGGAAAATGCCCATTTTGATTAATGTGTACATGCATTAATATCAATCATCATTTCCTTCCCAGAGAAAGACCTTGGAATTGCAGCACTTGAACCCAGCTCTAGACACTGCTTTGGACATGTTCATAATGTCCCTTTCAAAACAGAGCTTGCTGGGCTACTTTTCTTGACCTGTCAGAAGAATAGACAATAATGTGAAGTATCCTAAATGCAGCTAATTGCTCTAAACTATATCTACACACAGAACAGAAATAAAAGATATTTCTCTTTCCCAGCAGAAATGATCTACAGGAACTATTTATACAGGGGAGAAAAGGAGGTTGGTCATTTGACATAAATCAGTTCCCTTTGGTGTTTGCAAAACAGAGCAAGATCACAACACGCAAGCAGACTGAAATTGCAGCTGAATAAATTTATAGACTTGTTTTCATTCATTTTAAAAATAGATTGTAACATCTAAAAGCAATCAACTGATGGTTTTGGTCCACTTCTGTCTAATCAGTGCTTCAATTGATGTGTCTCCTAAAAATACTTGAAATTGGAGCTGTCAGATGTTAACAATATCTCTTCTTCTGCCATTAGATAATATGCAATCAGTGATTATGGGCAGCAATGAAGCTCCTTAATTCAATGACTACACACCACCTACTTTCCCATTTTGCTGATGGAAGATCCAGCTGTTTCTGGTTGGGATTAATGCTCTTCAAAGATTGGCAAGTATAGTCACAAGACTAAAAATAGGAGTATTCTGCATCCCACATCAGTCACCCTTCTGCAGCAAAAGAATTTCAGAAAGTTCTCGACTAGACCAGAAAGAATGGGATTTATTTTTAATAAGCACTAGACACTCACAGTGGTAATCACTGGGATATATTTTCCCCTAGTAACAAAAAATGACAACATTACTGGTGGATGAGCTGGCTCTTGGGCATCTTTGCTTCCAATAAAATTATCCTATACAGGGAAACTTTTATCCTGCTGCATCAGTCTTCCAGCCAATATCTGCCTGCAAAGTGTCTTAGGATTTGGTCCCTGGAAACAAACAGTTCAGCTGTTTTCTCCTCTGCTGTGCCATGGCTTCTTCTGTGAGGTTATGTTCACTGCAAATGTTTGAACTAATAAAGTGTATGGGAAACTCAAATCAGAGAGGGTGGATTTGCCTTGAGTGATGCTGGGATCTGTGCCTTTCTTGATGTGAGAGGTGAAAGGTACCACAGCAAACTCAGGCAATTTTTCCTGTGCCCAAAGACTGATCCCACCCCACAGATCTCACTGGTGGGACTGAGTAAAGATGAGTGAGTGCATGCAGGTGTCAGAATGGTTGTGCAGAAAAATCAAGTACGCCTGCTTTGAGGATAAAAAACATTATTAACTTTAAAATGCTGCAAAGAACTGTTTGACCACTGAATTCCAAGGACATGGTGTGTACACAACAATGCTGAACACTGTCTCAACTCAAGGCAGTTTCTTCTAATCACTATTATTTTTAGATGCCTGTAAATATGAGTGCCTTGAAGCAGTGACTGTGGTTATTTTATGCATTTTTTCCAGGGTTGTGCAATATGCTGAGCTCCATTGGCTCTAAGTGTGCTCCTAAGTCCCCAAAGCTGTCAGATTTCCTGGGGTGCAGGTTTAGTCTGTGCTGTGCCCAAGTCCTTCCCTCTCCTTCTCCCAGCCCTGCCATGCTGTCAAGGCAGAGAGGAAGCAGTGTGGAAAGCTGTGATGTGTTTTGGGGCGGGGACACCCCCTCATGTCCTCCCATTCTCCTCACTGCCATGAACAGAGTCCAAAAGGGCTGCAGTCTAGCCTGAGGTACTTTATCTGACTTGTCTCTAATAAATACCACAGTCCCAACAGCAAATTCTTGCTGAGAACTATTTATGGTCAATTCACAGCCTGAAGAATAAATGCCATTTATAAGAATAAATGCCAGAATTAAAATACTTTGGAATTACAAAGCTGAAGAAATTGTGTTCTGCTTTCAGGGAGACTGCACTAAAAAAATATATTGCCTTCCTCACAAGGCCTTTGCTTGCAAACTCCTTCAAGGGGAGGAAGCAAAAACAATGCCAGCACTGCCCCCAGGGATCTGCTACAGGATCTGCCAGGTCAGCAGGGTCCATAAGATCCCCAGAGCCTGCCCAGGAGCATCAGACTTCCCAGAACTTACTTCTCCCTAGAACTGGCCTCAGTCACCTCTGTGCTGTTGTTTGTCTCTTGTGGTTGATTTTCTTTCCTTCATCCCTGTTGGGTGTAGATTTACTGCAAGGAGCAAATAGTACTGCCCAAGGAATGCACCTCAAAATAAAAAAGAATCAGTTCAAAATACATTTAAATCTGAGTGCAAGTCACAGGTATGGATTGTTCTTCCCTTTAGGTCTAGCATTTGTTTGTGCATTGTGTGTTTATCTGCCACACTGGCACTCAGAGGGCTAACAGGAACTGATCTCTGTCCCAAGGACTGAGTGGGACAGAAATGGGAGAAACCAGCAAAGAAACTGAAACTGGGCTGTCCCAAACCTGGCAGTGTCACCGCACAGAGATTGGTGCAGCCCAAAGCCATGGTAAAAACAGAGCTGAAATGATTTGATTTACCCATGGCATGGCAAGAGGGCTGTCTCCTACAGATAGGTTCTATTTTAGGGACAAAATCCCCCCACATGAAGTAAAACCACCTTTACCTCAGCACTAGGGCAATCGAGTGGGAAACTGGTATTTTCTGAATTGGATTGGAGACTTAAGGCTGCTTTAGCTCTGCCTGCTTCCTTGTACACCTTTTAGAGCAAAGTGCCTCCAGCCTAGGCTCAGGTTTTGCCTATGTCTAGTCTAGGTGGATAATCTACATCTGTCAGGTACCACTGTTTTCCTCCCTTCCAGCCACATTTGGAGCCTTTGCATGGAACCAGATGAAGCTCCATGTGCTCATTAATTAGCCTTTGCTCAAATGAGATTTTCCTCAATCATTAAACCTGTTTCCCTTTGCCCCTTCCCCATTTGATTCTTTTCTATCTTTATGCTCTAGGGAGATTTTCAGAGATCTTCTTGTGAGGATTACAAAGGCAATAAGCAGATTATGGAAAAGCAGCTTTTTGGTGTACCCAGCATTGTACAAATTAGGATTGTTTATAATTTCATTCCCTTATCAGTTATTGCTGTGTGTATGCTGAGGTACTTTGAGGTCTCTAAATAAACTGAGAGGGCCAAAGGTAACTGAATTATTTTAACTGGCACATTAAGGAACACACTTGCCAAAGAAAAGATCATGTGTGCAATGCTGCTAATTAGCAAAGTTCATCTTATTTTTAAAAGAAACTATGGAAAAAGGAGTGATCTTGTGCAGAAGGACACAGCACATCTACAGGTCTAATTTATCTGTCTGTGAAAAGAGAACTGTGCCTTTGTAGACTCTGTTTTCTTTAGGTTTTAACTCTTCAAAGCAAGGAGTGCCTTCTCATCCAGCCCAGCAGAGCTAAAGTCTGAGCTTGAAGAAAATGTTCATCTATTGCTAATTAATAATAATACTGTTTAATACTTCTCCCTGTATCTGTTGGGAAATTTACTGCATGCATTCACTTCATAGTGAATGTAATTTAAAGTAAAAATTCACCACCCTACCACCAGGAAGTCCAAAGAATGCATAACTGGGTATTTTATTTTAGTTTCTTCCACTTTTGCCTTTGTGGCCCCTGCTGTGTTCAGGTGCCTGACCCACCAAAGGACAGACCAGATACTCAGGGAGCAGAACCTCTTCTTGTAGGCAGCAGTTCCTCTGACTTCAGGCATTCCTGTAGCTTTTAGACAGCTGCAAAAAGAGAGGGGAAAAATTAAAAATTGATTGCTCTATCATGAAATAAATATATGCTCTGGCATTTGATTGTCCAGCAGAAGTGGTCAGGCAGTTATTTATATCACTAAGAACATCAATAACAAGGTGCAGTGCACTGCAATAGGGGTTTGTTAATGAATTGATGAAAAGAGAGTTATTTTTAGATTGTGAATAGGTCTGAGGAAGTGAGCTCTAAGACTCTTGAGGAGAAAACAAAATTCACTCTGTTCAGGTTTACCAGCATTGAAAGCCATTCCCTTGTCTTCTGATAAAAACATACAAGTGTAAATGTCAAGCCAAGCCAGTGATGCCCTCTGACTTCTCAGAAAATGCCTGGATTCTTTCCAAAGAGCACTGGGAGAATAGGCTGAATGACTAACTGGGAGATTGTGCTCTCTGGAAAATCCCAGAGATGGTGTTGAAATGACTGAACTTCCCCAAAGGCAGGATGAGCAGCGATGCTGGGATCTGCACAACAACAGCCCTGCCTCACTGCAACACCACAACTGGCTCCTTCCCCACATCTGGGGCTTAGGGGAGGAGAGGAATAAGGAAATCCTCCTCTCTGCCTTTTTCCCCCTTGAAACCTGAGCTGATTTTTAAGTGTATGTTCATGTTTTCCCTCCTTTTCCTCTCCACCTCCTGTTCCCAAGGGCATCAGTGGTAGCACAGAGACCCTGACTTAGGGAAACTTTTTAGTTGGGAGGGTCAGAATCCATAACCCCTGAGCTGACACCCACCCTCAGAGGCTGCTGCATTTTTTAAGCCCCTCTCTGTGGAAGGCAGCTCCTGGTCCCTGGATAAGGCTTACACATGACTGTAACTCTGTGCATCCATGTGATCCATAACCTTGCAGCTCGTGCTGTCGCATTTCTCTGCGCTGGGATGGGATGGGAGGTGTTCCAAGATGAGCTTGGAGACAGCTCTGCACACCTGTGGGGAACCTGGGCAAAATATCCACAGGCAGATATGGCTTTTCAATACAAAAATATACAGATAGCACACACACCTTTGTCCTTTAATAGATATATCTTCCCCTGACAAGGTGTTTAAGGTTTTACGTAACAAGTCAGCAATAAGAACATTAAAATATGCTCCAGTGTTTTCAGGCTATTAGAAAGGCTGACTGGGACATTTCCACCCCTGCAGATTTTTCAAGCCTTGCTGAGGACTGCAAGGCTGCCTGATGGTGTTTTCAGCAGCTGTGACAGGCATTTCATGGTCCTTTCTTTCCAAACTGGCTCAGAGTCTCTTCCTGCTCTTAGTGACAGTGACTGGGGTGCAGCCAGGCTGGAGGAGCCTCCCATCCCACCCTGCAGACATTACTTAATACTTGCCCTCTGAAAGCTCCTACAGGTTGTCTTCCTGATGCCAGGAATTCTCAGCTGAACATCAGCTCGGTAATAACCACGTACTCTCCATCCCCGCGGTGAACTCGGGCAGGTTTGTTGTTGGTTGCTAAAGGCAACTCCTGACTGATGGTTTCCAGGAACTTTCCACCAGCAGAGTGGGGCCGGGACTATCGTCTTTCCAGGGCTCTGCAGATAGGCAGAGCTACAGGAGAAAAAGAGGGAAATGGGAAGACCATGAAGGTGCCAGCAGCAGCAGCAAAGACTCTCTGTGGGAGTTTGTGAGTGAGAGCAGTTGCCCGCCTGTACAAAACAAAGCAAAAACAAAACAACAACAAAAAGTTCACAAAACTTTCAGATCCCTATAAAACTCCCCGCTCATTTTCTCATACTGCAGTCATCTTGGTGAGACAAATCTCTTTTTAAATATTTATCAAAGAAAAGGGAGACGGTCTGACAGAGGTTTGCTCAAAGCTGTTTATCAGTGCCGATCCATCAGCCCTGCCATGACTCTGGGAGCACTTTCCTCTGCCCGGCTCATATCCTTCAGAAGATATGGAAGCATTTCTGTGTGCACTTGAAACGTTGTTCTCCAGATTTATTCTTCCAGTATTTTTCCCTAACATGCTTATTTGTCTCTTTTAAGGCCTGCTTTACATTAGGTAGTCTCTTTATGTTCCCTGCAGATGAAAAGCACATGCATTTCCACTCCTCCCTCATTATGCTGCTTTCTGAAGAAAAGCATCTCATGTGTTCTAAAAAAACATTGTTATTATAAAGTTTTTAAAAACCTGTTGATGACTCATTGGGAAATAGTTAAAAACCTTTTCCCAGCTTTCCCTGATACCCATTCAATCCTAGATCTTTCTGCCAAAAGGGTGCAAACCCCTTCTTGTAGGTGGGGCTGACAGCTCTATTGTTAAGATTGTTCAAGTACATTTACCAAACATTAGATATTTTAGCTAAAATTTCCATGCTGAATATTTACTTAAACATGAACTACATGGGAAAATCTTAGCTGGAAGTTTCTCTTATCTCTAATTCCAGGGCTAGGTTGTATTTTGCCTTGTCAAAATACTCTGGTAATCTTTTTCAGAGAGGCTGTAACGCCCTTAGCCTTTGGAAAAGGAACATGAGATTTGCCTCTGTGAAAGCTTGCCTCAATTTAATGGCATTAGGAGGCTTTGAAAAACTGCAGGCACCATTTGGCCAGATCCAGAGACACATCACTCTGACCTGCTGAGTGTGTTGAAGGCTCTGGGATAGGAGAATGAGAAGGTCCCTGCCTAGCTCCTTCTCCTGGCTGGGCTGTCTCAGCCCCCTGAGTGTCACTTCTCTGTTACAAGATCCCTTCACACACCTCACTAATCTCACAGAAAGGGACTGGATGAGCTCTGTGCCAGCAGTCAGAGGTAGCTCCAAGAAGGCAGGGGTTGGAACAAGATTTTTAAAATCCCTTCTAACACAAACCATTCTATCCTCTAGCCCATAGACAGGGCACCAAAGCAAACAGCAAGCCCTCCTTCCCTCCTCCTTTCCCAGGATTTCTCTCCTCCTGAGCTACAAGAAGGAAACTACCAGAACTGTACAGCAGCGTGAGGAGGAAGATAAGGAACAAGAAAAGGAGATTTGGTTGTGACACAATACCTGAGGCAGAGAATGGAGACTTGAGGTTTACAGAGGTTTCCTGGAGAGGGGAGCTGGGCACGAAATGGGTGTCAGGATGTGGTTTCCAAAACCCACCCAAGGTGATGGGACAACCACAGACAACACTTGGCAGAATAACATCCCAAGAATGAAAAGGGGAAGCTGGAAAGACTAAGCTTGAAACTGGCAGGCATAAAACTGGTCACTAAAACACATCCCTCCCTGGAGCCTGGAGAGGAAATCAGGAGTGCATTGCTCCTCTGCTGTCAGCAAATACCTGCTCCAAAGTGCTTCCTGCCTCGCCAGTGGCAAGCTCACAGTCATTATTGGCATTCCATAAACCCAAAGAGCAGAATTGCTTCAGCAGGAGAGGGGGTCTCTCCTGCTGCTGGTGTTCTGCTAGCAAGACTCAGAAGGGCAGAGGGGATGTTAGTCCAATGTAAAAATAGATACTTGAAACTCAGAAAACTCCTGTTCTCAATATAGATAATCTTGCTTCCTGTTCCTTATGCATATCACAAGGGTCACCAGAGTCATGGCTTTTTATTTCTGTCCCTGTGACCCTCAGCACACAGACAATGGGTGTGCAACAGGGACCTGTTTGGTCAGGTTTATTTAATGAGGCCATTGCCTTTCTACAGCAAGAAAAAGTACAAGGTCATGGAAGTAAAGAGTGTTCAGAGTGGCTCAGAGAACAAGGGACCAGATAAAGGTTTCAGTGACCATGTAGCTTTTCCTGGCACTTAAAAAAATTTGTCTTTTCAGAGTAGGAATGATCTTTTATAATGTTAATGCTCAGTCACACTGTTATCCCAAACCACCCGATAAGCAATATCCAAAGGTTTAGAAGTAAATTAGACCCCAAATCTGCCATGTTGGCTGCATGTTCCCAAAATTTCCCTTCATTTAGCAGCCATGAAAGGCTGCTTGAACTAAGCCATGGGACCAGCCATTGAAACAAATGGGCTGATGAAACAGTGCTCAGGTCCTGCAGTTCTGCTTACACTGCTACATTTCAGCTGTGAACACCTCAGCATGGCTGTGGACCACAACAATCCAATCACTTTCAGAACTGACCAAAATGGTGAAACTCAAAGGGCAGATCTTATCTGAGCAAGCCCAGCTAACTTCATACAGGCTACCAAGCACTTTCCAAAAAGGAGCAATGTTGGATCCTTCCTCCTTTGGAGTTGATTTAACACATTTAGCCTGGGATTGAAAACTGAAAGTCCCTGCTTTGTTTTATTAATGTCTTCAGATATACAACCTTGGAGAAATCTGTTTTTTCAAACTGTAACAATTAACGATTCCCTTCCAAAGCCAAAATGTATCTGTAAGTTTGTCTTTTTACCCACCAAACCAGACATCAAACCAAACAAAACAGAATCACCCAAACCTTTAGAAAAACAGCCAGGTCAGGTTCTTCAGGTCAACCCTTGGAGAGTTTGGGGCTGAGGGAGAAATCTGACCTGATCCACAGAAGAACCTCAAGGTTTTTTGAGCACTGCCTTCAGGCTGGATGTAGTTTATTTAATGCCCCTCACTTGTTTCCCACCCCCCACACGTCACTGTGTCAGAAAGGGCTTTGCTGCTTTCCCAAGCCATTAAAATCCTGTTACTGCCCCAGCCTCAGGCAGTGTGCAAGGATGGTGACAGTGCCCCAGCTGTGATCAGGCTGCCCATGGTGCAGGGACAGCCCTTGGCCTGTGATTTTCAGTTCCCAATGTATCCAGCTGGGATATCCCACGACTTGGAAGAGATTTTTGTGGTGTTCTGTCTCTTTGCATGGCACAGCTCCTCATCACTTCCAGCTGCTGCTCTTTACAGTCCTGCAGTGGTGCTTTCTCAAGCACAGATCTTTCACCCCAAATCCCTTCCTCCATCTCTCCCATCACCTGCAAGGCCTCACCAAGGCTAACACCTTTTCCTTGCACTGCCTCCCTTCATCACACAGCTCACCAAGTCCCTCCTTCCCATTTTTCTCAGCAGCCCCTTGCCTGCCCAAAGCCTTTCCCGTGCTGTGTTTTATAGGCTAATATATCATGCTGCAGCTATAATATGCAGAGCAGCATTTCACTGCATAATTCCAGAACTGGACACATTCATCTCTTCCCCAGTCACAGCCCAGAAAGCTCCTCTGACCAGATGATTAGTGAGTCAAGAAGATTATTAGAAGACAAACAACACACCAAGGTAAAAGCCATAAACACAAAGCAAATTGCTCATGGCCATGGCTCCTTCTGGTGCCAAGAGGAACACGACCTTTAAAGCCTGGCTCTGTGTGCTCTCCTCAGGTTGTCATTCTTGTAGGCTTCAATACAGAGTTCAGGTTTTCTATAATGTCCCTGAAGACAGCGTGGATCCACACCTCAATTTGCACAGGTCACTCTATAATGTAATAATGTCATGTTCTGATGGTGCTGGACAGATTGCTTCCCCATGTTTTCCAAGGTATTCAGCAGGAAATGAGTGTGGACAGTGTCTCCTCCCCCCCATATGTCAATATAAAATTTTGGTTTTAACACGGGGCTCATACAATGCACAGAGGACCAACACAAGGCATGTACTATTAGGAATACAGAATTACCAACACCAAACATTCAAAAGTTGTAAGCTAGAGCTCAAAACATTATGCAATTGGCACTAAAAAGAAAAAAATCAATACTAAACATTTAAAGTTGGTGCTTCTCAGCTTTATCTAACCACAAGAACTAGACATGACTTTTGTATAATTGTTTGAATGATGCCAGGACAAAGAGCTCTAGAGAAAATAATAAATATTTTGAGATCTGTCAAAGTTACAATTTTTAACCTGCAATCTGTGTGTTCATAGAGTGTTTTTAAGGGGTCTGCAGAGGGTAACTAAGAAAAGCAAACCTATTTTCTGCAGTATTAAATCACTATACAGGAACTGACACTTCCACTGGAAAAAAGAAATGTTTTAAGGTGCTGCAAATTGTAAAAGGTTGAAAAACATGTTTCTGGTGATTCTGACTGGAGTTTTCAATTATTCCAGTGTGCAAGGGCCCCAGTTCTACTGAAGTTAACTGGGATTTGTTCTAAATCCCATAGGTACTTTGGAAAGTTCAAACCAGAGTTTCTGGATGAATGGTTCCAACTGTGTACAATGTGCAGAGCTCTGATTTTTTTTTTTTTTTTTAATCCAGTGTAGGTGCAAATCCCTGTGTATAGAATTTAGGCCTATGTATAGCAAGGCAGCATTTTTTGATTATGTTCTGCAGCCCCTTTCCTGACAGTCCCTGAGCCTTGGCATTTCTACACAGGCTGCCTGAGCTTTTATAGTGACTTGCTCCTGTCCTTCAGCTAATATTTCTGGGAGGGATTTCAGGGATCTTTTCTGGCTTGGGAGTAGTTAGTTAAACTGTCAAGGAAATGATGAATGGAATCTGCACCCATGTGTTACCACAAAGATGCCTTGCAGACATTTCCTCAGATCTCAAGGCATCTGGCTGGGGCTTTCTAACGTCACCAAATACAATAGAAGAATAGTAATGATTAGCAGTTGTGTAACAGCAGCACATTTCTCCAAGCTCTTTTTGCTTGGATGTTTATAGAGCTCTGCTGGAAGAGAAACAATAGTTCAAATAGGAAAACTAGGGAAGAGGTGAAGTTCCTTGCTTAAGCTACAAATCCATCTCAAGTCAGTTCCCAACACACCATTCAGATTCTGGGCTCAGATCAAAAGTTCCCAGTGAAGGCAGGTTTTTTTAAAAATGAGGAAAAGAGATGTTAGTTTCAAAACTCGAAGATTTCTTGACAGCAACACTGAAAAAAACCACAATCGGTTCCTTTGAAAGCTGTCCTACAATTCAGAAATTATGTGTTATTAAGACACAATTATGTGTGTGTTTCTCACATTAGAAGTTGCTCAAACCAGAAAATGAGCATGAGGAGCAATAAGGCTCATCCTTAAAAAAAAAAAAAAACAACAAAATAAAAACCGTTGAAACAGTGCAAAAGGAAAACAAGTGATTCCTGAATTCCAGTGATATCTTGGTCTTCCAGTTTTGCTTAAGGCTAAGTCAGTCCTTTCAAGGGAACATCCACAGGAAGGGCAAGGTTGTTCACACTCTGAGTCAGGGTCTGTCCCTGTGTTCCTGGGCGAGCTGCCCAAATCCTGCCTCCTGCTCCTGCTGCTCCTGGCCAGGGCAGGAGGAGGCTTTGTGTCCCTGTGCTGTGGGATGATGGGAGCCTCGAGGAGACCTTGCATGAAAAAGCCTTTGCTCTGGCCTCTGGAACAAGCCTTTCCTGCCCCATGGCATTCCAGCCCTCCGTTCTCAGGGATGCCTCCTTGGGGTTTAAGGGAAAAGCAGATCACATCTGAGTTTCTCAGCCTCTCTCAGGAGTTACAAACAGAGAATGTTTGGGGAAAAGGTTTGTGCTGATGGTGCCTGTTAGGAGCCAAAGATCTGGAAATGATTTGTGATCTCAAAACAGGAGACATCAGGTAATGCTGAACTTTGAGGGCGTTATTCTTAAATCCTGGGACTGGCTTAGAATTGCAATAATTAACAAAATAATTTCAGCATAAAGTGTGGGGGTTTTACACTCCTCCCCTCTGCCCTGTCCCTGTAGCCCAGTTTGGCATTCTCAGGAAGGAAATCATTGTAGACATTTCCTGTCCCTGAGAGGAACTCGTCCTGCACTGTGATGCCGTCCCTGCATCCCTGCCAGCCCCACTCCCAGCCCAGCCCTGGAGAGGCACTGGCAGGAGCTCCCCTGCTCACACAACCTGCTGACAGAGGCTGAGTCCAAGCCCACACCAACTTCCAGGGCCTCTCACGCTGCCTTTGCTCTTTCCTCCCCTCTCCTAGCCATGGGTTTATCGTCCTGGTTTGCTGCAGCAACCTCTGCAATCCGGGCAGTTCAGCTTTGATTCCCACTGAGATTTTTTTTCCTCCTTCTCTTTCTAGTGAGCAGCTCTACTCTGAGATCCTCAGTGACCTGCAGGGATTATCCCCAGAGTGCTGAGTGAGGCTGAGGGATCAGACTTGCTCCAGTTCACATCTGTCACCTTGTCCCTGTGGTGATGCTGATGCTTCCTGGAGCCTTGCTCCTCTGGTGCTTGTTACACTGAAGCATCTCTCTCTCTCAGTGGCTCATCCCCTGGCTGATGGAGTCTGTGTAGCCTTCAGGTTTGACTTCTGAAATTGCTGCCCATGCATTTTCCTTGCTGATATCACATGGGCTGGGAACATCACCATGCTCCCTCCACCACAGGAGATCCGGGCACCTTTCTATCCCCATGGAGTCGTTTTAGCGGCAAAATTCTAGGCAGAGATAACAGGAAAGGGTTATTTACACTGCAAACCTTCTGCAGGTCTCCTGGCAGGCTGGTTGCTTGATGAGGCATCCACCCAGGCTTTTTGCACATTTTTGTGATTGTGAAAGCTCTTCCACAGAGGAACTTTTTATTTGCACATGGCTGGAAAGCGCTTGGCACATCCTAAGCAGCGCTGTCGCTCCTGTGATGCCTTGCAGCATTGCCCAGTAAATAAGATTTGATGTTTCATTTTTTTCCTGCTGTAGGCTCCACTGCTGTGTCCCTCCATGCCGCCTTCCCGAAGGATTGTCACCATCACACTGCACTCCCTGTTCATGAGGAACAGGCAGCTCCATTAACGCAGCTGTCTTGCCCTGAGCTGTTATCAGCTTGGCTCATCACAGCAAGACCTCCACAGCCTCCCTGGAATTTCTGGCAGATACTATCACTTCCTAGGTATAATACATTACCCTTTAATAAATTAGTATGTGCCTAACTTTAATGACCCAGGGAAAAGTAATCTTTAAATTGATGGTATCCTTTTAAAAGAATTTAACCAAAGATAAGCCTCATGTAAATTGTGCAGTGTGTTAGTTATATCCACCTTGAAATGACTGAACAGGCAGCCTCCAGCTTGTGGAAGATTCACATTTTTTAAAGACACAGCATAGAGAACAGCAGTTCCAGCCTTTCCCTTTCATTGCTCCATACAACATCAGGGTCCACATCCCCTCTCTGGGCTATTTTGCTGCTGCATAATTTAAAAAATGTAATTCTGGAGTTCTGTATTGTAAATTCACTCCCTGCTGCACAAACAGCACTGCCCATTTCAGGGCCATAAGACTGCCCTCAGCCCCAGTGTGGGACTCACATGAGTCCTACTGCTGGCACAGTCTGGCCCTGACTGAGCAGGAAGCTCATTACAGATCCCATTCCATGTAGCCACGTAAATTTGTCAACCAGTAACTGGCAGAATGGTGCTTCAGGAACAGAGTGCTCACTCTCTGCATCTGTTTAGCTCGCTGGAGCCTGTGAAGGAGTTTAATTTTTCATACCCTTCATTAAAAGAGACCACAGGGAGGACAAATGAGCAAGCAGAGCCATAAATACATTACAGATGTGGGTTTTCTTTGGGGGATCGAGTCAGAACTGATTTGGCTGGAGCTGTACCACACTCACACTGTGGCGTGGCTGCTGCACAGAGGGAAGGGCACAGATTGTGCAAAAAGCAAGGGCACCTGATTGTGCCCCCAGTGCCAAAGGAAAGCAGGGATTTTCTCTCAACAGCTTGGAAAACTAAGGCTGGTCTGGGGGATTTCTGTGTCTGCACAAATTAGGAAGATGGAAACACATAAATTCACTTGGCAAGAAGCACGGGGTTTTGCTGACACTCCAGGAGTTTTCTCACAGGATACTGAGTGAAAACCATTTCCATGACATTCCCAGTGATGGCCTGCACTAGCCTGCCATGTAACAGAGCAAATCAGATGTGCTTGGGCTCTGAAACCACTGCCAAGCCCTGAAGAAAGAGCAGAGAAGGTGAAACTGGCCCCTTAATTTCCTGCAGACCGATGTGATAATCACACAGAGCCCTCAGGAAAGATCAGTGTCACATGTTGAGCAGAGAACTCTCAGCTCAGGCCACCCCTGCAGGTTCCTGACCTCTCCTCCTCTTTGGGGCCGTGCCAGGCACAGATGTTTGTCCTGATGTACAACCCCCCATGGGCTGTACCTGCTGCAAGGGGCCATGGATCAGGGGAATGACCCACAGGACACATAGAGGGACCCTGAACATCCCCTTTGCTGCAGTTCATCCGGGCAGGCATCTCCCATGGGATGATCAGCACTCTTTCACCCACAGGGAAAGTAAATACTGACCATGAGAAAACAAATTAAAAATGAATACTTGCTCAGAGACATGCCCTCCCTCAGTTCAGATCATAGTACCACACTTTAAATGAAACTCTTCTGAGAACTCCATTCTTTTTCATGGAAAAGATGCCAGGTTAGTCCTGAGGGCACTGGGTCTTGTGGGTATCTATAAATTGCTTGCATAAGATGGGGAGACAATTTGTTTAAAAAAAATTAAAACCATCCCAGATACTTCATGGTAGCAGTTCTGAATTAAAGCATTGATTTTTCAAAGCATTCGGTTTTGTAATTTTGTTCAAGGTTATTATTACTTTGAAGTTTATAAACACTTAACACTGGAAAAGAGAGCAACAGCCCTCATTTATCCCAGAATTATTTAGACAGTTGTTTTCATGATGAGAGTCTTTGGCACAGCTTATGGAAGATGAAATATTCACAAAGTGCAAGGCATAAAGAGGTGCATGACTTTGGCAAACTTTCCCCAAAAAGGGATGGGAACATTGTTTTAGGAAGGGTGCCTTTGGAAGAAAGAAAAACAAAAAGAAATTATGATGAAAGAAAACAAAAGCAGCTTCACAGCAAGATTTAACTGGCAAAACCCAAACAGCATCATCTTCTTAACCCTCTCACTACTAAGAAACAAAATTCTGTCTAAATCAAATTTTCCTATAGTCAGCCTGTCCCTCTCTATGTACTCCAAGTAACAATGTCCTGTTGTTACCCTCCTTCATTTCTACAGGAACTATCCTTGCTTGCTCCAAACGCCTCTAAAATATTCACTGGACCATCTGGAACACCATTTCTCACCTGAATGTAGGCAAGAGCCTCTTTTGAATGGGGAGATCTGCCCAGCATCTCTGAGATATGCCTGGATCAGCTGCATTATCTGGGTGCAAAGGGCTTATCATTACTTTACAAGTGGTGTTTGCAGAGTGCTGATAAACAGAATGATTGTCTTATAGCAGCTCGGCTCTTCCTTTGTTCCTGTCTTTGGCTGAAAGGCTGGGTAATTAGTTGAGAAACCCTTTTCTGCCACAATAACCTAAAAAGAGTCTTATCCAAGACCTGTTTTTCAGCTTCCCTTAGCATTTCAAACCTCACACCTCTGCTGTTTGCACATACAGGTCGTGGAAAACAAATTAAAACTGACCAGGAACAAAAGATCAGCCCATCTCTTTGTTTAGGAAAGACACAAACCCAGTGACATGAAAAAGAAAACAGACAGCAGAAGTCAGGGGCAGGTCAGAAAAACAAAAAGATTAGAGGTTACTTTTTATTGCTTAAAAGAATAAAAATTGGCCTAAATCGATTTACTGTGTTTTCAGCTTTCCTTATGGAGCAGACCCATGAAAGTAGCTTGGAGCTGTGATTTTACAGCAGGGAAGAAAAATCCATCCAGTCAGTATCAGAGGCTATACCTGCATCACTTACACCTCCAATGCCCACATTTACATTGAAAGTTTTAGTGAACAAATTAAATTATGTGTATGAGTTGGAAATTTCTACCGTGTCATGTTAACAGAACCCTTTTACAGCTGAATTCCCCAGCAAAACATCAGTAATTTAACAATTTTGCTGGGTTTTGACCAACTATATTTGATGCTAATATTTTTCCTGCCATTTAGCATTTATAGCCCTTATTCTGTTTTTACACCACTTTCATTCTCTTTTGAGGAATTGTGCTGATGGGCTGCCTGACATAAAAGATATAATAATAAAAAAAATGGTACATCGATAATCAGATTTCAAGGAAATTCACTTACATAGCAGACTGCCAGGCAAATGTAGGTACTTAAAAAAACAAACAGAGCCATTCTCTCTAAAGCTATTACTTTCTCTCTTCCTCTGCTTCCTCTAATAAGAAATTAAAATCCATCATGTTCAGGACATTGGAATATTCATCATTCTGTTCACTGGAGGGTTGTGCTTCAAAGTAGTGGGGGGAAAATTGAAACCAGTGCTCATTTTTACTTGGTATACAAAATTAAAGACCAGATCCTCCTTGAGTACAAATCATTGTAGCTCTTTTTTGAAGCAATGCTGAAAATGTGGCCTTGGACCCAAAATGAAAATTACCCTTCTCCAAGCATTATGATTTTAAGTGTGGACATTTTCAGAGGTTTTGCAGTTATATTTTCACATAACAGCAGAATATTTTCTCTTGGGAAAAAATATATTATTTCTGATCAGAGCTCCCTGGTGGAGTTACAACCAGCAGAAGATGCCACTTGCCTTCAACCATCAGCAGACACCCCAAAAGTTCCCTCCCAGCAGGACTCTGCTCCTCCTCCTTGCAGGAATGCCCTAGGGGATGTGTGTGCTCTCTAAGGTGACTTTTCCCCTTTCCTTCCTGCAAAGGAACCTTAGATAACCATTACCACGATGGAATAAGCAGCAAAAACCCCCCTCCTGACATCCTTCTGCTGCTCACCAGTCCTTCCCAGCTACAAAAGATGTGGAGCCACAAAAAGGGAACTGGCTGGGCCAGACTGGGCTTGGTACTCAGCAAAAGAGCTGCTCTAAATAAATAACTGCCCTAAAATACTTGCCTAATGTAGAAAAGAGTACATTGTGTTGGGATTATTTGCCAGGAAAGGAAATTAGCCTGCCCTGATCTCAGGTTGGGCCTGAGCTGACTGTCCCAGCTATCCAGGACTGGCTCATTAGATATTAGAAGTCAAGACACGTGACTGTTCCAGTTTAATATAGAAAACCCTAATCCAGCAAGGATGTGCAGAAATCTGTAAATGAATGTGTGGTTGTGGATGCAGCATCATATGGGTTTACAAGGCTTTTGAAGATTTTAGCCCCAAAAAAAAAAAAAAAGACACTGTGCAAAAGGAAGAGAAGGGACAAGGAAAGAGGCAGGAAGAAAATTTTACACCCAATAAGAAACAGTCGATAATACAAATATCTGAAACTTACTTTGCCAATTTCTTTGCTCTTTTTCAGGTTGAGGTAGACAGTAAATGAAACCTCTAGAAAACAAAGGACTCAGTGAGGGGCAACAACAGGTAAAACCAGGAAAGGGCTTTTCACAGCTCTGATTTCCAATAACTTACTTGTAAGCCATAGAACTCCCAATTATCCTAAAACAGCCATCCAATTTGTTTCTCTGTGGGGAAGCTTGGCTCACTCGGGTCATAAGGATCAGGAAATTAGTTCTTTGTTGAAAGAGAGTATCCTGCTCTCTCATATTTCCCAACCTACCACAAAAGCAAGGAGTTAGACTGAGAGAAAGGCTTTACAAGACAATAGGGAAACTGTTTCCCACAAAGAAATGAATCTGCTGAACTCAGGTTAAATACAGACCTTGCAGAGCAAAGCACCAATTCTGCAACAGATTTGTAGGACAGCCTAAAACTTCAATTACAAAGTTTCTGGAGGTGCAGGGAAGTGTCAGTGTTCATTCCCAAGCTTTTCCAAAAATCCCTGAGAAGTAAAAAAACTCTTCTTTTTTTCTCATGCAAACTTCTTAAGATGGAAACCTCAGCAGCAATACTTTATTCTGTGGTGGGTTTTTTCCTTCTCCATTTTAATGTGTGTTTTGAAAGCCCTCTAGGCATCTATTTGCATTTTCCAAAAGCTTTGGAGATCTGGCCCTAACTTACTTATGAAAATGGGGCTTAAGCCCGGGAACTACTGAGGTGTTTTTAAAATTTTGCACTTTTAAAGTATATTTTAAAGTATATTTTGCACTTTTAAAGTATATTAGCCTTGATTTTGCTGCTTCAGGGGACAGGTAATTCCTATAATTTTCAATAGAGATGAAATACTGCCCAGCAGGAAAAAGTTGAGGGTCTAGAATTTATTGACATGGTCAAAATATGAAAGGGGTTTGGTGATACTTTTTATGTGCATGATAAAATCTGTGCATAATAGAAAAGCAGGCATGTCTTTTGGCACACCTGCCAGCTTTACAGAAGAATAACAACAAAACTGATTTATAAACTGAAAGTGAATATAGTTATAAATACATTTAAATATATTGCTGATGAGCCAGATGTTACACTGGAAATGATAATTGTTCTAAATCAAAAGTAACAGTACAACATCAGAGCCTTAAATATTCCTGGTTTTTGAACTCCATGGAAGGATGTCCTATTACCCTAAAGTTTTGTATCACACCTGGAGAGAGAGAGGATTCTGCTATGCTTTACAGGAAAAACAAAACCAAAACACCCAACCCAAAGAAACATGGGAACTGCAAACGTTTTACAAGTTTTCTGTGCATTATAAAAGAATATTCCTGTCTAAGTGTCCTTGATCAGAGAAGGGCACAGATTTCCAGACACCCAGCAAATTAACTCCTGCATTAAATATTACACCCGTTTCAAGGGCACATTTCCAGGTTTCTAAATTAAAATCTGCTCCTTGTCATTCCCTCCTAGTTAAGTTAACTATTTTTGTCCCCATCATGGGATTTCTTTTAAGGTGTAAGTTTTTTTTCTCTGCTGAGCCAGCTCTCCAACAGAAGACTCATTTCAGATAGTTTGATCTTCAGATGGTTTCTCAGTCCTTGCTTGGGTGCAATTGCTCTGTCACCATCTGGGTCTCCCAGGCAAGAGAGATGCAAGCCCCCACAGAGATATTAATTTGTTTTAGCTGATGTCTGGTCACTTTCTCAGAGCCACAGTACATCATTTTCTCTCTTCTGAATTGCTTGAGATTAATAGTTAATTAAATAATTAAAAATAATTACTTTCCAGGATTTGGCAAAAAGGTGATGCACCATACTTGCATAAAACTTAACAGGCAGAGCATTTTTGTTGTCATTATGTTCAAATTAATGTCTGAAGGCTGATTATTGGTATTGAAATTATTTATTGAAATTATTGGTAATTTCTCCTCTCTTATCATATGACACTTAGATTTCCTCTTATTTGCATTCTGGTTTCAGAATTGCCAAGGTTCACATCTTTCTTGCTTCTCTTTGTAACCATGGTAACTACAAACTTACTTTTTTTCTCTAAAGAAAGCCAAGACTCTTGGGCAGTGATCTACAGAAGACTTGAACTTGAAGAAAAATACTTTAAAAATTACAGATAGATAACTATTGATTTCAACATGTCTTTAAAAACTGGTTTAAAGGTGTTCATCCAAATTTTATAATCTTATGGCCAATGCATGAGGGTGAGGTCTGTTACTAATGTTTCACTCCTCTGTAACATTCCCCCACATTAGACTTCAACATGTTCCTCTAGCTTTAGTGAACTATCTCTGAAGGAAGATGATGACCAAGAAAAATCAGAGGAAGAAAGCCATTTGTTGATGGACAGAATCAGGCTCACCTGATTCCTATTCCTGTGCAATAAGCAGAAGAGCCACACTCATGAATATTGAGTATCTTGCCTGCCAGAACTGTAACTATCCCTGAATATATTCATACTGTGCTTAGGCTGGACCCAGGAACTGGGAGAGTTACTGCTGGTACTGACAACAAAAATAAATTTACTCTGGTTGCTTATTTAAAGCTAATTCCCTAGTTAGTGTGAGTTAACATTCATGGCCAGGTCACAGAGAAAGGGGAAAAATTTGGTTTGGGATTCTTTTTTGAGCTCCTTTGGATCTCTTCCACAGAGCCGAGTCTTGAAATCTGCAGTCCCTGTGAGTAGCCAGAATCTTCTGTGTGAAACAGAAATAGAACCTATTTCCCATCTTAGAATATCTGTCTTTTGAATTTCAACCATTTGAAGACTGAGATTGCATTTTTCTGTATACTGAACACAGCACATCACTCACACTCAATGCAGAGCAAGGCAAGACCTAGAAAACACAGAGGAGAAACAACCAGGAATTATTGCTCCTCAGGCTCCAAGAAATAAATATTAACTGAAAAGAAAAACAAAACTAAGAAGAAAGAGTTTGAAGAATGCACTTAAATTTTAATCAGATGTATGTTTGCTTCCCCTGACTATGAGACAGCAGCTCTATTTTAAAAGAAACCAGCCTCTTGAAATGTTCATTTTATAGTTAATCAAATACACCACTGGACATAAATTAACCCCACTCCAAATTAGCTTGTTTTTCTGCTTGTTGGGTATCAGTCCAGATTTATTTGCTATGGACCAAATTCAGCAAAATACTTAATCACATGCCCAACTTTGATCATGCAAGCAGTCCCACTGAGACTATTCTCATGCTTGGATATATGTACACAGTTAAATAACTGGCTGGATCCAGCCCTACTTTTCCTGAAGAAAGCATTTGCAGAGACAGAGTTTGTTCTGTTCTGACCATGAAGAGCTTCCTGCAGACCCATGAAAGTGAAAGCAGCACTGATCACTTGTCACTGGTCACACAGAGCTGTTTCTGTTCTCAATGAGCCAGATTTTATAGTCTGGATTAAATTTGAAGAGCCCACTGAGACACTGAATTTCTCAAGGTGAAAATGACAGTGGCAAGGGCAGCAGTAGCTGCTGATAGATCAAGGAGAGGAGGAAATTAAGGAACCTCAGAAACATTCTCTTCCTGATTTTGGTCAAAAAGGCATCATTCTTGGAAAACTTACATAACCAAGAGGCATGTGGGCCTATTTTCTCCTTTCTGTTCTCATTATAACATATGTGTAAGGCTCTGCATGTGTGTGGCTGTGTGGTATAAACAATTCCCTGTGCAACTAGAACCCAAAGGATATTTTACTCCTTTCCTGGGGTACTTAAATGATCCCTTTGGCAAAACCAAAGCAGGATCTTCATGGGAAAGCTGCTTTCCTACAGATCTGAAAACTTCTCTGGCTAGGTCCTCCTTAGCCAGCACCAGCACAAGTTCTGCCCTTGTCTGGTACAATTTAGCATCACTCCTTGACATCTCCCTAACCAGTTTTCTGGGGAAACAAAGCATCTTGTTCTTTCACACAAGAGCAGCTATGTTACCTAAGGGAGGTATTTGTACAATTTTAGCCCCATTTCATGGCTGGATTTAAGCCTGATTCCCCCCTTTTTGCTTAAATGACCACTGTCATCTTACCTGTGCTAGCCTTAGCCAAATTCTGGGTCAAATTTATGCAATCAAGGCAACACAGGAATTCGATTTTCTCTTTTTGCCACCACCTCACATTCCAAAAAGAGTTACATTTTTTTGATGCATAAAATCACTCTTGAAAATGTATTTGATTTCCTCTCTGGACATCCTGTCATATCAAGCCGTGCAAAAATTGCTCAGAAAAATTCCCAAACGCTATTTCGAAGCACTGGAAATGCATTCCCTTCGGTGACTTCACAACCAAATTGTAAAGGGAAATAGGAAGAAATAAGAGATTAGAATATAAAAAATGCCCGTGCCCAGCCAGCAAGTCGAACACCACAACAACACTGAGCATAAACATTTTATGCCTTGTTGTGTATGTGCTGAACATTCAGAAATCTCTTAATTGTGGCCATTAATTTCCCCTCTATAAAGGGGTGTTTTTCATTCACCAAACTTTCTCACAGGAAATTACACAGAAAAGTGTATAAAAATTATTTTGTTGCGCTTGAGAAACTAATTGGTGAGTGAACTTTGAATAGAGAACACGATGTTTGATGTTGTGGCCCCGCTTCTGCTGAACACCTGGAGCGGGCAAACAACACAAACTCAATGACTTATCAAGTACTTGTTTTCAGTAAACCATTAACTCCTTCAAAAAGGCTTTTCTCCTCCTAACAATAATTTCCCAGGTCATATAGCTCCAATAGCTTCCCAAATCATTCACTCCATAAGAGTCCCTGGGAAGCCTGAATTTTGGGAAAATTTCTCCCATGAGTTTTATGGCTCCTGTTGTGTTTACAGGCTTTTGAAAAACAAAAGGAAGCAGTGGTATATTCTGAGAACAGCAGCCCTCGGGATCTTGACAGGTATATTTGGTTAAATATTTTGCAACAAAGAATCTACCTAAAAAACGCACCAAGGTTTTAGGACATTGTATGACATTCTTGAAAGTCATAGTAAAAAATGCCTAGTGCAAACAAATCTCATCCAGTAGAGTGCAGAATTAGTCATCAGCAACATTCCTTTTTCCTTTTATCCCTCTAGTGTTGTTTTTTTTTAAAGTTTCTTAAACTGAAGGTATGTGTGTGTAACTGACCACAGAAAGCACATGGTCCCCCAAAGAATAATCCAATTTTTACAACCACGCCTTGACTTCATGTTGTGCTGAAGGCTCCTCTCACAGACGGCTTAGCACCTCTTCATCTAAAAGAGGATAAAACTGCCTAGACAAAGGAATAAAAGTCTTCTGAAGGCATTTGTAGTAGGAACTTTGGAGGTGTGGTTACAAAAAATCTGCTTATCAAAAAGAACCCATGAAGAAAGATCATAACCCAAGATCCAGACCTACTAGGAATATTTGCGCAAATTTCCCCAAACCCAAATCTCACAAATATTTATTTGCCTGTATTTAAAAGTTGTATGGAAGCAAAACCATGGTTTCCTCTGAAGGATCAATAATTAAAAAAAAAAAAAAAAAAATCTCGATAAAAACACTTCGAGATGCTCAAAACCGACAAGAGGAGTAGTGATAACACAAACAAGAAAGAAGTTCTTTTGATGAGACTCTTCTTTAAGTGACCAGCATGTCCTGGGCACGGCACAGGCAGTTTTGGGAAGGCCATAGCCCAGGAAGAGCTGGGACCGAGCGCTGCTGCTGTGCTGCTGCAGCTGCTGAGAACTGAGCGCAGACCCTGCGCCAGCAGAGTGAAAAATGCCTGTGCATCACTGCGCTGAACCTCATTTCCAAATAGGCTTCGGATTTTTTAATGGTCATTTTCCCAAAACTGATTAAAACTTCATACTCGAAACTTTTTGCCCAAACAGCCGCCTGCAATCTGTGCTGCTTTGAGGTTTATGATTTTTTTTTTTTTCCTGGGGAATTTTCCATCAACAAAATCCCAATCAGCAACAACACTGCCTGCCGGCATCCCGGTTCCAACAAGCACCCAAGGCATTCTTGTTTCTTCCAGAAACAATAAGGGGGGATATACAATCTCGTTGGAGCCGAGGTGCGTGCTCTGGAGCGGGCGCGGAGGAAGGAGGGCGGGCGGTCCGGCTCGGCTCGGCTCCGGCGGGGCTGCAGCGCCGCCGCTCCCGCGGAGCGGGGCCGGGCCGGGGCGGCGGGGGCGGCTGCGGCTTTAAGAGCTCCCACAATGCCGTGCTGGCGCCCCGGTTCCGTTACATGCCCCCCCGGAGCCGGGGCAGCGGCAGGAAGGAGGCGGAGGAGCCCGCCCAGCCCCGCGGGGCCGGGGGAGGAGCGGGGCCGGGCCGGGCCGAGCGGAGCTGCGGGCGCTGCTCCGGCCGCGCCGCCCCCCGCGGGCAGCGAGGCGGGGTCGGCGGCCGCTGCCGGAGCCGCCGCGGGACGGGCGCCCGGAGCCACGGCCGGTGAGTGCTGCTCCCCGGTGCTGATCCCCGTCCCCGCTCCCTCTCTCTGGAAGGTTTGTGACCCTTCCCTGCCTCCTCCTCGCTCGCCAACTTTCCCGTCCCTCTCGCCCGTTTCCCATCTCCCCTCGCATTTTCTTTTTTTTTTTTTTTTTTTTTTTTTTTTTTTTTTTTTTTTTTTTTTTTCCGTTTTCGGCTCTGCTGTTCCCCTCTCTTCTCTTCCCAGCCCTCTCCCACTCCCTTCTGACCTTTCGCTTCTCCGTTCGCGGCTTCCTCCGGCTTTTCCTCTCTCCTGGCATTCTGTCTTTCTCCGTTGGGCATCGCGTGGAAAAGTAAGGGATATTTCTCCGTGTCCTTGAGGAAGGGAATTCAAAACCTACTTTTCTTACACAGGGAAATCTTTGCAGTAGTTTTCTTTCCCCTTCTCTTCCTGTCACCGGAAAGAAAATTGAACCTATTTTTCTGCTTTTCATTTTTTCCCCCTTTTTCCTACGTGGACTGTTTGTTTTGATCTTTTTTCTTCTCCCCCTTCTCCGGGCAGTGCCGGTTTATTTCACGATTAATCTCTTTTATTCCTGCTCCAACCCCTCCCTCTCTCTTTTTCTTCCCTTGTAAGAAGAAAGATTAGAAGAAAATGTGTTTTGCCAGCAGGGAATGCGTGAGACTCTTTGGTTTGGGATTTTTTTTTTTTTTTTTTCTCATCGGGTACTATTGATGAGAAAAGCTTAAGCAAATACAGTGCGGTAGGACAATCCCGAGGCATGAACTTTGAAGGGTAAGGAGATGGATTCTGCTGCTTGGTTTCTCCAGCTCGGAAGTGTTTTTGGGGAGGTCTGGTCCAGGGTCCGGTTTGGGGTGAGCTAGTCCTGTGTGTGCCAGGCTGCTTTCTGTCCAGCAGAACGGTGATTTAAACGCAGTCCTGAACTGCATTTCACGGTGCTCGTGGGTTTCGTCAGTGTGCAGGACCAGGAGCGGGGGAAGGTTGCAGATTTCGGTGACCCCTTTGGAATTACACCTGTCACGTCTCCCGTCCCCAAGCCGCAGGTGTGTCGGAGGTTGACACATTCCCAAGATCGCTGGAAGCTGCTCACATCCGTGGCGAAAAGTGCTGCCGGGGCTTTAGCAAGCGTGGTTCGGAGCTGTGAGTTCCTGCCTCGGCTCCAGTCAGTATCACACGTTGAAATTGAGCGTTTGCCGGGCTGTGGAGAGCGAGCAAATCAATTGCCTAATGATTTCTGCAAAGACACCTGTTTAAGGGCTTTCAGGCTCCCAGCTAATTGTATTGGGAGCGGTGCGATTGTGTGAAGGGCTTTGTCTTTTTCAGTGGAGAATATGTAGCTTGTGAATGAACAGTCAACTCTTTTGACTGGAGGTGGTTCTTCTTTCTGTTATATTTCCTCTTGATAGGTACCGTTCCAGAAGCTCAAAACACCGTGTGGCTGAACTTACTTTTTCCCCCCAGTTTCTTTAAAGAAGAGAGAAAATTTAATTTCGGATTAACTTTTTGTTTGATGATATCTCATTGGAAAGTAGGCTAGACATGAAATTGGAAGTACTTCTCTGAGTCTTAGAGAATTTTTTTTTATACAGAATGAATTGCTGAGTGAACTGACTGCTTGGGATTGGATTCATGGTATTTAGTTGTGTGCCCTTTAGGACACCTGAGAGATAAAGGTGGTTCACTTCTTACAGTTAAGTAATCTCCGCATCCTTTCCACCTTCATGAGCCTAGCAGAATTCGATCCATTATTTGAATTAATCTTGTTTTTAATCTTTCCTGGAGATGAACAAGTCTGGGATAGTTGGAAATACGAGGAGAAAAATACCAAGTCATATTTAGCAAGAAGTTTAAGTCTTTTCAAAACTGCCCCGAACTGTTACTGGAAACAGCAGCAACAATTCTGACGAGCCAGATTAAGTTATTAATATAACTTGTTAAAATCTGTTTGAGGGGAGCTCTGAAAAGGAATGGAGACAGCGTTGCTGACAATGCAAAGCTGAACACTGAGGATGGTGGGTTCTGCTCCTGCTTCTGCCATCGCAGGGCAGTGCGACCTCCCGGGATACTGAGGTTGTCCTGATTCTCCTAAGTGCTTTTACACATGATTTGTAGGAATAATTGCGTGTAAATGTTCAGCTGTGGGTTTGATTGCTTATGAGGTGGTAGTTTGGCTTGTGCTAATACTCATTCTTGGAAAGTTGTGGCGATCTTGAGCATCACCGTTTATTTTGAGCAACACTGGAGTTTTACACTGCTGCAAAGGTTTTGAGACTGGGGTTATTTTTATCCCCTGAATGTCTCTGACAGTATCAGTGCATGCTTTTTCTGTGGTCTCTTAAGTCTCCCTCAAGCTGAATATCAAGGACAGCACTGACCTCTCCAGAAAGAAACTGTTAAACTGAATTACAGGGTGGAAAACTGTCCTGTGGGGACTGGGCTGGGGACCCCCCTCAGCGTGATGCTCACTGTTCCTGGTAATTTTATTTTGTGAGGTCTGTTATTATGAACTTAGTTTAGTCCACCAATGCGTTTGCTTTCTAATTTTAGGTTTTTTTGCTTGGGTTTTTAAGTCTTTAAGACTTCTGTCTTGACATTAAATGTCAATGTTTTATGGTTTTCTGGGGCTTTTTTGAAAGCCTGGGTTTTCCTGTAATTTTTTTCATGGTGGGGTTGGGACTTTACAGTGGGCTGAGATATATTATAGTCTGCCTGCCTTCCTGTAAGGTTTGAGACTAGGACACTTTGTAAATGCGAGCCTCTAACCTGTTGCTTGTTTCTCTTCAGTGAAAATGAGATTCGATTCTGTATAAAGTTGTTATTAGGCAAGTGTAGGTGTGGTTGTGTGTATAAAACTCGCTGTCCTCCTGTATGTGCACTTAGCCAGCTCCCTTGCTTCTGAATCTGGACAGTGAATCTAGTTTCAAATTCAGTTTCATAAATAACTTAATTCTTCCCACCCTTCCCATTCCCCTTCAAAGCATGTGATGATCTCAGGCCTTTGACAGGAGTGGTTTTCCTGGCTGATAAGGGGATGGCTGTGGTGTTTCTCCCTGTATGTTATCTCTCTCTGTGCTGATAAAGGCTGGGGAGGGGGTTGACTGGTCTTTGTGTGCCATCCTGCTCCATCTCTCTCCAGTTTGTCACCTGGCAAGTTGAGATCACAGAACTTGTCCTGCTTGGGGAAGGAAGGTGGGTTCAAGCTGTGTAGGTGCAGGGGTTTGTCACATCTGCCAGGGGAACTGCAGACCACTCTGGGTTACTTCACTCGGATCTCTGCAAGCATCTGCACGTCTTTGTGATGCCATAAATATGGAGAGTGTTAATGTATCTGAGAAGAGCCCAGGAGACAGCAGGCACTGTGAGCTTTCAGATGGCAGCGCTTGAGAAATCCGCTTGGTTCACCTTGCTGCTTGTGAGTCACTCCTTAAGGAGGGAAGAATCTGTTTATTTTCTCGTTGTGCTTGGAAAACGGGCTCCCCCACAACAAAAGACCCTGTAATGCTTGCTGCAGTGCAGGATTATTGCACAAAAGCATCTTGCTGTGCAGTGCTGTGGCTGTGCTCGGTGTTGTATGATAACACATGTTTCTCAGCTGTTGTTGATTCCTCAGTGGCACCGACTTCAAAGGAATGTGCTGAAAGAGAGCTGCAGCCAGGGAAAAACGGGGTTTGTTCCAGTGGCCTGTACCATCCATCTGTTTAAATACTCTGCTGAACTGTTCCAGAGTGTTCAGGCATCCAGTTAGGACTGACAAGCAATTACAGCTGGGAGTAGAGCCTGCTGCAGAGAGACCACCTAGGG
The DNA here is from genome assembly GCF_029582105.1 of Oenanthe melanoleuca. Taxonomy (NCBI): domain Eukaryota; kingdom Metazoa; phylum Chordata; class Aves; order Passeriformes; family Muscicapidae; genus Oenanthe; species Oenanthe melanoleuca. Next base: position 6,270,549 of record NC_079334.1, read on the forward strand.
GAGGCTTAAGTGCTCCCTCCCTTCTGTGGGTCAGAGCCCCCCTGCCCTCCCAGCCAGCCAGGAGAGATAAGGCTTCTCATCGGGGTATCTTTCAACATGACATTGTCTAATTCCTAATGCTGTTGAGGATTTATTTATTTTTACTCTCCAAGCTATCTTTAGCACAAGAAGGGAAGGATGGTAATGAGGACAGACGGTCATCTCTGTAGTCTCCTCTGTGTGGGTAGTAAGGTAGATCTGTAATTTAAATGAGTAAATATTTATAAAGAGATTTTTTTTTTTTCATATGTATGGGATAGTTCACAGAGTGTGATCTGTTGATCACTCATGTCTCCAAAGGTAGTGATATACTTTACTGGATTAATTTTGGCCAATTACATTGTCCTCTTACAAATTGAGTTTGGGTAAACACTTTATAACTTCATCCACAGTAAGTAAAAAAAACTCCAGTGTACTGCATTATAATACAGAAGGATGCTGCCAATTCCAAGTATTATAAGTTATGTTTTTACTTGAATTCCAGTATTTGAGTCTCCTGTGCAGGACACGTCTACACCCATCATTGCCAACTGAATCTTCATATCATGGCCTGTGTGTTCTGTGTAGCCCCAGATAGTGGAACTCAGAGGAAATAGTAGCAGAGAGGCTACAAGTAATCCATGGATAACCTGTGAAGATCCCTGAAGTTTTTCTGTGGGACTGACATTAATTTTGAGGATTGGAATGAGCAGTGTAGATAATGTGTGTTTCAGCTAAGAGGGTTTAACCTTCTTTGCTAATGGAAAATGCTCATGCAGATGCACTAAGAGGATATTTGAGCTTGGAAAAGTTGTGAGGCACTCCAGTTTGTTTTTCACCTGCAAGCAAGCAGCACAGCTTTAAAGGTGAGCTTGAATGTTGTCCTCTGTGGTATTGCTCCCTCCTTGGTAGTGTGATGTGACATCTGTGCCTTTGAAAGGAGAGTTCTTTCTCTCCATGTTGGCGGTCATGATGGTTTCATGGTATTTTGAGATGTCAGATTTTAATGCCTTACTGCCCCTTTGAGCAGAAAGGGGAGGGAATTCTAGAAATGTATAATGCAACTGACTTCCAGCTTCTGCCCTTGCTCCAGGCTTGACATTGTAGTATGAATTTATTTACTTGCTTTGAAAGCTGTACTCGGTGTAACCTTGACTTTTACTTCCCTTACTGCAGCAGCACCTGACGTGTTTCCAGCCTGTACCTTGCTCAGCCTCTGCCTTGTCCAGTTTTAAACTGGCCACTTAAACTGTTGCTGCTTTCTTTGTATTGTGTTCTCTCCAGGAATCTTCAGAGCTGGGACTTCCTTTTGCTTCAAGTGAACTGGAAGTGTTTTGCTAAAATGTTTTTGGACTCCTGAGGTGTTTGTCGATGTTTCCAAGCTGTTGTTCAAAAGGAGTTTGGAGTTTCCGGAAGAACCTTTGGAAACTTTAGGCTTTATTGTCAGTCAGCAGTTCCATGAACAGGGATAAAGAGAGGCTGTAATTCTGCTGGGCAGCCAGATGTTTTGTGTCTGTGCTGAAGTGGGGAGACAGTGTGGCTTCAGTGTGAATGTCATAGGGCTGTTTGGGGATCTTCAGCAGATCAGATCTGCTTTGTCTCCTCTCCCTCCTGCCATGCCTGTGCTGATGGTAATTATTTCCTTGTGAGTAAAATGGGGTTATTGACAGTAAAGCTTGACTTCTTGCTTTCTAAGAGATAGATATTTGCTTGTCAGTCTGTGTTTCTTAAATACTAAGCTTGAAGCCATATAAAAGCTGCATGTATCTTGACAATTAGTGAATTTATAGCAAGGATCCAGTAGATTAATATTAATGTTAATTCTGACTAGTGTGGCATTAAGTGAACTTTAAAAGAAATCAGTTTTCCTTGCAAACAGAGGAGAGAACTCTCATTGATGCAAATCCCCCAGTTCCATACTAAATTGCACCTCTTTTAGGCACTTAAGCACTTGTTAAATCTGTGTCTGTCCTTGTCTTTCTTCTCCCTCTTCTATGTGACATGAGTGGAAAGTTAAAAGGAGCTCCTCAGTGGCTGCACATGTCAGTCTTACCGGAGAAGAAAGTAGGAAGATGCCACAGCTGATAAGATTTAGAAGTTGATATTGGGAATCAAGAGAGCAAATGCTTAAGTGTGCCATTGCAGCTGTGTGGCTGGCAATATTCACTAGCAGTAGTACCTGGAATAATAATTCCCATCCAGAGAGGAACATATGGCAGTGGTTGAATGCCCTTGTCCTTGCCCATCAGGAAGTGATTGTGGTGGTTTTTTGGTTATTTTTTTTTTTTTAGAGAGCTTGCCCTGGGCTTCATCTGTGCCTTTAAGTCAATCCAAGCATTTGTAGTGTTTTCTGTGGGGACAAGGGCAAACTTCGAATAAGCTGAGTTGGGGACGTGAGTATTTTGAGCAGTGGAAGTGACATAGAGGAACACAGGACTAACAAAGAACAGTCACACTGAATACAATGCAGTGTTTTCATGCAGTTAATGGGATTGGAATTGGTAACCTGATACTCCAGAGAGATAACAAAGGCTATTTAGCATACAAGGGAATGTAGATTTTTTTTTTTTTTTTAAGGAGTTGGTAGAGTGTAGCAGAATCTTTTGTCAGAGCTCATTCTAGTGAACAAGTTCTGGCCGAAAATGACTGAATTAACAACAGTTTATGAAATACTCTGAACAGAAAAGGAATTTTCTTCTTTACTACCAGTGTTCTTTCAGTGCAGTTCTTGTAATTGCTTAGCAGTTTACCTGCTTCCCCCATGTCCTGTGAGCTTAGCTTTTGTTTCAAACTGAATTACACCATAAATTAAGAGTCTTTGGGCTTTTCCTCTTCCGAGAATGGAAGAGAGGAGAAAAATAAAATGAAATGTGCAAAGCTGTCATAACAAATGGGCTACCCTGCTGTTCCCTTCTTTCCCAGAAACAGACCAGAGAGTGACTGGCTGATAGAGACCACAGTGTGCCACTGGGGGTGAAGCTGTCCTGTGTGACACCACAGAAAACTCTCTTTAGGTGGCTTTTGATATCGTGAGCATGGACATTTGTGATGGTGATCACATGTAAGAAAACCCAGTCCGACCTCATAGCTCAAGAATTAAGGTGATATTCTATTTAAGCTTGCTGCTTGCCTCCTTTGTGGTTTCAGTGAATCACAGGAACTTGCAATCCACGTGGGCAGGGCTAGAAGATAAGAAATACCTTCGGTGTGTGTGCTACAGCAGGAGAGCTGGGCGTGAGTTTGCTGTTGGCAAGTTCTACCTGCCGTGGGTTGGTCATTTTCTGAAGCAGAACTGAAGGGAAGAGGCTCAGCTTGCTTGGGTAGGGTGCAAGAGAGCTGGGTTCCTGCCAGCAGCCAGAAACCACAATTTAGAAAGTTCTCTAGTGGTGGGTTTGGTTTTACTTCAACTGTTAGCAAGACAGAAGGGGGTTTGGGTCTATCAGGGTTGCTGGTTTTCTGTCTGTAACTCACTGCAAAGTTCCTCATCTGCCTTGATCAGCAGCCTGGGCTGCTGGAAGGTGTCCTGCCCATGGCAGGGGGTGTGTGTGAGGTGCTCTTCAGGTCCTTCCCAGCCAGAGCATTCTGTGATCCCATGGTCATGGGCTGGATTTGCAGTGTGCCTTTGGAAGCATGGTGCTCATTCCCAAGCCGTGCTGCTTTCCTGCTGCCATTCTGTCAGCATTAGTGACTCTCCTGTGCTCCCTGTGTGTGCCTGATGGCACTGCCACTCCTTCCTGCCCTGCCACCAGGCATCCTGAACACACCCTCCTGACTTTGGGGCTTTACAGGTGCCCCAGCACAGCTTTTCCTTTTGGATGAGAGGGAAGGACTCTTGCAGTTTCCCTTCACATCTCCCAGCCACAGAGCATTCCTCCAATTCCTCTGCTGCTGATCTATTTAGAGTAGAGCAGGGGAACACTTGCTTTGCTGTTTCCTTGTGCAGGAGTTGGGTTTAACTTGCACAAAGCACCTGTCCTGCTGTGATCCTGGCATCCTGTCACTGCTCATTTCCCCTGCTCCTTCAGTGACAGTGTTTTTGTTGCTGGCAGTTCTCTGCCTTAGCCTTCTAGAGAAGCCCAGCAAGAAATTTTCTAGAATTCTTCCACTCTCTCCCTCCCTTTGTCCTTCACTGACCTCTAACCACATTTTTATCTTTCTTGACAAGATGCTTAGTTTCATTTATCAGCTGCTTTTCCCTTCATTCTTCAGCTTTGATTATTTTTTCAGGAGCTGCATAGAAACATTAACCATTACAGATGAGCAGAACAATCAAATATAGTCACATTCCTTAGTGTTTTGCTTTTTTTATTGTTTTCTAACACTAAAGTGCCTGTGGCAGGTAAATATTTTTTATGTACACTACTTGTCATGACAAAAATATCCATCCTCAGCACAGGATAAGGAACTGCAGTTGGCTATATTTTCAAATTACAGTATACCAATATTGCCAACTGCAAAAGCCCTGTTTCCCTCCTTGTGCATAAACTAGTGTAATAAGTTCTGAGGTTTTTTTAAGTCATTAACATTTTCTGAATTTGTATTTACAAGATAAAAATGTGACATAAATAGAAGGAAATGGCAAATACACTTTCTGTCTTAGTCTCGTGGCTTCCTAAGTACTTGACAAATGCTCTGTTGCCTCTAGATAATATTATTTTGTTCCAAAAAAACTGAAATATTACCTCAACTTTTGTAAAAAAAGTTTGCTTTAATTTTGGGTATCAGAGCAGAGAATGACTGGATTTATTGAAATATATGCTGCAAGAGTATTTCTTTCCTATTTTGCAGTGCCCTTCATGCTTGTCATTGTAAGTGTATATGCAAAAGCCTAAATAATTGGAAATCTATATGCTTCCTGAGCATGTTTACTTTAATAGTCCACAATGATCTCTGGACAAACTGTATTTTATTTCAAAAGACCTCCATTATCCTCAGCTTGGCCAGTATGAATGAGAATAGCATTCAATGTATACACCATTTTTAAGAATACCCTTCTTTTTCTTGCTGACATGGACATAAAGCATGTGGTAGGGTGAAGACAGTTCTGTAATGGAGTAGGAAATTAAACAAGGGGAAATGGCTTCAAGTTTATAGAGAGGAAGTTTAGATTGGATATTAGGAAGAAATTCTTTCCTGTGAGAGTGGTGAGGCACTGGAGGAGATTGCCCAGAGAAGCTCTGGATGCCCCATCCCTGGAAGTGTTTGAGGCTCTCATTAAAAAAAGAATATTTAAATCTCTTGTGGGATGCCAGCATGTATAGCTGCAATGTTGACCCTCTTAATTGCTGGGATTTCGAGCACAAGGCAGATGGGAATCTCTGGTCTGATTTTAATATTGGCAGGGGGAGCCATCTGAGCTGCTTCATTCAGAGTTCAAACCTCAGTACAAGATTACAGGGTGAGCCTCTTTGCACATTTGGCCACTGCTTGATTAACTTGTACAGCAGCATGACAGGCTCTGCTCCCTGAAGCCAGGCTGGAGTGGCAAAGGCAGGGATGAGAGTGGTGATGGCCAGACAGTGCCACCTGTGAGCCACTCTGAGCCACCAACACCGTGTGGCTGTCACATAACCCAGGTGAAAAGCTGTGAAAGCTGATTTACCTGGCACCTGAGGGGTGACAGCAGGCATGGAGCTGGGGTACAGCTTCTCTGCTGGCAAGAAGTTCAAGCCAAGGGAATGGAACCCTTCAGTTCTTATGGAAATCTGACATTTTAAGGGACCAGTGACGGGGAAAGGTTCATCTTTTTGTAAGAGCTGACTGGAAGGTTTGTTACAAGGTAATTGAAGGCAGCCATGAGTTGTTCCTGTACCTTGTGGAGTCCAGGAGCTGGAAGGGGTGTGGAATGTAGTGCACAGGTACTGTGTGGCAAATAAACCATTGGCTATTCTTGTGTCTACTTCAGTTTTCGTGCAGGTAATTCCAGTGCTGTTGGAATATACAGAGCTTTCTGGGAGGGTTTGTGTGTTCTTCTGATGGAGGTTCAGAATAATCTTGCTGTTTAACCCCTGTTTTCACTTACTGTGCTGTGTTCTTCTCCCTGTCTTCCTGACTCCTCCAATTTTTTAATAGATTCAGTCCTGTGCTTGTTCAACTAGGAGAAGGGAAATAACTATAATACTCCAACATGGGTCCGTTCTACTACACCTGACATATAAGTAATACATGAAAGGCAAGGCAAATCTTGAGTAGTTTTTGGTTTATTTTCATAGTGTTTTTCAAAAAATGTGGGTTTTTTCATATTATTTCCTGCAGTGGATTTATTCCTGATGTTGAGAATTAATACAGACCTTTGAGAGAGATCACAAAGGAATCAGTATTAGTTTAGAAGCTTTTGCTGCTTTGTTTTTTTCTTTTTTTTTTTTTTTTTGATTCATAGAGTATCCTTGGAGAAGTTCTTTACCTTCAGTTCTATTAAAAAGAATTCTAATTCTATTTTGCTGTGCTGAGCCCATCATCAGGGTATCTGACTGGTTGCCTTGTACTTAGTACTCTTGAGGTGCAAATGGTGGCTGTTTTTCTGTTTTCACTGAACCCTGTGGATGTGCTGGGAGATGTTCTCTCTGTGCTTCCTTCATGTGACTTAATTCCATTAAAACAAAGGCCAAGCATGTTCTGAAACTCGTAGCAATATTGTTTGCTCTCCTAGTACCTATTTGCTCACTGTCACCAATTTGACAATGTGTGAACCTGAGGCAGAGCTTGACTATGTGGGAATTGGTGATTTGTGCCTGTGTTTGCCTCCTCTTAGGGAAATTTCAGCCTTTTTTTTTTTTTTTTTTTTTTTAATTAACATCTACCAGATGTGGGTTTTATTTGACAAGGAAGAAAAAAAAGCTTAAAGTATGGATTTATCGAGTTCTATAAAAATGTGTTGCTTTGCCAGCTTATGCTATTAAAAATACAGTATATGCAGGAATTAATCAGTTGGTCTTCATGTAAGATGCTCTTACACTCATTTAATAAATGTTGAAGCTTATTTGAAGCATTGGAAATGTGTAGTGAGTGTGGTCAAGAGTGCTTGGGTGCAAGTCAGTTTGAGCCATCATCCCCAAATACAAATCACTTGGGTAAGTTTGCTTTTATGTGTTTGCTTGTTTTGGTTTGTCTCTGGGAAACTGATTTATTTGTGTTTTATCTTGAATCAAGGGGACAGCAAAGCAGTTGTGACAGCTGATATTAAAAACTAGTGTGCAAACTTACCTACATAAGTTATTTCTATGAAATTCAAGTTGATTTATTCCAGCTTGTCCCAGGCTGGGAGAAAAGCAGTTGCTTTGAGTCAACACTGGTCCTCAGAGCTGAGACACTGACTCTGCCTGTGTTGATGTAGTCATTTGTGAGCACAACTTGCTTAAAAATGTGTTCAGCATCAATAATAGGGGATGCTTTTTGCATTTAATTAAAACCTTGGAATGTGTTGGGAAACTGGAGTAATTCAGTGGTTCTGAACTTCATTAACTGTAGAAGTATTTAAAGAAAGTGATGTAAGATTTGTCACTGGCTTAGGGCTAGTGGGAGGTCTCTGATCTGTGTCATTATTAATGAGCATATGTAAAGAAGGCTTTAATTTTCTAGGGAAGCATCTTCATCCTTTGAGTCAGTTTTCAGACCCAGCTGGTGAAAGCAGCCTGGTCTGAGTGGAGCACTGGCCTTGCTTTGGAGCAGGAGGCTGGGCTCCAGCAGCTCCTTCCAGCCTGAAGGGCTCTGGCTTTTGGTTTATTTTCTTTTTCTTTAGGAGGTGTTTGTACCACGCAGCCACTGTCAGCTGTAATGGGATTGCCTTGCTGATACTGCCAGCAGTTAAGCCAGAGGGGTAAATAAATCCTTGCTTGTAAGTAATTTTAAAAACCCCTCTTTTTTGCTTATCTTTACAGTACTTCTCTTGGATAAATTCAGAACATGTAGGATTTTCTTTGCATCTTGTTTTCTGGCTGCTGCAGTATCTTTATTTAAAGGGGTGGAGTATACAAGTTATTATGACCTTTCTCTAAACTGTAGGAGTAAGTTCTGTAAGGAGTGAGTTCACTGTAGGGTAAGTTCTCAGTTTTCCAGGAGCTGGATTTTTATATGGAATCTAATGATTCTGTTCTTGAATGCAGCAGACAGACTGTGCTTTAGGGAAACTTATCACAGATGTATAATATATTGAAATTACCCATGAATTATTGACTTGGAAAAAAAGCTATAAGCATAGCAAATATTAGATATGATAAAGAAAAGAAGGAAAAAATCTTTTATCCAAAGTATTTCTAACGGAATACAATGTATGGGTTTGCCTGATGAGACCTTTAACAAGGACTTAAATCCAGATTTTTCTATAGGAATGTTTATGTACATACTTGAGTAAGGTGATATGGGAAAAATACATGAATCCAGGATTTCAGGGCTGCTTGTTCACAGACCAGCTTGCTTTGTGGAAGGAATAGTAGAGTTGGTGTCTGGACTTGTCACAGGAGAGCCTGTCACTCCCTGGTGATAACTCTGAGATTCAGAGAGCCATCCCACTGTAGAGCCAACAGGACAAATCAGGCTTTCAGCTGCAAGCTTTGAAGTGGGAGCAGAAGAAGAGATTTTTAATGAAGTTGAAGGGGAATAAGTGATTAATATCCTGTGCTTCACTAGGTGCTACATCACTAGAATTTTTTCTTGAAATGAAAGCCTTAATCAAACCATCCTTTTGTCTCTTTATTTGTTGAGTGAAAGAGTCTCCCTTTGGTTCAAGTACTGTCATATAATTTTTATGTAGTTGATGTTGAGAAGGTGGCTTGATGTACTTCTTTCATGGAAATCTGATTTTCTTTCAGTTAATTGATTTTTTTTTTTTTTTTTCTTTTCTGGTAAAGCGATGCTAGAACATGCTATGAAAAGGGACAAATTAATTACTTCTTCACTATTTTTTAACTTCTAGATGAAGTAATCTTGATAGAAGGCAATGGCAGATGGAATACAGATAAATTAAATTTTGCAGGAGTGAGGAAACTCATGGAGTGGTCAGTCAGGAACTACAGCATCAGTTCTTAGAGATTTTTGGCAAACACCTGAATATCACAGCATGTGTTTAGTTATTTGTGTAAAGGCACCTGAATTGCAAATCTTGAGTTTCTTAATTTAAAAAACCAGTAAATTAAAAGTTCATATAATAGAACTTGCAGTGTGAGTTGGGGGAGGTGAAAAGGGAGAGATGTCAGGACAGTGGTGTGTTCTGGCATCATCTGCTGATTGTTTAGTCATGTCTTCGATATTTATCTACCCTAGTGATAACTTCTGTTTTCTAAATCAAGATTAGCTAGAAATTTGGAGTCACTGTGGCATATCTCAGGTGGTTTCTTGAGAATTATTTTGGTCTTGCTTTTTTCCTGATTTTGCTAAAATGTGAGACTTGATTTACTACTTACTGGCTTGTCTTGGAAGCTTATGGTTTATCTCCTTAGTTTATTTACTAAAAAGTGATGATCTGTTGGAATTTGAGCACGGGGCTCTGCATATGCACATTCTACAGTGATTCTGGTGCCAGCTGGGGTGGGCAGAGCTGGAACTGAGCCACTGCTAAACACCTCTGCAGTCACAATAATCTGTGCCATGGGAGGCTGCTGTGCAGTGAGCAGAGGGGGTTGTCTGCAGGAGTAACACATCATTTGGGTTGGATTTCAATTTTTTGGGGGAGAAAAGAGATGGGAATAGGAGGGTTAATTGCAGTGGAGGCTGTGTCTGGTGGGATGTGGAGCTGCAGTACTTGAGTTGAAATAAAGCCTGTAGTGTTTGGGTGCTGCCAGCCTTACACCAAGGTGCAGGCTCATGGCCAGAGCTGTTGTAAAAGCAGTTGTAGCAGGTCCTGGAGGTCACTGAAGTGGCAGTCTGGGACTGCTAAGCTCTAATTACTGACCATGTGTGGGAGTGGGACCTGCTGGATCTTGGATCTCCTGCAGTGGATTACCTGCACACCATAGTATTGATATTGCATGGGAATACAGAAAGGCACTGGTATTGCTTGGAGTTGTTTTTGTTTTGTTTTTTTTTTTTTGTATAGAAGGTGCTTGAGGATCTGGGGCTCTGAGCTTGTCATGTGTTTCTGTAGCATGCTTTAGCCAACTTTCAGCCATTTGTGTTGGTAGCCTGCTGAAATAAATCGCTTTTTGATAGTGTGATTCTCTTAAAGGGAATCAATTGATTGAAGTGTTTGTTAAAAGTTCACCAGTCAAGCAGCACTTATAAATCCTCTCTTCTTTTGATGGGACTTTAAATAGCAGAGCAACTGTGTACTTGCATCTATCTTTTTGAAGGGAGAAAAAGAAGCTTCCATATTTTCACAGCAATACTTTAAAAATACCTATTGTTGCCTATGGAGCATTTTCTAACTTTGTATTTTCTTGGGAGAGTTTTGCATTTGCTTTATACTGACAATTTACAGTGGAAAAGCATGATTATTTTTGGCAATCTTCTCAAAAGAACCCAGATTAAGATCTTTGACCTACAGCTGTTGTAAATGCAAGTCTTTTTGTTCTAAAGCCTTGCAGAGTTGTTCCCTGTTTGTGTTAATTGATTAAAATGTGTGCTGGGTTGGCCTGAGTTCCTCTTGGTAATTGGGTAAAAAAACCCCCCAGAATAGATAGAAAAATCAACACTACATCTTCCTTTTGGGATAAGTTGATTATTAATTTGATGGACTCTGCCTGTCATGGGCATATACATATATATATGTGTATGTATATATATATATTTGTTTGTTTTAGCCTCAAAACCCATTAGATTGACACTGCAGCTCACCAGGTCTGTCTCAATGTTACAGAACAGATGGTTAATTCAAAACCAAGAGTATTAAAGCTGAGTAGCTAAATCTGATCTCCTAAAAACAAGGTTGCCAAAACAAGCTGCTGTATTTGATGTAGCTGCTGAATTGGTCTTTTATTTGCTACAAAGGCAAACCTGAGTCCAATGCCTAAATGCAAAGAAGTTGGTAATTTCCAATTTTTTTTTCAGCTTTCAATTTCTCTCTGAGCCTGTAACTTGAAGCAGGAAGTTGCTTACATATTGGAGGGGCTCTGGAAGAGAAAAAGGCTCGTTTCAAATCCATTGTTTTTACTGGCCTTATCGACATGGTCCTGGCTTTTGAAGTAACAAAGACAAATTGCAGGAGTGGAATGAGGCTGATGCCTGTTTTTCATGTGTTGTCATTTGCTTTTTTTCTTCTATTTAGGTGGACAGTGAAATGAGAAGAAAAGGGCAAATTGTTAGAAGAAAGAATTTGCCTGTAAACACAGTAATCCTTTCTCTGGTTGTCAGCAAATAGGATAGATAATTTGAGACAGGTGTTGTGCTAGAAGAAAGCTTTAGATGCTGAATCCAACCTGCACTCCACAGATCCTGATTATCTCTGGACAGGGCCTAATAAATATGTACTGATACAAAAGGGATTGAAGCATTTATTTCCTGCATTTAGCCTGTTGGGATTATTTCTTAGGGATGCCTTTTCACACAAACACAATTTGCTATTTTCAAATGAAACATGAGCAGGCTGATGCTCTTTATCTCAGTTTTTGGGGGTTTAAATACTTACAATTCTTATGTGAGCTGCTGAAAGTCATAGTCACTTTTCAGGAATCTCTGGCCTTGCAATCTATTTTCCTGTGGTGCATTCATCTTAAAAGGAGTGCTGTATGTGACTTTTTGGGGGTTATTTTTCACTTATATGATGCTGTAAGATGAGCTCTTACATTTTTAGGACTGCTTTTTCTTGAATGATAAGCCATGGCATCAAGGTAGTGTGATCATTGTATAAAAGTTAGAGAGAGCAGCCAAGTTATTTGTGTGTGCTTCTGCCTTGATAAATGCTCTAAAGTTAAAAAAAAAAAAAAAAAAATCAGGCTTCCAAATCTTTATTTGCTTCTGCTGCTTCTTTTAATGTTTAACTCTATGAAAGGCGTCAGGCAAATGGGTACAAACTGAATCCTTCCTTCTCTTTGATTTAGACCAGAAGTTTTGTGGGTAGAATTGCACTTGCTGCATAATTTTGTATTTTTTTGGGGTAGGACACTATTTGTCATAGAGAGGGTATTGCTTTACTTGGTTGTATATTTAAATGCTAGGGAAAAATCTTGATTTACTTGGGACTTCTGGACTTTTCTTAAAAGAGTGAGTTCATTTAGGTCCCTTTAAAAATCTGTTTCTTCTCATTGGGTTGGATCCTTTTAATTCAGTGATTTTTGCCTGCTCCATTGATGCCATCAGCCACATCCTCAGGCTTCTGGAGGTGGTGGCCACAAGAGGAGGAGTTAATTTGAAATCTGTTGGCTGATCTGTGGGTTTGGGCATGGGTTAGGTGTTCACATCTCAGCTTGAAATGTCCCCTTCAGACATGGTGGAGGAAGTGCAGGAAGCAGAGCAGCCTTGGCAAAGCCTGGAGGAAGCACCACCACATTAGGGAAGAAGTTGGCAGAGGCACTGAAGTGCCTGAGAGCAGATGGAGTGTTGTCATCAGCTGCAAAATCAATGTAAATACTTCCAGAAAATTACTCTTCCTCTGCCCTTGCCAAACAGAAGGAACAGGAGCCATAAAAACCATTGGCAAATTGTTTTAGATGCCAGTGAACACACTTGCAGATGGAATTCTCCCTTGCAGCCACTGCTGCAGAAGCCTTGCATTAGTGGTGATGAAATCAACTTTCTTTTTTTTTGTTCTTGCCTGAAGATTTTCAGTTGGAAAATCCCAGAGTTCTGTTGCTGTGTGGTTCTATTGGGTCATACTAACAATAAAAATTAGGATTTCTGTTCTGGGTGGTTCAGCTGGGGCTGTAAAGCAGCTATTTCATGTGTATTAGCATCACTGGTAACCCTTCTGTCCTCCCAGATGCACAGTTCTGGGATACTGGCATGTTTATAAATGTGTCTGGCTGCTGCTGCTGAGCTGATGGCTCTGGAGCCTGATTTAGAAGGGGCTGGCTACCTCTAAATGGAAATGGGGAGCCACAAGGCAGGGTGAGTTACTGGATCACAAATGTTTGTGGTGTTTGTGCTTCTCTTGACCCCTTATTACCCAGGAAAATGAATGTTGGAGTAGAGCATGGAAGTTGGAGAGCGTTGGGTTTTAAATGCTGAAATCCCTGTTTGTACTGATCCAAATTCCATTTCCATGGAAACTGGAAGCTTAGTACTCTTGCTTGTTAACTTCAGCTTCTGGCTGGCTTTGGGGAGACTAAGATTGTTCACTTACACTAAACCTTCCAGAACTGAGAGTCATGTCAGGATATTAGCACCATGTATTTTCTGGAGACTGAGAAATTATAACTATAATTAATTTATGCATTTGTTTTCTGGGACATGCTTCACTTCAGCTGCTTACAGATCAGAAATCTGAATATTCAGAGCCTGTGCCATGTTATCTAATAGTGGAATTGTCACATGCACAATGTCTAAGGTCGTATTTTCTGGTGGGGATGGTTTCTTTATTGCTGGTTGCTGAAGCAAGCCAAATTTATTTAATTAACTGACTGCAGTAGTGCAGGTGTCCTCCCTTGCTGTGCACACATCATCTGCAGCAACAACTTTACCCCTGAAGACATCAATCCACACTTTTAAGCAACCCTGGGGCTCATCATGAAGATTTTCTGAGTTCTGGTGCTGCCCTTGCCAGCAAAACTGAGCTGCCAGGCTGGATTTCCCTGGAGTTTGTGCTGGTAGAAGGGCTGTACCAGGCCTGTGCCAGGAGGGAAGCAGCAGAAGGAAAGAAAAACTTTGTGGGAGAAGCCCTGAAGGAGCTGATGGCTCTTCCTGCCTCTGAGTGGAATTAATTGGTGAGATTGTGGAAACTCTAAAGAATGTACCACTGTGATGTGGAGCTGAGAGCAGAAACCTGCAGTCCTTTGGTCAATCAATAAGTGTGGGAAGGTAGATTTTCTGCTCTTGAAGCTTGGCTAGTGAAGTGAAACTCTTGCTAATGATTTAGACATACTTTTATCAGTGTTCCACTTTCACTTAGAGCTGCTTTGGGAGCATTATAGTCACTGTAGCTGCTGTTTTGAGAGCAAGTATTCTTTATGGATTGGCATTTCTGTGTTTCTGTAACTTTAATGTGCAAGAACATGCCACAGTAACACTATATTGAGTGTAAGGGGAAGCAGCATTATGTTAGAGACTTGTAACCTGAAATCTTTTCACTTTTTTCTGAGTGTAGAATAGTACTGTAAATGGAGTACGGTAGTGCCTTTGTGGGCTATTAATTCTATTGTTTGGGTGCCAATCTTGCATGTAGCTTCACTAGGAGCACTGATGCCAGTTCACCTTTCAACAGGTGCATTAAACTTCAAATTATCTTCTCTGAGTCTTAAAATATTCACCTGTCAGTCAGGACAGGTGACCTTCTTCCCTGTAGGTGCTGTATTCCATGAGCACAGCTGGCTGTCCTGGATGTGTTTGAACAGAAACATTGAAGGAGAGAGCTCCTCTCACTTCATTTGTGCAGCTTGAAAGCAGTTGATCCCTTTTTAGCAGGTAAATAGGACTACTTTTAAAACAAAATTAGAAAGAACCCTAAGCTTTCAGCTTTATAAATAGGTTACAGTTTTTTAGGTGCAGTATGGCAGACTTGTTTAAGGGGAGGAACGTGCAGCATCACTGCTCTGATGGCCTTGCCTGTCTTCAGGTAGAAGGTTCCAGGTTCATCCTAAAATATGGGCAACTCTTCCCTGCTGTGATGCTGGAAATGGACTGGAATTTGCCAGTATAAACCAGGAGCTGGGAGAAAAAGAGACTTGGATTTTTCTTACAGCACAGATACATGAGAGAAACAGCCAGAAATTGGCATAATTAAATAATTCTGATGCTTCCTGTAAAGCCAAGAAATCTTATTTGTTTGTATTAAGAAGTTTGCCTTATGTTTGAAAGTTGTTGCCATAATGATAATTTGGCAATGGCTTCTGTTCTCTGTTCCAGCAATCAGTAAGTCTAAAAGCTGAAGACAAGTTCTAAAAAGGTACATGTGCAACATAATAAACTTAGGGAGAATAATCCCAAACTACCTGCAGGAACATCAAGTAATCCAATGGAGCTTCTAATCTTCTTTGAATGTTACTCAAGGAGGTGCTTTAACATGCAGAAATCCTTTTGTTGTGCTGTTGTTTCTATCTTGTACATTAATTTAAATGGAGAAATATGAAAACCTGAATGAAACTTCAGCATAGCTTCTCTTCTTGTGTCATGGGTGTTATTTAAAGGATCAGCATAGGATATCTGTGTGCCCAGCTGGGCAATTATTCAGGTGCTTGTTTCATGCCAGGTGCTCAGTTCTCCTATAATTACTTGACTTCTCACCACTTATATAGGTCACAGATTTAAAGAAAAAAAGATTTAAAATCAGTAATAATGGAGAAGCTGAGTATTAGTGCATTAAAGGCCTGTGTGATGGAAGTGTGTCATTACTGACTAGCTCAAAATCCTAAGACATTTCATTCTTTACACAAGTGGAAGTTCTTATGTTGTTCTCATTGAAAATGGTTTTCTGTCCATGCTGTTTAATGGAGCTAGAGCATAACAGATTATTTTCCAGGGATTTTGTTACCTAGGCTCTCTTTAGAGTATGTAGAAAGCCAAGATGCAGATAAACAGCTTCAGAAATACAGACAGACTGAACTCTTGTCCACCTTCCTGTAATATGTGTGGGTAATAGGCATGAAAAAAATGACATATAGACAAATAAATAACAAAATCTGTTTTCTGGTGCTGGTAGTCAGTTGTTGATTGCTGCAAGGAGCTCCTTGTCCCACTCTCAGAGCTGAGATTGTCGTTCACGTCATTCTTGGATGCAGTTTGCTCACCAGTGTTCCATTGTACTCCTTATTTTTAGAAGGCTCAAGGAGTTTTGTAATTGAATTACTGTAAAGAGTGTTCTGATCCTTTATCTAGCACACACTCAGTCCTGATCAAGTGGCTTTTAATGGCATTAAAAAATAACCTCATTAGTACTCAGAATATAAGTGTTTTCCCCAGAATCATTGTTTAAGGATGGAATAAAGCAGCAGCATGTCACAGTCTTGTGTTGTAACACAGCTGAGTGAAAAGGGATGACTTAGGATGCTCTGGGTCACAGACATCTGGCCATTCTATCCATGAAACAGGTATGGGCTTGCACTAGAGTGTAACTGATTTTTCTTTGCATGAGGGCTTCATGTACCATGTTGTGGGCAGGAACAGACGAAACCATCTCTCTGGGGCCTCTCAAACCCACAGGGATGTTGATATGGGCAGATCTCCAGTTACATTTGCTTCCTGAAGATGATGATGACCTCTAACTCATGACTTGGAGGAGATAAAGACCTCCCCTTGCTGATGACAGGGTTAAAAAACTGGTTTTGCCATGTGACCTAGCTCTAAATCTTGTGTTTCTAGGGTTTTATGTAGACCATAAACCATGCTGTAAAAATAGCTTTTGGCCTTTCAACTAATATGCATAAGAAGTCAATTCTGAAGTCCTTAGAATAGTAATTATGGTTGGTTTATGAGCATGTGTCTTAAACTGATGGATTTCCCCTGCACCTCTTTATGACAGTGTACACTGTGCATAGTTCCAGGTTTATTTTAGGCAGTATGTATTTAATTAATGTGGTTGACTGAACAGAATCAGCCTCTATGCTCCAAATTATAATTCCTTTTGAAGTCTAAACAGCTATTTCAGATATTGTCCTGTTTTGATTTAAACATTAAACATTCTTAGAGCTTAGCAGTGGTGTCAAGCCATTGCTTAGTCTGTTGTTTTCTGTCACATGGTGTATAAAAAATGGGGTTTTCCCTTGTGTAACTGCATTGTCACTTGCCTTTTGGGATGTTTGGTGTCTGCTTTCACGTGGTGCAGCCATGCTGGTGCCGTACTTGGATATGCATCTGTTGGAGCACTGAACTGGATTACACGTGGGTTGCTTCTTCCTGCTGCAGATGGAGAAAAAAGATTTGATCTTGCCCTTCCTACAGCAACAACAACTAAAATATCTGTTCACCATCATTCAGATTTCCCTGTGAGGGTGCCCAGAGCAGCTGTGGCTGACCCTGGATCCCTGGCAGTGACCAAGGCCAGGCTGGATGGGGCTCTGAGTGACCTGGGACAGTGGAATGGGTTGGAATGATTTGTGGGGTCCCTTCCAGCCCAAACCTCTCTAATTCCTTGATGCAGTGTGTGCCACAGGCACTCCTCTCATGGTTTTCAGGTTGGTTTTGGGTGAGGCTTTTTGTAGCTGTGTATTATTGCTGTGACTTTACAGCATCACCTGTTCTGCTTTACACTTACGAGAAACTTTCTGATCTTTCCATTCAATTTAGTTTTTGCTTCTTTTTGGATTAAAAAAATGCACAAGACAAGTTTATTTTCCAAATACACAGCTTTTTTTTTTTTTATTAATGAGCTTCCAGTTGTAAATGCTGCAGTTATTTGTGTGGGGAAATGATGGTCTGGGTGTGTTTTACCCTTCAGGTTTCCCTGTGGGGTTTCCATCTACACCTCAGAATTCATCTATGACCAAGATGCTGTGAGCAAGGGCTTTTCTAGGACATAGGGTGCTGCAGTGTTAAATATTATTAGATTTAAATTATATTTTTGTTTCAGCTATGCAATAATATCCAGTGTATGAGGCACTCTTATGGTCACTTGACAGGAGTCTTGCCTTTACTGCATTAGTCAAGTAATGTAAACAAACTTCACTTAATGTTGGGTAGGAAACAAGCTTGAAATGGAATAACTTTGGAGTTGGATTGCTACCAGCTTGCTACACTGGCAGAAATGAAATAATTATTTGTCTGTTAATGGCAAACTGTCAAGAAAATGCTGGTTCTGATTTTAATGCATTTCTAAAACTTGTTTATTAAGAATTGCATAACAGCATATTGGGATATTAACCTTGCAGCTTGGGTGGCTTTGGAAGCATCACTGTAAAAACTTATTTTTAATTTTTTTTTTTTTTTTAAATTGTGCTTCCAAGGATGAAACAGGATATGGGGTTTGTGTTATATGGTGGATATGATAGCTTGGTGAAATGTCTTACTGGTGTGCACTTTTTTAAAAATTATAATGAGTTCTTTTGGAAGTGACTGAACCAATGTTTTTTGTCCTATTTTATATCAATCTTAAAAATAGCTAAGAAATTTTTTCATGGTGATGCCAGGTCACTTTCAGTAAAAGCTAGCAATTATTCTATTATGGGGTATTATGTCCTATGCAAAGTATGTGCTTTTCTACATCAAATTAGTCTTAAGGGCAAGAAGGACAAAAATTACTGGAATAAATTGTAGAGAAATAAGATTTCTATTTTCAAATAATTAAAAAAAAAAGGATTCCCTTTCTAAAATGTAACTGAGAAAATGGAACAACAGGAGTGTCTGGTTGTATTAATGTTGGTGGAGTTTGATAATTTTGTTCCTCTGCTACACATCAAATATGGATAACTCGTGTTACTCCTAATCCTCATCACTGTTGGACATGGCTTTAAAAAATTTAGCTCCCTCCTCTGAAGATCTGGGCTAATTAAACTTTCATTCATGTTCTGAAATAAAAAAAAAAGTAGTGTTTGACTCTGCTCTTGGCTTCTGCAGAGAAGGTACCTTGAGCATCAGTGCATCCAGTGCCTGGGAATGTGCCCCTCCTGGGCTGTTTTGCTGAACATCTGAATTTCCAAAGCCTCTCTCCACCAGTTGCAAAGTTGTTTTTTGTTTTGTTGATTTTTTTTTTTTTTTTTTTTTTTTTTCCTTTGCTCAACTCCTGTTCTGGCCATTATGGCTCTCTCATTTTCCTGGTTGAATGAATGGCTGAAGAACAGATTCTACCACCAGCACAGTGGGGTGAGGAGATCTTAATTCCTGAAGCAGCATGCTCTCCTTGTGCTGTGTCAAATCTTTTAAAGCTTTGGTTCATGGTGTGGCTGTGTTTGTCTGTGGTTGTTTTTTTTTTTTTTTTTTTGTTTTTTTTTTTTGTTTTTTTTTTTTTGTTTTTTTGTTTTTTTGTTTTTTTTTTTTTTGTGTGTGGGTCAGCTATGACATTTTTCTATCAGTTCTAGCAGGCTGTTGCTTGTGGTCAGGGAAGGCTTGCTCCTGAAAATGCTGATAGGAGGCTGAGATAAGCAGTGAGTGAGTCATGTTTGATTCCTGTGTAGCACAGCAGTTGCAAATCTTGTGTTGCTTTGTTTCACGTTGGTTTTTCCCCTTGTTTCTGAATGCCTCCCATGAGTATTTGAAAAATCTGATGGAATGCTTTGGCAACCACGTTGTAGTCTTTTTGCCAGAATTACTGACTTTCCTGTGATAATCACATGCATACAGAATTATTTTAAAACTGCTTACCTGGCCTCTACATCTCTCTTCCTTGGTGCCTTGCAGAACTGGACTAACACAGAGAACAAGCAGCTGAAAAAATTTGGCAAAGGGAAGTAGTACTAACCTAAAACTGGTAGATTTTGGGTCTACCAGTAGAAGACCAAAACAAGTTAGAAATGCCTCTGCCTGGCACTCTTACCCCATTGCTGTGTTTGTTTAGCACAGAGAATCCATGGGGCAGGTCCAGGTGTGGCCCTCATAACCAGTTTGTTTTCTTCATAGAACTCCAGAAGTTACCTAATTAGCAGTGGCTTCTGTTGGAGACTCTGATATTGGAAATACAGAGAAGTCTCAACACAGGGTGCTATGGCAGAGAACCATTCTACAGTATAGAATTATTTAGCTGTAATCGATCAGGTGAAAAATGAATTATTTTTTGAGCTTCTGTCAGCAAAGAGGATTCTCTATCACTGCAGCTGAATTTAATATTGTGTGCAACTGGTCTATTATGTTATAAAGAGTGCTGTAGGTTGATACTTTTTTATGAAGCTGAATAAAATTTTCATTGCTGTAGATGTCTCTCACAGCTGAAGAGATTACCTGAACTCAGATCTTGTCCAGTGATTTTAAAAAGTGATGTCTAGTAAAAATGTTTGAATGTGGCTTTTAAATCAAAAAATTAAGATGTTGTTAATGTACTGAGTAGTGGCCTGTTTTCTCACCATAAAGTGGGATTTTCACTTAGTATTTGGCTAATCTTAGAAACTATGTAAGCCTCCTTTAAAGCTTTTGATAGTTTTAATGCATAACTGTGCTAAGTCAACTGAGTTGTTGTATTCTTAACATAATACTTAAGGATTATTATTAATAACTGAGTGTTCTTTGTGTTTTTCCCCCACAAAGCATTAATTTAAAGAGTAAGCTGTGCAGAATGCACCTGATGGTGCAGCAGGAAAGCACACTACACAAGGAATGCAAATGCAGACCTTCTGGTGATATTTGTTTCTGCCCAGTGGAATTTTAGGTGCCTGTATGACATTTCCATATGGAAATATTTGCCTGCTGAAGGGCATCATTGAGGCACTTTGAGGTAATCACTGGTTTGTGCTGGTTTCTTTGGAGGTGGAATGGTCTTGTGTCCTTGTGGGAATTAGCAAAGGGATGAGTGAACCTGGCAAATTCGTGGTCTGTATGTGTCCTGAGTAAATACAGAAAAGTTAGTAGTGAGGTTTTTCTTGTTCAGCTCTCAGCTATCCTGGGATAGTGCTCCCATGACCTGAGCTTTTTGTTCAGGTGATTTCATCACTTGGTATCTTCTGAGCTTTTCATTAAGAGATATGAAACATAAAGGAGAAAAAGAGGTTTCCCTTAAATAATTTTCAGAGAGGTGCTGTCCTGGGTTTGTGATGGAGTTTGGTCACTGTGTGAATCTGGTGCTCACAGTTTGGTTGTTTCCATGTCTCAGCTCTCTGGTGGTGCTGTGTACCCACCTGTTGTTTAGATGTGGTAGCAAGAGAGTGTTTTTAAATGAGTTGGAATTAGACTTTTTGTAGAAACAAGCTGTGCATCTCTCAGCCTCCAAAAGCCTTTTAACGTGTTTAGTCTTTGTCATTTCCAGAGAAGGTTAAAGCATTCTGTTCAACCTCATTGTTATATTTGCAGTTTCAAAAGCTGTTTCATTGATTGCGAGTGTTAGTTTCGGGCAATATTTACACTTTGCTATTGACTGTTTTGTAAGTTTTGTGTGTAGGTGGATTTCATTTGCCCCCAGGGAAGAAGCTGTCCTAAATAAGGCTTTAATTAGCTGTTTCTTGGTTTTCATTGTAATTCTGAAAATTGAAAGTGTGAGAGTCCCTCAGAACTGGAGTAGTTTGGATGAGATTTGAGTCGGTGTTAGCTAAAATTGTCTCCAAATCTGAGCACAGGAAGGACAGAGAGCTGCTGGAGCCAGGGGACACCACGGGATCAGAGGGATGGAGCAGCTCTGCTGGGAGGAAAGGCTGAGGGAATTGGGATTGAAGTCTTTGGGGTGACCTCATTGTGGCTTTCCAGGGCTTGAACTCACAGGAAAAATGGAGACTCTTGACAAGGGCCTGGAGTGACAGGACAAGGGGGAATGGTTCCAGAGTGACAGAGAGGAGTTTAGATTGGATATGAAGAAAAAATTGTTTCCTGTGAGGGTGATGAGGCCCTGGCACAGGTTACCCAAGGCAGCTGTGGCTGTCCCTGGATCCCTGGGAGTGTCCCAGGCCAGGCTGGATGGGGCTGTGAGCAGCCTGGGACAGTGGCAGGTGTCCCTGCCCATGGCAGGAGCCTGGGATAGGATGATCTTCAGGGTCTTTTCCATTCCAGGCCATTCTGTGATACTGTGAATTAGGTTTGTAATGCCTTGTAACCAAATGTTTGCAGTTTTGCAAACAACTAGGTTTGGGGAGGAGGAGAACTTATAAAATCGTGTCTAGATGCAATTGAAAGAAAGGCTTTAATAAAAAAACATGGAAAAATGGCTGAATTATCAAAAGAACCAGACTTGCTGTTGTGTATCAGCAGACTAGGACAGCCTATTTTTTGGCCATTTGCTTTCAAGTCTCCCTTGCCTGAGCAGGACTCTGGAAGGTATCAGTACTTCTTTACAACAAGTTGTTGTTACATGTTTGCAGCTCTTTGGCTTTGAACTGCAGAAGCTGGGACATCACACATGTTGTTACAGTGAATGGGACCTTTGCAAAGGGCATTTGTGGGGTTTGCTGGCTGCTGCTCTAAATCAGGAGAGGGGCAGTTCCACAGGAGACTGAGAACAATGTAACAGACACGATGGGCTTTATTGCTCTGTTCTGTCTTGATTCTTTTCCTGTTTTTTCTGCTAATGGCAGCAGGATCTCAGTCCTGCTTTTGGACTCAAGAAATCTTTGTTTCATCTGGCTTAGGTTGAGCACTTAATTTTAGATAATGAATCTGACAGGTCCCCTACCAAAACCAAGCAAACATAAAAAAAACCTAACTGGTTGTTAACTGTAAGGAAGGGTCCTTGAATGAAAGTGTTGACTTCTGCCTTGGTCTGACTGGAGTTAATGTAAGGACTAAATTAGTCAGTTAGGAAAATTTAAAAAATAAAGGATTTTCTACTTTGAAGACCTTGTGAAGAATAATCTTTGGTGATATGAAGTTTTTTCTCTCATTCTGCTGTTCCAGTGGCTGGAGGATCTGGTTATCTAGAATCACAACCTGGTTTGGGTTGGAAGGGAGCTTAAAAATTATCACCCCCAAAAATGTACCTTT
Source organism: Oenanthe melanoleuca (assembly GCF_029582105.1). NCBI lineage: Eukaryota > Metazoa > Chordata > Aves > Passeriformes > Muscicapidae > Oenanthe > Oenanthe melanoleuca. Next base: position 6,293,133 of record NC_079334.1, read on the forward strand.
TTCAGAGAATTCAAGTACTGGCTGATAAAGATCCCGTTTGTATAAGAAAATTTTAATGTAAACATTAAAACCAAGTTAATTATTTACATTTAGCAGCCCCATTGGTTTGACATGTGAGGAGGTGAATTTAAGTGATAGCATCAGCTTGTGCTATAAGCGGAATAGTACAAGTTGACAGTAAAGTGTTGCTTTCTTCTTGGTTATTGGGGACCTTTTAAGTGTTGAGTTGTGTTGCCAGTGACAAAAATTAAGTTTTCTAGTAGATGAAGCAAGAAGTCATGTAACTTTGTACTATCAAATAAATAAATTGCAAAGACTTTAATGGCATAAATTGCATTTCCTGGTAGCTGATGATCTTGTATCTCCCAGGTGCTAATTAACTACCAGTAAGTGTCCAACTAGAGATTGTAATTAATTCTGAAACTGCTGTGCCTTGATCACTTTCTGCAGGGTTTCTCCTAAGTTAAATTCTCAAGAGAGACAAATGCTGTGGCTTTACTTCCTGCTGTTTGGGAAGAAGGAATGGATTGCAATAGAGAAATTACCTTTTCTCTCTCATGCATTTGCCTTAGATTTGCACCTGTGTGAGATGCAAGTGTACTTGGAATTTGTTGCACAGAAGGTTGATTAAATTTCCTTGGACAGAGTGCAGTAAATCCAGCAAAAATCAGCTCAGTATTTCTATTCCATTGGCTCATGGGCAATTGCAAGGAAAGAAAAAGGAAGTTTGGCATCTCTTGACTACATAATGAAGTGAGAGATTAAAGCTCCACACGAAAAGAAATCTGTGATTCTAGAACAGCAGTAGCTGCTGTGAGAGGTTTCTTTCCTTGGTTAGTAACTAAGAAATGGTGTATTCCAAATCTGATAATACTCCCTCACACAGTCTGGGAGGGCACAGGACAGGGATGCTGGATGAAGAGCTGGTGGAGGGTACCCATCTTCCCCAAGGACAGATGCTTGTGGAGGAAGCTGGAAGTCTGCAAGCTTTCAGGCCTGGCTTTGCTCTCTGCAGGTGCCATCTGTGACTGTGTTTTACAGCCTTTAAACACGAGACAGCTGCACGCTTGAGTATTTTACCTCTCATTAGCCAGTGTGTGCTTTCAGTTAAAGACATTTGAAGTTCATAGGATGGAAGCTATTTGCAGACACAAGTTCCCTGGAAGAAATTATTGCCTAACAAACTTTTATACTGAAATTGAATTACTTGGAGAGTGTTTCAACATAAACAAGAAAACTACATGTTGTTGTTCACTGTTCCATATTACACATACATTAATGAAGTTTCTTGCATGACATCATCTCAAATAACCATCAACACATTAAGAGATCTTAATATGAAGTATCTTTGGCCCTTGAGCACTTGAACTTTGCCTTGTGTACAAAGGCAGAATCAAGAGGTGGGCTTGTGATGGCTCTCATGAGTGAAAGTGGTTTGGCTTGGTGATGTCCTTTCCTTGTGAGCACTGGCATGACCAGAGAGGAATTCACTGGCTCCTTTTATCCTCTCAGCAGTGTAGCTTCATTGCCTTGTGCGTATTGCTGGATTCTCTGTGAGCTTCTGGCTTGTATGAAATGTGGATTTGATTCCTGACCCAGTTCACTCAGAACTGAGGAGTGCCACGTGGGCCAGGCAGAAATGGAGCAGGCAGGGAGAGTGGTAGAGTTCAGAATTGTGCTTTCAAGTGTCAGTGGAGCTGTGTGCTTTGGAAACAGGGAAAAGATGTGTTGGAATCCAATGGAAGGCTGCAGCAGTGCACTGCCTGCAAGGAGGCAGTCACAGAAGGGCACTGCAGGCATTTGGAGCAGGGCTGGATTTCTGTCACCTGCAGGTTTTGCTGCTCTGCTGCTGAGCACTGTCTTAAATCTTTGCTTTGTCCTGTGCAATTCGAAGAAGTCTGCAATCAGGGTTATTAGAAGTGGTTTATGACTCCTTGCCAAGAAAAGGTTAATTGAAATTAACCTTTAAACCCTCTGGAAAATCACTGGTTTGGGTGAGAGCTGTCTTGTATTGAAAATTATTTGGAAATTCAGAGCAATGTTGAATGTTCTGCTGATGTTACAGCCAAAACTGACTCTGGATATTTTTGCTGGCTTGGATTGATCCTAAACTGAACCTATTTGAGTTTACAAACAGTGACTGTTAAATCCTGATATCTTAATTATTTTGTGCTCCTGATGTGGGCTCTGCAAACTAACCTGCCTCAGTGCTCATACAAACCCCGGCTAAATCATCACACAAAGGGAGGCTGTGTAAACAGCCCAGAGAAGCAGAAAAGAAGGGCTTTTATTTGCAGAGATAGCAGCAGTCTTTCATTAATTTCAGAAATAGAACAGGCTCTCAAGAATTGCCTATAAATTGATGTGATGTGGAAATGGAAATTGTCTGGCAGTGCCTAGAAAGTAGAGCATTGTTTACTCAGGAATTGTAATACTGACTGTGAGTAAACTGGAGGGACTGATGGATTCTGGCTGTACTGCAATCACAGGCTGCATGGTGCAGCAGTTTTGCCCCCAGTGTGGTAATTCTGCTGTCAGGGACACCTGCTCAAAGGTAAAGGAATTGTAAAATCCTTGAATAGCTTGGGTTGGAAGGGACTTTAAAGCTCATTCTGTTCCAACCCCCCTGCCATGGGCAGGGACACCTTCCACTATCCCAGGTTGCTCAGAGCCCCATCCAGCCTGGCCTTGGACACTGCCAGGGATGGGACAGCCATAGCTGCTCTGGAAAAGGAGATTTGGGTTTATTTTTCATTAATTCTACATGGTTTTAACTATACAAATGGAAATAAACCAGTCTTATTCCATTATTTTCTTTCAGTTACTGACAAATAGACTTATTTATCCTCAAGGAAAGAAATTAAAGCAAATGGCACATCATTATACTTTTTTTTATGTGCTACCCTTTCTATGGTTCCTAAATACCTGGATGACTTGCCCAACTGTACTTTTTCAGAGATGTGCATGCTTAATGACATACATGTTTTAACTTGAAAATTCCTTTAAAATGCCTTCCTGTAGTTCTAACCACTAGGATTAATAACAAGGGCTAACCTCCAACCCAAACAGGTCAGTGGGTATGTGAATATCCAGGCATAATCCTGATTTCTGCTAAACACTGCTTGACTGTTACTCAGTCTCTTGCTCTTTTTCTCTAAATATATTTTCTCATACATGCTTTTCTGAGAACCAGTGCAAAATACTTAGTCATAGGTAGGTATGGCAAGAGTTTGCTGTGTTTGAAGAATTAGTAGTCAAGTGTGAAATTGTGCAGGTAAGGCAGGAATGTAAAGTGAGGGAGCTGCTCCCTTTTAAATCAAAGGGCAGACTTGGGTTGACTGTGAGTGAAAAAGAAGTTTTCAACAACAAAGCAAATTCTTGCCATGACTTTCCCTGTTGTTCTGTTGGATAATTACCTTGTGAAGTGTGCCTGGCCCCATGGAGCCACAGCGGTGTGGCCAGGGCAGTGTTTTGGGAGGGAGTCCTCTGATCAGCAGCTTGTTGGAACCATCCTGCTTCCAGGGCTGCTGAAGGAAGCAAAGGAGAGCATTCCTCCTGTCAGTGAGTTGACACCTCAGTGCCTCCTGGGTTGAAAAAATGAAGTCTTCTTACTGACAAGAGAAACTCCTGGTTTCTGTGCAATTCTCCCAGTGTTTTCCAGGTGCAGCCACAGGGATGAGGAAGTAGAGTAGGACGTGCAGGTGAGTGATGAGTGAGCTGTGATGGTTCTCTGCTGTTTCAGCACCCCCTTTTCATCCTGGAATAATGGTTCTGTGGGCTTTAATCACAGGGGTTGCAAAATAAAGTGTCAATTTGGAGGAAGAGAAAGCAGCCTGTTCTACCTCTGGGTATTCTGCTCTGTTGTCCTCTGAGCTCATGTCCTCCAAGGGTCTGGGCTCTCTTGGCTGTGTCACTTTAGCAAAAAGAAAAGAAATTACTTCAAGTGTTTTTCTTCTTTCTCTCTTCTCAGCAACTGGAACTCTAAAAGCTTAGAAATGTATTAAATTAATTCAAGCCTATTGTTCCTGGAAAGCAAATGCCCTTCACATACTTGCAAGGAGAGAAATGACAGGCAGAACTCTGGAGATTTCAGTCATGACTTTTCTTTTACATCAAACTGCTTTATAGTTTTAATTTCACTCTTCTTGGTTTGTGTCAACATTGTTTTTGTTTTTTTTTTTTTTCTGGTAGCACTTGCTTTTCCACACCACAGTTGGGCTTAAAGAGCTAGGATGCAGTGTTGTGAGCAAGTAAGGAGTAGTTTAGGGCTGAATTTGAAGATAAGCAGTTTTTTTCTCGTCCTGAGAAGAGCTAAATAGCAGAAACAAAGAATCACCTTCCTTTCTGGGATCTAAATGGTGTTCCTCCTGCTAACACAGGGTATGGGACTTAATGGTGCAGTGCAGTCTGGGCTGGACAAGTCCTCTCTCTTCTCTCAGTTGAGGCGTTGGGTTGCTCAGGGAAGCAAGGCAATAAATTTCTTGGATCTTGTTATTACTGGCCACCTTCACCAGTCAGGTGAGGACATGAACAAGTGGCTGCAGCCATGAATACATGTAGAGTTTGATGCTCTTTATATTCTCCTAATAATAAGTTTTGCTCTGGTTTGGATCAGTTTTGTCCCTGTAGGTAAGAGCCTTGGCCAAGGCAGGGTGATACAGATCCTGCTAATTTGGGAGCACATTATCAATAGGGTCAGAAAGGACAGAAGAGTGAGCTGGCAGGAGGGAGAACTGCTTTCTCCTCCACACTGGTGTGCCCCTAAATTTTCTTGTCAGCATTTCCTGTATTCTGTTCTCACACATGATGTGAAGACACTGTCTTGCACCTGCAGAGCTTCATACCACAGGCTGATAAATGAGACTCCAAGCCAGGATGCTGCCTGCATTGACTGACTTGTGACAGGCAAGCTCTTCTCTTATTAGAAGCCAAACACCAATCCCAGGTTTATTTTTACATAGGTTATTATATAGCTGCTGAAGGATGACTTCTGATTACCAGTGATGAGAAGATAATTGGGACCATCTGCCCCAGAAGTGGTAAAAGGCCTCCCTGGCTGGCAGCACCTGATTCTCCTCACTACCCTATCCAAAACAAACACACCTTTCATCACTACCTCAAGGCAGCCACAAATCTGTCTGTACTTTGGATATGATGTTGTATCTTTCTAGGCTATGGCCTGGAGGCTAATAATTCATAGTGGTGTATGCTCCAAGTGATACCTGCAGTCTTTCAGAGTTGTCATTGCCTTGATAGAAACAGAAGCTAACATCTTATGTCTCCCATTACCCACAACTACTGACCAAAATTTTCTGACCTTGTTAACATTACAGATGTGTCTCCTTGGAGATAATGACTCAGACTTTCTAAGCTGTTCTGTCTTTGTCTTTTTCTTCTTTGTGGCTAATTGTTACTTATTTCAAAAAAGACAAAAAGGCAAGTAATTTCCAAGATTTCCTGCTTTTAATCAAGAATGCTGCTTTCCTGTATTTAAAACACAAACACTGATCCCTCCCCCCAAAAACACACTCCAAGTTGTAAAAAGTGAATTTCATACCTTTTTTAATGCTTTTTCTCTGTAAGGTCTTTCTCAGTGTCATAAGCTCCTTTCTGTTTCCTGAACTTCATTTAAATAGAGGGTTGTTTTTGTTCACATGAATTGAGGAACAGTTTTGATCATCCAGTAAGTTGTGGACCACCTGTGAAGAAAACAAAACATGATTTAAGGTAAAAAGATTTGTTACCTCGCCAATCTTGTTTTCCTTCCATGTGAAAGGAAAGGTCACAGTTGCTATAGAATTGTGTGACTGAAAGAGACCACCTGAGTTGGAAAGTGATTTCTTGTTCTTCCCAGTCCTCCCTCTGCCCTTCAGACTATTGACTAATAAAAGTTTTAGGAAAAGCCTCCATGGGAACAGATCATCAAAACAGGCAGTTTGCATTTCCAGCAGTCCCTCAAGTGTATGTTGAGTTTGGTGAAAGAATGAGAGTGGTTAGATTTGGGTTTAGTGTTTTCTCCCTTCTTTCATAGGGGTGGGAGATTTTTCTACCTACTGGAAAGGGAGTTTCCCACCTACAAGAGGTGGAAATCTTGCTGCTCTGTTTCCTTCCTCCCCCCTCAGTTCCCTGCATGGGCAGCATGCATTTCCTCCTGATCCGAGATGCACATCATCACCAGCGTGATTTTACCAGTCTGCAGGTGCCAAAACAGATGGATTGTAGCAGACTGGTTATCTTGGTTCACCTTGAAAAGAAACCTGACCTCTGGCAAGGTCCTTTTTTGTGGCATTTCTTAAAAGAAGAGCTTTGATCTACTTGTGGCATTTGCATGTGTGCATCTCCTTAGAGCCTTGTGGGGATAGACTTTTAATGCCTCTTATTTTACCTACTTCTGTTAATTATGTTTTCTTTCTAAGTTTTGGTTTTTTTCAGACAGTATGCCAGCAAACCTAGGCAGAAATTTATGCTCTATCCCTGCTAAGATTCAATTAGGCTGGACTCCTTTCTTGTTGGTTGGACTCACTTCTCTCTATTCCAGTATCTTTGCATTTTATGTGAGGATCTCCTACAAGTATGAACTGTAACTGGGGCTGCAGTGTGAGAACAAAGACCACTTTAGTATTTTCCTTGGGACTTTCATAAAATAAAATACATAAAACATCTCCATTGAAATGTCTGGATTGATGAAGGGAAGGGGGAAAAAAAAGCCTTTTCCTCCAGCAGTGGCTTGATTAATGGAATTATTGTTTGTACAGAGTTTGTCAGGAAGCCATATGGCTTGAGGAAAACAAAGAGGAAGTGGCTGATGTTGGGAATCTGATTTAATAGGGGTCCCTGAGGACAGAATGTGGCTCTTATGCTTACTCCTTCCCACTCAGTTTGCAGAGTGGTCTGAGAAGAGCCTTAGGGTTTCAGCAGAGCTGCAGATAATGGGGCTCTGTTGGAGTGGAAGTGCTGGATCAGCATCACGGCCACTCCATTCTCAGGTTCTGAATACACTGCTCTTTGGCTTTGGTATAAAGTGTCCTGGAGTAATTAACAAAAGCAGCAATTGAAATGTTTACTATTTGTGTATTGGCAGTTGATCAGTTTGCAGTAGATCAAAGATGACTTTTAGCATCTCAAAGCTGAGTTTTCACAGTTTAGGGTGAGATGATTGTTTCTCTCTTCTCTATCTCTTGCTTCCCCAGCAAAATTCAAGCATCTGTGCCTCTGGATTAACTAATTCACCATCTGTATCCTAAAACCAGATTTATTTTCCTAATCTAACGTGTAAGTGGGGATTGGTAAATTACTGGGGCTCAAGCACTGGTGACTTAACCTGATATGGTGGGTTAGATGAATGTTCTGCATTTTTTATGGTTCTTTGACCCTACTTAAGGGTGAATCAAATGGAGTAGAGAACTCCAAGGAATGTTCTCTAATGGAACTGCAATCAACTACATTAAGGAGATTTAAGAAGCATATCTTCCTTCTGTTAAGTTACAGCTTCTCAGCTGAGAGACATAAACTCACCAAAATTATTCTCTTCATTTCAGAGCTAAAGTAAAAGGCTCTTGTGAACCATTAGTAAACCTAAGTGGGCATGCCAAGTGGAAAGCACAAAACATCACAAAAACATATCCTGCCAACCCAGGAATTTAACTGATATTGGTTTGTGAATGAAAGCTGCATATTCAGTCAGCCATGGTGGAAATTATTTGATATGTGCCTGAGACTTTTGGAGCTCCTGAATGTCCTATTGTGAAGTTGGGGGCTATAATGAGAGAAGCAATTACTCCTATTGGGCTTTGATGCATCGTGTGCATGGTCTAGTGTTTTACAGACCTTCCATTCTTTCCAGATCTTTAAGAGGTTTTTGTTATTTTCTGAACTCTTAGGATGTTATTATGCTGAAATACCAGTGGAAAGCTGTTCTGATTTAGAGCTGTTTTTCCATGCTGCTCTCTATATAAAGTTTCCATGTAGACTTACACATAATAGATATGTTCCTTTAAAATATTATTCAGCAAATCTTTGGTCATGAAGGCTTAAAAATAACTGCATTTCACATGTTCTCCTTGGCTGTGCCATAATATTAAGCAATGTCTGTCACAGTGATGCTGTTAAACATTGTTGTAGTAAGCATCCCTTCCAAGCTGATTATTAGTCTTAATCAGCAGTTTGGGATTTGTTACCTTTTGCCCTGTTTGTTTGGCTGTTTGTACATGCATTGCTCGTGATTCACTGCTGCAAGGGAGTCAGGGTGTGCAGCTCCAGAGCACTTGGAGGGTTATACATCTGGAAGTGCTCCAGTCTGAGGATTATTTTCCTTAAAAAGAAAATTGGGAAAGAAGATTATTTCACAATCTCCTGTATTTACAATTTACCAGTGGTAGATGCTCGTGACTACCTAATACAGTGCTTAGGTTTTTGGGTTGTTTTTTTTTTTTTTCCTAATGTTCTGGAAAGCTGTTGAAATGTTGTTTACCACACTTAGTTATTTATAGCAGGAACATGTCACATCAGGTATAAGAAGCAGCAAATTAAGAGCAGAATTCTACATTTCTTTTGAATTAACTTTTCAAAAATAAAATGCTGCTTGTGTGTACCAGGCTGTTGTAGATCTATAGGTGCTAGGTGAACACTGTTTTTCCAAAACAATAAAGGAGGGAGGGGGAATAGAACTTCATCCTCAAGAAGGTTGTTTCACTAATGTATAACAATATTTCTCTTTTTTCCCTTCTAGGAGCTGCCCTCATCAGCAAAGTGAGCACTGATGCCTGGAGTAGCAGGTTGTGCATAAGCAGACATCTGTCTTCATCTGCAGGTAAGAGGTTAGCACCAAAACCCTCCAAGGAAGAGTTTCCTTGCTCACTTTTAAAAGTACTTGCACATAAAGCATTCTGAAAACTCTAAAGCTTGAAGAATCACAGAATGGCCTGGGGTGGAAGTGATCTTAAAGATGATCTCCTTCCACTAGACCAGGCTGCTCAGAGCCCCATCCAACCTGGCTCTGAACACTTCCAGGATTGAGGCAACTTCCTAAGTTCATCACTCCCCCTTTCTTCCTGAGATGAGAAATCTGAGCAAGATCCCAGCTCCCCTGCTCTGTGCAGTGTTTCCTCTAAACATTTGTGTTCTGGGCAGAGCTGCCCTGGCCCTGCTGAGTTTCTCTCTGTGATGGTGTGTAAGGGGGTCCCACAGCTAAGCTGTCCTGGGGAGTGTGGAATGAGAGGAGGGTTTTTGTCCTTGGCTTCTCTGATTATCAGGTGATCCTGGGCAGATCTCCACTTGAGAAAAAATTTCTTTGCTGAAAGGCTTGTCAAGCACTGGAATGGGCTGCCCAGGGCGGAGTCACCATCCAGAAGCAGCTGGTTCTTCTTCTTTGCTTTGGTTCACAATGTGGTGTTTGGTCAAAGGTTGGACTCTGATATTTGACATCTTTTCCAGCCTTAATGATTCTGTGTTCACTGTAAGGAGTTGTCTCCAGCTTGGCCACTCAGACACTGCCAAAAATAAAAAAAGATGTCAGGAAAAGTAAACAGTAGCATTTTTCCTGACCGTATGATGAATCTTTGATACAGGAAAAATATCAGAACTTCAATTAAAATAAATACTTTCAGATTATGCATTGGTTTATTTTTCATATTGGTTTGATTTCTTGAGATCCCTGTTTTGTGATGTAGATGAGGGTGTTGAAGCAAGTGTAAAAAACTGAGACTGCAACTTCTTCTTTGGCTTGTCACCATTTACAGGCCTTGTTTAAAGCTGATTTGCCTTTTGTGCACACATCAGCTTCTCAGCAATAGACTTCCATAGCAGTCACACCACCTTTTCCATTTCTGGGTATATATTGCCATTTTACTACTCCTTCTATTGCACATGCAGTATTTATAGCAGTATTCTCTTGATAACTGAAGCAGCTGAGGGCCAGCAGAGCTAAATAAATTAAAATGCTTTGTTCATTTGCCACAATGACAGCTTGTCTCATACTCTGTGTATCAGAGGTACAGATAAGGATAAAGGTACAACAGCTTTATCTGACTGCAGGAAAAGCTGAAGGAAAACAGCATTGGATGGATATTTCCATTATCCTTAATATAGTGTAGAACTAGTAGAAATATGAATACACATATATAAAATGCACTCTGTGGTGAAGAGGAGCTTTGCCCAAAATGCTGTGTTGGCTAGAGTCTGGCTTCAGACTTGTGTTAAGTTGCCTCATACTTGAGAGGTGTTTTGGGTCATTCATTAAAGTACTTTCAGCCTCACATTCTAGGCACCTTAGTGTCTCTTTAATGCACATCGGTGGATTGTTTCTAAAGCAAACATTTCCAGAGTGTTAATTGCTGCCTTCAGCCGAGATCATGTTGCTGACAGGGGTGTGCTGGTTTGTGTGGGGGATGGTACCAGCCATGAGGACACACAGAGTTTAGACAGGCACTGGTCTCTTACTTTTCCCAGGTGCCGTTTAGCCAGAGCACATATACATATGTATGTTAACCTGGAACTCCAGGAAACTTGGAATGTAGTGGTGTTGAGCCAGGTTTTCTTCTGCCAAGTTAAAATATTTAAGAATTAGTTGTTGACTCTATTCTGAATAAATTCCTTTCAGTGGAGCAAGTTTGTGGCTGGCTGCCAGGTGAGTGCAGTGTCACTCCTTTATTTGTCACTTTGAAACAAGTCATGTGAGTTACTGTCTCTGATTTTATTGTATGAGAGCAGAAGGTATTTGCCTGATGGAAATTCATCAGGATGGTGCCTCCCCATCCTTATATGTGGAGAGTGACTTATTTACCTTCACTTCTTTTGAATAAAAAAAGTTTGTTTTTTTGTCTTAAACCTCATTTATGTAACTTGTTCTTTTTTACATGGGTCAGCTTGTAGTATGTGTTTTAATAAGACTTTTTTTCTCCTGATCAAATAATGGAGTAATAGTAGGTTTTTTGTACTTTTAAGAAAAACAAAATCAGTCTATTTTTATTCAGTGTTAATAAATAATATAATGAAGAAAAGGAACAGAACTTACTTAGTCTCGCAGCACAAGTGGACATCAAATCAGAGGAATGACTTTGGCAAATATTTTTCTTTCAGTACTTTAAATACGAAAAGCAGACAAAAATAGACATAACTTTTTGTTTGAAGTTTAGATACATCTAACAATGCTTTAGATCGAATTAACTCACACCAAGTTTTAAGTACAGTTGACAAAAATTGTTGTTTTGAGACCCACTTGAGAAACTTTCATTTGCAGAATGCTACTTCATGTTTTTCTGTGTAGTGATGTTGCATTTTCCAGAATGTTTGATAAGCAACAAAACCAGACTGTTGGTTTGTGAGTGCTGAGACTTCATTTGTGTCCTCCAGCTGTTTTGTGTTCTGTGTTTGTCATGATTGAGATGCCTTTGACCTGCCAGAGCTGGGCAGGTACCTCTGCTGGTTGGGCTAAAAAGCCTGTGTGCTCCCTTCTGAGCCATGGAAGCAGAGTGCAATTCCTTTTCCATCTAAGTGCCCCAGGTCATGAATCAGAAAGTAGTCAGTTCATTGAGCTCTGGTTTTCTGCCCTTCACCTTTGATTAGAATCCACTGAAGGGTGTTAATAGGTGGGAGAAGTTGCTGGGTGCTCTTTGGGACTCATGGAGAGTTTTGCTCGGTGGGTTCTGGTTGAGGTGAGGAATAATCTCAAGGGACAAGTGCTGCCTCTCAGATTCTCACTGCTTCTCCTGCCCATCTCAGCTTTGCTGGGTGCACACCTTTCTCCTGCTGCCTGGGCACTGAGTCACTACAGGAAGAAACAAGTTTCCTTTGACTCTGGTATCGCTGGGATCCTTGATTTTGCTGCATTCTTTGCATTACAAGAGATACATTTCATCTCTTGTCTCTCTTCCTCACTCCAGAACTGCACACTGAACAAAGTGTCTCTTGTTTCCTTCCTGCCTGACTTGCACTTGTTCAGACTGGTGGGGTAGCAGAGCTGAAATTTAAGATACCACGGCATATGCATCCATTTCTTTCTTCTTCCTCACTTGGTCACATTTTTATGATGTGCAGCTTCTTGCTTTCTCATTTAAGGCTTCTTTTCCTTTACTTTATAGTCCTGTATAAATCTGTCTTTATATGAAACTTGGATCTTGTATCCACATCTGAATGGTTTCTTTGCATTTGAAGAAGCAGTTCTTCAAGTATTTGAAATGCATTTCCATGCATTGAATACTTTGAAAGTGTTTCTGAAGAAATACAATGGTCTGGTAGTTGGAAAAAAAAATTTTTCAGAGGTTTTTCAGAGTTGGGATTCATTTTGTGCTTGCCAGCTGAGGGCAAACAGAAAATGGAATGTAAGTGGAGACAGGATGTCTGGAAAGGACAGAAGTATTGATAATAAATGGCAGGAGGGGTGGTGTGTGGAAATGCCACTTACATGAAGAGACAGTAGTCCCTGGCTTTTCTGCTTCAAAAATATTTGGTTCTTGAGATGTGTGTTGCTGCATCCATGCCCTGGGTGTTGCAGGCAAACCATTTCCTCTGTTTTTTTTTCCCCATTAATTTATCAAGCTTTGCCATGGTTTACATCCTCTCACTTGCTGTAGAACAGTGGAAAAAAAGAGAATTATGCAATTCCTATGGACTTTAAAGTTCAAATGACTTAGTTTGGGTTTTATTAATTTATCAATCACTGGGGAATTCTGTAATATTCTAATCTTTGTAGTAGCAAAATGTGGAAGACCTCATCTCATGGGTGTTTAATGATTCACTGTCATTAAACATTTGGGAGGAAAAATGTGCTTATTACCCAACACAAAAGTTTTCCCACTTTATTTACTGCTGTGTAAACACTGAACTGTAGTTTTCCCCAGTCTGGAACTGCAAAGATAGTATTGTTTTTCACACTAATTGCAATGCACATTAGTCATTTCTCTCTCTGGCAGGAAAGAAACTCAACTTTTTGGAGGCATGTCATTCTGATACAATCTCTTCTTTTTGTTTCACATAGGTTTGGCAGCTCTGCAGACTGCTTCCTATAAAGGATAGTTGCACAATGTTTTAAAACAAGAGTTTCTGAGCTGTAAAGAAATAGAGGTTTACATTTTGAATTGTAGTTGTTAAGTAAACATGCTTTAGTATTTGATATCTTGGAGTGAGGAAGAAAAAATAGCAGCTAAATGAAGTCAAATGCATCTCAATTTTCCAATTGCACAAATCTTAAAAATACCTGCAAGTTAATATTCAGGTCATTCATAACTAAAAAGGAAGAGAAGTGTGAATGTGTGGCTTACCTCAGTACTTTTATAAATAAGGATTTTATAAAGAATAATTTAAGATTTCTTCCATGTAACCTTTCCTAGGTCTGAGGAGACTCATCTAGTTCTATTTTAATTTAAATGTTATGTTTTGGATGTTTTTATGATTTAAAGTGTATCATTAATGCTTTAACTTTTGCACAATTTTATTTGCTTACTATCTTATGATTAACACAAACTCTCTGTGGGCACTTCCCCTTGAGTTCTTTCCAGGATTTAGATTGCTTGCTAGGTAATTGTGCTTAATGAGCCTTTCTGGCCTGCTGATGTTACCTGGTATTGTACACTTCCATAGCTGCATATCAGTAAAGATTAGAAATACCAGCAACCACTTTTTAAATAAAAGAAAACTGATGAGGCTCTGTTTGTTAAGCTCCCTCACACAGTTCTAAATCCTTAACCCTGTCTATTAACTTACCCAGTGCTGCCAGTGGCTCTCCAGACTGCACAGCCTCTCTCTGTTTCTGTGGAGAAACAAAATCCACAGGTACTGGGGTTTTTTTAAGTAAGACCAGGAGAAACTAAAAATATCTTAATCAGATCTCTTGTTTTTGGTTTGTTGTTAGTTTTTTGGGGGGGGGTTTGTTGTTTGTTTTTTTTTTTTTTTAAACTTCTTTAAAGCAGAACTGTGCTTGTGTTGGCCTCTCTGAAAGGTGACAGAGGTCCCAAAGAGAAGGTGCACCTTCCCCAAGGTGTTGTGGAGTGAATAGAGTAAGCTCAATCAGCCCAAAAAGCAGTAAGGTCTCATCTGATGGTCCATTGGGTTTTGGTAGGTGCTCTGCAGAAGTGCTTGAGGGATATGTGAAGGGGGATAAAGAGATTTAACCACTCACTTGGGGGAGTTGCATTTCCATGTACATATGAGGTGACTCAGGTGAATGAGCCATGAAGAGTTCACTGGGTAAGCTGAGCAAGAAGGGCAGAGATGAGTGTGGAGGGACTTCCTGAGTGAAAATAGGTGGATCAAGTAAAGAAAGGGGAGAGCTGCTTTTGGCATGTCTCCTGACTCCAGAAGTCTGTCCTGACGTCACTGTGCTGGTCAAATGGACACGATGGGGCTGCTGAGGAGGAAGATGTAACCATTAGGAGCTGAGATGAAAACCTGTGATGAAAAACTGCATGGCCAGCAGTGAAAGTGCAAAATGTAGATGCTGTCTGAAAATACAGAGGGAAGCCAATACAGGGAAAGTTCTGCTGCTTTAAAAATTGTTGCCACAGAGAAAGAAAGGAGGAGCAGGAAAATGAAAGTTTTTTTCCCCCCTTTGCTATATTGAATTTAACCTGACATCTATTTTCCATTGGCATTTCTGGCTGTGACTTCTGTTAATTGCTGTCAGTTTTTTGGCAGAGAAGCATGTTTTTCCTGAAGAGCTCTTTGCTGGTTCTTCCTATGAATGCAATTTGTGATCTTTATAAGATTTCCAAGGGGAAGTGTATTTATTAGCATGTTCATATCTGTACTTCTCGTTCCTCCCAGTGAGTTTTGGGGTTTAGGTGGGTTTCAGCAAAATTTAGAAAGTATACTTTACAAGTATGAAGTTTGTAACAGTTTCCCTAAAATTATCAGCTGAATAGAGCATCCTCACCTCCTGAAGTGGAATTCAGTTCTGCAGCCATTCTGTTCAGTGTGGCCAGTTGGCCAAAGTCATGTAGAAGTATCTTGGAGCTGCCTGTGGCACTGCCAAAGTACTGTGGGAATTCAGACTGAAAATCATGGGCATTTCAAACTGAAAGAGGGGGAAATTAGGTGAGATATATGGAAGAAATTGTTCCTGGTGAGGCCCTGGCACAGGTTTCCCAGAGCAGCTATGGCTGCCCCATCCCTGGCAGTGTCCCAGGCCAGGCTGGATGGGGCTCTGAGCAACTTGGGATAGTGGAAGGTGTCCCTGCCCATGGCAGGGGATGGGAATGAGATTAACTTTTCCCAGCCCAACCCATTCTGTGAATTAAGTAATGCACTTTGAGTATTTCAGCCCATAAGCCGTTGCTGTGTGTTATGATTACCTCAGATTTTGCTCTAATAAAATTAGCCAAGCTCACAATTGTCAAGAGAGGGGAAATACTTAAGTGATCCAGCTGAGTCCTATAAATAGAAAATAGAAGAAGCAAAGAAGTTCTTTTGTGCCTGGGGAAATGTGGAAGCAAGCACAACCAAGTGTAAATTTTAGAAAGTGATGAGCTCCCCCCACTCATTTATCTTGTTTAACTGTTTAAAGACTCCTCGTAATAATAAGTTCTGTCCTGTCTTGCAGAATTCTCTAGGTTGCCAGGAAAGCAACTTGAAATTTCTTAGTTAATGTTTAATGAATAATGTAACTGCTCACTGAATAAAGCTTTGAGATTATAATTTTTTGGAACAGTTAGGTTGATTAAGTTGAAAGTGCCTCACCTTGTTTGTTTCAGAAATAGCATTTCATTACAGTGAGATTTTGGTAGTTGTGTCATACCATGCCTTTAAACTGTGTCTAACTGACTTAAAACTTTGGTTAATTCAAATTTAATTAGATTTCACTTGCAGAATGTATTTTATTTTCTGCATCCTTCAGTGCAAACTTGGAAGGGGAGGAATGGGCTCATTTGAATGCAAGGCTCACCACAATATAGAGGAAGAAGGTGTGTTTTGGTCCATGTCTTGAAAGGTGGGAAATGTAACAAGTTTCTTGTGTATTTGGATTTTTTCCTGAAATTTGCCCTCTGCACACATTTGAGGTGCAGGGAACACCTCTCTGGCAGCTGGGACTCAGGGTGGCTGTAGTCAAATGACAAAGCAAATGCTGCACGTGGGCTTGACAGAAACATAAAGAACAGTTCAGCCCTACAAAACCAAGAGTTAATGTAGGTCTTGCCAAAAGGGAGCAGATGAGCTCATTGCCTCATTAGTGTAAATATTGGCAATTACACACCAGTGCCTTCAGTCCTCAGCTGGGTGTGAGTGTTTGTGGACAAGCTGTGAGGGGAGAGGGGAAAAGTTGAATGGGTGGAGCTGTCTTCCTTGGAACCAGTTTGGAGAATGACCTATTTAGTCTCCTTTGAAGCCAGGGCATCTCAAGGTCTAAGGCAACTTTGAAGTAAGGTGTGTGTTCTGTAGCTTTTGGATAAATATTTCCCCTGCAATGAGCCAGCTTGCTTATTTATCTGCTCTTTGTTTTCTTTCACTCCCACACACTACTTAGACCACATTAGAGATGTATAGATGTGACTTCCACCTAATGCTGCTGTTTATTAATAAAGTGGTGTGTAATAAAGCTGTTTTCTCAAATGCGCTATATATTTGCTGCTAATGAGGAACAAATACTTACATGGCTTTGGGAGACATTACAGTGCAGTAAATGTCTGCCTGTTGACTGAGATGATGAATCAGGAGATGTTTATTTAATGCACATGTCTTTTTCTGAGCTGTTTGTCACTGCATTTATATGCGGTGCAGGCTCCTTGGCTAACGTATCTGGAAAAGGATATTCCTCTGCCACAGAATAAATCATTCCCAGCTGCTGTCTGAACCTCTTCTGTGCTGCCACCAGCTATCCTGCTGGAGCCAGTCCAGGGCAGGGACACCAAGGGATCAGAGGGATGGAGCAGCTCTGCTGGGAGGAAAGGCTGAGGGAATTGGGATTGTTCAGCCTGGAGAGGAGAAGCTTTGGGGTGACCTCACTGTGGCCTTGCAGTGCCTGAAGGGAGCCACAGGAAAGATGGAGAGAGACTCTTGAAAAGGGCCTGGAGTGACAGGACAAGGGGGATGGCTTCAAACTAACAGAGAGCAGGGTTAGATTGGATATGAGGAGGAAGTTGTGCCCTGTGAGGCTGTGGTTGCCCCATCCCTGGCAGTGTTCCAGGCCAGGTTGGATGGGACCCTGAGCAAGCTGGGATAGTGGCAGGTGTCCCTGCCCATGGCAGGGGTCAGCACTGGATGGGCTTTAAGTTCCTTTCCAACCCAATCCCTTGTGTAATTCCATGATCCAGCCCTTAGAACAGTGGTTGGTCACCAGTGAGGCTGTCTGGGATGAATCCACTCAGTTGTGCCTCTCTAGGATTGTGATGTTTCATGCTGACAATTTTGTTTGTAGCCAAATTAGAGAATGATGAAAAGGAGTGCTTTGTGTAAAATGGTGATACTTCAGTCCTAATCCTGAAACAGTTTCAGGGTTGGGGTTTAGTGAGCAAGCCTGCTTGAATTGAATTCACACTTGTATCACAGTAAATCCTTTCTCAAGTGGAAAGAAGTGCTGCATCAGATATTATTTTGATTTGCTGGTACATATCCTAAATATAATGCTCTTAAGTTTTAAATTTTTAGATTTCTGCTTTAGAAACCCTCTGATTGACATCTAATAGAAGCAAGGATCCTTGAAACTCTGACTTGAGTGCTGTCACTGTGTCCAAAAATCCTTTTTGTGCCACAAGTCCATGTGGAGTTCAGATGCTTTTTATATCTAATCTTAGGGAAAGGAGAGTATTCATTTCAGAGTTGTTTTTCCTGTTGAATTAATTTAAATGCAAGAGTGTGAAGCTTACTGTTAAAAATGCAAGGTTATGCTGTCAGCAGTGACCAAATATAAAGGAACTTTAGTAACCATCTGTTTCCTTGGCTCACCTGCTGACTTGTTTCCTCTCCAATATTTTGTGGGGATTTGGAAATGTTTTGCAGCACAGTTGGGTCAAGCCTGGTAACACAAAGTATTACAGACTGTGATAGGAGCACTGTCACTCCAGCCATCAATCTGTGCTTGTGACAGCTGCTTGGAGCTCACTTCTCTATGAAGGCCATGAGAATTTTTGACACAGTTCATAATCATGAAGGTTTGTATTGGTGTCATCACTTGTATTCCAAGCTGCAGTTAAATCTTTATTAAGTGGTTTCTTCAGATTGTCACATGTGATTTATATTAAAACACTGTGCGGGAAGATGTCCTAAAGGCTTAGCACCCTTGCTGAAGTCAGAAATCGGTCTTAGAATTAAAATACTGAAGACAAAAATAAAATTTTCTAGGTGGAAGAATTATTTCAGGTGATAACTGAATAGTTGCCATTAACAAAATCTATCTTTGCAGGAGCTGACAAGAAGTGTGGATGAAAGCTTTACCTCCTCCTATCACTCCTCCACTCCTGAAAGAAAACAATTTAATTCCTTCTGGCTAATTCTCACCAATACAAAGAGATGAGACAATTTGTTTTTTTTCTGTGCTGTAGAGATTGCAGCTCAAGGAGAGATTGTAGCTCAGGGAGAGGTTGGGAATGTTTTGTAATTAGGCAAAATACCAGTTGTAGCATTCTGTGCTTCAGAACAGTGTTTCTTTCCCTCATTTTTTCCCACCAAATTGTTAGCTGTGTTGCAGCAGGAGAAATTGCAGTGCAAGCAGCAGTTCCTGTTCTAGGCTGCTGAGAGTTCCTGGATGGAAGTCAACTGGTAATTTGTCTGGGAAACTGCAACTTGGGGAATTTTGGGTTATCCAGAGGCACGATTTTGTGCAGCCTTGATTGCCAGTAACAACTGTCTGCTCACCAATGCTTGTACAAGCTCTTGTGTTGGTGCTGTGCTGTCCTCCCTCAGGTGAGGGGTGTGTGTTGTTTGTGTTTAGGTATCACTTTTGGGGATATCAGGATTTTGGCCTGTTGGACACAGATGTCAGACCATCTTTTGGCCAGTCTCACAGAGGAAAATTCCTTGGTCTTAATCTTTCTCTCAAGCTAGTTCTCAGCACTGTCATCATCATGGTTGTGGGACCTCTGGTTTATTTGTTTCAAGCACTGCTTATTATCACAGAGCATTCTTCTGGAATAGCAAAAGAATAATCTCCACAAGGGTTAGTTCCACAAAAACAAACCACTGGATGCTACCTCTGTGTAAACACTTTTCAGTCAGAAAAAAACAAAGTCATGGGCTGATTTCAATCCCACAACCTGTTCCTTTTGGGTTAAAGTTTTGCCTGCAGAAGACTCTCACTTGTTATTTTTTACTTGACCTTGCCATGAAATATTTTTGCCCATTTACTGATGGGAGGCTGCATATCTTGTAGGATACTTCTTCTGCATTAGTCTAAGGGAGGAGGCTTTTTGGTAAATACTAGGAAGCTTTTTTCCAATATCCAATTCTGTTTTTGTAGTTAACTTCATTTGGAACATGTTACTTGGCTCTGTACCAGAATTCTTCTGGTGAGGAAGACCTTCCGATTGCATCCCTGTTCATGCTTTTCTGGATGGTTTATAAACTCTTTCTGGATAGCTGGACTCACTTCTTTGTGCTTGCT
Organism: Oenanthe melanoleuca; assembly: GCF_029582105.1. Taxonomy (NCBI): domain Eukaryota; kingdom Metazoa; phylum Chordata; class Aves; order Passeriformes; family Muscicapidae; genus Oenanthe; species Oenanthe melanoleuca. Next base: position 6,312,658 of record NC_079334.1, read on the forward strand.
TGTTTGGAATTTTCTAATCAAGCCTGACTAGCACTGACTAATTATTCTTTAGTAATGGCTTACAGCATGGGTGGAACAAGCTGTCTGTTTGTCCAGGGCCCTACCTGGTGTCATAGTAGAGAAAAAACAAGGAACACAACTTGGCCATAGTGCACAGGGAATGGAAAATAAAGGCTAAATGCCCAACTCCAAATGATGTTTGGTTATTGCTGATTACAAATGAAAGCACCCTGACTTTCAAGTACTAAACAACATGCTGGTGACTTGCTGGGGCTGCAGAAAGTCACTGAACTGGGTGGTCAAGATTCTGCTGCAGCAGGATTTTAGCCCTGATTTGAGGTACAGGATGCTTTCAGGCAGTGTGAACTTTCTAAAAAGTAGAAATGAGGTGAAGTCAGCATCTCAATTTTAGTTCTCAGGTTTCCTTGTGACTTAAAGCTTATGGCAAGCAAACATCTTGCAAACATCTGCTTGGAATATTCTTTCTTTCTAAAATGTTAAAAAGTCCTTTGCCCTCAGTCTGATCTGCTTCAGCCTTTTCTGTATTTTGGAAACAAGTTGTGGAGAGGTAGCTAAATAATAGCATGTATAAATATATATATATGCTATGTATAGGTGTGTATATATATGTATATGTGCTGGATTTTCTTTATGCTTAAAAACTGAACAAATATCTGAAAGAGTAAGATACCATCAGCCAATTAGGATAAAAGGGGAGTTTAGGGAAAATGCTTAAAGCATAGTAAACAAGGTAATTGAGGAGGCTTCAGGCAAGGTAATGGAGAAGTGGGGGAAGGAAGCAGCTGTGGAATGCCAGATTTCCAGTGCTTGGTTCCAGGCAGAACTGTGTGGCTGTGGAGCTGATGGCTGACAAACTGGGGGAAAGCTGTGATCACAGGCGTGCTTTGGCTTGTGTGCCTCTCAGTAAATTAGTTTTGCATTCCTATTCCTAGTCATTGCTGAAATAAGTTATGCATAAGGTGAACTGGTTTTGAACTTAAGGGATTGAGAAACCTGAAGTGAGATTTTTTTTTTTTTTTTTTTTTTTTTTTTCCCCTCCCCAACCCTTCCATTGGCTTCAGAAACAAATTTGCACAGTATTAGAGGTAAGGCTTACTCCTCGAACATAAAAGCACAATGTGCATTCTGGGCACAGATTTCAGGTTAAAAAATATATTTGGGGCTGCCAGATGACCTTCAGTGGGGAGGCAAGTCAGCTTTTACTGGTATGAAAGTTAACTAACAGCAAATAAAGAACTGAATACTTATGAAGGAAACCCACAGGCTAATAAAAAAGTGTTATATTTGGGAAGCAGAGATAAACATGTAGCCAGAAAATTTTCTGGTTTTCAGACTGCTCTGTAAACTTCTACTGCATAATCTTAGAACCCAGACCAGTCCTAGCTCTGTTATTTTTTTTCACTTACTACAGATGAGCTTTGCTTAGAAGCTCTAATGAGACACAGTGATTTCAGCACAGAGATCTAGTTTCTGATGTGAGTGTATGTTCTTAGTGGCAGATCCCCAAAGGAGTCCTGTGAGCACCTGTGGGGCACATGGAATCCCAGAATCCATGGGGGAAAAGACCTCTGAGATCAGAGTCCAACCTGTGATTGATCCCCACCTTGTCAACTAAACCAGAGCACTGAGTGCCACATCCAGTTGTTCCTTGGACAGCTCCAGGGGTGGGGACTCCACCTGGGCAGCCCTTTTATTAACACTCTCCTGTAATTCAGCCCTGCCTGTTGGTCTGAGGGATGCACGTACCACAAATTCTTTCTTATTTATTCTATTAAAACTATGTGTCCTGTAAGAAATGAATGGGAATGTTTCCCCTGAGCTTGAACTGATTCAAAGGCACTTTATTCAGATCATTTGCAGCTTTAGTGAATGCTTTCTTCCAACTTGGAAGTGTCAGCAAATATTTCCTTATTATATGATGCTTCTCTTTAGTTTTCGCTTTTTTTAAAGATGGATTGTAGGAAAACAAATGACAAAACCTGATCAGCACTGAGCACAACACTGTATATTGTGTGCTGACTGGGGGAAAAAATGCATTTGCTGGCTTGCTAAATTGAGATAATACTCTGGATGTTGACAGACAGAAAAACAATTAGAGCTGTCGGATGCTTTGCTGACGTGTGCGTTGTCACATGGAGAGGTGGCTTGGCTGGTGCCAGGAAATCTGAACTCTTCAACCCTCAGCAAGTTATTAAGTTAATTAATAAAGTTCCTTACAGCTGGGCTTGGTATGCGAGGTCTGTTTATTTGTGAAGACAACTGGTCCAAGAATAAATAGCAGAGGTCACTGATGAGGCCTGTGAGGTGTTTTCTCAGTCACTGCTATGTTACAGGCTGGTAAAAGATTTTCTTCTGCTTGGTTTATAGGTACATTAAAATGGTGTTAACCTGACTGAAGTTTTTCTATGTTTGTACATGGTTAATGCTTGTGGAGATAGAAGTTTTCTTTGTATTACCTTGCTTTATGTGGGAAAATGTTTATCAAAACCTCTTTGGGTTTTGAGATGCTTGTTCATATCTCAAAAGACAATTTCTGTATACATTGTTATTCCTAAAAGCAATAACTTTTCTGTTGAGTGTGCAAGGCTATTTGAGACCTGGTTTTACTCTTGGATTTTACATGTACTTCTGAATTGATAGGTTTGGGCAGGGATTTTGGGGCTGTTTGCTGGCCTGACTTTACTGCTTGGTGCTCTTCTCTAAAGCTCATCCTGGTGGTGTGGTGGGACCCCTGTGGCTCTAACAGGCTCAGAGGTTGTTGCTGCCCCAGCCTGTCAGGTGAGGATCTCCAGGTGTCCTCTGCATCTTGTGTCAGTATTTGTCATCTGCTGGGTGAACTCTCTTTGGTTGTAGGTGGTGAGCCACTTAGCTCCTCTAGCTTGGGGGCTGCAGTGGTGCGTCTTTTAGATGCAGGAAGAGATGCTCACATCCCCAGGAGAATGCAGCTCTGGTTAGATTATAAATGTGAACAGCACTTGGTAGTGTTCTGTGCACCATTTCTGCCTCCACATGGTGCAGTTCTGTTCAATCCATCAGCAGCATCAGATTCCACGTTTCTCGTGTAGCCCTACCCTGCCTGTCTTCACTGATCTCTGCTAAATAATTTTCAGATTTTTTACTCCATCCCTGTGTTATCCATTTTCCTGGTGCTTAATTTTTCAAAAATATTGTCTTTAGTTTTATTACTTTATCCATATGGGATTACCTGAATACATAAGCTTCTTTTATCATGTTATCACAGTTTATTTTCCCACTATCTGCTTAAGCAGCCCAGCTGTCTCATTAGGTTTTCTTTATTTGATTTTGGTTTTTTTGTTGTCGGTTGATTTTGGGGTGTTTGCTTTCTTGTTAGTCTCTAGGGGGTTTATGAGACCTAAACATCATTATTGGTGGTTTGGTTTTTGTTTCATTTTTTGGGGGAACATTGTATCTTTTGAAGACAACAATTTTTGTTTGGTTTGCTATGAAATTTTTTTGTGTAGTATCATTGCAGCACCTATGGTAAAACCTAGGAAAAGACAGCACAGTGCTGGCAGGGGTTAAACCACCCCTACAACACCTTCCCTGATGCATCCCCCTGTTTTAGAAGAAGAGAGAAGCAATGTCTGCTTGCTTTGCCTTCTGGGTTCTGGTTCAGAATGCACAGGTTTGTTGGGAATAGGAACCTTCAGCTGCTTCTGCAGGGAGACAATAGCTGGACTTTCATGGATGGCTTTAATTCAAAATGTTTACCCCTTATTTTTCTACAGCTCCACCTGCTAGAAATTATTGGACAAACATTACAAGCATCTTTACTAGTCCCTGGAAATATTCAGGCAGCATATAAAGGAATAGGGGCACCTGTTACTGGAAACTGTTATGAGTTTATTCTGGAGTTGTTTATTTAGCGCTATTTCTCTGGGTGCTCTTTCTGTAACAACTCATAAAACTTTAGGCAATAAACTGTACTGAAACTTTGGGTAAGTCTACAGAAGAGGTAGATGTTGTTAAAGCATGGGATCCTAGGATGGAATCATAGAATTATTGAGGTTGGACAAGAACACCAAATCCAACCTGCCCAGTTCCCACCTTGTCACCCAGCCCAGAGCACTGAGTGCCACATCCAGTCCTTCCTTGGACACCTCCAGGGCTGGTGACAAACCTCCCTGGGCAGCCCCTTCCAGTGCTTGACAAACCTTTCATGACAAAATTCCTCCAGATGTCCAGCCTGAGCCTCTGCTGGCACACCTTGAGGCTGTTCCCTGGGAGCAGAGCCCAACCTGCCCAGCTGTCCCCTCCTGTCAGGGAGTTGTGCAAAGCCAGAAAGTTCCCCCTGAGCCTCCTTTTTTCCAGGCTGAGCTCCTTTCCCAGCTCCCTCAGCTTATCCTCATCAGACTTGTGCTCCAGCCCCTTGCCCAGGTCTAGTCCCTTCACTGGACATGTTCCAGCCTCTCCATGAAGTGAGGAGCCCAGAACTGGACACAGCACCTGGGGAGGGCTCAGCAGTGCCCAGGACAGGGGGATGGACAGTCCCTGCCCTGCTCCTGCTGGCCACACCACTGCTGACCAGCCCAGGTGCCACTGGCCTTGCTGCCACCTGGGCACAGCTGGCTCATATTCAGCTACTCTTGACCAGCACCCCCTTTTCTGCTGGGCACTTGCTAGCCACTCTGCCCCTAAAATGTGTAGGTGTGTGGTTCCTGCTGCTCTTTTTTTTAAAGAGGCTCTCCTACCTGATAGAAGTCAAGGTAAAATTGCCAACTTTTCAAATTGGTGATTCCTTGCTCTAAAGACCAGGATTTTTCTCTCTTCCAGCTGCTGCAGGAAATCAGCTGCGTTGTCTCTGGTGCAACTGCAAGAATGACTTGACTGATTTGCATTCATGGCTCTTGGATGATCTGGTGAACCATGGAGCTCAAAGTATGGGTGGATGGAGTGCAGAGAATCGTGTGTGGGGTCACTGAAGTCACAACATGCCAGGAAGTTGTAATAGCCCTTGCTCAGGCTATTGGTGAGTATGCCAGGTGGGAAGTGGGGTGAAGCTTTTCTTGTGAAGCTAAACCCAGGGGAGGGGGGGAGCACTGGGTGCCAGCAGAGCAGAAAATGCAATGTGCAGTGGGATAATCTTGCAGTGTAAACTTGCAGCCTTGGATTCTTCACCTGCCAGGGAGAGGCTGAAAAGACAGAAAAGAAACATTTTGGAATCTATAACCTTTCCTTCAGTAAAAATTCATTCTCTAAGTAATAATAATTATGCTGCTGTTGATTGTTGTAAATACAGCTTGGACTAAGGAAGATGCTAAACTGTCAATATTTTGAGTGCCAAAGAATACAAAAGCAGTGCAATATAATTAGTTGGCTAATGATGTTCATTGAAATTATACCCAGTGTTAGTATCTTTGACTATATTGGGAATAGTATAGATCAATGAAATAGATCTTTCAGAGTCTCCTCTGACTCCTGCATGCCACATAACTCACTGCTCATGAAAGGATAGCTTGGAAGTCTGTACACTGTTAGTCCATTGCTGAATAGAAAAGAAAAATAAAATCTTCCAGGCTTCACCAGAAAAAAAATCTTGTCAAATATTTCTCAGTGATTAAGGGCATCTTGAATAAGCCTCACCCTCATCCCATCAATATTTACTATGTTGATACCTACTCTTTCCTAAAATGTTATAATTGGCTCCACATACTATTTAAATTTAGGAATTAAAACCTATGTTTTACCTGAAATTAATAGTTAAAAGGTGAGCTTCTGCATTTTTCAGTGTGTCAGCAGTTTTGCAAGATTGTGTTAGCAGTCTGACTCAATTTGAAAATAATAATTTTCTAATAAAAAGCAAGTTAGGCTCAAGAATGTCAACAAGGTATTCTCTCTGTAAGCACAAAGTCAGTTTCTCTGAACTTAATGTTTATTTATTTAAATGTTAAACTTCTAAACATAATTTCCATCTACTTACATCTGATGCAGTGGAAGACTGGTACTTATTTATTTTATACTTTAAGAGGATTGAACAAAATGCTAGCATGTGTTTATCTATAGGTACCAAATACCTCTTAAATTTTCATTTTAAAATTTAGGAAGTCAGTTTGTTTCTCAAATCTTGTAGTTGATGTTAAACTGTTAAGTGTTTCTTTGTATGTTTCTTTACTGGTTTAGTTGCAGCTTTTTGTTTAACAATAATTAGTTCATCCATTTCTTCCATATCTCATTTTCTGCCAGCAGGTTTATTGAGAAACAATTCTGCTAGCATGATCATTTTCTAGTCATGATTAATTGATACATGTTTGGAAATAAAGTGATAGTTTTGTTCTTCACTTTGCTTCCAATATCCCTTTTACTTGGTTTCCTTTGCTGTCTCCCACAGAAATGTCAGACTCCCAGTTGTAGACAGTAATTTAATTTCTCCTGTGTAATTTCTCCTTGGGTTTTGTTCTGTATCGTCAGTTATTAGCCTGAGCTCTGTAAAGACTCCCTCAGCCTTGGAAACACACACAGGTTTTGTCAGCTCTGCAGACTTCCTTTTCTGTAACACGTCACCAGTTTGTCTGGGACAGGCGACTCTGCTTCCATGCTGAGATAAATTTCAGGTGCAACCAGAGCCAAATCAAGATAATCCTTTGGAAATTCCTTCCCAAGGCAAATATCCTCTCTAGAACACCCCCAGAACAATTTCCCCTCTCACTGGGGCAGCTAGGACAGTATCAGGCACCATATAAACTACCCCTGTGTGCCTTGGCAGGGAGGGCTTCCCCAGCCCTCCTGTCAGGCCATTCATCAGGACAGAGCCATCTGGCTGCCCCTGTGGTTTGGCTGTAGGTCCCAGCTTACCAGGACTAATTGCCACTCGAATTTGAATGGCAATCTATGAAAATTGATCCCTCCAGCCCTCACCTGACATTTGGTGGTGGAAAGTAGCCAGTCTTAGTTGGCTTCCTCCTTGCTTGGCTCTGATGGGATTTTCCACTTTGCAGTCTGGCTCATTCAGCAGTCACATAACTTGGCTGCACTCAGGATTATTTTGTCTGTCTGTAAAGTTTGTGAGATACTCCTTTTGTTTTATTGTGCCTTACAGTTTATTACTTGGTCCTTGACTTAAAGCATACGACTCACACAACACAGTCTTCTTCACTGAGCCTGAAATGTGAATTGCAAGAAATAGATTTTCTTGAAGTGCAGTGTCTGGAATATCTACAGACTGGCTTATTTTACAGCCATATCCACTGAGGAAAGCACAAGCCAAAGATACCTGGATTAAGACTCCATACTTAAGAAGCTTCTCATGCAGCTGCCTCTTTTCTAGACATGTGAAAAATCAAACTTTGTCCTGTATTTCAAGAATAGGAAAGTCAAAATTAGTATAGGAGGTACCTTTGGACAGTGTCCAGCTCTGCTGCTGGGCCAAGCAGAGCAGGTTGCTCAGGACCAAGAGCAGTTGGGTTCTGAAGGTGCACCAGTGTGGAGGCCAGACTGTAGCAGTGCTCACTCACCCTGGCAGCCAGAGTGTGTTGTCCTTAAATGGAATTTCTTGCCTTTTGCTGTCACTTGATCAAATGCAGGGCCCTGTCTTCTGATCTCCTGCTGTGATAAAAGCAGCAAAAAGGTTTCCATCTATGCACTTTCCAACTCTTCCCCCACGTCATGAAAATTCAGTAACAACTTCAGGATACAAAAGTTTCATTTCTTTTTTTTTTTTTTTTTTTTTTTTTTCTTATGTTCTAGGGCTATTTGGCATTAAAAAAAAATTAAGTTGTACTGGGCTGTGAGCCTTTGTAAGAGGTTCTGTCCCATATCCAATGTCTAATCCTTTGGCCGTGTCATTCTGTCATTTAACTTACCTAGCTAATGCTGCTTGATTCCTTAAGAATTGGAGCTCTTCCAGTAAAAAGTCTCTCTCTTGGGCTGTACTCCTGATAAATTTATTTATCTTACCTATTCTTGCACTGTGAGCTCCTTCCCTTTCCCCTGTTGCCCATCTCTTGATTACTGCAGAACAGGAAATGACTACCCAAAGTAGGAATTTTAGGGTTTTTTTGGTTGGCTGTGGGATTTTTTTTTCTTCTTTTAAAATTTGTTTGGACTGAAGATAAATCTCAATCTCAAATGCCTCCTCATTCTAAAACTAAAAAAAAAAAAAAAAAAAAAAAGGAGCATTGTCTCTTTTGGTGCCCCAACAAAACTTATTTTTAAAAGTGTGTATGTAATTTATTAAATGCAAGAGAGAATATTATTGGTTGGATGTAACTTTGGATACTAAAATTGACTGTGTCTGTAACTTAGAAGGAGTTGGAGTTGCCTTAGCTGGAGGGTGGGTCACTGGAATTCTGTTCAAGACAGACATAAAACTATTCAGTTACAAGTTTCCAGAGAGTGAAATCATCTCTCACTGGGATCTTGAACACTTGATACTACCTTTTTTATGAGTTTTATCTAGGTCTGCTTTATTTTCTTTTTCAATCTCTTTGCAAGTGACTAAGAAGATTTGGCTTTTTAATACAAATAAGAGAAGTGATTGTTTCATCAGGAGAAACAAAGCCCTCACCTAAATAAAAATGCACCTCAGCACACTATTTAAATAGAGTTTTCTTTTAAAAATATTTTTGCCAGGAGAGATTAGTTTTTCCAAGATTCATCCTTCTCTCTTTTAAAAATGTGCATTTGGCATCACAGTCTCCAATAAGTTTTCTGTGCATAATGTGAAGACCAGAATGGCTTCATATAAACATTGCTTGGTCATTTTGATTCCTCTTCATAATTTTGACAACTGAAAGAAAATAAAAAGAGAGTTGTTGATACTTTTCAACTTCGTGTGTGATGAATCCAGCCAAATGTCTGTTTTGAATGTGTGTGAGCATAGTGACTCCTCTCAAAAAATCATTGTAATAGGAGGGGAAAAGGAGGCATATCCTAAAAAAAGTGAGCTAATCATTTTAGATGATTGTTTAGGCAAATGTAGGTTAACTATAGAAATTTTTTTAATTGAATAGAAACCCGTAAAAGCCAAATACAAAATTCAAATACAAAAAATAAAACTTTCAAAGGAATATGGTTACAAATAGTCACAAATACACTTGTCCTGCTCCTTCACAAGTGTTGCTCTCCCACTTCCACCCCCATGAGGATTTTTATTGCATTTGTTGTGATTTCTTTTACCCCTGGAGCCCAGAAGGTGTCTCCTCTATTCAGAATGACATGTTTATTTCCTAGAAAGAGAATATTTCAGTCTGGAGACAGGAAGCTGGAATTTCATACCAAAAGAAACCTTCTGCCTCCCTCTCTGTAATTTTCTGTGGCAAATAATTAAATTGGCAGACTTGCTTTTAAGTAGTGTTGTGGATTTTAGTGCTTCTGGCTGGAGAATGAGTGGCACTTCACTGAACAAGAAGCTGTCTCTTTTTAAAATTAAACAAATGTAGTCATCAGGGTTCTTTTTTTGTTTTAATTTTGATTTTTCTTCCTCTTAATCTTGGGTATTTAATGAGTTCTCAGGTAGCAAGAATGGTATTTTTTTTTTTTAATTTCTAAGGATGTTAACTTAAGTATCGCATTATGAATGACATGTCAGCTTCATATTTCAAAGATACTGAGTTCAGATCATCCTGGGTTGATGAAAATTGCCAGCAATTACTTTTCTGTCAGTGCTGTTAAAAATTCAGGAGTTAATGCTGTTGTCCCTTTGGTAAGGCAGAGCATTTTCATCCTCGTGTTCAACATATTGAGAGTTCCTAGAAGATTTTACCCACATGAAATTACTTTTTCTTTGCATTGCCTTGTTATGGAAGATAGCCCAGGGCTGGAAGGCTGTCTGGGAAGCCAAGTGGTGGAGGGTGTACATTTTTCAGTGCTCTGAGCAGTGTGGGTTTGGCTTGAGCCAAATGTTGGCAGGTCTGGCTTTACCTCCATGGAGACCTGTGTGCAAACACGTGACTGTGTTTAGTATTGTGCACTCTGAGTCTGGGGTGCTCATTCAGACTCAGCTCAGGACTGAGACTAGTGCACCTTCCCTTTTTATGTGGCTGTCTTGAAACTTCTGTCATAGGTGCAGATTTTTGTTTTGCCTTTGTTTTCCAAGGCTGTCCAGAGTGCAGTCTTGTAGGGCAGACTCTTGGCACAGCTGCTATGCAGCAGAGGTGAGGGGACCCCTGGGGAAAATGGGAGCTGGAAATGTCCTTACCAGGGAACTTCCCTGGCACTGAGTGCATCCTAGTGGTCTCAGGGAAAGAGGAGCAAGACTGCATTGAAGGGTTTGAGAGCAAATCCTGTGAGGAGTGGCTGAGGGAGCTGGGGGGGCTCAGCCTGGAGAAAAGGAGGCTCAGGAGGGACCTTCTGGCTCTGCACAACTCCCTGACAGCAGGGGACAGCCAGGGGAAGTCAGGCTCTGTTCCCAGGAAACAAGGAAAAGTACAAGAGGGAATGGCCTCAAGCTGTGCCAGGGGAGGGTCGGCTTGGACATCAGCAGGAATTTCTTCATGGAAAAGGTTATTAAGCATTGGAGGAGGCTGCTCAGGGAGTTTGGAGTCCCCATCCCTGGAGGTGTCCAGGGAATGACTGGATGTGGCACTCAGGGCTCTGGGCTGGGTGGCAAGGTGGGCACATGGCACAGCTTGGGCTTGGTGATCTTGGGGGTTTTTTCCAGCCTAGATGATTCTGTCACCTCTGGTGACAAAGACCTGCTCCTGCTCACCCCAAACCCCTTTTCTAGGGAAGGAAAAGTACCCTCATGTTTAAGACCATTCATCCCACCACTTTTTCTGGAACTGATGTGAGACCAGGGCAATGAGTCACCTGCTTGCACTGACTCACTGCTGTAGGTTCTGGCTCTGAAGCATGGGAGACACTTAATGGAAAGATGGATCTTGCTTGGTGCTTGGCATAAACATTTGCAGCCTGATGGGAAAGATAAGGCACAGATACTTTTTTTTTTTTTCATGGTGTATAATGCTACCTACATAACAAAAAAGAAAAAAAAAGTAGTGCCTGAAATGCTTTGCTTGTAGAGAATGATGGATTTTTGGGTGGGAGTAATGGAATGAATCATTTCTGCCCTGAAAAAGGGAATGATGACCTCTCAGGTTACAGTCCTGCCAAAAGTGTTGCTACTGCTGCTTTCCTTTGGAGTTTCATTTTTACTTTTGGCAGCAGAAATGTCTACTGTGTCAGCTGCAAATATTAAAGCATATAGAGGAGCTTAAAGTGAGTAATGTTGTCCTACTACCTTCATGGAGTATAATTTAAAAATCTGCCTCTTGAGAGTCTAAAAAAATGTTCATTACCTTGTACCTATATTTCATTAGTTTAATCACTGTTCATTGTGATGAAATTTGTGTTTAAATTAGTAAATTACATCAATCCCAAGCTAATACTACAGTGGCTGGGCACATGGCATGAGTACTTGGGTCCAGAGTTTGTTTGGCTGTGCAGCAGAGCCAGATCCAAGATACTGAGTGCAGTTTGACACTTAAAGTCACAGGAAATCCAGGTTCAAACCATTCATGACAGCTAATTGCAGGCTGTCAGAACATCAGCATTCTGGAGTCCATATATTTCCTTTTCTGATGTCTTTCAATTTTGAAATAAATTATTCTTTTGAAGGTGTTCCTGTATTAATAGAACCTGTGATAAGTTTGTGTGCTTAGGGAGCTGTAGGTGGAAACTTAACCTTAACAGTGCCCTTTGTGCAGATGCAGTGTGCTTTAGGATGTAAATATTTATCTACTTCTGTTACTGCTTGTCATTTTCTCTCTGCAAAACAGATACAAGTTCTTGGTGAATTGTTTTGAGATGGTAATACCATATGGTACATGCAGGTTCTCCCCGTTCTGGGCACCATGTAAAAATCACAGAGTAGCCCGAGTTGGAATAGACCTGAAGATCATCCCAGCCCCCCTGCCATGGGGACACCTGCCACTATCCCAGGCTGCTCAGAGCCCCATCCAGCCTGGCCTGGAACACTGCCAGGGATGGGGCAGCCACAGCTTCTCTGGGCAACCTGTGCCAGGGCCTCACCACCCTCACAGGGAACAATTTTTTTCCCAATATCTAATTTAAACCTGCTCTGTCAGTGTGAAGCCATTGCCCCTTGTCCTGTCACTCCAGGCCCTTGTCAAGAGTCTCTCTCCATCTTTCCTGTGGCTTCTCCTCTCCAGGCTGAACAATCCCAATTCCCTCAGCCTTTCCTCCCAGCAGAGCTGCTCCATCCCTCTGATCCCTTGGTGTCCCTGCTCTGGCTCCAGCAGCTCCCTGTCCTTCCTGGCTGGATGCAGCCCTGCAGGGGGGTCTCAGCAGAATGGAGCAGAACTGCCTTTCCCTGCTGCCCATGAAGTGGGGGGACTTGAAATAGGGTGCAGAGATTCTGTGCTTTCTCCAGCCCTTGAATTCCTGTTTTCTGAAGAGGAAACCACAGAACACAGCGCTGCTTGTGCTTTCTTGGGCCTGTCTGGATGGTTTTCTCTACCATTCCATCAATACAAGGCTTTGATAGAAGTATTTAAAAAAAAAAAAAAAAAAAGGTCCAATATGTTCTAGTTGCAGTTGAAGAAAAGTCTTATTTCAGAAGTTTTAGGAGGAATCACTACTGAACTAGGCACTGAACCTTCCGTGGAGATACTACAAAATTCTGGGTGGGATTCAACATAATGCTCAGCTGGGAGAAACACACTGTAATTTAAGGAATGCCATACATTGCTGATACCTGGCCATTACCTGAATGCCTCTGTAACTTAATTTTTAAAATAATAAGGTTGCATGAATGGAGGTGGACTGCATTCTGCCAGGTGCTTTTTGTGTCCAGAAGCTTGTGGACAACACTCAGGGCAAGAAGCAGCATGCAGGCATGGAACTGTTCCTTGTCAACAACCTGGGCAAGCTGCTTTCTCCCTGTCAGTGGTGGCTGCACATCAAAACCAGCAGTTGGCTGCAGGGACGCCTGTGTTCTGAAATAGTCTGTCATTAGTTGTGAATTAACTCATTCACCCTTTCATTTGTGAATTAATCCCCTCGAATGCAGGCAAACATCACAGTTGTGGTTGTCTGGGTATTGTTGATCTGCGTCATGCACAGGCTGAGCACTAGAGCTGGGTAATGACCTCGGAGAGAACAGCTTTGTTTTAAAGCAGTCCTGAGCTCCAGGTGTGGTTGTTGAACTGTGCAGGTATTACTTCTACAAAACACTTGCTTTTATGTGGATCTTGAGTGCTGAGTTCATTATTTAGGGCTGCGTGTTGATTTGGAACCCTAAGCTAATACGAAAATAGTTCTTGGCAAGTCTGTGCTTAATTCTTTAATTCACTTTTGGTCAAGGTTGTTAGAGCCTTATTCTCCTCCCCCCTCCTTTTTCTTTTCCTTTTTTCCTTTTGTCTCCTGTTACATTTCTTTTGAGTAATGAATTTAATAGCAGGGTGAATAGAAACTGCATTCTGCTCGCTCCCCTAGTGGTGCCTACTCCAGTTGGCAATTTCATGACTTCTTTGAACTTGACTGTTTCTGACACAACATGAACATTAGCACACAACCATGATTACAAGCTGGAAGCTTCTAAGATGAACAAAACAGAGCAGTGAAGTGCAGCCTTTGTCCCGGGGTATGTTTTTACTAAACTTTTCTTCTCCAGGATTTATTGTTAGTATGTTATGGCAAACAGTAGCAGGTTTATTTTTCCTGTGATAACACCAATGCCTACTACAAGCTATAAATCTACATGGATCAATTAGCAATATTGTGAGTTAGCAAAAATCTCGATTTGTACCATATGCCTTATAAACTTTATTTTGTAGAACTTTATTAGAATATGCCTTAAATCTGTTTCTGAGAGTGTTAGCCAAGCATGTTAGTATGCTGATAGGTTTGGGGGGATTTCCCTACTTTTTTCCCTAGTCCCTACCCTGAGTCATTTCTTTATACAGCATTTGGGGTGGTGGATTGCTGTTCTCATGCTGCCTGCCTTGTTTTGCTGACTTCCATCAGCCAAATCTTTCAGCCCTCACTCCTAACTTGGAAGTGAACATGAATTTTTTGGTCTCTGGGTCAGCCAGTCCCTCTGGGATGAGCACAAGCCAAAGCCACCTGTTCTCCAGGCAGTGTCTCTGCAGACAATTTTTGTTCTTATTCTTTGCTTTGGGAGCTAATTGTGAGAAAGAGAGCAGAGGAACATTTCCAATGCAGTAGCTGTAGCTTGGGAAGCTCTTTCGAAGGCACTGTCTGATTTTAGAGGGGTGTGCAGTGTTCATCAGCACAGTGCAGCTTGTTTCCTACAAATCAGAAGTGAGGAGTCCATGTGAGTGTTGTGACTGGAGATCAGGGGCAGATCTCCAGCCTGAGATTAGGATATTTTTGTGTGAGAAAAGTGTGATGATTGGGCAGACAGTGTAAGGTAAGAGAACACATTGAATGCATTACCACTGATAACTACATTTCTTCCAACTCCTCCCCTCTGTAGCTGCATATATGACAGGTATTTCAGACTTTTATGTGCTGAAATAAATAATTTGAATGGTCATTTATCATGAAAATGAATGTAGGTAATGTATTAAAGTAGCTAATGATGTTTTTAAGGTTAATGGCAATCGTGGAGCTGTTCAGAAATTCATTAGCATCAAATGCTTTAAAAGCAGTTGATCTTTCCCATCTTTTCATAACTAATGTTGTGGCTTTTAAGTGAGGTTACTTTGATGGGGGGAACTCGTCTGGAGTGGGAGACTGCTGTATTTCAGAGTAGTGAGAGTGCTTAGAAAAATATCCCAAAAGGAGTGTTGGAGGAGGAAGGCTGCTGAGCTGAATTTAAGTGTGTTTGATAAGAATAAAACCATGAACATAAGTTGTATTGTCAGTAGAGTGCTCAGAAACTCTCAATACTTACGGAAGGACTCGAGCTTCTTCCTGAAGGCTGGGTTACCCAGTGGAGATGTGGAAGCTGCTGTCCATTTTTGATATTTCTGCGTGGCTATATGAAACACCTGGGACTTCTGTTCTTGTTTTTTTCGCGTTGGGTGTGTTTATGTGGTGGTTTCCAACACTGCTGGGTCACTTGCTTTATTCTTCCCTGTGAGGGTGCTGAGGCACTGCACGGGTTGTCCAGAGCAGCTGTGGCTGCCCCATCCCTGGCAGTGTCCCAGGCCAGGCTGGATGGGGCTCTGAGCAGCCTGGGGTGTTGGAAGGTGTCCCTGTAGATGGCAGGGGGGTGGAACTGGATGATCTTTAGATCCATTCCAACCCAAACCATTGTGCGATTCCGTGAATCTCAGTCCCTCCCAGCCTGCCGGCAGTTCCGCCGGTTCTCACGGTGTCCATCCTTCGCTGCTGCCGCTCTCGCCCTGCGCGGGTTTAGAGGCGAACTCGGTGATGTGCGGGCACCGCGAGTGAGGCAGCGTGTGCTGCGACAGGGGCGGTGCGCTGAAACAGCGTGTGCGGGGCGGGACGGTCCTGTCGCGGTGCTGTCCCGGTGCCATCCCCCCGTGTCCCGGTGCTGTCCGGTGCCGTCCGGTGCCGTACCCCCGTGTCCCGGTGCTGTCCCGGTGCTGTCCCCCCGTGTCCCGGTGCTGTCCCGGTGCTGTCCCGGTGCCATCGCCCCGTGTCCCGGTGCTGTCCCGGTGCCATCGCCCCGTGTCCCGGCGCTATCCCCCCTGCCCGGGCCGCCCCTCACGGGCGGCGCGGTGGCGCCCCCTGGCGGCCGCGCTGACGCTGTGCTCCCTTGCAGGGCGCACCGGGCGCTACACGCTGATCGAGAAGTGGCGGGACACGGAGCGGCACCTGGCGCCGCACGAGAACCCCATCGTGTCCCTCAACAAGTGGGGACAGTACGCCAGCGACGTGCAGCTGATCCTGCGGCGCACCGGGCCCTCCCTGAGCGAGCGGCCCACGTCGGACAGCGTGGCGCGCATCCCCGAGAGGACTCTGTACCGGCAGAGCTTGCCGCCCCTGGCCAAGCTGAGGCCGCCCGGGGACAAGGCCATGAAGAGGAGGGAGCCCAAAAGGAAATCCCTCACCTTCACCGGCGGCGCCAAGGGGCTGATGGACATCTTCGGGAAGAGCAAGGAATCCGAGTTCAAGCAAAAGGTGCTCAACAACTGTAAAACGACAGCGGACGAGTTGAAGAAGCTGATCCACCTGCAGACGGAGAAGCTTCAGAGCATCGAGAAGCAGCTGGAGTCCAACGAAGCCGAGATCCGCTACTGGGAGCAGAAGTACAACGCCAGCCTGGAAGAGGAAATCCTCAAACTGGAGCAGAAGATCAAACGGAACGAAGTGGAGATAGAAGAGGAAGAGTTCTGGGAGAACGAGCTGCAGATCGAACAGGAGAACGAGAAGCAGCTGATGGAGCAGCTGCAGGAGATGAGGCAGAGGATCCTGGAGTGCGAGAGCAAGCTCAAGGACTACGTGTCTCAGATCCACAACATGGAGAGTGGCCTCGAAGCGGAGAAGCTGCAGCGGGAAGTTCAAGAGTCCCAGGTGAATGAAGAAGAGGTCAAGGAAAAGATCGAGAAGGTGAAGGGAGAAATTGATATTCAGGGCCAGCAGAGTCTGAGGTTGGAAAATGGCATTAAAGCGGTAGAAAGGTCCTTGGGCCAAGCTACCAAGCGATTACAGGTAAGACTGTCTTTTTATCCATAGCTAGAGAAAGTCAAAGAGTGGCTAATTTCTCTTACACAAATCTGAAGCTCATGAAAACAACACAAGAAGTTTACAAAGTGTGTTGTGGTAAAAGGCAGAATATGTTGCTTTCATTTTCAAATCACATTTCAGTTTGTAGGGGTTTTTTTGAAGAGCAGACAGGGTTTTTTTCACCTGTGTCTAACTTGCTCATTCAAACTGTCTGAGAAGGAAAGCAGTAATTTGCACCATCATAGCCTTTTCTGAGAATAAACTTCTGATCTTTGCTAGGTTTGTCTGCCACCAAAAGAGATGAATTACAAAGAACAATCCAAAAGCAGCACCTGGAAATGTACAAAGCTAAAGTAAAGTACTTGCAGCCTTACAGGGCTTTAGTTTTAAAGAATAGCATCCCTCTTCTCCTGGCTGACTCACTGGTGTTCAGGATTTTATCTTCTCTACACCTCAGTCATTTGTGGCACATGTGTCAAAAGAGAATCCAGTCCCTGTTTCCTTGCTAAAGTTAATGATATCACCTGGAATGTGGTAGAGCATGAAAGAATAAAGGAACTCCAGCTGCTAGCTGGATGAGGTGAAGGAAAGATTGGAGCTCCTGGGATTTTTATGTGCCATACAAGATAGTCCTAAGGCACCACACATCAGTTGGAGCTGTGGTTCTTGCTGATTCCCAGGATTCAGAGTTTGTACATTCTGCAGCACTGCAGTGGCATTAAGGTGATTCCACTGTGAATATGTAAAGGGATTTTGTATCCTTACTCCTGCCTTAGAACCATGTCAGTATGAGCTGTTTTTACTAGATGAGGCGGGGGGGGGGGAAAGTAATCTTTTCATCCAAAGCAAAATGCTTGAAAACTGTAAACAGTTTTAGCCATGTTTATCTGTGCTAAGTTTCCAGACATGCTACTCTTAAGGATTTGCACTGATGGAAAGTTTCAAGTCCTCTTTGTGTTTTGTCTATCCTCAGTGACATTTACTGAGGCTTTGATGGAGTTCAGAATTTTTCTGGCTTGATTCTTTTCATAGTCTAGGTTTTCTTGGGAAAGTTACCATCCAATTCAGATCTTCCAATCTTGTTCTAAACCTAAAGGTGCACAAATCTGCAAGTCCACAAGAAAATAAACTTGAGTTCTGCATTTTGGAGCTTTGAGAAGAGGGAAATCGACAAATATTTTATTGCCTACCTTAAGTTAAAGATATCTGCTTAAGCAGCTCAACCTCTGTGTGCAGGAATAATAATAGTCTAAGAGCTGTAAGTTTTGCATATCATGACAGAAGTAGAGAGAAAGATGCTAAATGATCATCTGTGCTTCGAAGGGGTGGGGAACCAGCCAGGCTTTGGCTTCATTGCACAAAACCCTTGCAGAGTGAGAAGGTTCTAGCCAAAAAAGTTTAAATAGAAAAAGAAGAGAAAATAATTTTACTCCTTTTAAGATCAGAAGAATTAGATGAGCTGTCCAAGCCATGCTGGACACTTCAAGAAGAAGTAAGACTTGGTGCCAGACTGCTGCTCAGTTGATTATTTTTTCAGCATTCACATTATTACCTTTATTTGCTGACATGCCAAAGTTTTTCTCAGGTGGTATGAGAAACAGCTGCTGGTCATCCAAGAAGCAATATAAAAATAAAAGACATTAAGAAAAGCCCAATTTGGATCATGGGTTGGACTTAATGATCTCAAAGGTCTTTTCCAACCAAATTGATTCTGTGATTCTAGTAAGTGCTAGTGAGCATTGACTTGCTTTTTAAATTAAAAGGTTAAAATACCTTTCAACTCTTCAATTTGCATTTGAGCTTAAAAAATTGGAGGCTTTCTCATCAAAAGGAGAAGCATTAGTTGCCCATCTGTAAATATGGTCATGAAATGCTGCTTTATTTGCTCAGCAGATGTTTTCTGTTTCCTGGCAGGACAGGGAACAAGAACTGGAGCAACTGACCAAGGAGCTGCGCCAGGTGAACCTGCAGCAGTTCATCCAGCAAACAGGAACCAAGGTGACGGTGCTGCCGGCAGACCCCGTGGAGGTGGAGGCCCCACATGTGGAGCTGGAGAGAGGTGCAGATCGGAGTGCTTTGGGATGGAGGGAGGGAGAAAGCAAAGGAGAAGGTGGGCAGTGCCTTTACTGCCGCTTGATGCTGGCACTCTGAGGTGGAGTGAATGTTCCCTTAGCAAAGACATTAGCAAAACACTGCGAGCGCATTGTCGAGCGCTTCTTTTCATTCCAAGGGTTTAGCAGGCTCTAAATAAAGAGCACTACGTGGAGAATTCTCTCCCACTGTGCCCGGGCATGCATTTGTCCCATCAGCAACACATTAAGCCTGCAGCTTTCCAGAGTGGCCGCCGTGGCTGGCTGCCAGCACGGAACGTGACTGTGCATCTGACATTGCTGTTCGTCTGGGTTCTTCCTCTTCTGGTGGGGGTGTTGTCAAAGCAGCAAAAGGAATGTGTCTGGATCCCAAGAAATCCCAGACAGCAGCCGCTCGGGAATAGGAGCCAACCCAGCTGGATCCTGCACAGATGGCTGTTCCAGCGGGTGCGAATTGGCTCTGCCCCCGGTGAGATCAGTGCAGCCGGCACGTGCCCACATCTGGATCCAGGATTTCCTGGGCAGGACACAGCAGCGTTTTAAATGTGTCAGAGCTGCAGCACCAGCACGCTCGTGTGCTGTTTCCTGCACTCTGCTTCCAAGGGACTCTTTGTCTCGGCATTCTCCTCTGCTGGGTCTGTCCCTCTGCTCAGAAAACCAAAAGGCACTGGAAGGACAAGGGGGTGGGGAGGGAGGAAAAGACGACTAGGCCTTCAAATGCAGCACTTGTATAAACTCTTAAGTGGGCAGGAAGCTGAAGCTTGGAGTTATGTTACAGGTTCAAGCTGTTTCTGCACACCACCATATAATGTGTGTCTGTGTACATGTTTTTCATGGGAAGGTAATATTTTCTCATGGGTTTCACTCTATTTTGAAATGAGTAGGAAGTGTGCACCTTAGATCTCCTCACTTCCTAGCCAGGCACTTGAGTAGTTTGTTACATGTGGAATGGTTTTTCTGTATTGCATTGAGGAGGAGGAGGAGAGGTGCACCCCTGCTGCTGACTCTTCTAATTGCCCTTTTTCTCATGCAGAGCCAACCTTTCAGTCTGGGTCACTGAAGCGCCCTGGCTCATCGAGGCAACTCCCCAGTAACCTTCGGATCCTACAGAACCCCCTGTCGTCTGGTTTTAACCCGGAGGGCATTTATGTATGACAGTACATACCTCTCTAGAGAGGACCTAGCAAGGTACCCTGGACAAGATACACTTTATTTTATTCTGCCAATGACGAATGGGAGAAGTTTGTCTTGTTTTGTTTTTTTGTTACACCACCGTGTTATTTTTCTTCTTCCTCCAGCACCACTTGGAGCCACACCCTGTGCACTGATGCTAAAGAGACAGGAACTGTCTCAATTCATAATTGGCAAGGATGACCTTGCTGTCAACACAGCTTAAGTGCAAAAACCTTCATTGTTTTTGCCACTTCAGAAGTGTTTGGGAAAGTATTGTTCCTTGTATAGGCATAAATGGAAGACTGAGGGTGAAGGAAACCGTGTATGCAACTTATCTGAGGTTTAATTTATTCCCTTTAATCAATGGACCTGTGAATGTTGACCTTTTATATTTTTATTTTTAACTTGTGAATTATCACGAATGGCTGTGTGTCAGTCTGACAAGGTGACTTTGATTTGTGTGTACCAACATCCCCCATCTGATCAAGTACAGCAACCTGCAATGCAGAGTTCTGAGGGGTGCTGAACCATTGCAGTGGTTTCTCACCACTAACTTCATTTCTGTTGTGGGTCATCATATGTTATGTTCCATCCATTGCTACCTTTTAAGGCTTGAAAAGTGAGCTTGTGGGATTTACTTGCTGTTGTATCTGCCTTGAATGAAGCACCTAGTGTTCAAAAGATTTATGAATTTTAAACCTTGGCTTGGTAAAGGTATTTCCAGCATATGATTGAGGATGCACTAGTTAGATGATATTTTATTATATAGAATGTATATTTGAAATATTTTGCCACATTGTATATGCCTTTTGAGAAAAGAACAATGTAAGAAGTTGTCTTCATATATCTTACCAAAAGAGAGTAGGAGGCTTTCACTGTGTGTGATTTTGTACTTTATTTTTTCCACTAGCCATTACAGTGTTCTTGTTTTGTAACAAATCTTGCTGTTGGAGGGGAAGAAAGACACAACACAAATGAGTATCCACTTCCAGCCTTCCAAAATCCACTCAAGTTTTGTGAAGGGAAGAAACCTGGCAGAGTCCCATGAAGTCAATAGCAGAGTTCTTACTGATAGGAGTGAGGCCAGGATTTCATTCAGCTCCCTGGTGGAGATACCTTGTCCCTTTGAAAGACAGTCACTGACAGAATGTAAAGCTTCCAAGCAGAAAATTCACACATTTGGTAGTCATTTTTCACAAACATATGAAAAGAGAACATTATCACATCTTGATGTTGCTCTAATGCAATCAAAGCTAAGAAAGAATCAGGCAAAAAGGGGTTCCTGCAGAAAATAGCCACTCCTAAATAGCTTATTGCAGGCCTTGAATTGAGATTGCTGCAGGGGACACCAGGTTTGTGGAGAAGGGAACTGGTATCAGTGTAAATGTGTGGGGCTGGCCTCATGGATGAGTTAGGGAAAGGATGGGCCTTCCCTGGTTTGGATTTCCTTTTCTAGCAGCAACTCACAGCATCATCCCCACCTGGAGATCCCCTGGGCACGAGGGGGGACACTGTGCCCTCACTGCAGTGCTGAAGACTTGGGCTCCTTGGCAGGGTCAGAATTTTACCACTGCTAGGAAACTCCAAGCTTTTAACCACAGGAAAATACTTAACTGCTAGCATCCTCTTGTGTTGATTCACTGATGTGCAGATAAATGTTAATTTAAGTCTCCTTTTCTAAAAAAGGAGCTTCCTGACAAATGGAAGTTTTAAAATATATAGCAGAAGATTAAGGATTCTTGAGTGTTTAATACCATTTTTTTCCTTTCCACTTATTAATGGCATCATATATTCTAAAAATGCTGCTGTATTTAGACTAACAGCAACAGATAAGGCTGTGAATATATAATGGACCTTTCCAAATGAACTATGAATTTTTACTGTTTAACTTATCGGGTCTTTTTTTTTTTTTTTTTTTTTTCATCTTCCCTTGTGAGCAAACTGGAAAACGAGATATTCCTGCCTGAGGAACCTTTGCAGTGCTCACCCATTTTACTGTTAGTTTATCACAATTCTGTGCTCATGTTTACTGTGGCCATAACTTTGTATTAAAAAAAAAAGAAAAGAAAGAATGTGTGTACATATATATATATATATATATATAAAGTGTAAAGTATACATTGTTTGGGGACAATATCTGTCCAAGGTACTTGAGCATATATGCCTTACATTCTGGGTTCAATTTACAGAAATGAAATGGCCCTCTCCAGTGGATATCTTGCATCTTCAGCACCTCTTGATGTTAGAGAACTGAGGCACTCAGCACCTTGCAAAGTCTGGCCCAAATTATGCTGCATGGGGTTGGGGGGAAACAGTCTTGTCCTGAGATGAAGTATTTTTAAGGCAGATCAGCATGTTTAGCCCAGCTAATGATTTTGTCATATTCTATGACTGGTCCATCTCCCACAGATGTCAGTTTGAGCTGAATTGGGCTCTTGCATCATAAAACCTGCTCTCCTTCTCTTCCAGGTTATTCTGTAAGACAGAGGGAGGGGGGGAAAAGGATTGAAAGGAAGAGTAAGAGCAGCTTTGGAGGGCTTGAGTTACAGCTTTGTCATAGAATCAAGGGAGGAATTTGCCATTTGAGTTAAAAAGTAGCACCTGCTGACTGCAGCAGCTGCTGGACACAGGGGCCAGCCTGGAGCTGGCTCAGGAGTGACCACTGCAGCACCCCTGAGTGGCCCCTCCTTGCCAGGGCTTTGGCACATGTCAAGGTGATCTGGAAAACGTTTGCAGCTTCAGCCACTCCTGTGGCCAAGGAGAGGCTCTGGTATCCAGACCTGCCAGTTGTGAGACACTGACAAATTCCCCTGCCCCCACCATACTCCACTTGCTTATTGAATTTCACCCAGGCTGAAGTTCCGTAGCATTTTCACCCTCTCTGTAAATAAACCAAAAAGAAATGGCATGCCCTTGCATTAAATGTGAATTGACCCATATGTAACAGAAAAATTCCTCACACTATGGCGTTTAGAGTTTTGCTTCTGATCAACTGCAGAAACTCACTTTTTCTTTACACCTGTACAAAAAGTCCATTTTCAGAAGTGTTTCCAACCTCCTGGGGCATTAGCAGAAAGGAAGCTACACATACTAATTTTAACAAGTGCCATATTATTTACTGGGCAGCATGATAAAAACGGGGTTTTTTGCTTGCGTTAAATAGTTGAATACACAAGCACTATTTTCCAGTGCACAGGGAATTTATATGGAGAACTCCTGTAATTTATTACTAATGGAGATTAACTGTGTTACCTCTCTGATCCATGAGGATACAGTTTATTTTTCCTGGAGATGCTATGTTGTTAGGGGAAAAGAGGGGGATGAACCATCTGAAAAGCCAGTAGGTTAAGACTAAGGTGAACAGTCTGAACGCCTGAGCAAGGGAGAAACCAAGTCCCACTCTGAAAAGTCAGCTCCCAGTATCTTTCAGTGGGACTCAGGTTCCCAAGTGCCTGAATTGCTTCTGGAAATGGTATGTTAGCTTTGAGATGGCTTGCTTTTCTAAACCCTGGCAAGTTCAGAGGAAGTTCTTGAGGAAGAGAACTACCACTACTAGCATTAGCAATATGCAAACATATGAGGTAAGAGGGAAAAAGATGCTTTAGTGAAATAAAAATCTCCTCTTGGGGCAGTAATTGCCTTGTTTTTAGCATGAAGAGTATTGCATTATTTTAATGAACTGGGATCATATGAGTATGATCAAAGAAACATCGATCTTGTAATTTTTAGTGAGTTACCTTGAAGCATATAAATTCCTGATGTGCATTAACTTGAGTGAATTGGGCCTTAATGACACATGTAAATAACGAAACTGTATTCAGATATTTTTTTCCAGAAAATAGTCTCTAATGGTCTGTACTGTATTTAAAAAAGTGTCAAAGTGTTGCTTTTATATTACACCTCCTTTTTTGGTTTGGTTTTTTTTTTTTTCTTTATTTTGTTTTTTTTTTTTTTTTTTTTCTAGAACATTGAAATGTGCATGTTTATTCTATTTGCTACAGTATTTTAATGTTTTGGATGAAGGCCATCAGTTGTATGGAGATGACAAAACAATCATTCTGTCTATTTATTCAGTATTGCTGCTTAAAGTTTTCAAAATAAAGCTTTCAATGCCAATATAGTGACTGATTGAAAGCTGTTCTAGCTCTCTTCAGGTGTTTTTTTTTCTATGTTTGTAGAAAACTACGTAAGTGAAACTTGGTGTGTCAGTTGTTATACCAGCAAAGAATTATTGCAATAATATTGGTGGCTGGGTCTAAGTGTGTGTAGTAAATACCAATGTATGCAAGCAGTGAATGCCTTTAGGTCTCTGAGTGGAGTGCTGAAGAATGTTAAATCCTTTGTGGTCTTGCAAGCACTTGACACATGTGACCAAGTACTGGTTAGAGCTTTGTGCCCATGTGTGGTGCTTGAGAGGGCAGAACAGGGGGGGTCACAGAGGATCAACTCGGAGCCCTTTGAACCAGATTGGATTTAGGACATTCTTGAGTGTTCCACAGATGTGTTTCTGACTGGGGCCTAAAAAACCTGTTCTGATACAAAACCCTTTCAGTTGCAGCAAGGATGCCTCAAGTGTAGCTGGTACCTCTGAAAATTTTAGTAGTTTTGAAATGGATCAAGTGTGCCTGCTGTACTTGTGAAGTGTGTCAGAATGCTGGGAGCATTCACCCTCACCATCATCCCATGAAACTGCTAACTAGGGATTCTGACTGGAACACTTGAGTTTCTGATGCTTTAACCTAGGGAAGCAACACAAACTGTGAAAACACGAGTGAGCATTATATTACTTCTCCACTTCAATGCAAGATGAAAATCTGTATTATATGTAACTATTTTTTTTTTTGTCATTTAAAAAGCTTCTATTTTTTATTATTCTCATGAATGGTTGACAAAAAATATTGGATATGCTCCCATACAATAAATTCCCCTCTGAAACTTTGGGTCTTTACAGTTCATGGTTTGCTGGGATTGCACCGTTCATGTCGCGCGCATCTCACGACAGAGCTGCTGGGACTCTGTCAGAGAACACTGGGCCTGAAGGTGGGCCAAGGCCAAGGTTGGTGTGCCCAGCTAAAGCAATTCCAGTCGAGCATTAGGCACAGGAGCTGTCCTAAATGGTAATTTCCTTGGGGTGTGGGACACACAGCTGGTTGGTGTGGGGCCTCTATGGCAGATGAGAGTTCCTTTACACTCTAAGTGTGCTGTAATCTCAATCAGATAAAGCCCAGGCACTGCAAGAGGGAAGAGGAGTTTGTTTTCAGCTGAGGAACTGTAATTAAAATTAACACTAACCCTGAAATGACAGAATTGGTCAGTGACTGATGGAAAGTCTAACTTAAAAGAAAGAGGCAGAGGTTCACATGGAGGTGATCAGGGAGAGGAACTGAATGTGCAGATTCTTCCCACGACAAATTCAGAGTGCCCTGATGCTTCAGGGAGCAGAAAGAAATTAATCTTTGAACAAGGAGCAGAAGGCCTTTTATGCCAGATTCAGGTGTAGTTACTGTGCTGAAACCAGAGAGGGTATGAAGCTTGCTTGAGATCATTTGAGCTAATCAAGGCTGGGAACTTGATACAGCTGGAGACTTGTGATTTAAGCCACCCAAATGCAGTCCTTAGTCTAATATCCCAACAGATGGATTTTCCTAAGCTAACTGGAGCCTAATCTCATTAGATGTGAGGAGAAGTGAGCTAACAGTAGTGGCACTGTTGACTGGCAGTAGGACAATGCTGTGAACTGTACTGAAGCCCTAGCACGTGGCACTGTTGTTGTCAAGGCTGTGGAAGTTGTGGAGGCCCTGTGCTCTGAAAGGTGCCCTTTCCTGCTCCTGAGCCAGTCAGCTGGCTGGCTTTGGTGCTAACTAAGGTTTCCCAGTGTGCTCAGCAGAGCCCGGGCTACAGCTGATAGTTCTGATCTTTTGCTTTGCCTTTAAAGAACAAAGGGGTGTATTTGTTTGTGGCTGCTGCAGCACTAACTAGTTCCCTGTAACCAGACCACTAATGAGTTGCAAAACCAGACCAGATCAATGATCCATTTTGTTCAGAAGCCGTACTGAATTCTTCTGCCCATCATGTCTGTGTCAGCTAGGTAGTATTGCTTTATAATCCAAATTTTTAATGATTGTTTCAACTAAGATGTCTGGTGTCTGAAGTAGGGCACAATGAGCAATGGTCCCCATTATTGCCTTGCTTGAAAATGATGTATTTGCTACCTTTGATATTGTAGCTGGTGTTAATGAGTATTTTCTGGGTCAGCCACTACTTCATCATTAATTTTCTCCAGAAACAGTGGATGGAAACAATCTCAGTTGGTCTATTTTGTCCTTTTTTCCTTGTGGGTATGCTATGCACTTTTTTCCCCATCCTTTGCAGTGAGTTCTGTGTGCTGTCCAGGGCTGACTGGAAAGAGCCTTATTTGGCATTTGCTAGGGCAACAAGGAACTGATGCAATCAGAGCTGATAAACTTCCCTGAGCAACTCAGGTACTGCCAGTGTCCTCATGCCACTTCTGGTGGCTCTGTTGTTTCTCCCTCCTTGCTGCCACACAGGCAGCCCTGGAGCTCCCCCATGCCATCTGAAGTTTGATTTCTAGAGGCTTTTTAGATCTGAGTCCCTGGCTGTGGAAAGGTTACAGGAATCTCTGGAAGAGTGAGAGAGTGTCATCACACTTCTGTTCAGGCATCTGGAAGCTGATGGAGGTGAAATACCACTACACCAGACTGTGCTTATTGTTTCAGCTACATGCTTTGTCTCGTTCTACCCCTCTGAAAAAGGAAGAAGATAGTTGGTAATTGGAAGGAAAATGCAGCATAAAAGATTGAATATTCAATCCTGGGTCAAGTTGTAGGGAAGAAAAGTTTTCCACGATTTATTTTTAATGAGCAAAAGTTTGAAGAAAAAGTATTCAGAAGAACTCCAGCTGGGCTTGTAGAAAGTGTGCTTAAAAACCCACCTTATCCAATGCAACACAATTGAGTGCCAATAATTACCTGCCTAGGTATTTTTAAAAGGAGGACTTTTGGTTAAAACAGGAACAAAAAATAACCAAAAAAGAGGGAAGGGTGATGGCAGGAAGAGAATGACATGTAGACCAAGTAAAACACCATTAACCTAATTTGTATTTGGCATGAAGTTCCTTCCAGTGCCAGTGTGATGGAAAGTGAATCATGCAGCTTTGGAGCCAGTGACATGCTATCACAGAAGTGCCATCAGCAGCTGTTGCTAAAATGAAATTCAGGCCAGCCTTTAAGTGGGAAATAACTGGAATTTCTTTGTGGTTGCCTATGGAGCTTCTCCTAAATTCCTGCCTGTCACAATTTTAATTGTGTGTATCAAACTGCTGTTCATGAAATGTTATGTGCCCAGAACAGATGATTTGGCATTAGCAGTCCAAATAAGCCTGAGGTGAACTTTGATCTGTGAGGTGGAACTGGCCCTCCCGGCAGTCTGAAGGGAAATCCCAGAGTGCCAGCTGACCTCTGACAACATTTTGTTGCTACAACGTTGTCTTAAGCGTTTCCTTGACCTGGCAGATCTGCAGCGTGGCTGCCAAGACTGTGACCCGGATTTTCCATTGCCATGTCGCTGGTGTCACGCACAGAGTTAGCATGGAGGAGACAGTGACAGAGCAAATGAGAAAGAGAACAATGTGCATTGGCTGTAGGGCTGGGGTGAAAGGTTATGCCGGGGCAGGCACCCCATAATCGGGTCTCCTCGACTGTGCCAATGCTGCAGTTCCCAGCAGGCCCACACGAGAGGGCAGCAGCCACACTGCGATGGGAAGCAGGTTTTCTAGGAATACACAGCACGTGGTAAGGCACCCAACATCCCAACTTTAAACGTGTTCTTTCAGAAAGGACACAGTGATACTTACAAAGAGGCGTGTCTTATTCACAGTGTCAGTGTAACTGATGCACAAATGATGCACAAATGATGCCATTCCTGCAGTTTCTGAGCAGGCTTGGAAGCTTCCTGAAACCTGGACAGATGTTGAAATGGTTGAAATATTCCACTGTAGATACTGTCCTGTTCCTGGGAAGTTCTTATTTCATTTCCCAGCTCTGCCACAGATTTCCTATGTGTGACCTTGGGCAAGTTACTATAATCCCTGTGGATTGGAGTCCCCCAGCTGTAAGCCTGGGATAATACTGCTCATCCCCTTTGACTTTGTCTGTATATACAGCACGCCCCGTGGGGAGCAGCGTCTCCATTCCTGTTTGTTTGTGAATAGTACTGAACACAACGTGGTCCTCAACTTGCCTGTGCCATCCAGATACTGCAGCATGACGTGTATTTTTATATCTTACCAAGAGGGTGACAAAAAGCCACTCAGTTAGCTTTACCTTGCAGTGAGAGCAAGATGCAGGTGTGTTGAAGGGAGCTGAAGGTGAATTCTAGCTTTAAGTAGATTTCTTTTTCTAAAGGGCTAAAAAGGAAAAGCAAACAAAGGAATAAAACCTAATTTCAACTTTTGCTCTTTTTTTCTGTTCTTGCAAAGTGCTGCTATTACCAGAGGCAGCCTAAATCTTTTTGCAAGTGCTGCTTGGGAGTGTGTTGTACCTAATCAATATAAATAATTGACTGAGCAGGCTGAGATTTGCAGATTTGCTTGGTGGTCCTAAATGTTCCAGCGTTTCCACAAGTCTTAGGATGTTCTAGCAATGTGCCTGTAACCAGTAATGCACCATGACAGGCTGCCATCTCACAATTTTCCATTGTTACCTAAATGCCCTTTTGTATTAGTGACCAAAGAGATCAAAACCACAAGATTTGGAATTGTAGGAAGGTATCTTTTTCCCTTGTTTGCCAACTCCAAAGTGTTTTCTACATGCTCCAAATAAATTTAATTAACTAACAAACACCTCAGCTGCACTTACACCAGAGTCTTTCCTAGAATGAGCACCCTTCAGCATTTCTGAGCACAGAGAGTCCCTGCTGCTCAGTTCTGAGGTCAAAGATCATTTAAAGATGTTGCCATCTGCATGCATTTCAGTAATAATTAGTGCAGCTGCTGGCATCTGACAGGGCAATGAGTAATCAGTCCTGCAGTACCTTATCTCATGTCCTGCTCAATAAAGTTCTTGCTGCTACCTTTGTACATAGAGGAACTTTACAGCAGGAGGCACCTACTTCTAGGAATATCTCCCTCCTTGAGTAGGAAGAATGGACTGCCCTTGGGGTGCAGTCACACAATTTATGTTGTGAGCAACTGCAAAAGCAGGAGCCTGGGCAGTGGAGTACCTTAACATCTTTGTTCAGTGGCAGAACACAGCCTAAAATTCCCAAGGAAAAAACTACTTCATGTTACTATAAAAATGATCCAAATCATGCAGGTTTTATACATGCACGCTCATATATGTGTATGTAGTCAATTCATTAGATGTTATTATCCCTTTTGTCAGCTTGGGAAACTTAAGTCCAGGGATGTGCAGGGCTTTCCCAGAAGGAGTACAAGCCCTTCATCTCCATGTACTGACTTTTGCACATGGGTCATTTGTTCTGACCAACACAGAGTTGTCCCACAATGGTGCAGTCAGGCTGGCCTAACATTCTGCCCCAAGCTCTCTAGGAAGAGCTGACTGGGCACATGCAGCTCACTAGTGAACTACCCTTGGTGTGGCATTACTAAAATAACCTACATGCAGAGGCACCATTCCCTCACTCTTGTCAGAGGTTAAACCTCTTCCTGAGAGCAGAAAATTTATATCCCTTCTAAACTGGATAATGAGAGCACTTCAAAGGAGGTGAGATTTACTCTCTCCTTTAGCAAGTGCTGCACTAGGTATGACCAATAAAGATTTTACCTTTGAGATCTAATTGATTAATCTCTTTCAAACTTAAAACTTTACAAGATCATTATTTTCATTTACAGTTGATTTTAGCACGCTGGTTTCAGCATATGCAGGAGTTCAGCTCCTTGCAGGATTTGAGTCTGTTGTGGTTTCTTCTTCAGGTAACTCTGCTTCATTGTTATATTATTGCTTCTCTTGTCAGCCAAAAGCTCACAAGATTCTCCTGTGCTGTGGAGGTGCCTTCAGTCAAGGAGTCAGGCTTGCATCCCAAAGGCACTGCTGTGTGGGTGCATCAGGAACACCTGGGGAAAGGAGGAGATCCCTCTTCACAGGCTTGTACAAATAAAGATGGTTTGATCTCACTGTGGCCACTGAGTGTCTGAAGGGAGCCCACAGAAAAGATGGAGAGAGACCCTTAAAAGGGCCCGGAGTGATAGGACAGGGGGCAATGGCTACAAAGTGACAGAGGGGAGGTTTACATTGGATATGAAGAAGAAGTTGTTCCTTGTGAGGGTGCTGAGGCCCTGGCACATATTGCCCAGAGAAGCTGTGGCTGCCCCATCCCTGGCAGTGTCCAAGGCCAGGCTGGCTGGGGCTCTGAGCAACCTGGGATAGTGGAAGGTGTCCCTGCCCATGGCAGGGGGTTGGAACTGGCTCATCTTTAAGGTCCTTTCCAGTCCAGGCCATTCTGGGATTCTATGATGTGACTGTATCCACTAGGCAAGTGCTGGGGTAGCCCTGAACTCCCACTGTGCTGCCCCAGCCCAGGCAGCTTTGTTCCTGAAGGTACACGTGGTGATGTCTGTGAAAACAAAACTCAGGGACATGCAGTACCTTCCACTGGCTCTGCCAGGCAGCTGAACTGCCCTCTACTCCTTGGAATGCACTGCCCCAGAGTTACTAAACTCAAGCAAGCCCGTGACATTACTGTGTACTTTTACAACAGGTATTGCAGACTCTGCATGTTCAGCAATCACAGCAAACAGCTGGAGTCCTGGAAATGCCTCCTGGGCCTGGCAGGACACTGATGGGAGCGTGCTTCCCATGGCTGGCTCCTGGGACATGGCACACAGATTGCTCTCAAAGGTCGTTTTAAATAACTGCACTTACCTCATCGTTTACAACACCAGAATTAGCCCTGTGACCAGTTAGGCATTTTTCAAAGCCACTTCATGTTTTGCAGATATGGATGTATCTTTATGTTCTTGTTTCTGCTCTCTGCAGAGCAAACTGCACTCCAAACACAACTCTGCTGTGCCAAGGAGCAGGAATTCATGCAGCCCAGGTTCACACAAACACATTTTCCTTTGCAGACACACCAGGAATATTATCTAATGATAGCAACTTGATATGCAAACGTAGCTCCTTCTCTCTCAGAGAACAGATGTCAAAGAGGACACAGCCTTAACTCTGACCCTTGTTCACACACATTCCCATACCCTTCAATTACCTTTGTAGCAGCTATTACGGAATTCTTGCTTATTCTACACACTTTTCTAATGTTTAAGCATTTTTTTCCTTAGTCATGTTGGTCCATTTGCTTCGACACATTTAATTTTTGACTTTACTCTGGAAAATGAAGTCCTGATGACAGACCCTGTGTCCAAACCACAGCATCTGTAAGAGTCTGCAGCACTGGAGAAAAAAAACAAACCCACCTCACATTCGTGGTTTCAATTCCCTAACTCCGAGCAGCTTCTCCCTGGAACAACAGAGGGCACCACTCCTCACACAAAACGTTGGAAGAGAAGCAGCCCTGCCTTTGAGTCATGGTCTGGGACTAGAATATTTACCTCTCAGTAGGTGATTGGGATTAAATATCTTCTTTCCAGGAGGTTCACCTCTGCATCTCCTGCTCCCTGTGCCAAAAGCTGCTCTCAGAGACGTGTGCACTGTTCCTCTGGTGGATCTTGCCCTACTTTGCACAGAATGATTAAGCACTTACTTACTGAGAAAGAGCTTTATCCTGTTTGATTAGAATCTGCACTTGGGGAAGAGGAAACCACAGTGCCAGCTCCTAGCTTTGCTCCCGTGAAAATCTGTTTTTATTCCAGGGAGTTTACACCACAAAGTGCATTAACATGCAGCATATCAAGGCTGGAGCCTCAGTTTCTCCTCTCAGGTGCCTGTGTTATCTTTTGGTCTTGCTGTTCTGTCCAGCAGGTGCCACCACCAACTGTTTTGACATAAAGGGACCTACAAGAGACTGCAGGGAAGATGGAGGGAGACTGTTTACAGGGCCTGGAGTGACAGGACAAGGGGGAATGGTTTCATTCATGATAGAATGATAGAGAGGAGGTTTAGATTGGATATGAGGAAGAAATTGCTCCCTGTGAGGGTGGGGAGAAGCTGCAGAGCTGCTGTGAGCTCTGGCCTCGGTCTGCTCTTCTCCACATGAACAGACCAAGTGCCCTCAGCTGCTCCTGGTGTGGCCTCAACATCTCCATGTCCCTCCTTTGGACACTCTAGCAGCTTCATCTCTCTCCCACATTGCAGTGACAAAAACTGCACACAATAATCAAGGCGAAACCGCAACAGTGCAGAGTAAGGAAGAATTTGTTCACAGACAGGGTGATCATATTGGAATGGGCTGCCCAGGCAGGCGGTGAAATCACCGTCCCTGGAGGTGCTTTAGGAAAGGCTGGAGGTGGCACTGGGTGCCAGGTCTGGTTGGCGCGGTGTTGTTCGATCACAGAGAGCTTTTCCAGCCCGATTCACCCCGCGGTTCCGCCAGAGCAGCCGCGGCCCGCCCGCCTGAGGGGCGGCCATTCCTGAGGGGAGGCGGGGCCGCGCGGGGGGGGGCGGAGCGCGGGCCGGGCTCCGGCCAATGGCAGCGCCGGCGCCGCCGCTGGCCCCGCCCACTCCCCCTCCCGCCCAACCCGCGGCGGGCGCGGCCCCGCCCGGGAGCACGTGCCGGGCAGCGTGCGCGGCGGTCACGCGGGCGCGCGCGTGATGGCGGCGGCCTGAGGGGCGGGCGCGCCCTTCGGACCGGGGCGGGAGCGGGCGGGAGCCGGGCGCGGACAGCGGCACGGAACTTCGCTTTTCACAGCACCGCAGAGGCGTTTAGCTTGGAAAAGTCCTCTGAGATCATCGAGTCCGTCCTGTGAGCGAAGATCACCGTGTCACGCAGTGCCACATCCAGCCTTTCCTTAATACCCTCAGGGACAGTGACTTCATCTCCCTGGGCAGCCCGTTCCAGTGTGTGAAAAAACTTTCCCTTGTGTCCAGCCTCAGCCTCCCCCCTTGCAGCTTAAGATTAATGCGCTCTCGTTTTGAGCAAAGCTGAAATAGATTTTTCACCTTGAGTTCTTTCCCAGCCTCTCAGTCCCGTGCAGAACAAGAGTTCACCTTACATGTTAAAAGGACACACTCAGTTTCTCTTACTGGTACTTGCTGCCAAGAGAGGATGTGGAGTCTCCTTCTCTGGAGAGATTCCAGAACCATCTGGACACAATCCTGCGCCTTCTCCTCTGGGATGCTTGAACTGGTCCCTTCCAGCCTGACCCATCCTGGGATTCTGTGAAGGGAAACTTTTTCTCCTGCAATTCGGGCTGCCCTATTGCTACAGAGTCTGCTCTTGGTGGTTTACGACTATTTTTGATGGAGATACTCCTATTCCAGGTCTTGCAGCTGGAACCTTGGGCCCAGCCTTTGGAGCTTTGCTGGAAGCTGTGATCTCCATAGCACAGAAATGCTGATCGAGCTCCTCACAGGCTCCAAACCTGAAGCCAATGCAGTACGTTCCAACCAAGTCTATAATTATTAGCCCCATGCAGAGGGGCTGCTGCTCCCACCTAGATGGGCTCTTTTGCAAACAACATCATATGTAAGGAAGGCTGTGGGCCTGCCTGCCACCCACAGAAGGGCTTGAGCCTTGGCAACCTTGTATGGTGAGAATAGAATTAATTTCAGCATCTGTCAGCTCATCTGGCTCTGTGCTGTAGATATTAATCCAAACACTCTGGGGGAGACAATTTTCTGCTGAGGAAGAAGGTGCCATATTTAGGTGGCTCTTTTCCAGAGGATTTTCCCTAGAAATTACTTAGTTATGAGGGGTGCCTTGGCTGCATGCTTTAAAAGCATCTAGCAAAAAGCAAAGTGAAAAACCTGAGCAAACAAGCATCAGGGCTCTATGGAGGCAGGAGAAACAGCTCTCCTTGGTCCCTATGACCCGGTAGATCTGCCTGGGATCAAAGTCCCTGCTTGCTGAAACATAAAGGAATCTCTTGTGTCCCAGGCATCGCCTGCATCCTCTGGGATGGCCTGGCAGGGGATTTGCAGCAGCAGCAGCAGCAGGTGCGCTGCCCCTGGCTGCCCCGTGAGCTCAGCCAGGCAGAACAGCCTGTCCCAGGCAGGGCAGCCGTGAATTCAGCGCTTGTGACAGATTGACAGCCCTGCAGGCTGCATGCTGGAGCCGTGGGAAGGATGCAGAGAGCAGAGCAGCTCGCCCTTGTGTGCTCACATCCAGCCCACACGTGTCCGGGGCTCACACAGCTGCTGCTGAGCCACCGGCTTCTCTCTGCTGCTTTGCTCTGAGCCTGCAGGACACACACATTCAGACTTTCCTGAGCCAAACTGGCTTTAAAAAAATCCAACGCTTTTTTTCACAGAGAGGAAATTGGGCGGTTTTGTTACTTTCTTTCTCCGAGGTTGTACTTTCATGTTCATTTCTGCGACCAGAAGGCAGGGAACTTCTCAAAGAAGGCAGGGATCACCTGATTCCAGAGCTGAGGTTTGAAGGGAAAAGGAAACGCATTGCAAGACCCAGGCTACAGGGCAGGCTAGGAATTTAGAGGTGCTGAAACACACCTTGCATACAGTCCCAGGCTTGCTGGATGTCAGATACTCACTCTGTCCTGACTAAAGTGAAAATGAAACAAACAAGGTCCAAACACAAACTCAGGACCTACTCCAAGGCCTGTTGTGGTCAGAAAAGAACTCACATGGCTTAAATGGTAGGTCAGGCCTTTCTCAAACAGGGCTGATAGTCAAGTTCACTTCCAAATATAAAAATTCCTTCTCCTTTAGTTGGAGGTACATGATATTGCCTTGCATTGGCTTAACAATTTCAACCATTTTTATTTAACACACTCTAATGGAGTCTGTCATGATACTGTAATATACTGGATTATAAAACCTATTTTCAACTTTTATTGCTTAAGAAATCAAGCTTGCATCACTTATCTTGTGGTTTATGGGACAACAGAATATGGATGCAAGTGTAAACAGTAATTGTAGCACCCAGTCCTACACTCTCAGCACTTCCATAAGGAAATGTATATTTAAAGATGGGAAGCTCTTGTCCTGTGTTTCTGTGACTTTTTTTACCCTCAAGAAAAATTCAAGACATACAAATTGATTTAGGCTCCAAAGGGATCTGAGGAAGCCTGGAATTTAATAATTAAGACTGACACTAGGGTCCCTCCTGTCATTTGCCTTTTGCCTCGAGCAGCAGTGGGTTATCTATCTCAATTACAAACCTTTTTTCCCTGTGTTTGCTTTTGTTAGGCATTGGGATTATCAGAACACACATAATTTGTCTTTATGTTTTATGTCATAAAATATAATAGATTTCACTGATGCTGCAACTTGGTGTGAAGTCATTTGGCACGCTTGATTCAAGAGCTAATAAAAACAAGCCTTCCTGTTACTGTACATGGTAAATACTGAAACTGATAAAGCCCTCTAAGGATCTGGGTTTATAGCCCAGTGAAACTTAAACCAATTCATATTCCCAAAGGAAGGAAATTTGGAGGAGACCTAAAGCCTTGCTCATGCTCAGGTTTGAAACTGTGCTCTTCAGGAGGGGCACAGCTTTTTGTGAAGTTCTTGTGGCTCCACCCTTTGTGTTCTTGGAGTGATCTGGCAGGAAGAGCTTTGCCCTCAGTCAGGCCGATTCCCTGGCTGCCAGGAGGAGCTGGAATACATGAGCACCTTC
The DNA here is from genome assembly GCF_029582105.1 of Oenanthe melanoleuca. Lineage (NCBI taxonomy): Eukaryota > Metazoa > Chordata > Aves > Passeriformes > Muscicapidae > Oenanthe > Oenanthe melanoleuca. The sequence continues at coordinate 6,348,249 of NC_079334.1, forward strand.
ACCCCAGCCTAAAAGCTGGCCTAACAAGTGCTAAGCTGTTCAAGTATGCAGGTCAAAGTTACCAAGGGGAAGGGTTGAGCCCAGCTCACTTTCATTCCTGTGACAACACAGGGAGCAGAACCAGATCCAAAGATAGATGGAGCCAGACACAGATTTTTTCCCATTTCCCTACCAAGTAATTTACTTTGGCAGGTAGAGTGGTGCACGGTAGCAGCCTTTGGTCCATTATTTATTTATTATTTATGTCTATGTGTCCACTGGTATTTTTAGATAGCTTGCTTGTATCTCTAATTGGAATTAAATTTACTACAGCTTCTATGTGAAGATGCCTATTTCTTAACTTACTCGAGTAAAAGGAGCGCTTATTTTTCATCCAATCTATAATTCGTCCTGTATTTTAAGGGATTGATGGAATTAGCACGAGTTTTAGGAGATTTTTATCCCATTCCAACTTCATTCCTTGCCAGTGTAGTCACCGGTGTTGGAGAACCAGCAGAGGGAGCACGGAACATTCCCTTCATCTCTTACGTAAACACTGGCTACCGTTTGAGGGGTTCCTTTAATTTTATTTCCCTGCAAGAATTTTTGCAAGGAAAGGTGATCTACAGCTCTGCTATTCAACCTATGGAAACCTTTAGAGTGCTGCATTTTCATGCCAGGAATGATCTGCCTGCTTCCACCGCTCTATTCCTCCTCTTCCTCTCCCCCCCAGCACAAAATATTCAGTTTATGCAGAGCATTTCCAAGCTGGGACACCCATCATTCATTCCTGCAGAGATTATGATACGTCATTATATTGTCAGGCAAATCATAAAGTTTGTTCCTTGTGAGCAAAGAGAGCTCCCATACAGCACCAGGGCTGTCAAGTGTTAATTTTAAGGATTAGTATTTTGCAAAAAGAAGAGGAAAAAAAGTAGATGTCAGGAATAAACTTGTGTGTTCCACACTTTGCTTTGTGAAATGTGCACGTATTAAACCAGAGTTTGCCAGAGAGAGTTAAAGGAAACTCAGCAAATTCAAACCCAGATGGAAAATGTGAATTAAATCATCATCAGCCACACAATCATACAGTTTGAAGCTCAATGCACCAATTATTATGTATTATCATTGCATTTTTAATTAGTAGACAGCCCCATTTTGTGTATTAAAGTTTTTATTCCTTAGTAAGAATTTTTTTAATCACAAAATAGTGTGGAAATATTTAGATAATAGAATTCATGGAGTGCTGGAAAATACTGAATATAAAGATTGATTTCTAATATATCACATACTAAACTGTTCTAAAACAGCTGGTTTCTTGCAGACAGGATTTATTTTTTTTAATAATTTAAGACAGCATAAGCTTGTATCAAGCATAAGCATTGTAACAAAAGTGCAACTTTTTCAGCAAATCCTCCCAAAAGATATTTAACTCAAAATATCATTAACACATATTTTTTTCTCCCTACAAAAATAGCATGTCAGACATCATTAATTGGATGTATTAACAACTATTTACATACAGCCGCTCGGTAGGCTAGTAAGTTTCTTTTTTTTTTTTTTTTTTTTTTTTTTTTTTGTAACGTTGTTTAAACACAGCGTTTGAGGCAAACAGTAGCAACAGCAGCAGCAGATGCACCAAACGGACCGACGGACCCCGGACACGCACACACTCCTCGCCAGGCTGTGGTGTCTCACCTCTTACATAACATTCAAGTGAGATTTCTCACAGTGCTACCTTGGCAACAAACTAAAAATATCTAGGCAAGGTCTTGGTTTAAGCCTTATTATAAAAGCTTTATCTGTGTGATTATCTGGCGTCTGGTTTGTCTCCAGAAAGGGAAATCGCAGTATTTGAGCATGGGATGAGGGAAGAACCCATGTGGGAAACTTAGCCCAACTGGTTTAATCGTTTCTGATTGCACAGCGAGGTGTTTACCTACGGCCTCCAGTTTGTGTCACTCGGAATTTAGGAGAAAATGAGTTCAGGCTGACAAGCTGCTCTGTGTTTTCTTGGGGGAGATAAGGGGGGTTTCTTTTTGTAGTTCAGTGCAGTAACATTCATTTTATACAGCAAGGTTTGGGGGAGAAAAAAAAATCTCTCGGGAACATACTGAATTAAATAAAGACGGGGTGAGAACAAATGCACTTGCCACACCTGTATACCTTAGCCAAAAAAAAAAAAAAAAAAAAAAAAAAAAAAGAAAATGAAATAAACACAAGGTTATGTAATGGGTCTGACTCTCCTTCCCTTGCACACCCAAAACTTGCTGGAGCCAGCGGCATTCCCGGGTGCTCAAGGCACTGCAGGTTTGGGCTCAGGGTGCATCCTGCATGCTCCGGTTCTCCATAAAGTGCTAGCACAGGTGCTGGGCTCTGCCCTTCCTCCTCGCCTCGCTCCCCGCCCTCCCCCTGAACCCATCCAGGTCTCCCGGACAACAAGTGCAAGCTCCCAAGTGGGACTTAGGGACGCTCTGTAGAAACCCATTCCAAGTAAGGTGCCACATTTAATTACTCTATATATAGAGAGAGGAAAAAAAAAAAAAAAAAAAGTATCCTTACTATGTTTTCTTCCTTCTTCTTCTTTTTTTTTTTTTTTTTTTTTTTTGTTTGTTTGTTTTGTTTTGTTTTCCTTATTTATGCACTTATAAAGCCAAACATTAAAAAAATACTGAGTAGCAAATTTTATCCTCGACAGTCCTCTGCGGCGGGGGCCGCTCCGGGACCCGGGCCGGGCCCAGCATCCCGCGGCCACCAGCTCCCGGCGATCGCTGGCCCGGTAGGAACCCGGGGGCGCAAGTGCCGGCCCGGCGGCCCCTCGGTCCGAGGGCAGGGCAGCGGCGGCGGGGAGCCCCCGGGGCGGCTCACGGGCCCTCGGCTCCCGGCTCCTCGGCAGCGGCGGGCTCGGGCTCCTCGCCGGGCTCGGCGGCGGCAGCGAAGGGGTGCGGGAGGTGGGGCGCCGGGGGCAGCCCGGCCGCGGCCGCCGCCGCCTTCTCGGCGGGGCCGAGCACGGACGAGAGGCAGGGGAAGGAGGCGGCGGCGGCGGCGGCGGCTGCGGCCGCCTGGGCCGGGATGCCCGGGTAGAGCAGCGGGATGGGAGCGGCGGGGTAGAGATACTTCTCCAGGCTGCTTTTATCCAGGAAGGGCTGCATGTAGGCGGCGGCGGCCGAGGGGGAGATGAAGTAGAAGGGCAGGCAGAAAGGGGCGGCCGCCGGCTGTCCGAAGGGAGCCCCGCCGCCGCCCGCCCCCAGGGCCATCAGCGAGCCCAGCAGGGCGGCGTCGGGTCTGACCAGCGCGGCCGCCGCCGCCGCCGCCGCCGCCTCGGCGCCCCGCGGGCCGGGCACGGGGCTCCCGCCGCGGTCCAGCTTCAGCCGCTTGGGCGCGGGGGGCGCTTCGTCCCCCGACGGCTCCTGCTTGATGGCGAGCGCGGGCAGCGCTCCGCCCGCCGCCGCGGGGCCGCGCTCGGGGCGCGCCTCGCCCTCCCCGCCGTAGCCGCTGTCCGTGTCCGTGTCGGTCTCGGCGCTGAGCTCGGCGGCGTGAGTCCGCTGGATGACGGGCACGCAGTTAGCCTGGCTCTCCGGCTTGTGGCCCGGCGCGCACGGGGGGGCGGGCGGCGAGGAAGAGGAGGAGGATCCCTTGCTGAGGGGGCCCGGCGGCGGGGAGAGGAGCTGGGGGCCGGGGAGGAACTGCGACGAGATGGAGTGCAGGTGGCCGAGGAGCTGCGCGCATCGCTGCTCGCGGGGGGTCCAGCTCTCGAAGCGGGAGAGGTACTGCAGCACTTCCTTGGCGCACGTCTGAAAGCCCGAGTGGAAGGCGTCCAGGTCGGCCTGCACCGGAGACTTCATGGAGCGCTCCCCTGCGGGGGACACCGAGCGGGGACAGCGTTTACCCGCGGCTCCGGCATGGGGTGCCCGCTCCGCGCCTCCCCCCGCCCCGGGCCCCGCTTACCATTCTGCAGAGCGATAATCTTCTGGTGCTGCTGCTCTGTTAAGGCTGTTAGCGCTTTCAAGTGCTTCAAAGTCAGTTCCAGCACCACCGCTTTCTCCAGGTGTCCCAGCGTCTGCAAAGGCAAGGGTAGGGGGCGGCTTGGCTACCGCCCGGCACCTTTTGGCTACCGCCAAACGCCGCCTCCGTTAACTTCGGTGAGACCGGTCCCCGGGTGTCATTAGCCTGCACATTAGGGCCAGGACGGCAGCAGGCAGACAGCTGCCGGCCCCTGCATGCGCATGGGTATGCACGCTCCTGGGCACCTTACCGTCAGTTTCAGATGCTCGGGCAGCAAATCCTTCAGCTGGGCAATGCACTCGTTAATCCTGTCTCGCCTCTTCTTTTCTATCAGTCTATGTGGCAGTTTGTACGTTTCCTAATTAGCAAAACCCGGAAAAGCCAAGTGTTAGGCAGAGTCCCTCGGAACGCCGATCAAAACCAAAACAAATGTCATGCGGACCACATGCCGCGCAAATTATCGTCAAGGCACCGCTCTCCCCGCCGTGCCAGCTCGCTCGTAAACCCACTTGCGATTCGGGGGGCAAGTTGTATGCGCAGCCCCCCGGGGATGCTCCTGGGAGCGAAGCTACGCTGCAAAATTCAGCGAACCCCAATTAAGCTGTTAAGCCAGAAGAGAGCCCCAAAAACTTATTCTTACCTTGCTCTCGTCCCTCTTCACGCCTCTTTTGGGTTTGCACATATACAGGGCAGGGTAGTCCAGCCTGGAGAAAAACACAAAGATCCAGCATGGGCAAGTGCAGCGGCTGCTTGCCTAGCACCTCCTCGAGTGGGCACACGGGCACCGAGCCGGGCAAGGGCTCGCCCGGGTCCGCCAGCGGAGGGAGGCGGCGAGCCCCGCGCCCCGCCGGGGAGCCGGAGCCGCTCCCAGCGCTTCGCAGCACTTTCTCAACAAGACGAAACGCCGTAGAGAGATACGACACGGAGATACAGCCCCGGCGCCTTACCCTATAAAATCCCTATGCTCCAGTAGCTGCCTCTCCGGCAGGCGGGAGATTCCTTCATCCATGTCTGGCAGCGGCTGATGTTTCGTCGCTGCTTTTGACTGAGCCTGCGGGATGCTGAGATCAGTCTCGGGAGATCCGCGAGCGACGCTGCGCACATGCAGCCTCCGTCCCCCCCTCTCCCGTGCAGTGGCCAAAAGTGTGCGGCGGCTCGTCCGTCCCCCCCCCCCCCCCCCCAAAATGCCGCCGCCGCCGCCGCCGCTCCCCCCCGCCCGCCCTCGCTGCGCTCCCCGCGCACACGCCCGCAGCTCCCGCCGCCGCCGCCGCCGCCTGCCCGCGGGGCACGCGCGCCGCCAGCCAGCCCCGCACCCGGCTCACGTGCGGCGCGGGCGGGGGCGGGACCGGGGAGGGGACGGGGGGGGTCCCGCCGCCCGCCCGGGGCCGCCCTGCGAGACAGCGGCTTCCCCCCGTGTCACTGCTGCCTCGCCGCTGTCATCGTCAGCGTTACCGCCGTGGTGACTGCCGCTCTCGCTGTGCTTTTATTATTTTTTTATTAATTTTTTTTTTCTAATTTATAATAATTATGAAATTATTTTACTTTTATTATTGTATTTTTATATGTTTTAATTTGTATACGGGGAGGAGACCTGCCAGCGGAAAACGTGCCCAGGGGAGGAAGGGGGTAATAATCGAGCCCCTCTCTTAGGGGGGTCACGTTCGCCATACGTTTCCTATAGATTTCTATAGGGTGCGTGGGCACGAACAGGCGCACACGCGTGTTCCTGCGCGGAGCGCTCCCTGGCCCGGCGCCGCCGTGCCGCAGCTCTCTCCCCCGGTGCTCCCTCCCGAGCGCCGCTGCTCCCGGCAGCTCTGCCTCCCGACCTTTGGACGGGAGCCGGATCTGCCTGCAACGCCAGACCGCGGCAGAAGCGCGGACTCACGTACAGAGGCACACATACATAAAAATATGTCCGTCTCTAATGTAAACACATCTGCGGGGCGCGGGGGGTGACACTGGCACACGATTTGCACCGGCGCAGCGTGACCGGCCGCAGCAGCCCCGGGACGGGGCGGGAACCCCGCCGCCCCCCCGCCCGCGTCCCTGCGCGCCGGGCGCGCCCGCGCAGCCCCCGCTCCCCGCCGGCGGCGGCGGCACCGGCAGCCGCCTCCCTAATCCCGTCTCACACTGGTACGAGCACAGGGCCGGCAACGTGACCCGACCTGCTGCCACATCACTGCCGCGGGCCGCACCGGCCGGCCCTGCCCCGCCGCCCCCCGCTCGCAGCCGGCGGCACCGGGCGGCACCGCGCACCCGGCTCCGCTACCGGGGCCGTGCCCCTCCAGCCCCGGGAGCAGCCCCCCGCCCCTCGCCGGGCAGCCCGCCAGGACCCTCCAGCCGGGGAAGGACGGGCTGCCGGTGCCCGAGGGAAGGGGATGCTCTTCTTTCCCGAGTCTGTGCGTGCGTGTGTGTCCCCGCGTGTGCCGTGCGTGTCCCCGCGTGTCCCCGCGTGTGCGCCGTGCCCGCACGCCGCCGCCGCATGTGTGGCCCTGCAACGTGCGGGGTGTGCGGCGTGTGCGGGGAGCGCGGCGGCCCCGGCCCCACGTGCGGGGCGGGGGGAGCGGACACCCCCCGGCACCGCCACCCTCTCTCAGAGCCGGCTGGCGGCTTTCTCTCCGGTATTCCCGGCGGGAAGTGTCAGCTGAGGCGATCCATAGCGCTGTGTTTATCCCCGCCGCCAGCGCTGACCGCTGGCTTTTCATTCCCTTCAGTTTTGCTGCCTCCCTTCCGCGGGCTCCTGGAGGTGCGTGACCTCCAAATCCGGGCTCCCACAGATCGGGCGGCTGGGGGAGGCGGGGGAATTACCCCAATAAACACCAAACACGCCCCCGCCTGCCAAAACAGAGACGGGAACCTCACATCATTCGTGTCTAAGGACCGTGCTTTACAGGTAATCTGGCCAGGAGCGTAACTCGTGATTTTGGCGTGCGGGTGGGGGCTGCCGAACCGCGCTGCCCGTCTGTGAAGTGCGAATGAGGCATTAGGAGCAGCGAAGGCTCTGATGAGGTGTTTGAGGCTCCTGCTTGGCAGGCAGCGAGCGGCACTGCGGGCTTGTACAGCTCTCTCCCTGTTAACTTGACGGCATTTCCACGCTGGGGACAGAATAAACAACGCACATGTGCCACATGCCTATAGGTTATAGGGGTGGCGGGTCAGAAGGAGAGGCTTGCGGGCTGCTGCAGAGGTGGGTGGCAGAATCTGCTGGTGGTGAGGAAAGCAAATTATTGCATATGTTCATGGAGTCTGAATATTCTGAGTTGGAAGGATCCAGCTCCAGACTCTGCACAGGACAATCCTACCAAGTGCCTGAGGGCGTTGTCCAAGTGCTTCTTGAGATCTGTGAGTCTCGAGGTCACGGTCACTCTCCTGTTCCAGTGCTCAACCACACTCTGGAGGAAGAACTTTTTCCTGATATCCAAACTAAATCTCCCCTGGGGCATTATCTCGGGTAAGCCTGGACTACAGAGCAGTTCCCTCGGGAAGGGGGACCACAGGCTGCAAGGGAAACTTGCTCATCAAAGATATATCAGTTTCCCCAAGTCAGTCATTCGTGCTGGACATCTAAGGTAGAGCTGCAGGCTCTCTTGTTTGTCAGGAGAGTTAGTGTTAGTTAGTGGAGAGAAACAAGCAGCTTCAGCATGAAATTTCTCTCCTCCTCACTGGTCCTTGAAAAGGCACCAAGAAAACAGCCCAAGTAAGAGAGGGAGCTTAACCCTGAAATAAAGCACATGGAGACCTTTGGGGGAGTGCTGAGTCAAAGGGAGCTTGAACTCTGACAGAAAAGACAGTTCCCTGCAGTGATTCCTCCCACGGGCAGGAAAGCAGGGCTTTGCATGGTTTCTGTAACTAACAGATAGGGTGGGGAGCAGGGGGCTGAGCATTTCTGGAGCAGCCTCCTTGTGGAACACCTGGAGCATTTCTGGAGCACTTCTTTGCCAGCTTCATCCTCTCTGGAACAACCTGCAGATCTTCAAATTATGTTAAGAATGTCCAGGGTGAGGCTCAGCTTCTAGGAGAAGTCCTAATTCTGGGATTCCTCTGGAACCGAGTGGGAACGGAAATTGAAATTTACCAAAGACTCAAAGCATGAGCCAAGACAGCTGGAGACTTTGCAAAAGGAGTTCAAGCAACATCTGGAAACTTCTAAGAGTTTTATAAGAGGTCACCTGCAGACAAGGATAAAAGACTTCAGTGTCCAGAGAGAGTGCAAAATTCTTCTGGAAGATTCCCAGTTTAAAGAGGCAGGATGGATCAAAGAGGTGATCAGCAGCGTGAGTATCATGCAAAATAATGTTTTCCAGAAAATAAGAGACACAACAAAAACTTTGGCCAATTTAAAAGCCAAGATGAACCACAGCAAAGAGTTAAGAAATTGAGAAAATCGATGAGAAAGGGAAATAAAAGGCTTGCAGGTTACTGCAGGAAAAAACAGCCTCCTGCTGCAGACAAGAGCTGGCCAGCACACAGCCCAGCACCAACATCCAGCATCATTTCCAGTCCCCAGGAGGAAGGAATCAGACTATTTGTCCCAGCTGAACCAGTGCAAAAGCCACGGTGTTTGAGGAAAATACATGTGGGAGATTTGTTCAGCTCTGTCCATAACCACAGCACGAGGGAATGGCTCTGAAATGGGAGGCCTAGGAGCCAATTTAATGGGGTCAGCTCTTATGTCAGTGAGCACTTGCTATCAGAAAAGAGATTAAATTATCTAGTCTGGCTCTATGACTAGAATCAACCATCAAATTAGGGAGAGCTGGTCAGCTGTGTGCCACAACGTGGGGGACAGAGAGAGGATTATTTTGGTTGAATAACAAGGTGTTCAACCAGGGGAAATTGGACATTGACCTATCAGTAGATTTTTCAGTAAGAGGGTGACCAGACTGAGATTGGGAAAAAAGGGAAATGCAAGCACATAAGAACCTGAGCTGGGTCAGAGAAAAGGTCCTGTAGTCCTGGAGTCCAGGAGGAGCTGCTTCAGGAGCAGCAGACAGAGCATGGACATAATGCAAGCTCTCCACTCTGGTCTCCCAGGTCCTGGTGGCCTGCAGGGCAGGGACTTCCTGAGCCAGGAATGATATCTCTGTGTTTAATGGGAAGCCAAAGGTGCCCTAAGAGGCTGAGGAATGTGCCAAGTCTTTAATGTGCCAGCCTTGGGCTGCAGCAGAGCAGGCAGCAGTGGGAAGGTGGTCAGTCCTGTCAGCACAGCTCTGTGGCTCGTGGGGACAAGAAAAGAGAACTTCCACCTCAGAGAGTACCACACACCCAGGTTATGTAAAGCAAGAGAGACAGGGGCCATGCAAAAACAGAGCTGAGCTCAGAAGCAGAAATAGAATAACCTGAGTGTGGGAAGGTGGTGGGCCAAGACAAGACACAACGTGCAGCAAGCCCTTTGCAGAGTTGCAAAATGAGGAAATGGGGGGAGATCCAGCTGGGGGACAGAGACAGGACCAGGTTTTTGTGAAGGACTGGTGCAGAAACCTTACCAGGGGGACACTGGTCACTTTGGTCCATCTTAGGCCATGTGAAATGGATGGTACCTGTAATAATGGGTAATGGGTGGGATGGACCAGTCTCCAAAACCTGTCTGTGGGCTAATGATGACTGAGCTAATCAGCTTGTAGTGGATAGTGGTGACAGGAGAATGCTTCTTCCAAACCTGGGAAAGTCAGAAACAGAGCACTGGAGCAATATGTGAGGCATGGTGATGTCCTGATAAACACCAGCAACTGTGTCTTACCCCATAAGTTTGGAAATTCCCTTTAAAGGTGAGTTTCCAGTGAAGTTAATTGTTTGCAGGTAGCTGAGAACCTGTCCTGCCTTTGGGGACACTAAAAAATAAAAGTGGCTCCACTCTGAGGTCACTGCCAGCCCTGACTGATGGGAGAGTCTGAAAGCTGCCTGGAATCCTGGGATCTTCAAAGGCTCTTCCCCAACAGGTCAGTCAGATCTTGGGTATGTGATACAGAAAGGATCTCCATCTGTCTGCTGGATGCCTTCCAGGAACATCAACCAGGAACAAGTGAAACAACCCTCCCCCTAAATTCCCCCTCTGAAGTCCCTGGAAAGAAGCTCTGTCTGAGCACATGGATGATGGGCTCAGTTTGGTCAGTCACAAAAGACCTGAAAGCTGTGTACCAACAGGCAGAAAAGACAAAGAAAAAGAAAGATGGGAGAATTGCTTTCTCAGCAAAGCCTGACCTGGCAATTTAGTGGTGGCTGGGGGCTTCTGTAAAGCCCCAGCTGCAGTGGAGAGGCAGGTGGGGAAGGTAGGGCACAGCATGCCAACAGGAGGCCTTGGGTGGCCTCAGCCTTCCAAGAGGTCTGTTGTGCTTGGGCTATTTATGGGTACAAGCTGAGACCTTTGAACAAGTGCTGGGTGCATGGACAGCATGGCCTGTGATAAGTTCAAGGCTGACAGTCTGTAACTGGTCCCAAAGGAAAGGGAGCTGTTCCAAGAGCAGGTAACTTCAGCCTGCTGCACAAACTGGTGATGGGGAATTTCCACTGAAAAAAAGCAAAAGCGAGACTGCCCGGAGCTGGCCCTCTCCCAGAGCTGCAGGTCCACAGGACTCTGCTCCTCTTACAGGAGAAGTGCTGTTTGTGGATGTGCTAACATTGCAAAACCTTGCTTGGGCACAGTGACAGAGGGAGAGATCCCAGTGGCCAGCAGAATGAGATTTAGCAGTTTCCACCTGTGCAGTTCTTGCCAGTGGTTAAATTTACTGATGAGCTCTGCTGGTGTTTGCACAGTGTAACCAGTGGACTGATTTGTACAGGGGTGTACAAATGAATCCCTGCACTAGCTCTTTCTGTGGGGTTCCCAAATGCAATCTGCCCAAGTCTTTAGGAAAATGGCAATTTTGCAACTGCACAATTAACTGCACCTCTGGTCATAAGTGGAGTAGCAGGGATGCCTAAAATCCAGGCAGAACCTTTGGGATGCAGTGCAACAGGGTCATAGAGAGTTGGTTCTTCAGGGGGATGAACGCAGAGAGGAGATGCTTGTTTCCTCTCAAACCACTTGTAGATGTGAAATACTTCCAGTTCACTCAGGAGAACCAAGGAAGGGAAGTGCCAGAGGAGAAATGTGGGTTCCTGAAGATTCATCACAGAAAGAATCCCAGTAGGATTCAACTAGAAAACAAGCTGAGAAACTCCACTGTCCTAAAGCACAATATACATACATTTGGAGTGTTGGATACCAAGGGAAAAGCATGGTGGAAAAGTCAGGAGAGGAAGGTCAAATAAGGCATAAAAGTTCTAGTGCATGGAAACAACCTATAGAGAACGTTATTAGGTGATATCTGGAGCAGGAAGTTCTGAGATTTTTATTTTAAAAGCTGGCAAATGTTTTAAACCATGCTGTGTTTCTGTATATTTCTAACAAGTCTTAGCTAAGCTAAGGGGAAAAGTCCTTCACTGGTTAAGAATCAGGAAGGATGTAGAAAATGCAGGCAGGAGATGAATGCCCCTATTGCAAACAACAGCCCCACAGAAACACAGAGACACCCCATGAAACAGCATCTGACAGACTCATCCCATTAATGGGCTGGTGTCCTTGGGTTTCTGTCTGAAGCAGGCTCTGAAGGCTGCAGACTATTTCACAAAATGCCCTGGAGCTTGTCTGTTAGGACACCAGTGCCAGATGTCCAAGTGAAAGACATCCTCTCCCTCCAAGTCCTAGGAGGTGTGGGAGGATTGCACAAAGCTCCAGGGAGAAACTCTGAATCCAGAACTTTTCAGCAGATCTGTGGGGTGGTTGGGATCCCTAAAACAGCTCCATGTGACCACAGCCTGAAGGGTTAGTGTGATTTTTCTTTTTTTTTTTTTCAGACTTTTCCAGTCAAGTGGCTTGCTCCTCAGAACTGCCTCAAGTGGTAACACCCAGCATATTCCAGTCTCTTGGGAGGCCCCAGGAGAAGCAAAGCACTTCCCCACCATTTTGATGAAAACCTAAGGCCTTCTGCATGCCTTTTTATGGACTTCTGGGAGAAGAAGAAAGAGTTTTGGGTCATGCATAGAAGCACATGTTCCTTTTTTTTTTTTCTTTGTTTTTTTTTTTTTTTCAAATCAAATCAAATCAAGTGGAAATCTGGGATATTTTTCAGTCTTAGAAGAAACAGTGTGAACATCTTTAAAAGGATAAACCTGGAGCAACACTGTTGGACTTGCTGTACAAGGCCATATGGTACCAACCTGGATATTTATGGTAGTTACAGTGGGGACCCAGGCTGTCACAAGGCCATTAGAAAATGTAGCAGGAAAACAACAAAAACAACTTCAGGGTTTCACTCTTCCTCTGTCCTTCCTTCACTGAAAATGTAGCTGTGGAAAGCTGAGGCTGGAGAAGTTGAAGCACAGATCCCCTTTCTCCCTGCTAGGGGCAGATTTGCAGGAACACTAAATGCACCTTTAGGGAGAGGCTGCTTGGAAGGAAACCAAGGAGCAGAAAACTACAAGAAGGGGGAGTACAAATGTTTTGGATTAGCAATAGGAAAATACCTTCCTGAAGCACAGTGTGTAATTACAGTAAATAAGAATGTGTCATTCATCACTTCTTAAATTATTTTCCCTCATTCACAGGATGGTGGGTTTATTAGAGCCTTGTCATTTTCCTTCAGAATAAAGCCTTGTCAGCTCCTTCAAAATAAAGGAGGAGGCTGAGAGGTCAGGTGTGGGAGGGAAGCCAAGTCCTTCTAAATCCAAGTGTGCAAGGCAGGTGGGATAGTCTCTCTCCTCTATAAAACAGAGACCAGCCCATTCCAGACCCTTGGCTGCAGACAGGTGAGTCAGAGGAGAAGCCCAGTGTGTGTTTTTGGGTACAGATGCTACCTGGAGCAGGCTGGCTCTGAGCAAAGAGCCCAGTTGCTGTTTTGTGAGTCCTCCTGGGCTCTGGCTGGGAAGGGCTGAGCTTCTTAGCTAGAAGGACAGGAGGAGAAATCAGGGGATCAGGACTGGAAAGCCGAAGTATTCCATAGGCATAGGCACCAAGTGCAGCCCAGCCCCAGGGCACAGACACTCAGAAGGGACAGTGGTGTGGTGTGGTGTGGTGTGGTGTGGTGATCACTAAAACCCACTGCCCCAGAGGGAAGGTAAGCCAGCCCTAAGACCATCCTAGCCTGTCAGGATGTATCCAGGATACCTCTGGACCTTGTACAGCTGGGAAATACCCCCTCCACCATCCTGCCTGCATTCCCTGCCCTTTGCTCCAGGCCAGATGGCAGCATGGTGCTGCCCCAAGGTGTGTGGGGCTCTGAAGCTCTTGCCAGCCCTGCTTGCAGTGCCTCCTGCCTGCAGTGCTGTTCCCCTGCCCTGTGCTTTCCCTGGGCCAGGAGCACAGCACAGCACAGCACAGCAGTGCTGGCAGGCCTGGCAAGCCTCCCTTCTTCACAGGGAGACTCTCCTCCCTGGCTCAGCAGGTTTGCAGAGCTGCCTTTCACAAGGGTGGATTTCAGGAAGGCTCTAAAGCCCAGCCTTGCTGAACCCATCTCCCAGTCCTGTGCTGTGTGTCCTGCTGGGGAGGCATTGCCTGGCCCCTTCCAGCTGCTGGCAGCCAGGCTTTCAACGTGGCAGGGGCTGGGCTGTGTCTGGGCAAATGTTTTCTTTGTGTGGTCGGAAAGCAGGGCTGGGCACGGCGCCGTGCCCCAGGCACATCCTGACAATGAGCCCCTGCCTCCCAGCCCACGCTGGGTCCCCATCTCCCAGGGACAGCCAGGGGGACAGCCAGCCTGGCTCCTCCCCAGGTGCAGTGCTTTCATCTCAGAGCAGCAGGGACACAGCCTGCTGGGGAGGGATGCAGGAAAGAGAGCACCAGGGATGGGGATGGGGATGGGGACAGTGCCACCCACGTGGCACACCCATGGCTTGGCTTTAGTGCTGGCCCTTGTGCAGCCCAGCAGGACCTCCAGGGACCCCTGAGCACAGCCAGGCATTGCTCAGGGTGCTGCTCCATCATCCCCACACACACCCCACAGCCTTTGCATAAAAATGCTTTGCATCCCAAACACCAAGCACAAACCTGCTGGTGGCCTTGGCAAGGAGAAAGGCATTTGATCAAACCCAAGGCTTCAGCACGTGCCTGTTACAGCTCATGAATTTATGTCAAAGCTGGGAAAGGTCTGTGGCATGAAAAGGTCAGTGTTGTGTTTTATTTGCTTCCTTTGCTGTCCTAACAAGGTGTGAGGAGGAAGCCATGGGCTGGAGAGGTGCAGGGCTCGTGGAATTGAGCAGGTGGGGAGTGACATCCAAGCCAGGCAAAGCAGTGGGTGATGCTCACCCCACCCTCCCACTCAGCAGGGTGGGCAGTCCCCACAAATCTGCTCTGCTGCAAGGAGAAGAGGCCATGCAGACATTTCAATACTTCCTTTGAACTTTCCTCTGTGGCTTTTCTAAAACAGCCCTGGCCAAAATTCAGCCCGTGGATCTTGGCACAGGGTCCAGGCTTTGCAAGGAGGTCTCACTTGTGGGATTTCCTGTATGGTACAAACCACTCTTTAAAACCCCCAGGGTATGAAGTCTTTAGCAAGGCAGTAAGACCTTGACCAGCAGAGTTTTTTCCTGGAGACAGAGGCACTGTGAGGTCCAAACTCCTGCAGCTGCCCCTGGAGCTGAGCTGGGGTGTGGGAAGGCAAGCAGGACCACTACCACATTCCCATTCATACCCACCCATGGCAAGGAGATTGGAACTAGGTGATTTTTAAGGCCATTCTATGATTCTGTGATTCCTCAGCCCCACAAACCTGAGGCAGACAAGAAATCTTAGAGTTTTTTATTACCTTCCCATTTTTCAGATTAGCATTATCATTCCTGTTACATTTTTCATTTTAAACACCTTTTTTTTTTTTTTTTTTTTTTGGTGTAGCCAAAACCATTTAGAGGAGTTTCTTGAAGCTCTGCAGAAGGGGCACAGCAGCTGGGTGCTGGCAAGTGCCTGCAGCAGGACAGTGTCTCCTTTATGTCTCCATCTCCTGTATGTCCAGGCCATCCCCTCCCAGGAGCACTACCCTCAACAGCTGGGGTTTTTTTAGCCTCCTTTCTGGGGTTGTCCACTGCAAAAGTCCCTCCAAAGCACTTGGATGCAGCTCAGTGTGGCAAGATCCACCCTGGCAGTTCAAGATCCCCACTGGCACCAGCAACAGAGGCCAGAATCAGGCAAATTTCAGATCTGTATCTTCGTGCCAGATGAAACAAGAAGCAGAGACTTTCTCTGCAGAGGGAGGAAAAAGACCCCAAAATGCCACACTGATATCAATTACCTTCTTTTGCCACTGTCTGGCAGCTGGAGCCCTGGCAATAGGAGAGCTGGACTATGTGCAACATGGTGCCTTAGGGACCTATAATCAAAGTTTTGATTATTAGTGTAACATGGGTCATAAAGAGGGAATAGAATGAAATAAAATGAAAGTGCAGCTATCAGCTTCCCTTGAGTTTAGCTTGATCTATTTTAATTTAAATGGAAAATGCCACATAACTTATCTGTAACACTCTAAAGCCCTAGTCAGGAACATATTGCCAGTGCTAGATAGTGGCACATTTTAGCAGCAATATGATGGACATAAAGCTCTTTAACACACACAGAAAACCAGACCTCAAATGCTCTATGAGGAAAATCATTTGGGCCTTGTCAAGAAAGCAAGGAGCTTGGGGCAGGAAGAATTGCAAGGTAACTGGCACGGAGCCCCATTGTGTACCTTGGCATCATTTTATCTGTTTCTGGAAGTTCTGAATGGCAAGAATAGAAAACATCCATCCCAAAGGTGCTGTGAGGCAATTCTGTGCACGTGAAACGTTTCGAAAGCGCCGGGAGCTGTGCCCAGCTGTCATGCAGTGACCTTGGGCAGGGGCTCCCAATGGACAGAGCAGCTTCAGCCCAGTGCAGTTCACACCATGGCTCCTGAGGGCAGGAGCTCTGCGTTGGGTTGGGCTCCTCCAAGGTTGTTTTCACGTTCATGACCGATTGCAAGAGGAACAAAATTCCTGCAAGGTTTGTCTTCTGGCAATGCCCCCTGACGTGGAGCTGGCACCCAGCTGGCAGGGACCATCCCCGTGTCCTTGTGGGGGAAGGCAAAGCTCTGCCAGCTCCCAGCAGAGCACTCCAGCTCCCACTCAGTGTGCAGAGCCACGTGGAGAGCGCTGCTGCAGTGCCTGGCACCCATCTCAAAGGCAGGCACCTTATTTCCCACTCGGGGCCACTGCAGGACGGCGCCGCTTCCCTCTGCGGGGGGAAGCTGCTGCACAGGGCCGGAAGCCATCATGGAACAGCCAGCTCAGGAAGGGGCCAGGGCCAAGATTTTGTTTTTAACCTGTTTCTTGTTTATTTAAGCCTCTGAGGAAGACGAGTAGCAGCAGGCAGCGAGCGAGGCGGGCTGTGCTGCAGTCGCAGCCGCGTGCGCTGGCCGTGGTGACCTGTGTGACAGTGGGCATGGCCTGTCCGGCCGCTCCTGAGCCCCACACAGCCAGCAGCGGCTGGCACAGCAGCCAGGCTGCTCAGGAAAGGTGTCCTGAGCACATCCAGCAGCAGCTGCTGCTCTGGCTGGCTGCAGGAGAGCTGTGCTCTGCCAGGGATCGGGGCGCTGGGGCTGCCGCAGGAGGAGTTGCAGGCACAGATGTTTTGTGCAGAACAAGGCAGAGTAGCTCGTTCCCTTTGGCAGAGAGGCATCAGCTCCAGATGCCTGGTCCCAACAGGGCTCCTGCCCCAAGAGCAGGGACAGGCCAGTCCTGCAGAGCTTCTGTCCCTCTGTGCAGCACCAAGAGGTGTAGCACTGCCACATGTGATGCTGCCATGGAGCAGCAGCAGGTTTGCCACCATCAGCCAGTTCTTGTTGCAGTTCACATCTCCCTTTACTCATTTCAACCTCCCCAGGTTTTGCTGAGGGCAGATTCACATTCCATCAGAGCAGTGGTCCAGGTATGGGCTGTGCCCCTCTCCCATCTGGACCAGCTGCAATCTCACAGTGCACTGCTTTGGGAGAACACTGCTTTGGGAATTCCCAGCTATTCCCACCAGGTCTCAGCAACATGCAGCTGGCAGCTGGAACCAGGACTGGGATCACTGGGATGGAATTTGAACCAGAATTTGACTGTGGAGCTGGGAGATAAACCCATAGTTTCCTATTGCAGAAAAGGTAGACTCAGGTAGAGGAATCTTGTTTTTAACAGGCAGAAGATTAGTGCCTGTTTGAAGTCATCCCAATTTTTAAAAAGGCAAATAAGATGTAAAAATTGGATTAAGTGAGAATGTCACCATAGGGAGGGTCTGACTGGGGCTTGGGGTCAAAGTACAATTTGTGGAATAAAGTGAGAACATTGTGAGTTTGGATCCTCTAACTTTCATCAGTAGGGGCTACCTTCACCTCTTGATATAATTTTAAAAGGACCCATAAAGGGCACTTGGTTTAACCCATTTCAAAAAGCTCTAAACCAATGTTAGGATGCTTTTCTGAAACGCTCTATTCCCCTGAGAGAGTGGATGGACATGTCATAATCTATTTGAAATTCTCCTTCCAAGTTTGCTTAAAAAGTAAATGAAGCCATTTCAGAAATTCAGCTGACCAAAAAAAAAAAAAAAAAAAAAAAAAAAACCAACAAAAAAAAACCAGCTCTGGCCAGTCATTTCAGACTAAGCTAATGCAATTATCATTCTTATCCATATTGTCATGCAGTTAGTCCCGCTGAGCCTAGCACTCAGCTGCCCTGATTTTTCATCATAAATTCCCTTTGTTCCTCTTCAAGTATTACTCCTGATTAAGGTCTGCCATTTGAAAAACTTAATGTCAGATTTTAAAGTGACAACTGATTTTTCTTTGAGCAACTTTGTTTTGTATGGATAAGCTCTTACACAGCATTGACATATTTTTGACTCCTCTTTACCTTTAGGTTTCCTTTGTAGATACTCAATGTCTCTGCAATTTTTGAGCCTGTGCTCAGAGATGGTGACAAACCCTCTTGCAGGTGTTGTTGTGCAGCAGGGGCAGACATGAAATGGAAGCTGGCACCAGGAATGCAAATTCCCGCTGCAATTTGGGTCACATGTCCAAAGGGAATTATAATTCCTCACATGCTTTCTCACACAGCAGGACACAGGGGACTGCTGCCTTGGATTGGGCTCTCAGTTCTCTGCTCCACTCTCTTCTCTCTGGAGGTGCCCAGATGCAAAGTCCTGTAAACCCAGAGCAAGAAACTCCAGAATGGCCAATCCTAACTTGCTTATAGGAAAATATTTTCCTAACCCTAGGCATATATCACTTGGCATGTCCCCTGAAGAGCTCTGGTTTATATCCCTTCTGCTTGGTTATCTCCAATGAAGTAACCCTGGAGATACCCACAACCTTTATAAATGCCCATGAATTTTTTCAGACCTCCTGAGCTCTGTGTCTGCAATCTCTGGTGGCAATGAATCCCAATCTTGCAATGCTCTGCTGAGTAAATCCCCATTCCTCCTGCCATTCACTGCTCATTTAAAAATTAAAACCAAGCATTCCCATTCCCAGTCCCATTCCCTGGACTCTCTTGCCCCACCTCCCTCGGGCTTTGTTCTCTGCTCTCATCAGTCAGTACCACATTTATTAATACTCCCTTCCACCCCATCATCCACCTTTGCACAAGAGCTTTCCAGTCCTCCTGAGCAGGAATCTCTTTGGCCCTCAAGGCACAGAATTCCCTGCCCTCTTGGGCACCCCTCTCCTTCCTTCACTGCTCCTCACCAGGACTGCAGATGTGGTATGGATTATTTTGAGGTCTAGACACAGGGACTCACACTGTAGATAAAACTGTGCTGAAATCAGGAGCTGTTCTCAGCCAAGGTACTAATAAAATTTGCTTTTGTTACCCTGATCTGGGCCAAGACCTACAGCAGGGACATCAGCCAGGGTCTGGCAACTCCTTCCTGCAACTTCTATTTCACCCTGGCAAGCCAGACCTCCACCCTCACCTTCCCTGTGTCACTGGGGCCAC
Source organism: Oenanthe melanoleuca (assembly GCF_029582105.1). Lineage (NCBI taxonomy): Eukaryota > Metazoa > Chordata > Aves > Passeriformes > Muscicapidae > Oenanthe > Oenanthe melanoleuca. The sequence continues at coordinate 6,367,188 of NC_079334.1, forward strand.
CATCCTGCCTGTGCCAGGACTCCTGACACTGCACAAGAGTCCTCATTTTGTGTAGGAAAATGTATGTCCATAATTCCTGCTGGGGATCCACACTGCTGGCTCTGGGCAGTCTGCTCTCAGCTGGGCTGGCAGATAGAAAAGGTGTAAAAAGAGCAGGAGAGGGGTGACAGTCACAGACACCACTGACATAATTTTAAGGCTGGGTGAACACACTGCACCTGGAAAAACACTAAGGAAAAAAAAGGGCATTTATACACCTTATAGAGGCAACTGCACTATAGGCAGCTCTGGTAGGGATGTTTGCTTTTCAAGTTACTCAAGACATCCCATTATACAACCCCCTTTTCAGTCAACTAAAGCTTTGCCAAGCATTTTGAGGTGATTTTTTCCATGCTCTATGGCTGCCTCTGACATCCTTGAGGGAAAGATCCAGCCAAAAGGGCTGGGCCAACACCTGGCACCAAGCACAAGAGGAGAGGCTGCAGATATTTTGCACCACATGAAGTGCTTCTGGTGACCTTTTTGCTGAATGGCTTGAGCATAGGGTTTGAAATCTGGCACAAGGGCTCAGAGGCATGTCAGGGGTCTGCCAGTCTTTCCACTGGAATTAAGGATCATTACCAAATATTGAGGGAGCCCATGGGTGCAGTGAGCTGGGATGAGCTAGAATGGGGTAGAGGAGAACCCTGCTTCAACACAGGTTCTAAGGCATGGATAATAAGAAATTAATGCTAAGAAACACAGAGGATCTCTGGCAGGAGGGAGTGGCAACAACAAGACAATCACAACAGCATCTTTGACTTATTGTGCTTACTAGAAGACTGTGCTTTCTGCATTGTTCCATTATATCCCTTTCAGTGCACAGCTCCATGGGTCTCAGTTATAACCTCTGGATTCCTGAGGGGTTTGTGCAGGTGAGGAGCTCAACTGGCTTAGGTGTAGCCAATTTTGTGGGTAATTCTGATGCAGAGCGTGCAGCATTCGCAGCTAATTAAAAATGCCACACTTTAAAATAATTTTTGCTAATTGCAAACTCTTTAGCAGCATTATTTTAACTACATTTCCCATGTTCCATGGGGATTTGAACTCTTTTAATTTCCCACTGACTCTCTTGGCACCATTTAACATATATCAAAATGACCATGAAATTAAACAAAACCTTAGCCATTTTTACTTCTCTAGGAAATAATGCTAGCAGAAACAGAAAAAAAGTTTTGCTGCAGGAAAAATGTGACTAAATTCAGTCCCTCTCCCTCTTTTTTCCCCACAGAAGGGCATTATGCTATAGTGCTGACTGACCCAGAGGAGCTGCTCTGGGCACAAGCTGTGATTTCTGTGCCAGGAGGAGGATGCACAGGGCCACCATTCCTTGTCCCATAAGGCTGGACAGTGCTAAATGACATTCCCTTGGCCTCAAAATGAGTCAGTACCTGTCAAAATCAGTACCCTGGTGGTTTAACTCCCACTCTGGGCACTGGCCACTGAGGTGCAGCAATGTCAGACACCAAACCAGCATCAGAATGAGCCCTGGGCCCCAAGTGTGTCATTCCCAGGTTCCTGTTCTGCCTCACAAACTGCACTGCTTGCCCCTGGAAGACAGAAATGTCCTTTAAAAAGGGTGAAAAAGAGAGGGGGAACGTGAGAGTTCTCTTTGGAGCAAGGCAGAGTGTATCTGCAGTGTCCTGACATCCTCACAGCAGCCCAAACACAAAAGCAGCATCACTCTGTGAATTTGCAAGAAAAATGGCTCCATTATTTAGCAATGAAATCTCCAAATCACTCTGTAAAACGACATAAACACAAGAACAAGCAAAAATACATCAGATTTTTTTTTTTTAAACTGAGAGGGGAGACTCACATCATTCCCCTGAATGCATGTCTACACAGATCAATGTCAGCTCTTATTCATTTGCTGCTTCTAACTGTGTGCATTTATTCCTGTTCCTTGGGCCTTAGTCACCTATCCACTGTGATGGCTTTGTTCTGCATGCTCTGATGGATCTGAATATTGGGTCCTTCTCCAGAGCTCATAATTTTCTAGTCCTTTACCATCCTTACAGCATTCTATGGCTGGCCCTGCACACAGCCCTCACTGTCTTCTCCCTCTTTGGAGCAAGGGGGTATCCAGGAGAGTTATCACCCTGCCCACTCCACTGGATTGCTTGTGGACCCTGCACACACCATGGAACCTTTCCTTGCCTTTCTGAGCCACAAAGCTGCACCAGTCCCAGTGGGATGAGCCTGGCAGCAAGGATTTGTTCTGTGTTTGCCTTCCCCACTTGTAAACTGAGAATCATAATACTTGCCTAGATCAAAGGGGGTACGGGGAGAATTAAATAATTAATGTATGTAAAGCACTTTGAAAGATGAAAGATGCTATATAAGTACAAAGTATTAACTACAAAAAAAAAAAAAAAAAAAAAAAAAAAAAAAGAAACTGAACTGGTTACTGATGGAAGCCTCTAGTTTATTCTGTAAGAAATGCATGAAATCAAGATAATTGCCACTAACAAATTAGGAGTTTGATTATGCCAAGCCCTAACACAGCTAGTCAAGGGACTGACAGCCTTGCCTTCTCCTGTGGCCAAGTTAGGGCACCCATGTGAGCAAGAAGGCTCCAAAAGCATACCCATAATGGGGATTTGGAAGGGAAGGCCCTTCCTGCATCACTGAATCATCTCAAGCCCCATGTCAACTGGTACAAGGCAAAAATTGATGCTGCAGTGCCTTACAAGAAGCTGCTCCTTGCTGTGCCTCCCCCTCACTGCTCCAATGGCCAGAATGGTTCCCAGGCTGAACACACTCACGGCCATTTGTATCCATTTGTCCTTGTGCCAACATTGTTTTAAGTTTAACACGGGATATTTATAGGCCAGCGTGTCCTCTGTAACCTCTAATGCTGCTGGGCAGAAGCAGGCAATCCCTTGAGTTCTCCTGGGGTCTGCAGCCCCACCGAGCACCCCTAGTTACACTTGGTCCTGCCTCAGCTCATCTTGCTCTGATAGAGATTGATAAAGCTGAGTGCAGCCTCCTCACAGGGCCCACACTACTTGTTCTCCATCACCAATCCTTTCCAGCCCCCTGTGAGAAACACTTGGCTCATCCTCTCTCACATTTACCTTTTTCTGCACCGCCGTTTCAAGGCAATCCCGAGATGTTTTATTTTCCCAGAGAAACTTTGGCCCTTCGGCCTTTACGTGCCAAACCTTGCATTTGGCACAACTGAATTTCGTCCTATTCCCATTGTTCCAGCCTGGAGGTCAAGCAGTTCTTCCTGTTTGATAGGCTGGGGCCTCTCTGCATTGACAAGCGCTCGCATGCCTGTGCCATCAGGAAATTTCGCCACGCACTCCTCCCTCTTTTGTGTGACAGAAAAATACGGGCTGGAAGCAGCCCCCAGGCAGCCCTCAGACAAACCCAGCACCAGCTACCTTCCAGATCTGCTTTCAGCTCATCTTGCTCTCACCCTCTGCCCCTCCAAGCCCCACCTGTCTCCAGAGATGTTGAGGTTCTTCCAGAGGGAAAGATGGTGCGAGTCCGTAGGGCTCCAGTGCTTTGGAAGTGGTTCTGTTCCCTTGGGGGCATTGCAAAAGAGAGTCAGACAAGTTGCAAAGCTCTGACATTTCATAACAATGTCAAGCCAGGGAAATATAATACCCAGGGTAACTTGGGATGGGAGGGAATATTCTTCAACATCTGGAGGAGCACATGCAGTAATTCTGGCAGCACAGAGAGCTCTGTGTCCTCAAGAACCCTCTCACATTACAACATGAAGCCATGCTGGTCTTGCTGCTCAGAGGGAAGCTGAGCCCAGGTGCAGGGCAGAGACAAGGGCCAGGGGGCTGCTCCAGGCAAGAGGTGGGCAGAGGTTGAGAGTCCCAAGTCTGTCATACAGTTCTAACCCGGACCCCCAAACCTCTGTTTCACCTCTGACATCTTTGGTCATTTGTGGAGATGATTTATAGATGGTTTGCATTGATGCAGCAATGCAGGAAGCAAAGGGAAACTGATTTCTGGGAACAGCCAGCTCTTTGTGAGGCAGAAGATTATGTCCCAGCATCTACTGGACCTTAGGCTAAGGCAAGCTCAGGAGGAAAAATGAACCCCACCATACTCAGGTCTCCTGCCCCCAGGGAAGTTCATTGGCTCCACCTTTGAGCCAGACAAGAGGTGAAAACAAATCTTGGCCATACCAAGGTCAGAAACCAGCTTCAATTGGGCTGAAGAAATCAGCTCTGGCACTCAGGCACTTCAGGGCTCCAAAGGTGACTCTCAGAAAAGCCACCACTGTGGTGGACCCTGGCTGGAGGAAAGTCACAGCCACTTGCTTCAGAAAGACTGACTTCTCAGAAAATCCCAGCTGGAGCCTTCCAGAGGACCCAAAACTGCATTCCAGGTAACTGCAGTGCCTGTGAAGAGCTGCTGGAGCAGTGAGTAACACAGAGAGGCTGCCCAAGTGAGACCTTGAGCCAGCTGCAGGAACAAAGCCCTGAGTGTCTCTGTGTGCCAGAAAGTGCAAGAAATAAGATACGTGAATATTCTCCACAAAGTTTGTCCTGGATCTCTGAAGAGAACACCTTATTAGAGCTGCTGGTAGCATTGCACCAGCACAGAAGCAGTTTATTTTCCAAGTGTCTCTTGAAAATAAGGCCTTTCTAATTTTATTACAGAACATCCACTTGCATGGGAAAAGCTGAGCACATTTGGCACCCACTGCTCTGAAGCTCCTTCGTTTTATCCCTCTCATTAATGAAGAGTGAGAGCAGGAGCCCTTGCCCTTCCCTCTGCTTCCCACAGAGCCTATGTCCTGGTGCAAAGCCACAGGCAGATTTCCTGGAATTTCTGTGTATGGGTGAAGGCAGCATCCTGAGCCCTGCATGTGCACGGGGGCGTGTGAATGCATTCCTGGGAGCAGACAGAACAGACCTAATTGTTATCCTCAGCAAGAACATGGCTGAGAGGATTTGCCTCTGCTTAGCCAAGTAGTGATTAACACCTGGTGAGAAGATCTAACAGCCATAATATCTCATTAACATATTTTGATGGACTATAACCTCTTCAAATACACATGGGAGAGAGAGAGGACCAGCTTTGGAAAGGGCACAGAGCATTTGTAAACTGGTCATCCCTGGTTTTTTCAGACTCTTTAACCCTGCCCAGGGAGATGCAAAATTCTCTGGGCTGGTATAAAATACTCACCAGAGCGTGGTGATGTGTAGAGCAAGCTGCAGCACTTAGCTTTGCTTTTGTGTAGTATCACAGCTTCTCTCTTCTTAATTCTCCAGCCCAGCTTTGAGGGACTATGAGTTGTAGCCCCCAAGCCTCATGCAGAAATGTGATAATATATACCTTCCACCCTAAAGAACCTGCTTTAAGAGTAGAAGATGAGGCAGAAATAGTCAGATCACTATGGACAGCTTAAGTACAGTTAAGTTTTATACAGGAGACCCCCTGGGCCAACACCTGGATTCAGGGAACCACAGCTGGGGGTGAGGAGCACCAGGCACAAGGCAGCTAAGGGAGCTTTAGCAAAGGCAAAGGTCTAGGAATTTAAACTGGTGTAGCACCATCATTTTGGAGACTGCAAGGCACAATTTCTTCCCAAGCTGATTTCTTTTATATGCACAAATTTACTTCATGGTCAGAGGCAATTGTCCTGGTTTGAGGGACAGGTGTCTGCCAATAAAGGCAGGAGCTTCTCTTTGAAATGGAGAATGTAAACCCCCTCCCTCCAATTTATTATAATTTTGAAATTAAGGGGCACTCAGGCAAAGATATGGGAATTAGGAATAACAGTTCTTTACTAGGAAAATTAAAGTAGCAATACAGTATTACAAAGAACAATCTCAAAACACTGACAAAGTCAGAATCCAAGCAGCAGTCCCATTAAACGGTGGCTGCATCCTCCTGCAGTGGCAGATGTGGTTCAGCTGGAGCAGTGCTCCTGGAGAAGGTGCAGTTTCCTCTGAAGGTCCAGGAATGATGCAGGAGGGGCCTGGTTTTCCTCTGGAATCCAGTGGAAAGATGGATAACTTGGTGTTCCAAATCTCAGTTTTTATCTGGGTAGGAAAGGCTCCTCCCCCTGGCTGGAGCATCTCCCAGTGGGATGATGTAATTTTATCAGTCACACAGTGGGACTCAATGGCCCAGCAGCAGATGATATCTCCTGGAGGGAGGATGGGCTGTGGGAAAGATCAAGATGATTGCCCCAGCTGGTTTAAAGATGGCCCATTAGCAGATAATATGTGCCATGGAGATAAGGAAATCACTGCCCCAACCAGCTTCAGCAGATGGTGACAGAATACACATTTCTGGCCACATCCTGTACTGCAGCCCAAGACACTGGGGTGCTGATGCCCGGGAGAAATATCTGTGTAAATGAGATTATGTGGGAGTGAGTGCAGGGAGTGTGTGTCTCTAGCAGCCCAACCATGCCCACCCTGCTCTATTTCCAGGGCAAGGATGGCAGTGGGGAAAAACCCCATCTTTCTGGAGTCCCCTGCAGTGCTGTGTGTCCCCAGCCCCAGGAGAAGCAGTAGGAAAAACTGTGTCACCACCAAGCTGCAGCCCAGACCTCGCCTTTTCCACGCCTGGCGTGGTGTGTGCTCTTTGACTTGTTGTCACCATCACCCTGGCTGTGCTGCTTTCTGGCAAAGGACAGGAACAAGAGCAGGCAGTGTTTTACAGAGCATGGTGTCTGGCCATGGAAAAGCTGTGCAACATGACTCATCTTGTGTAAAGGACATGAAATTACAACTGCGTGCCACATGAGAGATGCTAGCTGGACTCGAATCAAAAACATCCTCATCCAGGAAGGGTATTCAAGCATGTGCTTAATTTAAGAACATACTTAATCAGGGCCTTTGGGCATAAAAGGGTGATGATTATTCTTGTGTTGCTGGGAAAATCCAAGTGACATCCGGAAGATGTATTACGAGAGAAAATTTAGTGTTATTTCAGTGTCCTCGTTTAATCTTTCAATTTCCAAAAATGTAATTCTTTTAATTTGTCATTGCTGTGAGTTCCTTCACAGCTGTTTTACACTCAATTGTTAATGCCAAGTGGAATCAGCAAACACAATCTGATTCAGATAATAAGTATGGAAGATCAATTCTGCATCCGTCTCTTTTCTCCGTCCCCATTAAACTTCCCAGCATCTAAGATATCTGAGTTTGGCTTTGCAGGAACAACTAACCACAGAAAAAAAAACAAAAACCTCTGGTACATGCTGTTTAATCATTTAAAATCAGTATCCCTGCCCAGAATTTTTTCAATGTATTTGACCCCAAATTTTCTCTCTAAATTGCTGCAGAGATTAGAAATGGTGGGACTCTCGGATGGATATGCTTCTAAGTGTGCAAGGAGCCAAGGACAGGCTCCCTGTCTCAGTGTGAGCAGGGTAGATGGCAACTAATGTCTTTGTTTTCCTTAGAAAAACCATGTGGCACAGCTACTCCAGACCAAACAGCTGGGAGAAGGCAGCTCTGCTCCACATTGACCACATTTTGTGGTTTTGTACCCAAACCTTTCTGTCACTGGACAGAAGATGTCTCCTGAGCTGGCCTAGACTCCTCCTGCCCTAAGGACTCTGGGGACCAGCTGGAATTTTCAAAAGGGCTGCAGGGATCTGGACATCCTGCATATACCCTGTAGGAGATATTCTGCCTGCTGCCCTTGAGCATGGCCTTTTTTTTTTTAGTTACTTGCTGTGCAGCAAAGATATTTAGGCACCAGAGATTTTTTCTAGAGATTCTCTGGCCCAGAGATAAACAAGGGTTGTTATTGGACCCAAGGTAAACTCTTGTTAATTTTATTGACCTTGGGTTAAATCCTGTTCATGCTCCTCAGGCAATTGCTCCCACTGAAACCAATATGAATGTTGTCACGAATAAAGCAGTTGGATTTTGGCCCCTTTGAGAAGACAGCAATCATAAATCCAGCAGCCAGCACAAATCCAGGTGCTAAACCTGGGATTTTCCTGGGTGAAAAACCACAGTAAAGAACCATGGGATAGAACAAGGGAAATGGATGGGCATAAAGGAAAAGAAAATGCTAACTTCATTTCACTTTAATTATTATTAGGGTAGATGTTCAACTGAGCACCATTTAAACATGCCCTCAGCTTTGCCACTGCTTCCTGGTCTGGCCTTGGTGATGATCCTTGAACACCCTGTCCTTCTCAAAGCTGTGGTTAAATATAATTGTGTGTGGCTTTGAGAGGCAAGATACACCAGTGAGTGCAAGTTATTGTAAGGATATTTTAAAAAGTGAATGATAGTGACAAAACATCTTGGTGGGAAGCTGTGAAAACATGGTACTCTACACATGACTAGAGGAGAAGGATTTTCTTTCAATTTTTTTCACCTCTTGTTTATTTTCCTTTTTTTTGAACAGTGTATCTCAATCTCACTCTGTGGATGCAGCACGAGAGTTTTGTGTGCAGAAAGCATCTGAAACCACTTTGTTTCTAGTTTTCTTTCATCCATTCGGTATTATAAATAACCAAAGAGGATATTGCTTAATCCATAAAACAAAGTGACATCATAATTTATTAATACAGAGGACACAGTTCATTGCTGTTAAATGCCATAAAGAGCTGGAAATAGAGTAGCTTCTCAGAAGGCACTGCCAGTGTGTGTGTCAGAGGAAATATTTCCTCAGTGCTATACCAGAATGTGTAAGATCTTCTCTGAACTGCTCTGCCACACCCTGAGGCAATTTTGGGGGGGGTTTCTCCAGTCTCTGATGTCTTCTTTCCACCTGCCCCACTCCTCCCAACCCTTTGCTCTTGCTTTCTGTTTCTACGGGAAAAGAAAAAAGCTGCAACATTGGTGGGGTCAGAGCTGGCTGGTGCATTTAGGGTTGTCTCTTTGGTGTCTGTGGGGCAGCAGCACAAGCCCCGTGTCCCCAGGGTGTCCCTGTGCCAGCAGGGACACGGAGCTGCACTCACAGAGCAGTGCTGCACATCAGGCTCTGCACACTCGGCCCCGGGCCAGCAGAGCATTTAAACACCTGTTTACCCCTAAGCTTTTGGGTAATTCCTCTGGCCTGAGCTGAGCACAAGCTTCCCACTGCCTCCTTGCTTCCCTTGGTCTTCCCTTGCAGGGTTTGTACAGCGTGGCCTGGCTGAACTCTGCTCAGCACCCTCCTCTTCACAGAGCCAGAATTCAGCCTCTGCAGACCCCAGTCCTGCTGGCACCTCCTTGGCTGAGCCTCTGCCAGGACTCCCAGGGCTGGATTCAGCCACAGAGCAATTTGTGAGTATTTCAGGAGAAATTCCACCACTTCTGTTGCTGTCTCCAAGCACCAGCCTGAGCCCACATATGGACAAAGTGTAGTGACCACACGTCCACAATAAGACATCCCTCTGTCATTTAGGTGACATAAACAATCTCCCTGGTATGGATAACTTGCAGACCTGGAAACATGCTCAGCAGATGTCCACTCCATGTTTTACCTGCCCAGAAGCACAATCCCTGTGTGCCTCATCATCAAACATGCTTAGCAAATTCAGTGCTTTAGCGCTTTAGCAACTTTTGGGAAGAGACAGGACCCCTTTAGGCTCCCCAAGACTAAACAGGATTTTCATTTGTGTCAATTTCGCCCTTCCCGTGCACGCCAGGACGCCTATTTAAAGGTCCAGCGGGTGTGCGGGATGGGCACGGTGCTGCGCGCTCGCCCCTCGCCACGCTCTGCCCGCCGGTGGCCACAGAGGAGCCACGCTGCCGTGAACCTTGCACAGGCACTGCAGCGCTCCCAGCTGAGATTTCCCTGCCGTTCCCCGGCCGGCAGTGCGGAATTCCCGCCGTTTGCTCCATCCCGAGCGCCAAAGGCGCGCTCGCACCTGTGGAGCGGCGGGAGCGCATCCCCGGCGCCCGCAGGTTGGCAGTGCGCTACCCCCCTGGCATCCCCCCCTTCCCCGGGCTAAATGTGGCATTTCGGAGCTCTGACAAGCTGCTGCCAAATGTTTTCCATATTTGTTCAGCCTCCTTGACTCAAATACCAGGAACTACTCGGCCGGCACAAAGCGAAGCTTTTGGGGGGCAGAAAACCCGCGCCCCCGCCGGCGTGCGCGCACACACACGGGCGAGACAGCCCAAAATCCGCCGGCATGGGAAAGGAGGAGAAGAGAGCCCGGCACAGCACGGCCCCGAATAGCCAGACAGAAAAGGCACCCGGAGGGGAGAAAAGCAGCGACTCGACGCAGGATCCCGCGATGAAGAAGAAGAAGAAGCAGAAGAAAGCCAAGGGGGATCCCAAAAGTGGCCAGGAGGAGGAGGAATCCCACACTTGTTGTGGCTGCCGTTTCCCGCTGCTGTTTGCCTTGCTGCAGCTGGCGTTAGGCACCTCTGTAACAGTGCTGGGCTTCCTTATGGCAGGCATCAGCTCCTCTCTGCTAGTCAGAGACACTCCATATTGGGCTGGGATAATTGTAAGCATAAAGTCTGTTTCTCCATAAAGTGCCTTTGCCAGCATTAATGCAAGCTGCATGACGCTCCACTTTAGACTAACCAACTGCATGCACAACACCATTTGAGTTATGCTAACTATAAATATTCCTGGGATTAAGTGTCTGGCTGTACTTTCCCAAGGAAAACTGCTCCTGCAGAATAACAGAGCCTTTCGTATTCTCCCCAACAGACCTGAAATAAAACACAGGGCTGCTGCTCACTGGATGTGTGTGTTAGCTTGTGCTTTGCAGTGAGCTCCTGCCTGGTGATGCTGAAAAAAATTGTTAATTTCTTCCACTGCCTACCCTCTTTGCCCACCAAACCATAACCATCAGGTTTTGGAAGTGAGAGCATAACTCTGTAACTTTGAGCTGGGCAAGGAGAGCACTGTCTGTCTCTGGAGCTTCCTCGTTGTGCTGTGCTGGAGAACTGCTGGGATTGGGATTTAACCCTCCTGCTGCTGCTGCTCCTGACTGCACGTGGCCATGGGGAAGGGGGTGGCTCTGCTGGACGTGGCAGGGACAGGGAGCCCTCCCCAGGCCCTGCTGGTGGCTCCTGCCACGTCACTCTGGGGTGACACACAGCCTGGCTGCGTGGGCTGGGGGACTGGGCAGAGGATGCAAATCAGAGCCATCCCTGCTGGGGAAGCCTGGGCTGTTCCCCACCCCTGCAGAGGTGGGGACAGGCTGTGTGGTGACATCTGTGGTGTGACTCTGCATGGGGATGAGAGGTTTGCCTGTGGAGGGACAGGGTCAGTGACTGTGAGCCTGGGATGGGCCATGGATATAATGGAGCATGCAGGTTTCTTCCTTAGGAAACAGATTTCAGGAAAATATGCCCTGATGTGTTAGCACAGTTCTGGGTGCTGTCAGACTGTGAGAATTCCCAGCAAATAGATTTGTGTTCAGGTACTTAAGAGAAAAGATTTCTCAAAGCACTGAACAGCTATGGGAGCATCTTGTGCAAATTCAATTTGTTGCTAGAAGATTGTCTGGGCATCTGAACTGATTGGGGTTTGCTGTGTTAATCCTGCAGGGCATCCCTTCAGAGGGTGGAAGGGGCAGGGCCTGAGCTCCCAGAGGAAGAGCTCCTCTGACTCATCTCTTCATGTTTCTCTTCTGACTGAAGAGTTTAGTGGTGTTTTGTGCAGCAGGAGCCTGCCCTTGCTTGGAAGAGGAATTTCCTCCTGGGAAGCTTTGGCTGTTACAAACCAGGGGGGAACATAGATGATAAAATAGCAATATGTGGCATGTTCACTCCTCCTGTTTATTTTGAGGATTCTGGAGGTCAGATTATGTCTTTTCCAGACAGCATTGTTGCTATCATGGGTTTGAAATAAGTTTTTCACTAGAAAAAACTGGGGAAAGAGTGAGCTGGACTGAACTAATGTACAGCCAGGGATATGAGAAATGCCAGGAAGCAGCCCCTGGCCTGTGTGAATGTCATCAATGCCCAAGCAGCATTCATCTGAGACTTCCACAAAAGGCTGGCTTCCCTTGGGCAGGCCTGAATCCCCACCAAAGTCGCTGCTTTCTGAAAACAGAGCTCTAACCCCTGTTGTTTTTAGCAGCAGCTGCCAGCAGTGGTGACATTTAGATGCCCACATGAGGCAAAGCTCAGTCACTTTCAGAGCTCCCCCCTGAAAATCAGGAATAATTCTCTGTGTGTGTTCCTGAGCTAATTCCTGACTCAGAGCAAGACTCAGCTCAGGTGTTAGACAGGGGATGGATGACCCATGTGCTGCTTGAGAACAAACCTCATGGCAGAAAGTGATTTCCCAAAACTCACATATTCACACAAAAATGAGCAACAGGACAGAAAGATGTGGTGTAAAATACCAGAGCATATTTGTTTTAGTAGCATCCCACTCAAGTGCTCTTTTTAAAGGAATACTTGATTAGTATTCTGAATCAAGAACTTTAAAAAAAAATCTATTATCAAGACCTTTTTAGCAACATTAGATATAATGGGTGAAGCTCACTCCTGGTGTTACTCCTTTGGAATTACACCAGGCTGGATTTGACCCCACTGCTGTTAATGCAGGATGACAGAAAAATGAAGGAAAATTGCTAATGTGTTAAATAGCCCCTGATTGATAGAAAGCTGGATTTTTTCCTTCTTTAATAGCCACAAAATGGTGACACCATTCCTTGGTGAAAATCAAGTGCTTCAGTGCATTACCATGAATGGAAAGGAGCTGTTTTTAGAGGAGCAGCCAGTGGAGAATGCTAGCGAGGAAAACCAGGGGAGGCAGTCTGAATTAAATGGGTTCAAAACCTGACTGTGTAGGTTTGTGAGGCTGGAGCAGATAAATGCAGTTAAAAGCAGTGAAGGTAGCATTTGTGTCACTTGCCTGGAGCCAGTTACACTGAAGGTGCCAGGTCTGAAGTGAGACCTGTCCTGATCTTCCCAAACTGCAACCTGGACTCCCTGGCAATCTCTTCCTTCTTGCTGCTCTGCAGGAGCTTGGACAAACTCTTCACAAACCCACTCATGGGTGCAGGGCTTTATTTTTTCCCTGTGTCTTGCCACTGGCTTGGTGCATAGGTTTGGGCAAGTTACTTAACCTTGCTGAGACTTTGTTATTTCCCCTGCAAAGTGGGGTTAATGGTGGCCATCCGTCACCCCTTGCTTTGAGATCCTGGGATGAAAAGTGTTGCAGAGACAGTAGATATTAATGGCATCCTTTTCATTCTTTTTCATTAGCTTGTGGCCTTTTGACACCCAGAAGAAGTAATGATGTATTTCTCCTTGAAAAACCTACTTTAGATTATTTCCACTGCGATCAAAAGTGGAGAGTGTTGGAGTTTTCGTGGGCAAGTTCCCTTTCCAGCCCTGTTTTGCAGACTCAGGGAGTCAAGAAAGTTACAGAAGTGCTCATCAGAAATAATTATCCAGGGTGTTTATTATTTCTGCCAGGAAGTTATTTTAAATGTATATGTATAGATGTTCATAAAATTAGGACTTTAAAAAACATTTTTAAAAAATCTGATTCACGAGCAGCTCGAGGCAGCAACTGTGGCTCCAGCTGTCACTGATTTTATTGCAAAAAGCACCCCAAAAGATCTTCCATGGGCCAGAAATTCTGACATTTCTTGCTCCAGCCCTTCTCCATCTCCCCAGGTGTTTCCCCAGGACTGAGCTTTACTCAAGGGGTGGCTGTGGCTTGTGGCTTTTTGGCATCAGCTCTCAAGCATTGGCTCCTCTGCCCTGGTGGAAGTGGAGCTGATGTGGGGCTGTGTGGTACAACAGGCAGGCAGACTTTTAGCTGAAAAAGCAGCTTTATTGACCTCCATTTACCTGGAGTCAGAAATGTTTATGTTTCTATAACTTTTGCTTGTTTTTGACTCAACTGTTCTCAATTTCTAACAGAAGGTGACTCTAAAAACCTGATGCCATCAAAGTAGCCATCAAAAAGCCATGCAGGCATCCATATTTTTTTGGAACAGATCCCCATTGTCTCCAAGTGAACAACTACAAAATAACTTGGCCATAATGGAAATATCTTCCTGATGCTATTAACAGCAATTTTCCTCCTGAAGTTTGAGCTTACATTCTTATTAAATAGGAAAAGTCCTCCTGTGGGCCTCAGCAGTGCTGTGTGGCATTGCAAGCTGTACCTGGGAGGGATTTTGTCCTGCAGTGTGTTTGCTTTCTGCCCCTAAAAACTGTGGCAGGAGGTTCTTGCTAACCAAGCCCCCATACAAAAAGCTATACTGTGTCTTTGTGAGTGTTTGCAGCCTTTGCCTTGTGATGTGGCACAGAGCCAAGATGCTCCTCAGAGCCAGATTTTTGTCTCCTGCCTTCATTTCTTGGTGGATGCTCCCAGCCCTCCTGCTTTACCAGCCAGGATTTTCAAGATGCTCTGGGTAGGAGGCAGCTCGCCAGAGAAAACCACCTATTCTACATTTTGGGCTAAAACTGTAGCAACAACAAAAGGAAAACCAGTTCCACAAGCATACAAGGGAGAGATGGAGACAGATTAGAGCAATCTGTGGTTTTGAAATCTGTCGGAATAAAGCAAACCACATGAACGTGTCAGCGTGCAAAGATAATGAGAGCAAACCACAGAGGAAATTCGTGCCCTAGGTGCTCATATTTCCCCTAATTACACACAACCTTCCCCATCCCTGCCACGTGGTGTCCTTGTGCTCCTCGTACACCTTGTGCTGGATCCTTGCAGGAGCAGATGGGATAATGTCACAACAGGCTCCTGCTCTCTTTAGGGTGGGAGCAAGCTGGAAAATTTCTCCTCCTATTTTGATTATGGCTTTGAAAAACAATAATTCTTAAGGCACTTTTCAGCCCTGAGGTGTTGCTGCCCAGTGGGAGGAATGTCCCCCCAGAAAAGCCTAAATATTTAAGTTCTTGAGCTAATGTTAGTAAATAGCTGTTCTCCTGGGTTATGACCTGGGGGGATTTCACAGGGTGTGCCTTGAGCAAAATGAAGTCTTTACCTTTCCTAAATACTTCTGTATCACATTTGGGTCTTTTTCTAGGCAGAGCTTTCCAAAATTAAATTCTTCCCTTGGATAACCTTTCACGTCACTACCTATTCAGCAAGGGGTGTGTTAGTCCATATGGAAATTTTGAAGCAGGATCTTGAAATAAACTCGAGTTGAAATATGCACAGAAATGCAAATTCCTGGATTTCTGGATAGCAGTTGGCCAGAGCTGATCTAATGAAGTGCTGTCCTGCAGGTCTCAGGGAATCTGTTTGATTTGTGTAACAAATGCACATTGATTGGTGGCAAGCACGTGCTGAAGGGGATTCAATTGCATTTTATGTTGTGTGCTCAGTCAATAGGGCATGGGAAATGTGTGCTTCACACTGGGATGTGGCTGTTGCAGCACCAGGATGCAGGATTACCTAATGCTGCTTAGCAATCAGCCACAGCAGCACCTGTAACATGCCTGCAGCTGTTATAGTTACTTAGAGGCTCCTAAAAAATACTTAGCAGTGGATTTTTATAGTTATTCTGTTACACTTCACAGGTGTAATTCAAAGCTGATCTATTAATAATGTATAAAATAGCAGCATAGAGCTGTTTCCTATATAAATGTTCCACACTTTGGTTTCCTCCAAGGAGTGAATTTACCTTTAAAGAGCTGAAATGTTAAACATATGTGGGTCATAACTCTCAGCCACGTTATTTTTTACTGCCTCTTAGAAAAACACACATCTCTGGTTTAAAGAGAAAAAAAAAACGTTACTGTATTGTTAAAAAAAAAATGCTTAAGCTTTCTGAAATATCCTGGCCAAGACTTGCCAGAATCCTGACCCAGTGTAATCCTGTATAAATACCTCTCTGCAAATGTGCCTCTCCAAGTGTCCCTGAGTATATTATTTAAATCCCAGAGGACTTTTAGAAAGCATGTGCAGGAATGGAGCTCCTTTTAGCTGATAGCCCTTTGTATGGGAAGCTTTCTGGAGAGGGAGGTCTGATCCTGCAGGAGTTTTGCAAAATTTGAGGCACTTGATGGCAGAGAGAAAATCCCAGCACTGGTGTCTGCCCTTGGAAATGAATGCAGCTCTGTGGTTAAATGGGAGGGGAAGCAGGGAGTGGGAGCAGTCCCATGATGTCTCATGGCAGTCACCTGCAGGCAAATCTGGCTCTCAGTCCATGCAAGTGTAAATGCCCACTAGTGTAGCTGAAGCAAAGCAAACTTGATTTATTGCTCATAACAAGATCCTTCAGCACCAGACCCTGAAAATACTT
The DNA here is from genome assembly GCF_029582105.1 of Oenanthe melanoleuca. NCBI lineage: Eukaryota > Metazoa > Chordata > Aves > Passeriformes > Muscicapidae > Oenanthe > Oenanthe melanoleuca. The sequence goes on from NC_079334.1 coordinate 6,383,359, forward strand.
AGGTCCAGCTTTGATGTGAGAAGCCCCTATGATTTGTCATGAATTTTGGGGATATGATGCTATGACAGCATGTTTAAGCATTTTTTTAAATTTTTTTTTTTTAGTTCTTGCTGCATGTTCTCTCCTTCAGCCATTACTGGCACTTGGGGGAGTTTATCATTTGGGTATCATCAGCAATAGGATCTCTTAAGATTTAACTTTTATGGACATGTTAATTGAATTAAAAGATTAATATACAGTGCAAGGGACCAAGGACTTAGGCAATTAATCCTGAGAAATAAAACATGGTTGAGTCACACAGAAGAACTACAGGGCAAAAAAACCCCAGCACTGAAGGACCTTTGACAAGAAAGGTTGTTTTTTCCCCAGACAACCCTGTCAGCTGTGGCTGTCAACAATAAAAAGAAAGAAACAAATAAATTGGAGGCAGTGTGTAAGTCACAGGACCAGAATATAAATACACATGACATGGAAAGGAGTAAATAATACTGACACATTCCTTAGAAATGTTCTCGGGCAATACTTCCTATTCATGTCCCACTGAAATGACATGAAATAAAACTTCGTGGGGAAGAGTGTTACTAGTGGCCCAGGTTCTTGAGGGACATGGCTCTGAGAGTGTTGGGAAGCACTTCTCCTTTGCAGGGCTTGTCTTGGGCCCTGCACCAGCAGTGCAGATGCAAAAAGTTTGATATTCTCTGAAACAGATAATGTTTATCCATTACTGTCCAAAAGGACAGCTGGACATCTTTCCCTGCAGGTCAAGCTCCCTGTGGAGCTGGAAATGTGGATGTGAGCAGCACTTCCAGGGCATGCAGGTGGGGATGGGGCTGTGATGGAGCCCCACAGTCCTGCAGGCATCTCCATGGCACAGCCCCACCTTGGCAAAGGCAGCTCACACAGCTGGACTCTGGCCAAAGAGGGCAAATCCCACTGCTCCAGCAAAGCAGAAAGCCTCAAATTAAGGACAGCTCTTCCAAACTTCAGAAGTAAAATGGAGGGGGTAAAAAAAAAAATACAGAATTTTGCTGTAGTCACTGAGAATTTAGTAGCTGTCACTTATAACCTTTGAGCAGGGAGGCAAAACTTGCTCCTGGTGCTGTGTGTAGAGAGAACCTATGAAAGGACAGTGCCTGGCTCATCACACCTAAAATGGCTTTTAAAGGTGTGATTTGAAGGGTCATTTAAAAACATGTGCATGCCACCAGCTCACCTGTTTTTCCAAGGGAGCTCCAACATGCAGATTCCCCAAACACTGCTCCAGCCTCTCCATGCCCAGATCCACAGGGAGCCCTCACCTGGTGCCTGAGCACCCAGCTCCTCTATCCAGGGGATGAACTGTCAAAAACCAGAAATCTGCTGCTCCTAAGTGCTCCTGAGAGGTTTGCTCACTGATCTTCCAAAAAGTGGGAGAGGAGGGCCCTTGACTGGAGTGCTTAGCACACTGTGTTTTTTAAACACAGAAAAGCAAATCACATTTATTGGGCTAGTTCCTCAGAGCAGGATCTTCCCTTCTTGCCTGGAAAATGCCAACCTGTGAGTCTACCTGCTCCTACAGGTAAATCCAGAATTAATGATAAAGACAGCTAAATGAATAAACAAGTGTGCAAATAGTTTTACTTTTAACCTTCAGCAATTACTGCCATAGGGTTAAAACACAGTTACAGATTGCAGGGGAGATGGATATTTTCTTTAGTAAGGTGTCCACTCCAGAAGAGGGTGAAAGCCTCTGCAATAAACTCTGCTGCTTCTTACCCTGTGGCAGCCATGGTTTAATGATTTAAAACCTGCATGGGTGACAGAAAAACCCTGCCAGCACCCAGATCTACACAGGGTGGTTCTCTTTGGGCTTGCAAGCCCAATTTCAGAAGCCTTCTGCTCTTTTTTGATGGTTGTATGGGCAAAATCTCAGCACACATCCTGGGGGCTGTTGCTGTGCTGTGTGTTTGATGACTTTGCCTCCACACTGCTTCTTGAGTTATGGTCCTGCAAGCACAGAAACGTGTCTTGGCTTGGGGGGGAAAAAATTGTGTTTTGTTGGGTTATTTTTAAAGTTTGACACATTTTACATCTCTTCCCTTGCAGGTGTGTGTGGTGGCCTTAGTGGGATTTGTTATGCTTTGTATTTCTTACCAACCTGATGAGAAGACATGTGCACAGTTCACAGTGAAGGTACCTTAACTGTTTTTAAACTTTTTTTTTTTTTTTTTTTTTTTTTTTTTTTTTTTTTTTTTGTGTGTGTGGGGTTTTTTGTTTTGTTTTGTTTTGTTTGTTTGTGTTTTTTTGTTTGTTTTTGTTTTTGGGGTTTTTTTTTTGTTTTTTGTTTTTTGTTTTGTTTTGTTTTGTTTTGTTTTGTTTTTTGCTTCTCATGTCATTAATTATAATCAGAAAAGTTGACACAGGGGAGATGTTTAAGACCACAGGAAAAGAAGTGAAAATACACCTGAAATGCAGGAATGGTGGTTTTCTGTTACTTTCCAGGCAGCCAAGGAAGAAACTGTATCCTATAAAGGGAAAATTCGAATTACATTTCAAATCAGAACAAGATAGCAATTTGATCACCATGTTTTAGGAATATATATAAAACTGGAATAATTTGGGAAGTGTTCAGAAATTTTAAGCAGATTAAGTGGAGATAGATAGTGAGCAAGATAAGAAGTAGGGTGGCATAAAACCAGCCCACTTAAACCAAGTTTTAATATTTATTGGGAAAGTACTGGGAAAGCATGAGGACATTCTCCCATAGAGCAAATTCTCACCTGAGCATTGCAGGAACTGCACCATGCCCCAAAACTGCTTTGCTGACACTGGTGAGCAACTAGAAGAGCAACCCTTGTTTTTAACATCATTTTTCCTGGGCTATTTTTCCTTATTATTGTAGTTTTCAGGGCTCTTAATATTTTGCAGACACATAATAACCGAGAAAAATACCGACGCAAGCAGCACAGAATAACAGTGATTATTAACTGGGGAAAGGCAGAAGGAAACAAAATGCAAGGAGCAGCTTTTCAAACCCTGGCATCCATCCTGCCTTCGAAATTAGACCCCGGTGTGTCTTTTGTGTCTCTCTCGAGCTTCTCCCGTACTTAGAGAAAGAAAGGGAGAACAATTGTGCCTGCCCTGTGGCTGCCTCTGCATTGTCCCCTGTCACCTCTCTGCCCCAAGGAAGGTGACTGGGATGGGTGGGGGCTGCCACGCCAGGCTTTTTATTGCCTGGATTTAAATTCAATTAAAGGCAATTAAATTGAGTTTGGCATCCAGGCAGGAAGGGAGTCATCCATCCCTCGTTTGGGGCTGGGCAGCTCAGATGTCTCTGCCACCCATCCTGGTAAGGAATGAGTTCCCCATTGGAAAATAGAATTTGGAATTGCTCCAAAGTGGTGTAAAATGGGCCATTCCTCGTCACCTGGCAGAATTAGAGCTTTAAATCTCCCTGGTTCACTCAATAGCCCATGGACTGCTTACCCAAGGCACCCTCCTCCCCAAAATCCCCCTTCCCACATTTCCTATTGCAGCCTGCCACAGAACTCCATCATCCCCAGGCTGTTCACCTCTCCTGTCCCATGTCCCTGCTGGGAGCTGTTATCCCACAGTTTGGGATAACAGGACAAATGGCTTCAGTCTGCAGGGCTCATACCTATTTTAACAAAGTAGGAGTTAAAACTCCCCTCCAATGCTTTGATCACATAGGACTCATCTACATCTCCAGTATCACTTCTCAAATCTTCGAATTTCACTTAAAGGCTGTCTCTGAACTAAAAATGAGCATTAGCTATGACAAGGCTGAGGATGCAAGATTGCAGTCATGAGACAGATTGTTCAGAGGGTTGTTCTTTTCTCCTTGAGGGCCTGATGCTTCATCAAGCACTGCAGTTGGGTTCAGCCCAATCTGCTCCGACCATCCTTGCAGGGTCTGCTCTCACACTGGAGGCTGGTTCCCATCAGCCAAGCATCAACCTACAGGAAAATCTTGGCTGAGCTTCCCTGGAGTGCATTAAGCACCCCAAGTTCCCTTGCACAGCCCAAGGATCACTGTGAGAGGAGGACCCCACACCCACACACAGACCTGGGGGATTTGGGTGAACCCCAAGGTGACCCTCTGACCACAGCCAGCAACTCCCTGGGGTGGAAAACAGGAGACCTGTGCACTCCTCTCTGCCTTCCTCCCTCTGGCAGCTGCTTCTTTCATTTCACACTTGCATGAGCCCTGGATGCTGTGAAGGAGGAGGTGTGAGAGCTGCTTTCAGCACAAGTCCTGCCCGAGGCTGCTGCGGGCACCCGCAGCACGCCATGTGTCCCTGGGAAAGGGAGGGAGCTGTGCCCTTCAGGGGGACAGCAACAGCCTGTGCCACACAGGAAAGCCTTCAGCATCCTGTGGGCTTCCTGGGCTCCGTGTGGCTTTTGACAGATCTCACCCTGTGCTCCTCCCCAGGACACCCTCCAGAGCAGTGGCACCTCTGTGCCTGCCACGCCACGGTCCCTGCTCCTGAGCCACCTCTGCAAACCCTCTGAGAACTGTGAGGGGCCTTCTCCATGAGGAACTTCATCCATCTTCCTGTTATTTATCTCAATTTAGTCACAGAGGAAAGCTATTGCCAGTAAATATTGCTAAAATGTCTCTTCCTCATACGAGGAAGGAGGGTGAGCTGCCATGCTCTGACCTCATCGTACACTGTCTCTCCCCACTTCCCTTTTCTCCTTCTATTTAAGCAGCAATTGCAGTGCCTGTCTCTCTGAAGCTGTTAAAAAAAACCCAGTTTTCCTGTGGCAAGTCCTGGTTCCTGGGCAGAGCCCACCACGCAGTTGTATTTGTGATGCTGAAGTTGCCTCCAGGTCTGGCATGTGATTAATCTGCTGATAGAATCTCAGCACTCACTGCCTTGTGCTCCCTCAGAGGCAGTGCTTGCATTTGGCTCACCTTTAATATTTGGAAACATGTTCATTTTCAGCAGAGATTCCTCTGCAAACACCTTGTGAGAATAATAAGCTTTTTGGAAATTGCCCTGTGTCCCCCATGCATCTCCCTTCTCCTCCAAGGATTATCAAAAGAGCTGCCTGTGTATTCAGATCCTGAGACTTCCTTCCCTTTAGGAACACAACAGACAAATCCTCCCTTACAGTACCTGGAGCATAGATTAGGCTGTTGTGTCCTTTGGATAGAAGTTGGCAGCTGAATAAAATACCTGCCAAGGGAGAATCAGGCACATGGTGTAGTCTTGGCTTAGTTTCTCATCTATTAGGGAGGCCTGATTCTGTCTTCTGCTGGGCTGAATCCAGGAACTTCCACCAGGGTCTCTATGTCACAGAACAACCAACCTTTGTCCATTTTCTGTTTTCCCCATTGAACACATTTGCACCACCTTTGAGAAATGCCATTGGCTTTTGAAACCATCTTGGTTTGGAGGGGGTCCATCAGTCAGCAGCATTCCATCTTCTGTGTGATTTTTATGAGGAGGTGGCCCCATTTTCCAGCTTCACCTTTCCCATGGACCCTTCCCTTGAAAGCTGAGGGGGCAAAGTAATTGCATTTAATAAGAGCCACCCTCATTTTGAAGCTGCCCTTGGTTCAAGGCCACAGGGGAAGTCATTAAATTTAATAGCAGCCAAGTCTTGGAAACTCAGATTTTTCAGTAAGAATTTGGTGATATGAGGGGGAAAATGTACATAGTGCTTCAGGACCTGCAATAATCCCAAATATTTTTTTTTTCAAGCTGGCAACCAAACAGAAGATTGATTCACACTGTAGATATAAGATAAATACACCAGGAGTGTGAATTTTATCAAGACATACATACTTGGAGTTTCAAGGTCATAAAAAATGCTTTTATATTGATATTTTGCTTGCAGTATTGAGGTTAAGAGAGAGAAAGAGAGAGAGAAGCTGCTGTTTAAAATAACAGATTCCCAACCATGCCATGTGTCTGACAGATAAGACGCCAAGGAAAATAAATGTTTTTACAGCACTGAACAGAACCAAAAAACGCATTTTTGGCTAAACACAGAACATGATTTTAATATACATTCACACATATTTTGCAGGCAGTGCAGCAACTGCCAGCTCCAGCTATCAGAAGCAGAGGGAAGTCCATATGTGCTGGTATCCAAAGCTCTCAGGTGAATCCTGGGGTGTCAGAGGCTCTGACTTGCTGCCAGTTCCCGTGAGTTTGTGGGGGTGGACTCTGCAGAGCTACCCTTGATAAAAGCCACGCTATTTTTAAGCTGCCACTGTTGAGGAGCAGTGGAGGTGATGAGCAGACCCTTGTCCTTCTCACACTGGGGAAAGAGAGGTGTTTGCTGCCCTTTCATGCCTGTGGAAGACTTCCCCACGTTTATGGGACAGGTTTTTGGAAGCAGGCTGAGTCCAGCACATGTTTTTTTTGTGGAGATCTGCACTCCCAGACCACAGAAGGATATGGGAAGCAAACAGGCTGGCTGCATCCACAGGGCCACAAGCAGATCAGCCACCCCACTGCCTGATTTGCAAGTATAAACCAGATTTTTTTGGGCATGCAAACTGAGAATAACACATGAGCAAAGTCTCACAAACACCTCCAGCTCAGCACAGCCTGGGGTAAGATGGGAGCCCAAGGCTCAGGCTGCTCAGCTCTGCTTCCAGGCACTGATTTGTCTCAGCTGATGACCCTGAGTCCTGTCAGTGCAGGCACAGCTGGAGGGGAAAATGCTCCCTCCCTCTCTATAAAGCTTCTTGATGTACAGACACACCAGTTCCTTGGTGCTCTCCCCTCAAAACTGTGAGGCAATGCTCATATAAAACGTGCAAGGCAAGTTCTTGAGGTGAACTGCTGAACTTCTCATCATAAGGAGCCTTGCACCCAATCTCCAGACAGAACATTGCAGATGTGCATTCCCTGCAAAACACAAGTGCTGCATTCCTTGGGTGTTCTCAGTCTCTATGAAGCTGGAAAATGGGGTTTTACTATGGAAGGGGGCTATGGAAGGGAAGCTGGTCTGTGAGCTAGAGAGGGTTAATAAATAAGGTTTTTTTCTCAAAGGAATCTTATCAAGGCTGTTGGCCTGGAGACCAAGAAGAGAAGAAGGAGATAAGCAAGAAAAAAACCTGCAGGCGGGAAAAGTATTTTTAGGAAAGTTTTGTGAAAAACAGAGGTGGAGATGGTTTTACATCAATGAACCAAAATTGGTTTTACACCAATGGAATAGATCAATAATGTTGATCTATTGTAACCAATGAATAAAGTGTAAGCTTTGTAGAGGGTATAAAAGACAGCATGCTGTTGTAATAAATGGGATATTAGCATTCTGAAATGTGGTGTGTCCACCCCAATAGTGACATTTTACCTTTTTTTCCCCCCCTTTCTCCCAGCTGCTGTATTTTCTCCTGAGTGCCCTGGCTCTGGTTGCCTGTGTCTTGGCAGTGGCTTTTGCTGCCCACCACTACCTGCAGCTGACCCAGTTCACCTGTGACTCCATCCGGGATTCCTGCCAGTGCAAGCTGGACCCTGCGGACCCCCTGGGCCGCACCTTCGTCTACCAGGACACGTCTGACTGCAGCAGCCTGACCAGCCTGCTCAGCCTGCACCTCCTGCTGCAGATGGCCCTGAACCTGGTGGCAGCCCTGCTGTGCCTCCTGATGTGCTTCGTGGTGTGGAAGCACCGCTACCAGGTCTTCTACGTGGGCGCTCGCTTCCAGCCCCTCGCTGCGCAAGGGCAGCACGTGTAGGGCTGGGGCTGGCTGGGTTTTGGCCAGGGATGGGCTGGCTGGGGTTTTGGCCAGGGATGGGGACTGCCACCACAGAGGGATGGGCTCTTGGAAGGTGTTGGACGCTTACACAGCTTTAATTTTTCAGTCGTTTCAGGAGCATTTCGTACGGCTGCTCTTGAGAAAATGCCTCTTGTGAGATGAGCTAGAGGTCACAGAGTCCTAAAGATGCAGCTGTACAAACGCTCCCTGAAGAGCATCTTTAATAGCCATAGATAAAATCTTTGGGAGCTCATCTGCAGGGCTACAGCCATTACAAAACAGGGTCCATTTCCCTCTTGCCTTCAGAGAAGCTATGCCGGTTTCTACCAGACAAGGGTCTGATCCAAACTGCTTAATTATATCATGCTTCAGGAATATATCATATCTTGGTGCTCTGGGTCTAATCCAGACTAACCTGATGGGAATTTAACATTCAGGAAAGTAATGAGGGAGGTCAGGACCTCTTCCAATGCAGGTTGAGACCAACACCAAAATGAATATACTGATGGCTGCCATATAAATATACATATAACTTTTCAGAGTGGTTAATGATATAGGCTACCTAACCCAATTACTAATAAACAGCAAATATGACTGAGTTCACTGTAGGTTCTTTGGTGGGCCTTGCTTGAGATCCCAGGCAGATTTCTGATGTTTGGCAGAAAAGATCAGTATAAGGAACCTCCTGAAGCAGAGGGACCCTAAATCACTAGTCATGTTGAAAACTATGTCCATATTGCTCTAATTGCAGGTTGACAAACCCTGATTTTAGCCAGTTCCACCAATTATACTCCAAGCACAAAAGGCCAAATGCATTTTTGGTGTAACTCCTCTGAAGACAATCAGCCTTACACACCAGCAGTGGAGTTGGGCCAACAGCCCTGAAAGTTATATCCCTGCAACAATGAATGTTTTTAAAATGGGGTGGAGGGAGGGAAGCAAGAAGAGACTGCCAGTCTCCCAAAGGCATCTTTGATAATGATGAGGGCAACAAAATAATGATTTCTTAATGAGGATGGAAAAACAAAGCATATTCAAGCAGTGCTTTTTTCACCCTGAAAGTGCAGATCTAGAAGTGCTTCACATCTTATTAGCCTTATACCAAGACAACTACATTTGTTTGCCCCTTGAACTGCCATTTCCACTTGCACAGCATGGACATCTAAATTTAGGAGCCCTTCCTAATTGGCAGCATTTGGCACTGCCTCCTGATCCATATCTGAGCAGGAGCAAGCCAGCTGGTGCTCACACCCTGCCATGACGAGGGATTTCCCCAGCCCAGCCAGAACAAGGATGTCTCAGAGCTGGGGTGGAGCAATCACATGCCAGAAAAATTGTGCCATAGTCATTAGCTAGGAGGAAGCAAATGAAATTTGTATAAGGCTCTGCTGGCGGAGCAGGGCATGCTTCCATCCCATCCCATCCCATCCCATCCCATCCCATCCCATCCCATCCCATCCCATCCCATCCCATCCCATCCCATCCCATCCCATCCCATCCCATCCCATCCCAATGTCCCAAATGTTGTTCAGGACATAGCTTGGTGTGCAGCACTCCCACCAGAGTCTCCTCAATCCTCTGACCTCTGCCTCACTCACACTTTCCCTCTCTGTCTCCCATCACCTGGGTGTGGGCTGGGCTGGGCTGCCATGCCTGGCCTCTGCCTGCTCACCCTGGGCTGAGATTTGCTGGGGCTGCTCTGGAGCACGGCAAGCTCAGCAGGGATGATCACAGAGCTACTGTGAATGCCTTTGGCAGGCAGCAGAAGGGAGGTCTGGGTAACAGAGCCTGCTCCTCTTAACAAGCTGTGCACCTCCATATCAGCTCACCCTCCACTTCCAGCCATGAATCCCATTTTCTAATCAGCACCATGCAGCTTAACCCTTTGCTCTGGAAGTAAGCAATATTCATCATGTATTCTGGTGGTGGTTTATATGCTTAATGAATAAATATGGGGCATTTCCATCTAGCAAGGATGAACTTCTTTATTTCCTTTTAATGTATCTCAATACCATAAAAGCAGGACAGGAGAGGACAGGAGAGATGGAGAAACAGACACAGAAGGTTTCCCCCCTGGGTATGGTTTTACAATGTGTATTTTGCTTGGATTAAGAATTTGGGGAAGTACTAATTAAAGGATTTTCACCTACCACAGCATATCCAGACACCTCCAGCCTTTTCCCAGTGTCAGAGTCCACATGGACTGCACCAGGAAAAAAAACTGGGACTAAAAGGCTTGGAAAGGACAGAGGTATTGAAGAAGAAAACAATTTTTATAAGCCTGGGAAATTTATCTTCTAGGTGAATTCCACAGAAAGGGGTAGGATTAAACCTCTACGGACACACAGAATTTGCGAAGAGCTCGATGTAATTTACTCTCACAAACCCAGGTGTGATTCTCATTTGCACTCTGGCCACTTTACACTGTTTTCCCAGTGTAAAGGGGTTGTAAAGACGGCATCAATCATCTTTACACCTACTTTATGGCCATTTTACACAGCTAAAAGGGCCCTTTGTGTAAATGAGAACTCAAGCCCCAGAGAATTTAATAGAGAGGAGATCCTTTCTATAGACTGTGCTAGACCCTCTAATAGGGTCTATTACTGGGATATAACTCTCCGCTGGGTTTTATGGCTTGCCTTAGAGATCATCAGTCTCGATTAAACTCAGTTCTGCAGAACTTTTCCAAAGGCCACAACCCTCTGGTGTCCTGCCTGCTCCTCCACCCCGGGCACACACAATGGATAATGCTGGGCTTTTCACAAGCAGAAGCAGCAGCCACCACTTTCCTGCGGCTCGGAGACATTTTGATGCAAACAGCGAAGCGGCAAAAAGGGAACCGAGGCTCGGGGAGCCCAAATGTCCCATTCTCGGAGCCCTCTGATGGGCAGGGGCTGGTGGGCGAAGGGGAAGCCAGGCTGGGGCTGCCACCGGCCCGCGTGTGACGGCACCTGCGCCGGCCTGCGCGGGCACCGCCGGAGCTCTGCCTGGAAAACAACTCTGCGCAACCTAATTTTTTTTTTTTTTTTCTCTAATTTTTTTTTCTTCCCCTTGCCTTTTTTCACTCTCCCAGCCAGTGCAGTGTTTGCTCTGGGGGGGCCTTTCGAAAGAGAAAGCGCTGCTGGCGTGTGAGGGGAGCCGCGGCCCAGCTCCTCTATATTTAGAGCGCCAGGATGTCATACCTCGCCTTGAAATTTTCATAGTCCCCTGCACCCCACCCACCCACACACGTACACATGCTTGAGTCTGGAACATGTTTTTCGGTCCTAGCAGAGGGTGGTGGCTTAGGGGGATTCGAGGGAGGTGCAGAGGAACAACAGCAGCTCCGTCCCGGGCGCGAGGCTCGAGGCCTCCTTAAGGCACCGGCTGCGGCTGCAGGATCTCTGCTCCTCCTCGGCCTGGAATGTAAATCCCAAGGCAGGGCTGAGCTGTTCTGGGGTGTAGGGAAGCCCTGTCCTGTGTCACATCAGGCAGCAGCATCCTCTCCAGTTCATTTCTGGGTGGCCACGCACAGACTGCAGCGCCGGCAGCCAGGGCTCCCAGAAGGTGAATTTTGGGGGTAGCTCATCTGCAGTTCCTTTTGCTTTCTACCTCTAGTAACCACTACTGACTAGCATTTATCCTCTGCTAAATTGCCTCTGTATCCAAATATCATGCATCTACAAAGGCTGGGGTACATTTTTCTTTTGATTCTGGTACCTGGCCTCCATGCCTTTGTCCAAGCAAATGGTTGTAAGCCTCATCTAAACTTCAAACTTGTTTTGGGGGAGCTGGCAATTTCTTTTTCCTTTCCTTTTGAAGAGGATATGGGCAATACCTCTTTAATTTGTTACCTCAGTGCTCCACAGAGCCATCTTTATATTGGAGTGAAGATGCAGCAGCCCCTAAGGCTGGCTCACAGTGACTGGCTGCAGTGTGGAGCTGAGCCCCCCAAAGTCACCCAGGGGCACCCAGCTATCCCTGCCTGGCACAGACATCTGAGTCAGCCCCCAAATGTGAGCAGCAGCCCGGTCTCAGAGGGGAGAGTAACCTGGAGAGGGTGATTTGAGTACCTGCCTCTCCTTCAGAGAGAGGGATTATGACTGATGAGAGCTGGGCTGACCCCAAGGTACAGCAGATACAGAGAGTGGCTCTGATTAAGGCTTTATGAGCCCTGATTGTCCTGGAAATGAGGTATTTGAGTGAGACAGGGTTTTAACCCCATTTCACTCTCACAGCTGTGTAAGGAGAACTATTTTTAATTAGCCCAGAGCTAACTGGAGAGGGATTTCTCCTCACTTCAGTGTAGGATTTCTCTTTCACCGAAACTATGATGAGAGGAATCCTTCCCTTGATCTGTCCTCCGTGGGGCTGCCTGGGAGCATCACTGCTGGAGCCAGAGCTCCACATGCATGCAGGGGCGTGTGGAAAGCACCCTTATATCTTTTTTGGGATATTTTCTTCCAGAGCTGACACAGGGGAAGCTGCTGTCCCAGATCCATAATGTGCCAGAGTCAACCGAGCCCTGCAGCAATCCCCACTTATACTGATACTACTGGGATTTGGTGGGGCAGTTCAGGGAACAATCACGCTGAAAAGGGAAGAAAATAGACATTTACACTTTCTCTTCCACCTTGTGAATCTAGGCAGGAGAGCAGCATGCACATGAAGGGACTCAAGAGGAAATACAAAATCCTCCCACCCCGTTTCGCTGCCCAAAGCTGCCAACGCTCTGAGAAACAGTGAAAACGTGCAGAAAATAAACCCCCAGAAACCAGGCACGCTGGCTTTTCAGGATCCAAACTGTTGTTAGATTAGGAATGTGAAAATTAGTGTATTTTTATAGCTTGTCCAATTCTTCCAGACTGCCTCAGGTGGGGACCCAGACAGCCAGGCTTCTTTGCTGACACCAAAGGAAGGAAATTTTGTAATCTGATTGGGAAAGGGCAGTTTATGGGATGTACTCATATATCTATATATCTATTCTGGTAAGGTTACTTTTTGCATATATTCAGCTTTTTTTTTTTCTTGTGCACAAAAAAGAAATTGTAGGATTTCAGCTGGTGAAGTTCTGTGTTTCTGAATTAACAGGAGCTGCATCTCCACTTTCTTTCTAATAGAATTTTTCTCAGTCACCCCACCCAGGTTTCAGTGCTTCTCTTGCTTGTCCCTTTTCCAGTGAGGCAGGACTTTCCTGGTTCATCATCCCCAGACCCCACAAAAGGCACAAAAGGTTCTGTGGGCTCCACATGAGCCACCCCTGCTTAGCCAAGGCATGGGAGGCACAATTTGCAAACTGGCTCCTGAGACTTCTCCTGAGTTCTCCAGCCACTGATTATACTGTTGCTTAAGGAAAATTATCAAAAAATGACAGAGATCCAGTGCTTGAAAATCCCACAGGATAATTGCCTGCTAATAGACAACAAGGACAATTAGCCCAAGTGGCAAGTGTGGCTACTGTGTGGTGGGAACAGCAGGTCCTGGTTTTAATGGTCTTAATGCCACCAAATTACAGCTGAAAGGGAAAATCCAGGACCTGCAGACAACAACCAGGAACCCCTCTGTGCTCAGGTGTTGCCCTGAGCAGGAGAGGCTTGCAGGGCATGCAGGATCACGGGGTGGGAAGGCTCATCCTCATCCCTGGGGGAAGCTGACCCCATTTGAAAGGTTCACTCCAGCTGGGGCTCAGTGCCAGGCTTGCTCCACTCCTCATCCCCAGACAGCTTTGGAGCCACAAATCCTCACCCCTGGAGGGAAAAAACAGGGAGAGTAGAAGAGGAATAAAGATTTATTCGATTTATCTTTGTGTGAGCATGGCACATCTTACTGCAAGGCTTTCCCACCAACAGGAACATGTTGATTTGGGCTGGTATGGAGTTTGATGGGGTTTTTCCTTCAGTGGCTGTGTGAGGATCTGGTTCAAGGCACCGAAATGGATGAGAAACTAATTCATATTTCCCACACCTAATCCAAGCATCATTAGCCCTGTTGCAGCACACCAGGGGCATCACCAGCTATTAAAGAAAGTGGGTTGATTAAGGGACAACCTTGAAGACTAAAAATAGCCAGGGAAATAAGAATCAATGCCATATGAAAGCAAACATGCAGCCAGTTGTTATCACAGAGCTGTTCACGTGATGGTGTGTGCACTGCTCTCACCCACAGAGTGTTTGTTTTGGACAATCTTAGAGGGTCCAGCCCCACGGATTGGCAGCAACACGTATGGAGTGATCTGAGAGCACAGACCTTACCCAAAATCCATGGGAGTCAAGGCAGTGACCCCTCCAAACACTCTCTATAGGAATCACTCCAGGTCTGGAAAGATATGCTGCAGTTAAAGACATTGGTCTGGGCTTAGGGAAAATGTAGTGACACTGTCACTGTCCAGTCCAGCCAGAGACGAGTGAAAAACAGAGGGGTTGTAGCTAAAAGTAAAAATAAAGTGGCTGAAGGAAAACTTGAGCAGTCAAGGGGAAATGCAGCAAGGTCAAACAAACTGCCTTGGCCCAGATACATTGCACAGAACATGCAGTGATGTGAAGGGGAAGAGAAGAAGGATGCAGGAACTCAGCATCCCGCTCCTTCACAAGCCTCAAAATCATCGCAGGCGAGGCAAAAAGAAAAAAATACATGGCTTTAGTCCTGTCTGGAAACAAAATGTGGCACAAACTGAGGCACAGGAGATTAAACTTGGCTTTGCCCTGTTTCCCCCCTGTTTTTTTTTCACTCCCCTGCTCTTTGCTAGCATTATCTGGGCTGCTTGGTCCTCAGCAAACAACCGAGTAGCCAAAATATGGGCAGGATTCACGCCATAACCAAACCAGCCAATGGATGAAACGAGGCACTTGTTTCCTGGAGCAGAGGGAGGGGAAGGGGGGGGATTGGAGCATTTCAGTGTGGTGTTGGAAACCCACCTTGAGCAGAAGCAGTCCCTCAGCTCCCACAAACCACGGGCGCTGCTCTGACGTCAATTGGCCGCTCTGCAGCATCCCAGGGCTGGCTGCAGCAGCACAAGCAAACAGCTCACCCAGCCAGGGACAGAGGCAAGCTGGAGTCCTGCAGCCCTCCCCTCGGCCTCACTGCTCCCCAGCATCACCCACAGCTCTGCTTCCAGAGGCAGAAGGGAGCAGAGCAGCTGTGGCAGCTTGGGAAGTGGCGTGTTGGCTGGGTGTGTGGGGTTGCAGGGATGGCGGGTGCCAAAAAATTGAGGGTGCAGTGGGTCTGTGCTGAGGCTCTGGGGACTCAGGGCCACCCCTGAGCTGTGGCAGAGCCCAGGCAGGCTGCCAGGGAGAGAGCAGTGCTCATGCAGCTCCTCATGGCTCCAAGAAAGGGATGGCTGGTGTCCTCCATCCTCCACTTGGGAGATGGGCTTGGGACAGCTTGTGAAAGAAGGATGAGAAAATTACTGGGATCATCTCTCCCCTTTCACTCCTTCCATCAGACTCCAGGCCTGAAGAGAGTGGGAGCAGGAGGAACTTGACTCCTCTCAAAGTGCTTCCTGCAGGAAGGAAGGTGGGAGGGAAAGGAGGCAGCAGCTCCTTCCCTGCTCTCCCTGCACCAGGCTCCATCCCCCAGCCACCCATTCCAGCCCATCCCTGCCCTGACTGCATCCCACAGGGGACACAGGGACAGCTCCAATGCAAGAACTATGTCCCATCACTGACCCTGAAGCTTGGCAGCCCTTGTTTTTGGGGGATGCTGCTGAGGCAGCTCTGGGGACCATGCAGGGCACTGGCAGAGCAACCCACTCCCTTTGTTCCCACCTGAAAAACCTCCACAAGGCTCGACTTCCAGAACAGGAGGTGGCTTCAGCCCCTGCAAGCCAGCTCAGCTGAAGCTGCCCTGAGATGAGCCCACCATGAAGGCAGCCAGAATTGCTGATTGCCTCTGAAAATAAAAGCATCAGAGACCTTTAACTCCCACCTCTCCTTCCCTAGCTGTGCTGGGGGCTGCTCAGGGGCTTGCCTTGTGTGGGGCAGCACAGAACCCCCACTGAAGTGTCTGCTCCACCATTCCCAGGATCAGCACTTGCTCCTGGAAGAAGCAATGCTGTGTGGAGCCACAGGCTGGAGCTCAAAGGCACAGTGGAGGAAGGAGGCTGGACACGAGCCATTCCCAAACCAGAACCAGTTTGCCCCCAGCAGCTTTGCTGCTTCCAGAGACAAGACATGGGCTGAGAGGATGTGTTGTTCTGTCTCTTCACAACACATCTCCTTCTTGGAGACCCCTTTGTGGAGTTCCTGGACCTACATTTTAAGTGCTGAAGCGAGGCATAAGCCTGCCCTGGGACTTTAGTTTGAACCTGTTCTTTTCCTGGGACAGTGGGAAAATGTGGGTCCCTTTTCCCAGACTTTTACAAATTTTGGTAGAGATGCCCGCCAAGAAGGCAGAGGGCCCAGCTGATCCCCTGCAGTGATGTTAGGAGACACATTTTAAAACATGACAAATGCAGTGACCAACTGAGGGCTGTGCAGAAACCCTGCAGGACAGGGACACCCTGGGAGCACCAGCTGCCTGCAGAGCCTGGGGGCTGGCTGGGGCCAGCTCAGCAGTGGGCAGGTGTTTCCATCAGCAAAACCTCTCGAGAGCAGCCACTTGCTAAAATAGATGCCACGCAATCAGCTGAAAAAGAAAGTGCCAGTGCCCAGCTGCCTGCTGCAGGCTCAGCTCAGAGGGGAGTGGCTATTTTTATCAGGGACAACCAAAGGCCATGGAAGGTGATGGGGGCAGCTGGCAGAGGTTTTCCCTCTGCACCATCCCAGCAGTTCCCCCTGCACCTGGGCATCCTGGCTGGATGTCACCTGGCTGTCACCCCCCTGCAAGCCCTGCCACCATCAGTGGCACCTTGTTCATCTGGGGATGCCCTCGCTGGCAGAGTCCCAAAGGGGAGTTAGGAAACAAACCAAACCACCCACACTGTGCTGGGTGCTGAGAGCAGTGAATCAGCCCCTCCTGTCCTAAATCATGGGATCAGCCTCGGGGTGACTGGAGTGAACTTCTGTGTGTGTGATACTTGGGAGTGGCCATTCCTCATCCCTGGGGCACCTCCCTCAACACAAGGGCACCAGTGCTTGTGCAGAGCAGCACCCTGGGGGCCGAGGAGACCAAGAAAACCCCCCCAAGACATTGTGCAAGCAGAGGGAATGTGTGGCTTCAGGGCACGCTGGCCCTGGCAGCAGCACAGTGCATCCCACAGGCTCCTCTGGGCAAGCTGTGCCAGCACAACACCAAGATTTACACCCAGCCCTCTCCCAAATGTCACCCCCTGCCTCTGCAGGCACCCCCCAAACCCACCTTCTGCCCCACTGAAAGCCTGAGTGTGGTTGTGTCATTTACAAGGAGCAGGATGGCCCCAATCTTCCAGCACTTCTGCTTGGAATTGGTGGGATTTTTCCCTATTTTGCAGGCCAGGTGTGTTGTGGTAATTGCAGCAAACTAGGGCAAGTAAAAAAGAAAAAAATCTATGGGAAGAGGTGGAAAAAGCAGAAATGTTGTTCTTCCTCCTCTTCTCCTCTAAGATACCCTACACCTCCATCCAAAATGCCCTTGCTGTACCCTCACAAGCACAGTTTTTGGGAGAGGCTGGCACTCAGCAGTGCCACCAGATGCTGATGGGAGGACCACCTCTGGGATGGAGCCTGAAGTTCATCCTGTGGGATTAGAAGATTCACTGCTGATAGCTGCTCATTTCCATGGTGACTATTCCCTTCCACACACAGAGTAAATGGCCTCTGAGCACTACAGGAGGCAAAGCTCTTCTGGGAAAACCAGCCCCAAAACACTTGGAGAGAGGAGAGGAAAGAGGGGTAATGATTTTCCCCAGCTCTCAGACTTACAGATGGCCCTGCTGGCACCCAGACCCTGAGCAGGCTTGGTGCCACCAGCTGTCATTGGGTCCTTGGGAAGCTGGCAGCACAATTCCATGTGAGCTAAGGGCACAGTCCCAGAGATCCATGGCATCTCTGTGCTCCTGCTCCCAGCCTTTTCCCTCCCCAGGCTGCAAACCTTTTGGCCTGGGACCGTGGTTTTCATGTTTGCAAAAAGAGCGTGAATGGTGTGGGGCAAACCCGCTGGGCTGGGGGCAGTATTTCTGATTTACACCACTGTAAATTACTGCCTCTGCTTTCAAAAATGTTGTTATTTTGTTGGACAGGGTCCCAGCAACTCTGCAAAGAAGGGAGAGGGAGAAATTCCTGGTGGATTAATTTCTTAGGATTTATTTGCCGCCGAGCATCGCGCAACCGCCTGCCTTGCGCAAGGCTGTGCTCGCCACGAGGGTGACAGAGGACAGGAGTGACCTGCAGCTGGTTTGTCACCACCATTTGTCACCAGGGCCATGCAGAGAGCCAGGCATGGAGCAAATGGAGGCCAGCCTCCTGCTCCAGGCTCCCAGGACAGAGTGGGCAGGGGAGGGCGGCTCCATAGTGCTCAACATCAGCTGCTGCTCTTCAGCCTCCCAAGCAAGCTGGGCATCTTGGCTTCTTCTCTCCCTTGGAGCTGCTTGGAGAAGCTTCAGCAAAGGGATTTATCCTTTTTGTGTTTTTATCCTTTTGGGTTAGTGTGTGTTAGTATTTGAGGTGTAAAAAGCCATGTGCCACAGTGGATGGTGGCTCCAGAGCACTTGGTGCTGTACAAACGAGGAATCAATAGCTAAGAAGGAGCTCACAAGGTTGTTTTGCACCAGTGCAACAGGAAGGTGGAAGAAATAAAAGGAGACACGGGACAGCTCGCCAGTAAAATGCACGTTTTGATCCGAGATATGAACTCATTGTTTTAGCAGCAGGTCCAGCCAAAGTCGCTTTGACTGATTAAGAAAACTTTCCAAACATAGATTAGGGATCAAATAAGAAGCTCAGCCATGAAAATACTCATGCTGGGTGGAGGATGAAGAGGGAAGAAGAACATCCTTGGGGAGGCAAGTTGCTGAGAGCAGGGCTGGTGGGGGAGGCACAAGCAGGAGTCGAGGGCAGCCAGGGATGAGGAATGTCCATCAGGCAGGATGGGTCAGGAATAAAGGTCACATCTCCATGGGATGACCCTCCTGCTGGGGCTGCCAGAGCTACCAGGAAGGCTCTGATTGCTTCTCCTTCTGAGAATGCAATTATTTATGGGTAAAAATTAAGACCTAGTCTTCATCAATCTGCCATCTCTCGTTGGTTAATTCACTGATAGCAGTCTGAAAAAATATAGATAAAGAAAAAAGACTTTCCCTTGTTAGTCACCTTCCAGTGATGTATAAATGCTCTGACAGACAATTATCAGTGATATTGATTCTGACTAGGACAGAAAATGAACAGGTGAGTGTGGAATAGAAAGTTATTTATAAAGATGCAATTGGAACAAAATCCATCCTGCAGGCTTGTGAGTTTAAGAAGGAAAAAAAATGCCTTTACTGTATGTCTTTGCTCTCTGTGCTGGGGTGAGGTTTGGATGCTTCCTCAGGAGCAGGAGGGCCACATCCCTGGAAACAACAGGCTGAAATAAATAGGCAGCATGGCAACAGCTGAAAATAGGCACAAAAAGCAGCCAGAGAGACCCTCAGCCCAAGGCAGAGCAGTGCAGCTCCACCAGGCTGAGCAGGGCATCAATAGCAAATGCAATTTTAAATGGAAACTAAATCTTAACTGTGGCAAATGTGGCTCTAGGTGCTCCTTGCAGTGCTGGGACATGGAAAATGCCACCCCCACTGGTGGGTCTCCTTGGGGCACTGGTGGTGCCTCCATTTGCCTCTCTGAGCTGGAGACCCTCTGAGCACTGTGCTTCTGGGTCCTCCAGCTGGGGAGCTGCAAACTCTCCCTGCCACAACACTGAAGCCCTATTGCAGGCTTGCCCTGTGCCAGGACCCCGTGGGAGGCTGTGCTGTGGCTGCTGGCCCCAGCAGCAGGCTCACTTTCCCCAGCCACACATCCTCAAGCCAGGCCAAGACCTAATTCCCTGGCCACAGGCTGGAGGTGGCTCTTGCTGGGGAGGGAAGGCTTTTGCCAATTTGTTACTAAATCACAGCAGTGTTGGTGCCAGCATTGGGCTGTCTGGGACTAAATGCACAGGAACTACGTACCTGGGCTCTGCCAGACTGCCTGGGGCAGTGGAGAGGTGCACATCAAATGGACAACTGGATCCCAGGACACCCCCAAGCCTGTGGGCTTGGAGCCGAGTATCACAGGATGTGCTGGTGTACCTGTCCTTGTGCAGAGAGAGATGCTGGGGAGCCTTCCAGGAGTGCCTGAAACAAAACAGGAAGGCTTGTGAGCAGATGTGGCTGCTGCAGCACTTCTGCCAAGGCTCTGCTCCACAGGCATCAGCTGTGGGGAGAGGTCTGAGCCGAGCTGCAGTGCCACATGCCCTGCGCATAAACATCTGTCCATAAACAGCTCCAAAACCAGGAGAGGAGTGTGGAGCTCTTTCAGAGCCGACCGGATGGTTCCCTCACTTGACATGTCCTCGTCTTGAAACAACATCACTCTGTTGGATTTTGTGGCTTTCTGTGTGGAACAACATGAGCTCATCCAAGTCTGTGGTTTATTTGCAAATGAAATTCCGGTAAGCTTTTGTACCATCTGGCAGCGTCCAGCCGAGAGGGGCTGGGGCAGGAGCGGCCGCACACGTGTGCACAAACACTCACACACCAGAAACTGCAACCATCTCCATCGTCAGGGAGAGGGGAAAGGGACAAAACCAGTGCTGCTCCTCTCCCAGCCCTCTGCCTCCCGTGGGGCTTGGCTCCTTCCAGCAGAGGGCATTTTCCAAGCCAGCCCTCCTGCGCTTCTGCCCCTTCCTTCCTCTGACGTGAGCCTCCAAGTGGCTCCAGACGAAAATCAAACACAGCTGGGTGAGCTGCAAGCTGCCTCCAACTCCTTCCCAGCTGCTGCAGGTCGCTGCACTGGATTTGGGGGAGAGGTTCTGATTTACACCACCCTGGCCAGACACTCTGGGAGGGCCTGAGGGGTGCAGGAGAGCTCTGGGGACGAGGCAATGGCTGCTTCATGCAAAAGCTGAAGGGTTCCATGAGGTGGATTCCCTCTTCTGGTCCAGGCAGGAAGCAGGACACATGTATTTTGTACCATCCATCACACCCTTTCCCTCCTCCTCCCACATGTGTACACACAGACCTGCAGCTGGCAGGGCTGAGAGAAGACGTGGCCATCACCCAGGTACACAGGGGACCACCAAGCATCCAGCTGTCCCCTGCAAGAGGGCTGGATTATTCTTCTCCCTAGTATCCAGGGATAGGATGCATGGGATTGGTTTAAAGCTGTGCAGGAGAGGTTTAGACTGGATATTAGGAAGTATTTATTTACCAAGAAGGTGGAGAAACACTGGAGCAGACATTTGAACAATGCCCTTTACAACATCCCTTAAACTTTGGTCAGCCCTGAAGTGCTCAGGCTGTTGAGCTGGATGATCACCATAGGTTCCTTCCAAGTGAAATATTCAGTTCTGTTCTATTCTACTCTATTAAACTGATTTCCTTAATTTCTTTCAGGTTTCTCCCTTCTTTCACACTCAGCTGCTCATGGGTGTGTATTCAATGTGTGTGTGTGATGGAAAAGGAATGGTGGGGAACATGAGATGCTGCCAAACCCTGGAGCCAGCAGGGAGGTTTCCAGTCACCCAGGAAGCACAGGGTGCCTACACACATTCACCTCTGAAAACTGGGGACAGAGGAAAATTGATGTAGCTGCTTTAAAACAACCTTAAATTACAGCAGAGACCTGCTTTTGAGAACAAGCAATGGGAATCTGAAGGATAAGCTCTGATGATAAGCCATCCCTGAAAGACTTCAGATTCACAGAGATCATGCACTGCCCTGGTCTGAGGGGACATTTCCCAGCAGCAGCTCTGGTTTTGCATCACAGTTTACAACTGCAGGAACAGGACTTTTGATGGAAATGGTTCTGGATGTCCCCTTTCAGAGCCACCACTGCTGGGTTTCAGTCAGAATGCATCACATGCATTTAAAACCTGTGCATGTACGCCTGAGAGTGTTTTTTCCCTGCACTGGACGTGGGGAGGAGCCTGTGACACCCTGAGGTGGGTGGGGGGCAGCAGAGGAAGGCAGGGTGCCCTCAGCCCCAGCCTGACACTGGCACCAGCCTGGAGCTGCTAACAAAAGCAGGAATTTGGATCACCTAAGAGCATCTCCTGCGATCCCAAAAGAAAATAAACCAAAAAGAAAAAAAAAAAAAAAATCAAATCAATTCCATCCACAAAGTCTTTAAACCCCAGCAGCACAGCATTTCCAAAACGTGGCCCTGGTGAGGTGCTGCACTGGCTGGGAGGCTGACACTCTGCCA
Source organism: Oenanthe melanoleuca (assembly GCF_029582105.1). Taxonomy (NCBI): domain Eukaryota; kingdom Metazoa; phylum Chordata; class Aves; order Passeriformes; family Muscicapidae; genus Oenanthe; species Oenanthe melanoleuca. Next base: position 6,405,352 of record NC_079334.1, read on the forward strand.
TAATCCTGCTCTAATTCTTTTTTTACAAGGCTGGTTTTTTTTTTTTGTTTTTTTTTTTTTTTTTAATATATATATAGTTTTGCCTCCGGCATATGCTGTACTAGCGTAGCAGCTCTTCAAGTACCATGTTTTCCAGTGGAAGTGTGAGTGACAGCACCTAAAAACAGCAGCTGTTACATAAATAAGGCTGGAGCTTCCCTGCAGTGGGGACAGGGGGGTGACAGTGACATCACTGCCCTGGACAGAGGGGGACAAAGTGGGGGACACCCCCAGGGCAGCCCTGGTGGCACTAACCCCCCAACCCTCAGATTGTCACCTCCCCAGGGCAGAGGCTGCTGTTTGTCACCAGTGATGTTCTGTCACTGCCATCCCATAAAACAGCAAATGGATAAACAGAACAACCTAAAACAAGGATTTGTGGTGTCTCACTGTTATTTTGCCAGTGCTGTGTATGAGGATTAAAGTGGCCATTGTTCCAGCAGGATATATGATGTATCTTAATGAGCAGCTGAATTATTTTACTTAGCAGGAGATGGCCAATAGAGCATTAAGGAGCCAAATTTGGGACTTGCTTTCCTTTCATATTAAGATTCAAAAGACTGATTTGTGCTGCCTGTAAATTTGCCATATCTCAGCACACAAATACTCCTGAATAATTTAGGCTTCCTTTAAGAAAGCATGAGATATACCCAGAAAAGATTAATATTCAACAGACGTCCATCATCTAAGCAAACACTTCTCTTTCTTTTTTTTTTTCCCTAAAACTGTACTGAGTTTCTCATAAATTCCCTTAATGGGACACAAACCATCCTGGTTCTTCTTCATAAAGCTTGTCTGTTTGCCTCAGGTCATGGATGTGACATGAAAACTTTGCCTGCATAAAGCTTAAAAATGTTTGGCCCCTTGGAAGGACAAAAGAGGATGTTCTTTGAACACTCACCCAGACCCAAAAGGGAATAGCAAAGAGGACAGCAGGAGGAAAGCAGGGATCTGAGGTGATGTTTGAGAGGAGATGGCAGAACCCTGGGTGGACACAGCTCTGCTCACCCCTTGCCTTGGTGGGCAGGAGCAGGGTGAGGTCACTGAGGCACCCCAGGGTGTGCATCCCACTCTTGTAACTCTTCTGCACATTTTAATGTGGCAGTCAGGAACCAGGACTCCCACGTTTCCATTTTGAGAGTGGAATTCACTGAAAAACACAAGCAGGAGAACTGAAAGTACTGCACTTCAGGCTCAGGTATCAGCAAGAGATTTTCTCTCTCTGACACACCTGCAGGAATACATCTGTGAGAGAAGTGATGTGAATGCATCAGCCAAGGTGTGTGACTCACCCATAAATAAGTGGGTAAAAAACCAGGTTGGGATTATAAAATAAGCATCAGCTTTAAAATGTATGTCTCTGTTCACAAACCCAGGATTTCTGGTAGGAAACAACTCCAGCAAAATACAAATGGGCATTGATTATGAATTTTGGCAGAAGTTCAAGTTTTTCTGAAGTCTGAGGTGGTCTCAGGTAGCTCAACCTCCTGGCAGGTGAGAACCAGGTTTGTGTTTTGAACCTGGAGCTCAACTTTGTGTATGATGCATTTTTTTTTTTTTGGGCTTGGAACAGCTGGCAAAGGATGGATTTCAGATTGTGAAGTCACAGAGGCAGACATCAAGTCACAGCAGGGAAGGATTGCTCTCTGAAAACTATTGTTCCAAAACCAAATGCCCAAACCATTGATCATTTCAGAGGGTAACTCTGAAGGCTGGAGGGAATGAATTGCTTCTTAGAGGTGATGTGGTCCCACAGAGGAATCCCAGGCAAACAGCTCTGCAATAAGTGATGCTGCTCAGCACTTTCTGGGGAAGCAAATGGGTTCCCTCAACTACAGGCTGAGCCTCAGAGCCCCAAAAATGTGGAAATTTCAGCCCCAAAATCTGGGATTTCCAGCCCCAAAATCCTGGGAATTTTATGACCCAAACCCTTGGAATTCTCGCCCCAAAAACCTTGAGATTCCAAGCTTAGAACTCTCAGAATTTCATCCTGAAACTCCTGGGGAATTTTAGCCCTGAGCCGTGGGAATTCCAGTCCCAAAATCCTGGGAATTTCAGCCCCCAAATCCTTGGAACTTTAAGACCCAAACCATGGGAATTCCTGCCCCAAAACTCCAGGAATTCTAGCCCCAAAAACCTAGAAATTTTGGCCTCAAAATCCTGGAATACTCAGCTTTGAACCCTGGGAATTCCAGCCCCAAAATCCTGGGAATTTCTGCCTCAAAATCCTGGGAATTCTGGTCCCAAAATCCTGGGAATTTCAGCCGCAAAATCTTGGTAATTTTATGACCCAAACCCTTGGAATTCTGGTCCCAAAAACCTGGGGATTCCAAGCTTAGAACTCTCAGAATTTCAGCCTGAAAATCCTGGGAATTTCAGCCCCAAAATCTTGGGAATTTCAGCCCCCAAATCCTAGGAATTTTAAGACTCAAACCCTGGGAATTTCAGCCTCAAAACCACAGGAATTCTGGCCCCAAAAACCTGGAAATTTTGGCCTCAAAATCCTGGAATACTCAGCTCTGGACCCTGGGAATTCCAGCCCCAAAATCCTGGGAATTTCATCCCCAAAATCCTGGGAATTCCAGCCCCAAAATCCTGGGAATTCCAGCCCCAAAATCCTGAGAATTTCAGCCTAAAAACCTGAGAATTTTATGACCCAAACCCTTGGAATTCTGGTCCCAAAAACCTGGGGATTCCAAGCGTAGAACTCTCAGAATTTCAGAAAATCCTGAAATCCACTTCAGCTTCCCAATATCCCATTGTAACAGCAATGGTTGAACCCCCTGCCTCATCCTATCAGTCCTTTAATTTGAGACATTTCTCGCCCAGGGCTGCAGCCACAGCAATTCCTGCCTGCCCAGCATCCCCTGGTCTCAGTGCAAGAGGGCACAGCCTGGCACCAGCTGGGGGGAGTCAGGCAGGACTTGGAGTGAGGGATCAGAGAGAATCCCTCTCTGGCCTCTTCATCCTCTAAACTACCACTAATGGATATTTAGAGAAGGGAGAGTCTCTGGGAGCGTTTTATTGGAGTGCTGCACCTGACAGGAAGGATGTAAACACAGCCATAAAAGATAGCCCAATGTCTAGTCCCTTCATGTCAAGTTGCAAAGACAGGTAAGATTATTTATTTCAATAAGTAATCAAGAAGTGTCTTCAATCAAGTGACAGCTTGTTCCCATACTGTAATTAAGTTTGAAGCTCAATTACCATTGTCTAAGTCAATGACATAGACAGGATTATTACAGGAAAATCCCCAGAGATGCCAAGATCAGTACAGAGGGGTGGAAATGAGAGTTCAGTGTAAAGCTGAGTGTAGCCCAGGCCAGATCCTGCTGCTGGGCTGGTCCTGGGCTGAACCCTGGAGGCAAACATCACTCATGGAATTGCCAAAAATCCTTTCTCCAGCCTGCAAAGGGAGGTAAATTCAGTGCAAGCTAGATATCAGCTTCTGGGGCTGGATGGGCCAGCAGTGAGCACTGCCCCAAACCCCCCTGCAGGGCTGCACCCAGCCTGGGACAGCACAGGAAGGACAGGGAGCTGCTGGAGCCAGGGGACACCAAGGGATCAGAGGGATGGAGCAGCTCTGCTGGGAGGAAAGGCTGAGGGAATTGGGATTGTTCAGCCTGGAGAGGAGAAGCTTTGGGGAAACCTCATCACTGCTTTTTCAGTATTTAAAGGGGGCTTAATAAGAAAGATAAGAGCAGAATTTTAGCAGGAGCTGTAGCAATAGGACAAGGAGTAATGGTTTTAAACTAAAAGAGGGTAAATGTAGATTAGATATAAGGAAGAAGTATTTCACAGTGAGGGTGTTTTACACAGGAATAGGCTGTCCCACCGTCAGAAGCATCCAAGGTCAGGCTGGATGGAGCTCTGAGCAACCTGATGTGGTTGAAGACGTCCGTGCTCACTGCAGGCTGGGCTGGATGACCTTTAGAGCTGCCTCCCACCCCGGATCACTCGGTGGCTGAGGCTCTGCAGTCAGTGTCTGGGCTGAGGCTGTGTGCGAGCTCCAGCTCAGCCGTGCATTTGCATTCTGTGAGCTCGTTATCCTGCCGGGCTCCTCTCCTCCCCTCCTCCCCACCGGGCAGTGCTGCAGGGCTGGGGACCGCCTGGGCTGATGGAGCAGCCCTCCATCACTCCAGAGCTCAGCTCTGCACGCTGCTGCTGCCCAGCTCGCAGCTGTTTTCCCTCAGCCCAGCCCTGGTTACTGCCCCAGAGCTCCACTCCATCCTCCCAGCTTCCAGCCCTTCAGCTGCTTCTCCTGTTTGTGCTGAGGGATGAGGGAAAGCACCAAAGCCTCAACTGTGTGTTCCCACCCCAGGGGACAAACGAGGAGAGCATCATTGGCTTGCATTTAATGAAATAATTTTCAAAGTGTCTTTAGTTCTGGAGAACCTGGGTGGTAATGCTAAACACAGGGTTCAGATGTCACACTGCTGGGATGCTGCTGCAGCTGGCTCAGAGCCTCAGTGCAGCTTAAGCTCAGGGCTCTTTTGACCATGGAGAGCTTTTTGGAAAGTGGGGATGGTTTTTCTCCCCCTCCCCATCTGAATTTGTTCATGAAGTTCAAAAGGAAATGCTGCCTCAGAGCTGCCAATAGATGTCTAAGATAATGAATGTACTTTTCACCAAAAAAAAAAAAAAAAAAAAAGTGTGGTGCTGATGGAATTACTGCTCATACACACAAAAATATTTGTTATAACACAATCCAGTTACATGATAATCTCTTTTTTTTTTTTTTTTTAAAGTTATGTTCCCTTTATCCCTCCTTGCCAAGTTATGAAGAAGCTTCCTGCTCTTTCCTGTCCTTTCTAGCTGCCTGTTCATGTTCCAGGTGTCACAGCTTTACATTTCTCTTCTCTTCTCTTTGTAGCATCTGGCTCCCTCAGTTCACCCATTGTTGTCTGGGGATTCCCTAGAAAAAACCCCAAACATCAAATCCTTATTCAGGCAGCTTGATGTTCAGTGCCCTGCTTTATTTCATATGTTTGAAGTGTAATAGATGATTATTAAAACAGAGTAATGTGGTAATAACTCCCCACACTGTGAGGATGTTCAGAAGCCAGAGCAGCCTGGCCTGGGGCATTTGCAGCCCTCCTGCCCATCTGCACTCACTGGTCCTCGGCTGCTGTCTGAGTCCAGCACAGCCAGCAAGAGGAAATCAAGAGGCATCTCCTAAAAGGAAATATTTCTGGGTTTCAGGTGGGTTCCAGCCCCCAGAGTAAAGCTGGGATGTCACCAAAGAGCAGCAGCACATTTCCCAGCACAGGTTAGCTCGTTTAGCCATCATTCCCAAAAGATGAGGGTCCCACTGGAGTTTAGGGCTGAGTGGGTTAATCCATGCCCATCCTTTGCTGGTGTGCAGCTGTGTTTGAGCCTGGCCTGAGATGTCTGTGCTCCTGGGAGGTGTCACTCAGCCTGGAGGGCCAGCAGGGTGCCCTTTGGCCATCCTGCCCTGCTGGGGCTGCAGGACTTGTCACCTGGAGTGCTTTGAGCTCAGGCTGTACAATCCAGCCCGAATTCCAAGCAGCAGCTCCCTGCAGGGTCACAGAGTCAGGCAGAACAGACAGAGATGGAAAGATTTTGCCATAAATTAGGAGGCAAGGCAAACAATTTTGGTTTTTTTTTGTCTGAAGCCATTTCTTCATCAAACAGCTGGCATTCCTCTCCCTGGCACAAATTCCAGTGACCAGAGTCACAAGTGGCACGTGGAAAACAGCGCAGCCGCTGGCTCGGCCATAGCGTGTTTGCAATTTATAGCTGCCTTCCCCAGAGCCCTGCTAAGTCACTAAGCAGCCTTGTGGGCTGAGCAAAGGTTTAGGAGCCAGGAAAATCTGGGATGAATCATTTGCTCACGCACTGGTGACCTGAGAAAATCGGTTGACCTCCTTGTGGCCGGGCTGTGAGAGCGGCCACCAGGAGCCCTGCAGCCAAGGGCAAGTCCCTGGCCCTGGCAGCAGCCCTGGAATGCACGGGGTGTGTCCCAGAGCCAGGATCCCACAGAGCTGCAGCCCTTGATGGGAGCCCCAACCCCTCTGAGGGAAGGTTTTCAGAGGTTTCTGTGTGTTGCAGCTTGGGGCTCACTCGCTTCCCTCCAGTGTCTGTCTGGATTTTGAATAGCTCATATAATATGTTATAAATGACAATTAAAACATAAAATGAAGAGGGGAGCAGATGGCTCAGGCAACATTTAAAAATACCAAGACTATTTCTAAATGCAGATCAGCAGATCCAAAACAGCCCTGGGCAGACTCAGCTGAAGGTTATTTGCTGGCCTGGCTGAAAGGACATGTGTGGTCTCCATCAGGTCTCAGAAGATGCTGTAATAGGACATTTTCTGGCAAAGGCAGGAGGGGACACCTGGGACATGGCAGTGCTGAGGACACAGACCTTCACCCGGGGGGGAGCAGTGACAAAGGCAGGTTGGATCAATGTGCCTGTTCCACCCTGAGGAAGGTGTTGTGCTGGAGGGTGGATCAGGGGAGAGGAGCTGTGCCCCAAATTCCCAGCCCTCTTCTCCTTAGGATGTGGCTGCTCACACCATGGGCATTATCTGCCACAGCATCATCACAGCCACATCACACTGTCCCAGCAGTGACACAGCTTTGCTTCCTTCCCTGCCACCATATCTAACATGATTTCTGCCTCCAAATATTTGGCAGGATGGAGAAAATTACAGGGAAGGCCATTGAGAAGGTTGCTCTCACCACTAAAACAAGGCAAAATAAAAGGCATCTGCAGGGAAAAAGGAGGTGATCTGGCAGCACCATACCTGCCTAGATTTGGTGTGAGTGCAGCAGAACCATGAGACAACTTCACATATGTGCTCCTTGCCTTGGAGGTGATGGCCTGGAGGGGGGTGGGCACACTCTGCCCCCACAGCGTGGTGGCCAAATGGCCCAGCCACCAGCCAAGGCCATGTGCTCAGACATGTGAGCTATTATCACCATGCCTGTGCTGCAGAGCTTTCCATCCTGAGATTGCATTAGACTGGATTTCCCTCTCCTGGAGAAATGGGAAGCAGCATGGGGAACCAGGTTTGCTTGGCCAGGATGCAGCCCTTGGGCTGGAGGAGTCAGATGAGAACCAGCTGGCACACACACCCCATGTCTTCCTCCCATGGACACTTCCAGGCCAGGTTAGCTCCCTTTTCCAGCTCTGTGCCACAGAGGAGCAGATGGATAAAACTCTACACAAGACGTTTGAGTAGATGATCACAGTGGCCACTTTGAGCACTCTAATTAAGAGTTTGGTTTTGCCATGTTAAAAACTTGATTATCATTTGCTTTTGCTTTTCTTTTTCCTCTCATGAACACTCTTCCACCTCCTGCTTTGCTCTGAGCCCGGAAGCAGAAGTATCACATTACCATGAGAGAAGGGAGTTTTGTGGTATTTCCATCCCATCCAGAGCCAGCAAACACAGGCAATTTTGCAAGACAGCTTGTACTCAGTTAATTTCCAGCTCGGTTTATATTTCTGTATTTATTTAGATTTGTGCTAGCCATGTAAGAGAGCACTCATTCCAACTGAGGTGCTGTGGACAAACTTGAAAAAAAAACCACCCAGATTTCACAGACTGAGGACTCTGAGCAGTAGAGATTTCAGTGGGTCAGTGAATCCTCTCTTCTGAAAAGACACTCAGGATTGACAAAGACATGGACATGGACAGCCAGCTTCTGGTAACACTAATTCCTCACAGTAACTCAGAAGCAAACTTTTAGTAAATCCCAGTAAAACCACCATCCCTGACAACACCTTCTTGTACCCTTGAGACCTTCCCATGAACTTTCTTCCTTGCCTTCCTTTCCCTGCACTGTAACACATCACATTTGCAGCTCTCACAGTCTGGGGTCAGGTGCACAATACCCTGCTAGCATCTTCCCCCATCCCTGCTGACAACCAGGAACCTGGACAGATGTTTACACCTGCACAGGAAGAGCCATGACAGCTCCAGGGATCAAAAATCTCCTCTCCTGACTCCTCCACAGGCAGCAGGATTTGCATTTCACAAGGGAAGGCAGTGCTCACACAGCTTTGCTTGTTTAGGGCCACAGCCAACCCATCCCCATTCCCATTCCAGTGTTCCCAAATACCCTCAGACTGGGCTGTGTGCACACTCTGAGCCAACTTCTATCATCCAACACTGACTCACAACTGAAAATGGAGTTTTTTAAACCTCATTTCAAGGTTGTCCTGTTCTCTGCTGAACACAGCTATGGGTCTGAGTTAACACAGGTCCCAGGTGTTTCATCCTGTAATGCTGGAGGGGCAGGGAAGAAGAAGCAAGGAAAAATATCCTTATATCTTTGGTAAGGGAGCAAGTGCTCCTAGGAGAGGATTGTGAAATTCAGATTGACATATCCTAGTTGAAGGCCATTACAGGAAACACTGAGAATGTGCCCAAAATCCACAGTTTTTGTGGCAGCTCAGCGATTTTGGGAACAAAGCCTGTAAATGTTGCAGATTTTGGGGGCCAGAAGGGAGTAACTTATAAAGGCAATTGGAGCCTTTGGGCTGTAACTGGATCCCCACACTGCTCCTGCCATGTGGATGGAATCTGAATGGTGACAGGGCCCACACAAAGCAAGGCTGGGCTGACCCCACAGCCTTGGGAAAAACCACATGGCTGCTCCATCAGGGCATGAGGACTGTGCAGTGATTTACCACAGGAAGGGCTGCTAGGAAAACCTCCTGCCCACATGGAGTCAGATACTGGATGCTGATGATCTATAACATTTAAACAGAATTGTTAAATCATAAGAACACCATGCTCCTATGCATTTCAGCTTATTGCTTTGGTTTAGCAGTAAACCTCATGGTCCAGGACATGCCCAGGTCTCACCTTACCTGAATGGCAGCAGACAGAGGTGCAGACATTGAGAAAGAAACTTCCAGAACACAAAGAAAATTAACTCCTGTCTGTTTGCAGCAAGAGAAACACATTGAAATAGCATAATTAGAAAGGCTGCTTGTCTTCTGCCTTGCAGCTTCCTGCTTCAGCCTGAAAAAGTGCAGCACATAAACAGAGCAGGCAAGTGTGAGCTCATGATAGCAATACACCACTGCACATTGAAAACCCCCACAGCCAGAGTTCCTTCTGAGGGGTTTTGAACGACTTTGTGCAAATTCAGGATATTCAGCACAGGCACCTGCAAGCAGGGGTTGTGCTGCTGAAGCATCCTGGGGCAGCAGAGAGGGTAGCAGCCTTCAATCTCAGCTTTCTCCCCTCAAAAATCAGCCTTCCCCAGAAAAAAGCACGTGCTTTCCAAAGGAAACATCCTCACCTGCAGATGCTTTTGTCACAGCAGCAGCAGCAGTGACAGTGGGAAGGGAGGAGCAGAATTCCCTTGCAGGCCAGAGCAGTGTGAGAGGTTTGCTCCCTGAAACACCTCTTGAATTAAAATGTGCCTTGGGGGCAAACATTTTGAAAAAGAAAAGCCTTGGCATTAGGTTCTCAGTGCTGCATGAGAAACTGCTCCCCTTTGGGCTCAGAAGCTTAATGCTGGTTTGGGGGCTTTTTAAGTATGACTGTAATCTTAGGCTGAAAGCTTGCTGCATGAAACCCTGTTTTCTCTTAGGATATCCTTTTTGCAAAACCATCTAACAAACCTAGCAGTAAACAAGCTCCTTTCTACTTAGCCTTAAAATCATACCAGAGAATAGAAAAGAAAGGTAATTCTACTCAAAACCTCAGTTAGTTGGTGGAACAAGTACACAGGAGAAACAGCACGCTCTATTTAATAGGATTTTTCTTACTAATTCATTAGCAAGCTTTTTCTGGCTAAGAAGAGGCCTTATTCTTTTCCTCATTAATATTGACCACCTGTAAAAAAAAAAAACCAAAAAAACAAACAAACAGCTAGGAAAAAAGAAAAAAAAGCACTTGTATGGGGTAGTTTACCAGTTACAAGTTTGTAGGGAGGGCTGTTCCTTTTGACACAAGAGCACAGATTTCCTCAGCTGAGAGACACAATTTGTCTTTCTCAATTCTTTCACCCAGAGGAGTGGGGAAAGCCCTTGGTATCTCTCTCAATGAGCTACCTGAAAGAGTTATACTAAAAAAAAAAAAAAGATCAGTTAGCAGCAGAAACCCTGAGGCTGTTTGAGCCTGCTCATCCTCACCTGTAACACTGGACCCTGCACTTGAGCACCCACTGCTCCTGGAAAAGCTGCATTCCTGGATCCATCATCCTGGATGGAGCAGTCTGTGCCTGAAATAATACAAATTCTTGCTTTCCTTGCCTCCATCCATCAAGGGCTGAAGGAATGGTCCCCCAGCCTGCTCTTCCCAAACCAGAACACACATTTCCCCCCAAGTTTAGCACCAAGAATGAGACAGACCTATATAAAATGACACAGTTTATTTAAAGTTACATTCAGCAGCAATGGACACATTTACTTAAGTAGATTTTTAACTGTCAAGTAGCATATAATTATAAATCTCTCTAAGGCATTAAAAGCTCTTAGATGTTTTAACTTCTTTGCAATCATTTCATATAAATAGGTAAGGTAAATGATACTTGCCTAGGAAGAGGTTACCCCAGCTGCATGAAACAAAGATATACACATAAATACATGTATAAAACAATGATTTTTGTTATAAACTCATTCATGGGGATATTTCACAATCTTTAAGTCTTGGGTCCATGCAAGGAGCCTCCTGTACAGATTGCTCACATGGATGAGAGCAGGGCAGGGCCTCAGCTTGGACAGAAACAGCAAAGATGTCAAAGATTGTCAGTGAAATATATTTACATTCTGTGCAAGTAGCATCACCTCCAGTCACTGATTACAGAGTCTCTCTGGGAAGCCATGAACAGCAGAAAGGCACCGTGGCCAAGGCAAACCAGCAGCTGTTCTCTGATTCTGATGCTGTAACTCTCCCTTCTGAAGAGCAGGAGCATCCCTGGGAGGGGATGTGATCTGGGCTGTGAGACAGAGGGAGCACCAGCAGCACCCAACTGCAGCCCTGAGCTCGGGGCACAAACCCATCCAGCCTCAAATTCTTCCAGCTCCAGCAGGATCAGCATCCCCTGATGTGCAGAGGTGCAGCTGCTTTTTCTGAGTGTAAACAAGGAAAGTGCCAACCAATTCCAGTATAAGCCAACCACAATAAATAATGAGAGTTTAACTTATCTAATAATTGAACTGTGCTTTGTGTTTTAGAACCAAACAGAGGATGTGGAAGAGGAAATTGCTGCTGCAGCAGAAGCTGTGAGTAGATCTGATTAACTGTATGAACTTATTTTAATTAATATATATAATTGAATTAATACAGGATCTGAGTCTCTACCAACTTACTGCTGACTTTGTGTTTGTGGGCAACTCCTTTGGCCATCACCTCTCACAACCAGGGTGTTCTCAGGACAAAGGCCAACAGAAATTTTCTTCCAGTGAAACACACAAACTTCTGACTTCTACACTAGTTTTGAAGGGCACAACTGAAACCAACAGGAGATGTTTTAGTGGTAGAAGATATAAATATATTGCTAAAATAGATTACTTTTATCCCAGCCACCTCACTACCACAAAAAAAAAAAAAAAAAATGGCTTCAAGAACTTGAATTTGGAATAAAGAGACTGAAATGCCCCTTCCTTCCTTTTACTCTAGACCTGTTGGTTTGAATAGTGCCTTTACCAAGACAACAACATTGCTCCAGGAAAAAACTGGAAAATTTTTATACCAATAATATTTTTCCTTCAATCAAAATGGCTTTTATAACAAAATGAAAATTTGACAGGGGAAAATCGTTGCAAAAATATTTTGGTTTTTAAAGTGACTCCATGCAACAAGAGGTGCATTTTCAAATGTGAGACAGTCTAGTAACCAAAACCCACTGAAAATGAAAGTGAACTGAGAACATAACTCCCATTAGTGCCTCTCACTTGTTTTCTTAAAAGACAAAGGAGTCCCTGAGGGCTTTGTGGAAACCCTGTAACTTTTCTTTCAAGCCATCCCAAGAAATGCAGGATAGAGCAGAAACCTGCAGAGGTGACTTAGCTGCTGCCTTTAGCAGGGCTGAGAGCTGGAAGGAGCTTCTCTGAGATTGCCCCCCTGTTCCCCAGCAGGCTTCCCTGCAAAGCCCTGGAAGCAGGAAGGGCAGGCAAAACCATCAAGCCACGATCTTTAGCTCACAGGAAAGCTGGCAGAATATGGTGTTTATTTACTCAAGTCAACTCTTGCTGAAGATGAGTTTATGGAAGGTAATGACACCATTACAGTTCTGTACAGAAAGACATTTCTGAGCTTTTTATAAAAAAATAAAATCCCATACATGCTTCAAACTACAGGTATAATTTTTTTTCCCCCCTGAATCCTCCATTGGAACTTGAATTTAAAACACAGTTTAACTCTTCAGTATGTGAAACCTCACAACCACATTAATAGAGAACATCTGAAGCCAGGAGAAAGAAATCACTTCCAGTTATGTTGTCAGTGTTATGTGCATAACATTCCCACAGCTGTAGATCCATTGTGCTCCATGTTATAAATAAGAAATTGCATGGTGACAGCTAAAATTCAAAAGCGTTAATGTTTCTCTTTGCAACTCTTTTTCTATTTTTTTCCTCTTTTTTTCTTTTTTCTTCCTTCCCCCAGCCTTTTGAGGTTTTACCCCTTTCCCTCCTGGTAGAAGTTACTTGAAGCAACATCATGCTTACAGACTGACATATTTATGGTAATTAAAAAATAGTAAATGCCAAGCAAATATGACTAATGTTGCTATTTGGCAAGTGAGCCAGGGACGACCTATTGATTCTGAGCCAGGCTCTCGTGTTTGCCTCAATAAACACCTCTCCTTCTTCTGCTCAGCTCAGCTCTCCCAGTGCTCCAGGGAGAGGGGGGCTCCAGGATGTGGCTCAGCCTCTGTCCCATCCTCTGTCCCAGCCAGCCCCAGAGCAGGGCAGGGCCAGGCAGAAAATACAAACGAGCTGCCTCGTATCGCTCACAGTCTAGGTTGTGGTCCCTCTCAACCATGAAAAAAAAAAAAAAACAGCTACAAATTGTTCCCAGAGCTAAACCACTTAACATCTTGGCACTTGGTTGTTTTTAACTTTGTAACAATAGGCACTGTTCACTCCTCTCAATCTCAGTTTTTTTATTCTATAATAAAGCAGGAATACTGATGAAAGGCTAGTCACGGCTTCTCCCCGTGGTATCAGGGTGGTGGCATGTGATGATTCACATGGGGTGTGTTTGATCCAAGAAAGCCCAGCCTCTGCTTATTCTTCCTTTGTTCTGTCATCTAAGGTGGAAAGGCAGAGAGAGACGAGTTGAGATTTTTTTTTTTTTCCTTTTACTATTATTTAGCAGTCACAGAGCAAGATACATATAAGCAAAACAACAGGGAGTGGAATTCTTTTCTTCAGCACAGAAAATTACAAGTAAGGGATGTCTTTGAAGTGGGAGATCTGTTTCCTGCAAAGTATGGACATTTTATTCTCATTTATACATTATTCTTATCCCCTGGTAGGTCTTACAGAATATTATTTGTGCTGCTATTGTGTTGTGTAGCCCTGCAGAGGGTCAGCATTTGCACTTGGTGCTGTAGAATCACAGAAACTAAAAGATGGCCCCAGCCACACAGAGTTTAAATTTAAGCCAGGAGAGAACAGATTCAGCCAGAGGGGGATGAAAAAAATCCCACCAGGATGTTGTGGGCAAGCACAATGAGCAGTGGTCTCAGCACATCCAGCCTAAACCTTTGCTGGCATTTTCACAGGGAAAAGTTTTAAGGAGGGATTTAAAGGGGAATAATTAGATAACTCTGTAGATGCCACTGAAGTGCTTCCCATAAAGAAAACACAGAGATGCTTTTGTGAAACTGTAATGAGCAAAGCAGAGGTGACCAGCAGCACCTGTAGCAAAAAAGGAGCTGGCCTTTTGATGCTGCAGGGAGAGCAAACCCACCAGGCAGGTGATGTGGGCAGGAGCAGGATTTAAGGGAGGCTTTAAGGGAGACCAGCAGCTTGTGCTCCACACAGGAGAGCAGAGGGAGCCCCACAGGGGGAACCAGCACAAGGGTGACACAAGCAAAGCAACAGGCTCTGCAAATTGTTTTCACAAGGGCCCTGTTGATGTTCTCAGTGGGGGAAAAACCCGAGGGCTGGACACAGAAGGCTTTTTTTCCTCCAGGCTGCCATCAGTATGCAGCTCTTCCTGACACTACATTGCTTTCACTGCTGGGTTATGCAGCCCCTCATCCCTTCTGCAGCTTCCCCTCTGTCCTTGCACACTCACTCATTTCGTGACTTATTCCCCCTCAAGAGTTTTCTCCTTACCTGATCTCTGCTGCTGCTAACAGAGTACAGTTTCACTCCAAACCCTTATCAGTGTAGCTACCCAGAAAGCTTGCTGGAGGGAAAAATAAAACCTTCCTGAGACAAAAGTCTCTTTTGTAACACTGTCCTGACTGTGACTTGATGGAAGGCAGTGCCTTCACCAACACGTGCTCCCTCTGCTACCCACACAGGCACTTACCTGCTCCTTGAGCTCAGCCAGCTGACTGGAAAGCTGTTTTACAAGGCTCATGGTTGACTCCAGCCTCTCCTGCAGGTTCCTGATTTCATTTTGCTCGCTGTCACCTTCATTGCTGACCAGAGACATGGCTCTCATCCGAGGGAACCAGTCCAAATTCTTCTCCTACAGGGATATTAGAAAAGCAAGGTCTGTCAGTAGGGGTTTATGCAGAGCTACTAAGCTGAGACTAGAGAATGAAAGCTCAGAAGGACTTCTGCTCAGTGGATGACACACAGCAAGTGAGCTCAAGCTGTACATTCAGAAAGTATTTCAAACAAGCAGTTTTATTCTTGGTTCTCCTTAGCTACAGAGAAGGTACCAGCTGGAAAATCTGGGTTCCCCACAGCTGCACCTGTACTGCAGTGTTGGCACATTCATCTGTGGCTCTGGCAGGCAGAAATGCCCCCACTGGGAAGACTCCTCTGGTACACCAGGAAAGCCTCAGTGCTCCCCATGCTTTGCTCCTAGGTGTATGCAGGGACAAATTTCCCCTCTGCCTCTTCAGCTTGGCTGGTTTCCATCTATTTTTGTTGTCCTTGCAGCAATGTCAGCAAGCCAACATCAGGAAAACAAGACAAGAGCCTTCCAGACCAGCCTCAAGCACTTCTGCTGGAAGAGCAGAGGGACCTGGATCCAGCTGCTCAGCACAGGAGATGTGGGGTCCTGGAATGGCCTAGGCTTCAATGTGCTGTTCATATTGGGCATCTTGGATAAATGCAAGCACAGCCCCATGGCCAAGGGCTACCCTGCACTGCATGAACAGCTCTGAGCTGGCTGTTTCTCTATCCATGGACTCAGGCTATGAATTCAGCCATGCCAAAACCACTGTAAACAGACAATATGAGTTAGGAAGGTGCTGTATACACAAGCCCAAATTGTCTCCATGGCTCAGGGGCACAGATATTTGTGTGCAGAGCTAACAGATGGAGGAAGCAGAAGGGTGCAAGACCAGGGGGAGTGGCAGCCACGTGGAGAGCAACCTGCTTTGCCCTGAGACAAAGGGAACAGAGCAGGTCCTGCAGCAGCAGTGCATTACATGCATGCACCTCTGCCCTGTGCCTCGTGGACAGCAGGAGGATGTGGCTGGGCCACGTGCACTTGATAACTTGAGAAGAGAAGCAGCATGAGTGTGTTTCTTCCAGTCCCCTGAGCTGTGAATGGCCCCACACAGAGCACTGTGGCAGGAGGAATGGAAAGGAACTCTTTCCAAAAGTCCACCTACAACACACCTGGAAGGCAGGAGCTCTGTGACTTACATTGTCCAGGTACTTGGTAAAGTTTTAAGTCCACCAAATTGATCATTGTCTTAGACTTTGTCTCTATTTTTCCTATGAAAATAGAGAAGGCAGTGATGATTGTGCAGCATTTACAGCTGGGCAGCCCAGGGCAGCTGTGCCTGAGCAGGCCAGGAGAGCTGTAAGCCTGGGATACACCAAGGCTTTATCATGCTTCCAGGAGGATTTCCTTTCACCTCTGTAGTGCTCTGCCCTGATCATCACACCCTCCCCTCCTACAGCAGCATGATTTAGAAACAGCCAAGCTAAGCCTGGGTGAGCATGGCAGCACCAACAGCATTCATTGTCCACTCTCTGTGTCAGCCCAGTCCCCTCTGTTACTCTGGGTAAGACTAAATGCAAAGCCGCATGAATTTTAGCTTTCTTCTTTTTAACTCAAAACTTCCAGTGAGTTTTTGTCTGGCTGTGCAAGCCCTGGTCCTGTCCCTAGCTGCACAGAGATGGCCAGGGAGCAGGAGTGTGTCCCTGGGATGCATTCTGCAGCCCGGGGCTGGCAGCCGTGGGCGCCGGTGGAACGCGGCCGCTTTGCTCGCCGCTCGCCTCTCCAGCCTCGTGATCTCATTATGACAATTTACTGTGGTTACACATGATGCCATTTTCAATGGGTCATAACTCATTCAAATCAAAACCTGTTTTCACCAGCCCTGCTGGTGAGCCGGAGAGGAGTGCACGTGACCCTCCCTGTGGATATCCCCAGCTGACACAGGAGCGGGAGGCTCCTGTTTCTGCCACATGCGCTCCTGCTTACAACACCAGCATTCATCTTCCACCAGTGCACGCCGATATTTATTTTAAATTTATTTTGGCTAGGATGTAGCAGAGCATTCATCACGTGCCTGGTGTCGAGCACAGGTGTACTCATTTATACTAAGCTTAGTTTGTGCACAGTGCCTTTCTGGATTTATGCCTTTTTCTTTTTTCTTTTTATTTTTTTCAAAATGTTTGCCAGCAAATCTGTCTGCCACTACAGGCACAGAACTTTAATTCAAGGCAGCTAGAGTGAACAGAGCTGCACTTGTACCTGAATGTTTCCTGGAAAGCTCTGGTATCTGCACTCATTACAGCTCCTCCTGCTTGAAGCACCTGAAGATACCAAATGCAAGGCCATGGGAGCCAGAGGAGGGAACAGGAGCCCTTTCAAACCTCACAACACCACCAAAGTTCCTAAAGCCAGGCTGCACAGGGAGAGCAATTTCAGAATCCACCATTGTGGCCCCTCTGTTTGCCGAGAGCTGCTGCCAGGATTGTGAAATGCATTTTGCTAGTTTTGTTTTTTCCATCTGCCCCTCCCTCACTCCTCCAGGACACAAGGCAGAGACCTCCGGCTGCTTTGGGAAGGTTTTTGTGGGCTGACCCTGCAGCACGCTGCAGCATCCAGAGGAATCTGTGTGGATTCCAGCCACCCTGGCTCTCCTGAGGCTCCCAGTGTCACCTGCCTCCCTCCTCCCCGGCGTGACACTACACTGCCTGGAGAGAGGGATGGCCAGGAGCAGCTGGAGACAGGGAAGGACAGGCAGCAGGCACCTCACCCTGTGGAGCACAGGGAGCAGATGTGGCTCTTCAGCTGGAAGCACCCTGCACCACGTGCCAGCTCCTCTCAGCCACCACGAGCCCCAGAGTCACAGGACTCCAGCGACAGACTCCGCTCGTTCACGTGTGCCCAGTTCTGGCTTCCTAGAAATGCTGGGATAATCTCTTCTGGGAGAGAAACCCAGGTGTGGTTTAGTTACAGATCAGGAAAATCTGAGCCTTTTTTTCCCCCCAAAGTATTGTGGAGGATCAAGTAAGGACTTGATCCAAGTTCTAAGAGAAGCTGATGGTTTGCATGGACTGGAGACCTCGTGAAAAGATGCTGCTGACTTTTGTAGGTGGCAGAGAGGCAACAGGTCAAACATCTTTTGCCCACAGGTCCCCCTTGGATTCCCAGATCTGTGTTAGGTGCAGGCCTCTTGGTTCTCAGCTGCAATACACATCTAATGAAATCAGTCCAGCTGTGCATTTTTGTCATGCAAAGGATCAGAAAGATTCAAAATTCAGTAGGAGACACATTATAGCCTGCCAAGCTGTCTTTAGGTTAAAAATACTTACCTAGCTTTCAGTGATAGCTCCTTTATAGTGCACACAGCAGGTACTTTCCCTTGCTGAACTGCACGCTTTTGCCAGTCAATATAATCTTACTTTTTCATTGCATTATGAACTGCAGAACTTTATTAAAGGGCAGCACGAAAATTACCTTTGGCAGGCAGCTCTGTTTGCTGAGTCTCCACCACAAACAAACAGCAGTTGGTGCTGGGGACAACAAACTTTTGATCACAAACCTGCCAGCATCCAGAAGGCAAGTTGGACAAGGCTCCTCGGCCAAAAATTTCAGTGTTCACAGGGGGACATGCACTCTTGTGAGTGCTCAGCAACAGAAAGCTATTTTTACTTCAAGGTAATTACCTGCCAATTAACTGGAGGTCATTAACATGTTTGTACAACCCCAAGCATTTTTTTCTGGGACTTAAATGTTTATGGGCTCAGTCCAGGGTTCACCTTGACCAACACCTTCAAGCTGCAACATGCAGGAGCACTCCTGGGGGTGTGCAGGATGTTATCTGTCATGCCTTACCTATTACTCTTAGAAATCCAACCATTTTGCCCACGACAGCATTCACTTAGAAATTTGAACCCTGCCTGGAACTGAGAGGCAATTTGGAGGAGGAAGGCAGGCTGCTGGCAGGGAGCAGGGCAAACCTCTGCAAACAGCTGTCACGGGACTCAATCAACAGCCACCAGGTTAGCCCGAGGTGACACGACTCGAGCATTAATGAGCTCACAGAGGGTGAGCTGTGTGGACGGGACGCTTTTAAATGAAGTAGCTGCCTGGACAAATAATTAATTGTGAAAATGTACCAAAATCTTTCTAAACAGCCACGGTTTATGTTGTTAGCTGTTATTGTTATTTCATTCTTGCACTGGACAGCAGCAATGCACAGCCCACCTACGGATCACAGCATCCTCCTGCTCCACACTCCTCCCGCAAGCTCAGCTGGTGCCTCGCAGGATCCATATTTAAGCAGACATCTGTGTCCAGGGCACAGCGTCAGCCAGACAGGAAAGCTGCAGGGACAGAAAGGAGCTGCAGCCTCCTCTCTGCCAGTTCAGCTGGGGAAAAGGAGAAAAAAAAGGGAAAGAAGGCAGGTGGGGCGAGCCAAAAGGCTGCGGGCCAGAGAGACTGAGCACAGCAGACATTTGGTGTGGAGATCCAGCTGCCTCCATCCTCCCCTTGGCTGGCCAGGCTCCAGGCACAGGCAGAGTCCCCCGGGGCCAGACCTCTGTGCAAGTGCTCTGGGTGCACGTACTCTGGGTGCCCACGGCGAGGGCACATGCCTGAGGAATCACAGGGCTTAGAGGATTTGCTCCTTGTGCTAACTGGAAAACCTCAACCCCTCTATCTTGGAGAGGCAGGCTCAGAGCAAAAGTCTGTGTCTGCCTCCTGCAGTTTTCTGTGCAGCTCTCCCCTTCTGTGGGCTTTCCAGGGGGATGGCAGAGCTGCGGGATAAGTCCTCCCTTCGGTAAAATATTGCCATTTTTCTGACTTTGCTGGCTCCGGTGGAGCACGGATGGAGGAAAGACTGAAGAAATCTGTTTAGTTTCTATACTTTGTGCAAAGGCTCTCTTGAGCCATCCCTGTCCTGTTGGCACAGCCAACTGGCTTCAATCAAGCTCTCACGCTGAGCTGAATCCATGCCTTCGGAGTAATTGGCAGAGGGATGTTTCTTTAGGAGGTGCTGGTTTCACAGGCTAGCAGCGAGATGGCTCAGCTGCAACCAGCAGGAAAGACTGGGCTGAGCCTTTAAAAAATAGATTACTAGATAACAGTGAGAGAAAATAGGTCAAAGAGTAGGACAAGGGGGATGAAGCAGAGGAGCAAAGGCAGCCTCATGCATACTTTGAGCTGGTGCTGCAGCCACGGGCTGCGAGTGCCACGGCGTGTCAGCCGTGCCAGACTCCTTTCTCCAGCACGCTCTAATGCAGTGACTCCCAGCCCTTTCCACCCCGTGACCCTTGTTGCAACATGAAAACAAGCCCTTTCAGGACTTCCCTCCTATCTGTTCACCAAGAAAAGGGTGATTGCTGCTCATGACTCCTCCTGGGCTGTGACCTGTCCTGCTGCATGCACCAGGGCAGGGCAGTGGCCTCTGTGTCCAGCCCACAGTTCTTCAAAGATCCTTCTCTCCCTGGTGAGTCAGGGCTGTGCCCTAACAGCAAGGCTGAGAAAACAGGGGTGCTGGGAGCTGCCTTGCTCCTCAGCTAGGTGTTTGCTGAAGGGTGCACAAGGGGAGTGTGCACATCATCACCAGGAAGGTTTCCTACCGGCGCTGTGCTGGGCAATCCTGGAACACACCTTTGTGGGCAGGCAGCAGCCCCCAAAAAGGCTCCTACAGCTTTAGGAAGACTGAATTTTGTTAGAGAGACTGCAGCCCCTCAAGTGTCTCTTTGGGGTGTAAAATTCTGCTGCACTGGTGCTGAGGAGAGACCCTGCTGGTCACCCCGTGGTCTCCAGGGCTGAGCAGTGGCACTGCCAGTCCTCTGTGCCCTCAGCATGAGCACAAACCAACTGGGCATCACTGCTCTCCAGCAGGCAGCCCCTGCCCTTTCAGACACCAGAAGGAGAACAGTTCACTCCCCTTTTCTCAGCCAGCACCTTGAATAAATACTTCAGTGCTGGGTAAAAAGAGATCTATTTACTGAGAAATATTCTGTATGTCTGAAATGCAAATAAACCCATCCATTCCCTTCCCAAATGTGCTGCCCATATAAGCAGAGAGGGATCAGTCCAGATGACCTTTGGAAAGCTATTATTTTTTTTTTGTCTAGGGATAGAGTCTGTCCTAAAAGTCCAGAGCTATGTAGCTCTATAGCCACCTTAAAAAGGGATTTTCAAGATTTAAGCTATCGTGTGCTTTAGATGACACAGGGCAATAACCACTTTGTGATTTAATCACAGACAATAATAATTTGGTTCAGTGCATGATTCAGCTAATCCACAATTTGATAAATGTTCATCCTAAACTACAAACTCAAATAGCTTTCTGCAAATCCTGTTTGACACTTTAATGTTAAGACTGTATTTGATAAGCAATCTGTGCTGTACAAGAATATAGGGAGGGAAATTGGGAATTGTTATGCATCTATATGCATCCAGAACAGTAATTCAAAGAAAATAAAAATAAACCTTGGCAATTACAGATAAATCTTTATGCAACAAGAAAACTAATAGGTTTGGCTGGGTCTACACTGGATTGATACATGCTACAGCTCCCACAGCTCACAGGAAAATAGAAAAACCTGTTACACCCTGAAAGGAGGTTGAAACCACAACACAGACCCACTGTCTGCTTTGGCAGTGCCATTGATGCATTTACTTTCATTTTAACTTGGCTGAATGTTTTTGAGGGCTGCAAAAGAATCTATCACCATAGTTCTGAGTAATTGTGAGTTCTTCAAGACTGATATCCAGGCCAGGCAGTTATAAATGTCTCAGTGCTTCTGTATCAGCATTCCCACTTATGATACCCCTGCAAAAATTAGGGTGAGGAATGGTAATAAACCCCAAATTTGAAGAATTTTCTCTGATGCTCTATGGGGCAGTTTTAACACTCAAATTGAAGCTCTGAAAAGGGCAAGCACCACAATATTTCTGCTTATCAAACACACCTAAGGGATTTAGCATTTGCCTCCAAGAGATGGAAACAATCATGAAAGTAATTTTTTCCACAAGTTTGAATGTGTTCTCACACTGCTGTTGTGGGCAAGCCACGTGCCAACAGCAGGTCTGTGAGTCACAGGGTGTCCCTAGAGAGGAAAAGGCCACTCTGACCTGGGGGTCAATTGATATTGTCCTGTGCAAATCTTCTAGAATCTCAACATCAAAAGCTAGGACTTGGTCTGTAATATTTGCACCCTTAAAATAGATATAATTAGAGATTTATGTAAAACATGAGTTTATTTTTCCACATTCCTATGTTTTCATGTTGTTAGTGGTTACGAGACACACTCTAGGAAAAACACTTCAGATTATTCATTTAAAATAATTAAATTATTTCTGATATAATCCCTGGATCTCGTGCATAACGAAACATCTGGTACAGAGGTTAGAAAATAAATGTTCTTGGCTTTTTTTTTTTTTCTTCTTTTGTTAAACAGATGTTGTTGATACAAAACACAGAACTGTAAATCATAGCCTGCATGTGGACACAGACTGTCACTACTGAACAGAAATTTACTGTGGCTAGATAGAGGTTTGAAACAGCAATGAATCACTGCCTTACTAACTTTGTTCACGTGGGTATGGTTTCAATATTCTGACATTAGGTGCACATGTCCTTAAAGAAAGGACCCCTGTTGGCTTTGTTCAGAGTGACCAGAATTCCAATGTCTCTCCAGCCCCGTGCCTTTCCCACTCCCACACTGCTTGCACCAGCAAGCTGAAGCCCCCACTTCTCCCATTCCTCTCTTAATATTGATTTTCCTTCAGAAAACACGCCAGCAGCACACTCCAGACTCTGAACTCCAGACAAAAGCCAGTGCTGTGAATCCCACTGCAGTGTAAACCCTGCAGTACCACAGGTGGTGTCTCCCCCTTAGACACACATGCACCATCCAGCTGGTGAGGACACCACAAATTTGGACCTGCTTTTGCCAATGTGCCTGCTGGTTAGTTCCAATGGATCAGGGTCTAACTCCCTGGTAAACTCCATGCCATGCTCTCATTTTGAAGCACAGGATTCAGGAGCATATTTGTTGAAATTTATGTTTTGGGGTGTTTTTTTCACATTTAGCTTTAATTCTCTGGTCCTGTCACCTTGTATTTTACGAGTACTGTCCATTTCCTGGCTTTAGCTTCAATTTGGTGTAACAGAATCTTTGGGAAATACAAAGACTCAGCTGGAGACTCGTTTTTCAGAGGCTCAGGACTTGACCTTGTTCTCAGCTTTACACAGGCAGAGCTCTGCTGATTGCAGTGCAATTGTTCTGGTTTAGGATACTGCCAGAGCAGAGGCATTTTGAGTCCTGATCTGAATGTTCCTGCTTTGGGCCCATTTTCACTCTGATGTATTTTGCACATGGGGCAATATGAAAGGACAACTGAAAGAACAACACTTTCTTTGAAAACCAGTAAGAATTATTGACTATCACCACACAGAACAGATTTTTAAGCAATGATACAATCATGCACATACCTTACACATGCACAGAATCATGGAATCATTAAGGCTGGAGATTATAAATGCACATTACCACTCAGAGGAGAGGATTAATATCTAATTTTCTCTGTGAAGCATCTCTTGACAAAACAACACCAAGCAATGGCCACCTTCCAGCCCCATGGGCTTGAACACTCTCTGACCCCTTGCTCTGCTCAAATGCTTGCCTGTGGCTTCCTCTGCACAGCAAAAGCAACTCCTTGCAGGCACGATGGCCAAGCCAGGTCTGGCTGCAGCACACAAGGTGCCACCTATCCACTTGGATGGAAGCACAAAGCATTTTATTCCCTTCAGGAAATAGGTGGGAACCAGCAAAATTGGGCCCTCTATTTGTCCAGGTTTGTGTCTATTGTGGATTATTTTCAAGGCTTCAGGCATGGATGAATAAAAGAAAAAACACCATGGTACTGCATGACCCTTTATCTGCCTACACTACATTTTCATTTAGTGCTTTTGCTAGGAAATATTAAAATGGATCCTCTGTACAGATCTGCTTTTCCTTTCTTATTTTTTTCCCAGTCCAGCATTTTAACTGGTTTGCTGTGTTCAGTTAAACTGAATTTTTGCTTGAGAACAAGCAGACGATGGGTTTCACAGGCCTGAACTCAGGATTTTCCTTCAGCCTCACCCAGCAAAATGAAAAACAGAAACAAGAGATTTTAATCACATGTGTATAAAATACACAGGGTTCCTGAAACATGCTTTAAAGCTGCCTGCTGGTTGTGGAGGCTCTTCAGAGCTCCCACTACCCCAAACTCACAGAAATGCAATGTGACTCCTGATCTATTGAATTTTGGAGGATGGCTGTAGTGGGTTCCATTATACATAAATTGGATGCAGCCACTTTACAATCTCCGATATATACTTTTATCTCAAAATGCCCTGTGAGGCAATTGTGTAAAGTACTTTATCAGGGATTGTTGTTGGTAATATTGCAAGAATTCATGATGTAAAAAATACATCAATGCCATTTAAATTGAACAAAATGGTTCCCATTTTTTTTCTTGTAGAGCATTTTTAACCATCTTCTCAACAAATTTGTTCAATAAATACTGTATGAAACAAACATTTTGCACTTTGTCCCACAGATGCAATTTGCCAGCCTGATTGATTTCTTTCTCTACAACTAATCTGATTTCTTTAGGCTATACATCTTCCCTTTTATTAAAGATGATGCAATCTTAGCTTTTTATCATACACACATCCACCACACAAACAAGAGAGAAGATTTGGCAAAGCAGCCTTACAACCAAATAGAAAAGCCTGACACAAATCTCATAAAGCTGATCCCAAAAGATAAATGACACAATGAGACCAAAGTTACACAAATTCAGAAACTTATCCATGCAGAGTAATATGGGCCAGTGGATTTTTCCTCTGTGATAGATTCAGCAAACAAGAAACTTCATCATATCTGTAGCACCTTGTAAATCAAGCTCATACCAGTGCTTCACCAAATCCTCTCAAATATTGCTGCCTCTGCACTCTGAGAGGGCAGAAGCAGAACTGCATTTTTTGTAGCCTTTCCCTGGTTTGCATCTTGCAGAACCTCACTGTTATGTTTTGAGTCCTAACAACTCCAGGCCTATTTACTTTTAAATGGAGTTCCTGGTAAGGCAACAAATTCATTTCTCTGTTCTTTTATGGACTGCCCTCATGTCTTTGGGGAACCCCACAGCCCTTCCTTTCCTCAGCATCTGCAGTTATCTGCCTTGGCTGGAGACAATTTTCAGTCTTTCCCATTCAGGCAGCCAGAGGCTTAGTACCACTGTAATACAAAGAGCAATAATTGTTTTCAAATGTTGCAATAATATTCTCAAACAGCACTGAAGTGTTTTGTGTCTGTTGCTTCTCCCATCGAGCAAAATCAAATTAATTCAGTTGACATGTTCCAGGATCTGCTCATCACATTGTTCCTCTGGGGTTCAACTTCTTATCACTAGCTGTGATCCCAGTTAAGGTCCAGCTCTCACTGGCAAAGTGAAAGTCCCAGGAGAATCAGGGCTCTGCCACTGGCAGGATTTTAAGTGCACCAGTAGGTGCCTATCCAGTGCCTTGGAGAGCCTTTCCATCACTTGGAATTGCAGACTAAAGGTCTGCCCACACACAGATCCATCTCAAGCCACAGGCTTCTCTAACAAAGGGATAAAAGATGGCTTTTGCAGGCTGCCTGGAAAGTGAGCAGCTCCAGCCTCTGGCAGGTGGAGGCTAGAGAGGATTCCAGCAGGGAACTGCAGCCCCTGTTCCAGCTGGAACACCTCCACCCCCTGCTCCTGGGCATGTGTGGGTTTCAAGGAACACAGCCTCCTCTCCAGACCCCTCCTGTTTTTAAGTTTTTAAGGCCAGCAGCAAGCAAACAAACAGGAACCCAGTCTGGCTCATTTATTTCAATTTGCAAATTGAACGAGTAGAAGTTGGAAGGAGGACAAGGAGCCTGTGACTACACTGCTTTATCAAGGCAGAACCCATCTTTACAGCAAAACCTTTGAAGCCTAAACAGAGAGGTGGTCAAATCTTGAAAATACAGAGGAAATCAAGCTGAGCTTACAAGTGAGCCACAATATCACAGGGGCCAAAAAGACTAGGTCTGGGTAGCATCAAACTGCTGATTCTGGATCTCAGCAGGGAAAAAACCCCAAATCACAATGAATATACTTTTGAGGAGTTTTAGGCTCTGCTCTGTAACTTGAAATTACATCACAGCTGTGTACACAGAGGTGATTTCAAAGGAAAGAGGGAAATGGACAGGACTGTGTTGGTGCTTTAGAAGATAACACAAATGTGAGGGGCTGAGCAGAGACAAGGTTCTGTGCCATGGCCATTCCCTCCCTGAGTCAGCTGAGGGATGAAGATCATCACCATCCCCTCACTGCACACAGCAAACCTGCCTGTGCTGCAGCCTCTGCCCTGGATACCAAGCTCTCTCCTGCTCCAGCTAATGACATCATTTCTAAGGAGGCATGATCAGATCCATGGCTTTCTGTTCAAGCAGCAGCAGGATAATTAATTTTGCCTGTCTGAAAAGGATGTGTATAAAGATAAAGCCACTGAAACCTCAAGCTTTTGCAAGGAGGTACCAAATGAAACCCAACTTTCCCTTTCTTTACCCACGTCTCATACCTCACTGAGCCAAGCAGGGCAACTCAATTATTTATGGCAGACCAAAGAAGCCATTGCTGGAAGATTTCAAGGAGAAAAGAAGATGCCCAGCTCTCTTGAAGAATAGGAGCTTTGTGCAAAGATGCAAAGTCCTCACATGATGCTAACTTTTCATGCTTTGAGAAACACAAATGAGCAAGAAGGCAGCTAATTAGGCACGTTACTGTGATTGCTTATTTTATGAAGTGGAGAGGGAGGTGTTCAGCACTTTAATGAGACAATAGCATAGAGGCAAAATTGTACAGAGATGCAAAAATAGCAATGGCCTTCCCACAGAAATGAAAATGATTTTTGAGCAACAAGAAAAGCAACAATAGAAAAATAATTCAATATCTAGCTAGCAGAAAGAACAGTGCCTCAATTTATTCTGTACATGTAAAACCTGGATAACACTCAGATAGCTGAGGGTAGATGGAACACCCCTTATATACCCAAGCAATGTGTAAAGCCCAGTTTCAGCTTTTTTTCATTCTCAGAAAAAGGAGACTTTCTCTGGGACCTGGGGCACCTAACCCAAAGCCCTGGACTCCCCACAGGGCCCACGTGGAAGGACAGAGAGCTGTGTTCTCACTCGCTCTCCTATTTTGAGCACAACAAAAAAAAAGGGAGATGCAAATCATCTATTTAGGCATAGTTCTTTAATTGCTTATTTTATGAAAACCCAACTGCAGACAAAACCAACACTGCATTTCCTAGGAAATGAGCCTTTCTCAGAGACCTCAGATCTTATTTAGCAGCTGCTTTTGTGCTCTTGGTGTTACTGCCATGGTAAGTAATTACTCATAACGTGACATGCATTGTATCAGCCTTTTAAAAGTAATTAAGAAAAAGTTGCATTGCTTAATGATATGTACATACATCTCATCCTTGCAAGTTTGGCTTTGATAAAATCTGCTAGTTTTTGGAGCAAAGCCAGTCTTAAAAAGTCAAATAACCCAGCCCTAACAATGGGAGCATTATTAACTTCCCAAAAGCCATAAACTCCAGCACAACATTTGTGTGCACGAGTCCTGTAAGGATTTTCAAGCCTGTGAGTTGCCAGATCAGAAAGTTCATGTTGAACTAGAATTTATGATAATGAAGAAGCCTCAAAAATGCAGTTTATTTATAGTGAGCCAGTTTAGGAGCTGCAGCAGCTCACTGTCCCTGGCAGATTCAGCTGCAGCAGCTGAAGGGGTCTCTGATCAGCTGGTGCCCTTTCTCCCTGCTGATATTATCCCACCTATTAGGAGGCAGCAGGACCAGTGCTGTGTCCTCTCCTCAACCACTGCAGTTCAACCTGCATGACTTCAGTGGCCATCCATTTTCACATCAGTACTCTGGGCTGTGAACTGCAGCAGCTCAGGAGTGAACAAACACGTCACTGGTCCTCCCCCCTCTGCTCTCACTGTGGCACAAGGGTCTGGTGGACATCTGGGGAAGGAAACTCCTGGAATTGCCTGGGATGAATCACCAGAGTGCATGTGAAAAGCACACAGAGTGTCCTCCTGAGATCCCAAGTGCCTGTTCTGCAGCATTCATGTTACCTTGCATTGACATTTCTCTGATTTAGACCCATATGGCATTTTGTGATCCTTGGATGTAATAAGAATATCTACAGAACTAGCAGAGAAAACTTTTACCTCCAAAATTCAAAAGGATGATGGATAACAGAATAGAAGAATTTTGGATGTCAGAACGTTTTTTTTCTTCCTTCTCCAAAGAAGCTTTATTTTAAGAGCAGAGGTCAACAGCCCTCTTAGTACATATAATTTTATTACATTCTTTGACAAAAATCGACAGCAGTAAAGAACAGCTTGTTCCACAAGCCCCCATGCTGTCAGCATGCCCTTCCCCTTTCTGTACAGAGCTTTTCACTGTCTCCACCTCTCCTGCCTGAATTGCTCTTGGAGCTAAAACTCCACGTGGTCTGCTTGGGGATGGCCCCTGCCTCTGTCAGACATCAGGGGAGTCTGGCATGGGTGAAATGCCTTTTGCTCACTGAGTGACCCTGCAGTAACTCTCCCAAGGGTGAGGGGAGGGCAGGCAGCCTCTGACCCACAGCTGTCAGGCTCCATGGGTGCCCTTGGCTCTCACCTTGGCTGTTTTGACAGTCAACTACTCTGCTGGGGTTGGCTGAGATGTAAAAATCCCTTTGCAAGGTGTGCCAGGGGCTGTGTGTGAGCAGCTCTGGCTCCAGGAGGGAGTTGTCCCCCTGCCCTGCTCCTGTACCAGGGGGTCACTGCCCCAGGGAGCAGCCCTGACCTGACCCTGGGAGCAGCCAGGAGCTGCCATGGCTCACATCACACCTCCCCTGCCATGAAGGGAACATGGCAAAAGGCAGAGCAGGAGAGAGGGAAAAGGGCTGGCCCTGCCCAGCACACAGCAGGGGCAGAATGACAACTATTGTGAGGCTCCTCAATGGCTCATTTGGCATTATTCCCAGCACTGCTTTTCAATCTAACACCCACTTCTGAGTATCTAATAGAAAAAGAAGGCAAAACCATGAGGTAGGAAGAACAGAAATGACTGCACCAGCTCAAAGGAGCACTAAATTCAGCCAAATTTTCAAAATTTCAAAAGTATTTAAAAGCAGCAAATGGTTCAAAAGGGGAATGCATTTTTTCCTCGTGACATGGATAAATACTTATTTTATTTAATACTTTAAAAGAAAAATAATAATAAAAAAATGCTTATACCTTTCAAATATTTAAAATAAAACAGTTAAAATATTTTGACACGTGGCCAATTCCAGGTCATTGCTGTGCCACAAAAGTGCTTTTAAAAGAACTGAATCAGAAGACAATTGTTCAGAATTTCAGGCTGGTGTTGCTCAACCTGTCTCTACTGCTTCCTCCCTGCCACACTGATGGGAATAAAAGGTTCATGGTCCCAATGACCATAATGGAGAAAAGAACCTGTAATTTCCCAGCAAAGGTTGCCTTGCTTTAGAGAGATGGTCCAATTCACCTTTACTCTTAGGAGCATAGGCTGGTTTTAGAACATTTTTCAGCTGACTGAGGAGTTGCATAATTGCACAATTACATCCAATTACATAACTAGGGTAAATAAGTAATAATATAATTAGGTGGTGTAATTATGTAGTTATGACAGGGAGCACAACTGCTGATAAAAGCCATTATGAAACTTGCTAAGAACTGTGGACAGAGCATGTGAGAATGAAACTTTCAGGGCTTTGTTTGCTAAAGTCTCTCATTCTTCCAATGGGCAAAATAATTAATTTAATTGCTAAGCCAATAGCTTTTGACTTTTGCAAATGAATGGAGGTACAAAACATAGGATAATTCATATCTCTGTTGAGCTGCAAAAAAATCAGTAACTAATCACGTTCGTTTTTTTTAACCTCTATATATCTATTTACAGCTACCAAGGCTCAGGTGAAATATGTGTGTACAAATTACACCTCTGAAAAGCAAAGTATAAAAGTTTGGACATTAACCTTCATTGTTCCAGTTATCACATTAAACTGTCTCCTCTGACAAATGGACACAAGGAACATTCAGAGATTGCTGTATTGATGTAATACAAGTTATGTGCATCTCTGGGTTTGCTAGGGATGATGCTTCTGGTCAAATGGGTCAGATAAACAGGGTTTTTTCTACAGGAATGAAAATCCAATAGGGGAATCATTCATGCAGGCTCTCAGTGCAAACACAAGGCATGCAGCCAGCTTTTCAAAGTTTCTGTCTCTTTGGATATTGTATAATACCTGTCTGACTTCATAAAAGAGGCCTGGAGAGCAAACAAATAATAAAACCTACTGCCCTGCTTTAATATTCATTAATATTTCACCCAATAACTGATAAAAGATAGTGTGCAAGAAGAAAGAGCAGCAATGGAAGAGCTTTATTCCCACCAACATCTCCATAAAGCTTGAGGTGTATAAATTGCATGTTGCTTTAGATTACATTTTATGCTTGATGCATTTTTCTAAAAAGAAGAAAACCCAGAAAAATTAATACCTTTCTTTATGAAAGCTGGATAGCTCCTGACTACTTCAATCACTGCAAAGAGAAGTATGCTAAGCACTGAAGCAAACACAGAGCTTCTGGGAAAATCAAAATCACAGGGAACATCAGGAGTTTGCAGAGACAATGCCCACAGTCCAGAGCAAGAAAGCAAAAGAAGTGCTCTACCCTGAGGTGTTCTGAGACCACAGACATGCAAGATAATGGGAATGCCTTGAAGCAAACCACCCCTGGAACAGAAATACAAGTGAACTTGGAAACCTGCAACAATCCTGCATGTGAGTGAGGGGTATCTACACCTTTTTTTTTATTCTCTCCTCACCTTGAGCTGGAAAACTGGAGAGGTGAACTGTGATGTGTAAATAACTCCCATCCATTTTGGCACCCAGCCTTTCAAATAACATTCCAAAACAAGGAGACCACAGTATTCCTGGTTTTTTTTATCTGTTGTGCTATCAGCAAGCCCTCAAACCAGATGTTTTGCTGTTTGCTGGGCAAATGACACACAGAAAAGACTGAGAGTCACAAAGTGGAAAGTCATATTTTTGGGCTCTGACGAGGCTGGGCAATAGAGAAAAGGACTATCAGAAACTGTAGATGCTTTTCCTGGTGTTACTTTTTGCAATACTTTGCAAGAAAGGAGTAGGCAAATGCAAACAATTATTGGCTCCTCACTGCAGTTGTAGTGAGGATAATACTTGGAGCTAAACTCTACTTTCTGTCAAAGTTACTGCAGCATACTCCAAAATTTTGACCTATGTGTATTGAAGGACTTGAAGACTGGATTTGGGTAGAAATTCTCCTTAAGTGATCTGGCTTTGAAAACACAGAATTCCACTAAATTCCACAGAATCCATTAAAGCTACAGAAGCAGCCATAGAAGGCATTCCTGGTCATAACAAAAATTAATAGAATGAAGAGAGTTCTTCCAAGAGTATGATTCACAGAGCTTTTTCAGCCATATTCTGTACAGTATGAAATAAAAAATCTCATTCCACCTTGTCCTTTACAAAGAGATCCAGAGACTGCCCTGCTGTCCCAACCACCCATATTTACAATTTCCTGCAATCCCACACACCCCCAACAAGCCTTTTTCAGCAATGAGTCAGTTCCATGGTAAGTCCCTTGTGAAAGGTTAATTTCAAGTCTCTTTTCTGCCAGATCCTAACCAGAATGTGCTGTCCTACCCAGGACTTGGTCACCTCTCCCAGCATCACAAGCTTGGTCACACAGCTTGTCACAGAGCTTGGATCAGCTTCTCTCTCTGTCTTCATGACAAAAGCCATACTTAGACTTAATTAGTGCATGGAATGTAGCACATCTCACATGCCTGGGGTGTAATTCCTGACTATCAGGCTTGTTTGGGACACACCAAACACACTTGCCACAGCAGCTACAAAACTGCCTCTGAGACTTTTCCTTTTGACACTTCTTTTGGTCATAGGCAAAGCTGGATCTCTAAATCTCTTCCTCCAGTCAAATATCATATTCCATTCCTCCAGTCAGATTATTTTATTTAATTTCTTAGTATTCCTTGTAGCATGTGGTATACAGTAATTTCTCTGGCTCTAAAAGAAAGTGTCCTTTCTTTGTTCAATTAAGTTCCAATTGCTTCTGCTTTGCAGCACATCTTCCCTGGCTTTCAAACCAGGAATTTAAACTGCACAAAGATACAACTACTAATCCCATACCAGATACTTATAGTTTGTTCAAACATTTATTTATCTTTTTTTTCCTCCCACTCTACCATTTATATTTTCCATGTAATTCCATGTAAGCTTTACACTTCTAGGTCCATAGGTACCTCTCCATCATCCATAATAACCTTTAACTTTATATATACTTATGGAAAAAGAGAGTTTAATAATCCCAAATTCTGGATTACTGCTAACCACTTAAACAAGCAGCATTCTGCCACAGAGGAACAGGGACTTTGAGAAATCAGTTCAGTGTTTGAGGTCATGTGAGTTTTTGGTGCTTTTCTGTTAGTACTTTAGATATTCAAAGAGAAGTTCTAGCCATTAATACAGAGGCAAAATACATTACTGAATTACACATCAGAAAAATCAAACCACTGCTGCCACAGGATGTATACACTTACTATGAATATTAATGCATTTCTTGGAATTAAACATTAATACTTAACATACACACCACAAAGTTTAAAATCCCACAAACATTGCAGGGAGAGGAAGAAGAGGAATGAACAAATGAGACAGGCCTCAGAGTCTGATTCCACAAGTTAAAATATATTTCTGACATAAGCTAAAAAATTTCCATGTGGAAAAGGACAACTTGCCACAATGAATAATTTCTCATAATGCAACAAAGTCCACAAGGATTTGTTTCAGGTTTTCTATCTCACCCACCAACCTGCACAAGTGTAGATCCATCACTGCCCTACAGTATAAACACCCTGAGCTGGGCAATGAGACTGATGGTTCCAAATTGAAGGAAATAAGCTGTTCCTCTGCACCTGAGCACTGAATTCCCATCACCTGCCACAGCACCTTCCCTTCTAGTGGCAATAGCACTTACAAAAGCTCCATTTAAGTGCAGTAATCAAGCACACACTCCTGTCTAAACACCACCATTTCCACTAATGTGAGTTCTTCAAGGTAAGCTCTGCATAAGCCTGCACAGTGTTTTCCAGTCAGCTCTAATTTTAGCCTGCTCCCAATTAGGCATCTTGTCTAAATTAACCATTTAGGCTCTCAATGGAGTGAGAAAGGTGAGTCAGCCCAGCTACCCTGGACAGCCATCTGAGGCAGGATAAATAACCCAGCTTTCTGCACTGACAAGGCAGAAACTGAGACCTGGCGCCTGACCTGACAGCAGCCAAAGGGAAAAGAGAAGCATCTTCCCCTTGGCTGAACTGGGGAGTAAAAGGCCACCCAGCACCTCAGCAATGAGGCTGGCTAGTATGTCCAGTCAAAGGCTTGATGAGGGGTAGAGGGAGATAGTCTTGATAAGCAAAGTGGCTCCAGAAATGCATAAACAGCGAATCCTGATGCGCATTTGGTTACAGCCTCCTCCGGGATTCAGACATGTGCCAGCTCTGCAACCACAGAGCCTGGCACAGCCCCTGAGCAGTGCAATACCTGCCAGCAGGTCCACAGGAAGAAAATGCTGCGCCACAATATCCCAGCAGACAGGCAGAATTCCTCAAAAATGAAGCCCCAAGCCAGGCAGCCTTGATAATCCGCTGCTCTCGCTCAGAGAACAAACCCTCTTCGGCAGCAGGCTGGAAACAAAATGTAATCGAACACCTCTCTGGCCCAGCATCATCACATTTCTCTCTCTGAATCCAAGCACTCTCCCTGCTTCACAAGGCAGCTTCTTCAAACCCTGTGGCTGCTCTGCTTGGTCTTTTCACCAGCTTGTTCAGAGCAGCCATAGGAGAAAAGCACCAGCCCTGAGCGCTGACCCCGTGTTTCAGTGTGCAGCAGGAGATGTTATTTTTCTGGACAGCAGCCCAGAGACACTGGACAAAGCTGGAGCAGCAGCAGATGTTATGATGCATGCTCTCGTGCCCCAGCTCTGCCTAATGAGGCAGCAGAACCCACAGAGCATGAGAGCACCAACACCAAACTGGGGACTGCAGCCTGCACCTTCATCTTTTTCATTATGTTTGAGTCCGGGTTTTGCTGCAGACTAAAGCACGTGCAGTGATCTTTAAAAATACAGATCGATGCCTCCTATTGTTAAGAGAGAGGGGAAAAGAAAGATATTCTCTGCCCTAGCTGCAAGGAGCATCTCTCAGCTGCATAAAGCCCATGCCCAAATGGACTTACCACAATCATTTGTGCCACGTAGCTCTCCGGGCCAGTGTATTCAGTTGGATCTTTAACTTTGACAAGAACTATAAAGTACAAATAATGCCACATGTTGTGTTCTGCCTTTATATGCTCCTCAAACGAAACGGTCTTGTTATCAAATTTGTCTCTCTCCAGTCCTGCAAAAAGAGAAGAACATGAAGCCAAAAAATAAACTCCTTCAACATAAAAATACACAAATCTGTTAAATATATTAGAGAAAGGAACCTAACTTAATTTAAAGGATCATAAATTTGAAAGAGCTTAATTTAAAAGCCATAACTGCCAGGCAAGAAATACCAGGCCAGAAGGCATTCCTGACAGAAGTCTTTCAACGCAGCTTTTATTCTCTTTTGTGATATTTCCTCTTAATAACAATAACAATATAATAAATATGTTACAGTTTTACAGTGCCTTCTATGCAGAGGGCTATAAAGTGTTTTACAAGTGTTGTCTCTGGCTCTTTCTAGATGTGTACTGGGAAGCACAGAGTGTGCAGTCCAGGTCCTGATCATGCAAAGATTTATGCCCACTTTTAGCATCAAGCATATAAAGAGTCCTGCTTCAGCTTCAGTGAGATTTTTTTGTGGGCTTCAACTTGGCAGAGAGAATGAGTCTCTGCAACTCTGTTGTCTTTACAGAGCTGCAGTCATAAGAAATTTTTTTGATTTTTCCATGTAATGGTCCAGATCTCTGAAGAAGAATACCAGAAATGAGGAAGGAGAGGAATCACCAACATTTGCCTCTGTGTTTCTGCCCTCCTCCCTGGATTTCCTGTGCACAGACACTAAAGACATGTTGTGCTCTGCACAGCATTCATCCCTGCCAGTACAACCATGGAAACAGCACCCAGCCTACAAAAAAGGCTTTTTGAAGTCTCCCAGGGAATGAAGGTGTGCCCCTCTTTGTGAGTGCACTTCAAAACGAGTGTGATTTTCCATGGGCTTTGGGGGGATGATTTCCACCGAATTCTTTTGTTCCTGCTTGGTATCACCTTCTGAAATCGGCAGATCTTGCTGCTCTGGAATGCTCTGTGCTGTGAAATAGAAGCTGCACTTTCATCTGCCCTGTGAACAGAGTCAGCAGCTGCCCCATCTCCATTAGTGGTGATGATGCAAGCGTGAGACTCGGCTCTTCTCCTGGAATCTGGGTGGAGACTGAGAAGCCACCTCTCAGCAAAGCTAGCTTTTGATTCACAAACCAAATCTGTCTCCTACTGAGAGGGAATAAACTTGGAATCAACCTCTGGAATTTTTACAGACTTTCCTGAAGATAACAATGAAGATAACAATGAAGAAGATAACAATGCCTGGGGTCCAAACTTTATTTATGGAGGAATAGCTCATTTTCACTGCTCTCACCCTCAAATATCTCAAGAGATCAGTAACACCTACCACAGATGAAACAGGTGGTCTTTAGTATCTCCTCCTTTTTCTGCTTTTCACTCCTGAGATCAGCAAATGTATCAATGATGACTCCAAAGATCAGGTTGAGAACAATAATTATGACAATGAAGTAAAACAGAAGATCATAAACAACTCGTGCAGCAAACAAGGGCTCCTGCAATAGCAAGGTTGCAATAAGGTATAAAAATAGCACAAATCTAAAATATTAAACAACATTTTCACACTAGCTCAAGCAAAGCTACAGATCTTGCTTTTCATTTGCCAAATTCTGCTAGCCTTACCCACAGGACTAGGGAGGGACTACCCAAGTCCTTTTCTTCACCATGACAGAGACCTGAAATCACACAATTGCTCAGTTTCCCACACATTCGTGGGAATAATAGCACTACCCTTTGTGGAGCTCTTCAATATAATTAGCATTAAAGAGCTGCTAAGTGGCAAGGGTCAGTTTTAAAGGGTCACTTTCAAAGTCTGTAAGTGCTTACAGACTCCACTGGGGATAAACTTTGGCTCCTGCACAACCTCCCAGTCTGTGAGATAGGATACAGACTCCTCCTCCCAGCACAGGGAGTTCTTCCATCCAGATCTGAGTTGTCACTGGATTCTTGCAAGCCCTGCTGAGATCCTGCTTTATCCTGAATTTATTTATAACATGCATGGTGTGGCTCATCAAGCAAAGCACTGCTAGATTGCCTTTATTTGTGATGTTCTTTTTGAACCTAAATAAAAATGCACGAAACCACCCAAATATTAAGGGAGGTCCTTAAATAAGCTGCATTTTTGAGGAAACTTCTGGAAGAGAAAAAATGCCACAATATATGAAATTCTGGTTTGATCTTCATGCTGGTTGAGTACAAATAAACAACAGGACCTATTCCAGGGCAGATGCCATGCTGAATAGAAGCTAAAATGTCCAGGTGGAGCCCCCTGGGCTCAGCCCCTGCCCGTGGCTCTGGTGCCATTGCTGGGCCCCCGGAGCAGAGCCTGGCCCTGCTCTGACCCTCCTGCACACAGGGACACCCAGGGGTGAGAGCCCCTCTCAGCTGGGGCTCCTCTCCAGCCTGGACAGCCCCAGCTCCCTCAGCCTTTCCCTGGCAGAGATGCTCCAGGCCCTAAATCATCTCTGCAGCCTCTGCTGGCCCCGCTCCAGGAGCTCCCTGTCCCTCCTGTCCTGAGAGTCCAGGACTGGACACAGCTCTCCAGATGTGCCTCCCAGGGCTGACTTCTTAGCAGTGCTTTGAAGGTTATGATATTCTGCATTTTTCCAGAAGTGGTAAACAACTACCTAGAGATCCTTTCTTCAAGTATCATCATCACATCAAGCTTAGCTCTTCCCATTAAATATCCCATCTGGGATCTAAAAATTACATGGATAAATCAACAGTGTGACATGAGACCAGACTAGATACAAACACTGTCTGTAACCTCCAAAAATTGACTTTGGCATTCATGAGATGCACAGGGACTAATGCATTTCCTGAGCCAAAACACTCACATCTTTGGAAGGCTTTCTGAGCACGTCTCCCACACCCCCCCCATTCCGCAGGCCTTGGTTTAGCACGGTCACAATGCACATCAGCAGGGTGTCACAGGTCCTTTCTATTCCATCCTCCTCTTCTTCACCTGCAAACAGCAACCACAGCATCAAACAATCAAACAGAGCCACAGTTCTGTTAGAGAAAGCCACTGCAAGACACATCTGCCTCTTCCATTTCTCATCCAGAACCTCATTGATCATCCCCACTCATGTGCACATCTCTGCTGGTGACACACTTAGGCACATCAGGCACACTTAGCCTGAAGAGAGATGGAGAAAACCACAAGCAGGGCTGTTAATGACCCAGAGCCACCATCTCTGCTCATGGGAGCACCCCTTCTCCTTGCATCCCCCCACTGCCTTTCCAGTGGGCCCCCTAAAAATGCAGCACAGACAAGAAGCAATACTAACAGAGAATTAGAAGCACATTTGTAAAAGGATTGTCCTCCTGTGAAATCATTACCTACTCATGTACACAAGCCAAGTCATGTCAGCATTTCAAGCCCATTAAGGAGGGGCTGGCTTTAGCTCGAGTCAGTCTGTCCATGATCTCTCCACCAGCACACGTGCCCAAGCACAGGTCTGACAGACATTAAGTGAAAGGCTCTCCCTGAGCTCAGCTTGAAGACTTGGATTCTGTTCTTATCTGAGGTTTTGGCTGAGCCACAGAGGGTACTATTGTACAGGAGATGTTAGAACGTGCAGAGGAGCTGGGCTGGAACACCACCTTGGCACACTCTGCATCCACAGCCTGCCTTTGAGGAGCCTGCTGGAGCTGCTCCCTGTGTCCTGCTGGCTTGGGCTGGGGGCTCAGGGCTGTCACTGCCATCCCTCCTGCCTTCCTTTCTCTTTAGGGACACTGCTTGGGCAGGGAAGGCAGCCATTCACACTCGGTTTGCTCCGTGCACTCATTGTAACAGAGTTTAATAAATAACAACGTCCTGCTGGGAGAGTTGACTGAAACACATATTTAACAGCCCCAAACCACCACATCTGGGGCACTGAGAGAGGTTCTGATAAATTGAATTGACTGCAAGCACTCACACTGCAGACACGTAATTTGGATTTAAATTTAATTTTGGATTTGGGTTCCCAAATTGTGGTGCATGCATCCTGGCTGGGATGGGCAGGACAGTGCTGGTGGCTGCTGCTTTTGCTACCACTGCTTCTGCTCCATAGGCAAATTAAATGAGAAACAACTCCCTCCTGAAGGAACTTTGAGCAAAAAGAAAAGCAAAAGCAGACATCAGGACAGACTTCCCTGTTAAACTATATGGTCATTACAGACACTACTCCCCAAAATAATCCTGGATTTAAAAATAACTGCTTAAATATTGAAAGGATTGAAACATGAAACCTTTTTTATCCTGCCATACCTAGATTTTTTTTACTAGCACAGTGATGTTATTCATACCAAATAATCTTTGCTGTTGTATCCTGCCATTATTCCCTCCTTTCAAACAATACTCCATCTATTTTTTTTTTTTTTTTTGAAGCCGTGCTTGAGCCTTGAAAAAAGCTTGTATTTCTTTTAGGTAACTACAATTCTGTAGTTCACAGACCCAGGTGCTGGAAGCAGCAGATGATCAGATTCTGGTGAACAGAGAGGATAATCCAGGACTGAGAACTGAAGAGGGAATTATCTGCCAGCAGCCCTAACACCCAACTCTCCCTGTCCACTGAGATGCTAATTCAGAGCAAGCCAGGCTTCAGAGAAACAAGATACATCACCTTGAACATCTTGCACAGAGTGTCAGCATCCCAGAAAAGCTCCTAGAAAAGCAAGCCCAGGTTGCAAGACCTTTGCCAAAGAACCAGACAGCCCAAAGCTGGCAGAAACCTCTAGCAATGTAGGCTGTGGGGAGTGTACAGACATCATTTTTGCTGTTCTATTTCCACTCCCAGATGTGGAGCAATGAGAGCTGCCTTCAATTTGGGAGCCAGGCAAGCCTACAGGCACATGTTCAGCCTCAGCTGTCTGTTTTCAATGCTCAACAGCATTCACAGTGCAGGCTCAGCCCCTCTGGGCACCAACTGTGCCCATCCTTGACAGGAAGGAGTGGATCTGTAGAGTGCACTGTTGTTAAGAACCCAATATTGACACTAGTTGAGGTTCAGGGGGGTTATTTGCAAGCAGTTCCACACTGGAAAGTGGCTGGTGAGGGTCTGGACATCATTAGGCAGGACATCTTCTGATTAAATTTAATTCACAGGCAAAACAGGTTAAGTGCCAAGACCACCCCACAATGTTAATCACAGGGCAGGGAGAGGGATAATAGGAAGATTTACTCCAAAAATCCTCATCTGATGGCCAACAGCTACCTGGGCCACACAAATACATCAGGTGAGACACACCTGGTCCCATGTGGATCCAGGAGAACTTGCACAGAGCAGGACCAGGTCTGGCAGTGGAATGGGTCTTTGGAAATGTCCCCTTTCACAAACAGGTATCTGTGCACCCTTCCAGCACAGGTCCTTATGGGCTACAGAGGAGGAGCATGTACTGTAGGATGTGAAGTTCCTCTAAGTGATCATAGACTGAAGTGATGGGGAATTGTCTTTGGAGTTGTAGGGGAGACTCTGAGGCAGAGGAGGTGAAGTGTTTTTATGCTGACAGCCCAGAGAAGCAGTGAGCAGCAGGCTGCAGAGGGGGAGGCTCTCTGAGCACACTGGCTCCCAGGGAGCTCCCTCTCCAGCAAGAGCAATGACTGAGCACAGGCTCCACCAGGGAAACCCAAGGAAGAAGCAGAGTCCCCTCAGAAGAAATGATCAGCAGTGATCTGATCTGAAAAGCAACATAATTCATGTCTCACTCGGGACCTGAGATGCCACTGAGAACATTTTCTCTTTCCCACACACAGCTGTGGGGTTTCTCTGGTGCTGCAATGTGAAACTCCCCAAATCTCATGGAATCAGAGCACCATTCAAGTTGGAAAAGGCCTCTGAGACTGAGTCCAACCACTCACCTAACCCTGCCATGTTCTCCACATCCCAAATTCCCCATCCCCACAGCTTTTGAACACTTCCAGGGATGTTGATCTCATTCCTTTGCATTCCACCACACTCACACTTTTGCCAGAGGGGAAATCTGTCCCAGGAAAAGACAGAAAGTAGAACAATTCTTTTGACCAGGTGGCTAAGGTGAGCAAAACTGTTCTTGCTGAATGTTGGTGGGTTTTAATGGTACTGGATAAATAAATTTCTTCAAGATTAAGTAAGAGTGCACTTAGATGTTTTGTACAGCCATCTTTCATTATGGTTTGATTTTAAAGGAGCAGTACCCAAACAATGAGAAATGTGAGATTTCTATCATTTAAAGAGCTTGGCAAAAGCCACACTGCATCTCTTTGACTGATTGATTACTCTTTGAATGCAGCAGCTTTGCCAATAGCTCTTAGACTGTTTTCTCTATCTAGCCAGACAGCTTCCCATGTTGTTTATGAGGCCTGTTTACACACCAGCTGGGGAGAAAAAGCCTACTTTTATAGCCCTCTCCCTGAAGGCTTTGATCCTAAAAACTCAAGAATTAGTAGTGGAAGAATAAAGCTTATAAAACAACATTATACTGGCATGCAGGAAGGGACAGTTTATGTTCTCCCTTTCAGCCCTCAGCAACCACAGGCAACTGTGGCAAAAAGTATTTTGAGCCTGCAGACCATCCACTGTGCACACACCTCCACTGCAAAGGTCACAACACAGCAAACCAAATTTAATATCTGCAGTGAAAGAGCAGCCACTCCAACTAGACTGTGCCCCATGGAAAGAGTGGGAGACAGACAGACACAAAGGCCTGGATCTGGGTTCTTAGGTCTTCTAATACAGCCTTGGCCCAGACACATGTAGAAAAAATACACAAAAGCTTGCTGAGAGATATGCTGTGGCATGAAAATGAATTTCTGTGGCCCTAACTGGATCTAGCAGGGGCTCAGTGTGTGCAGGTGAGGATGCAGCAGACAAGCAGCAAGCTGCTCCTCTCAGCTAAGCCACTTGGCAAGAAGCAACTTGTATGTTCAAGCATAATGATTCAGCAAGCCCTTTTAATAACAAAATTAATGTCAGTGCATTTGGAAATCAGGTGTGGGAAGCACTCCCATTAACAGCAAAGCTGCCAACTAAGCTCCAAGCCCTGCAGAAGTTGAGCACTTCTGACTCACTACAGTCATCATCAATTCTCACACCAGCAGAGTCCCTGCAACAGCAACGCACAGCTCAGAGAATCCTTAAAGCTCATCTCATTCCAACCCCCTGCCATGGGCAGGGACACCTTCCACTATCCCAGGCTGCTGCAGCCCCATCCAAAGGGGCCTTGGGCTTCCAGGGATCCCTAGGTTCTAATTGATCATTGGGAATTTCTGCACTGACCTGGGTTAAGAGCTGGGATGCTCGTGGAACAGTTCTCTTTGGCACAGGCTCCCATCATTGATGTCAGGGTTGTAGTGGGAACTTCACCAATACCTGGGATGTTGACAAAAAGACAGGCACTACATTGATGTTAAGTTTTAAATCATTATTTTCTAGAGCAAATCACTGGGTTGGAGAGTTAAGAAGGAAAAACAGAACAAATTACACCAGCAATTCCTCCCTCCTTGAAAGAGTCTGCCTCAACAGCTCAAAGCAATCACAATGAACAAAAACACAGTTTTATATTTACTGTATATCACAGCTATTCCCATTTCATCTCCTGAAATTAATGAATCTACATCAAATGCAGCTGCTTCTGGTGAGAACAAAATATATTCAAAGCAAGAAACAACTGTCAGATATGAAAATAATGTCAGTTTTAAAAACCATTAGATAAATTATTCACAAAAGCTGACAAGAAGGACACCGAGCTGATGTTCAGTTATCCTGAATGTAGAATATTTAAGGGTTTTCAAGGATGATAACACAGTTTGGTACTCATTTGTAAATATGTATGGGTTTGTGTAAAACACTAATTTAACATTCCCAAAGTGGTAAATGTGTACATCAGCTTGATTTTATCAAACCAATTTTCTCTTGTGCACCTTCAACAATTTTCTGCATTTCAAATTAGAGTTACAAAAAGGTTTAAGGAGAAAAAAATGAAGGCAAAACTATACAACAAAATAACAGCCTAAGACAGTATGTGTAATGCAGAAAACATGCACTCTGACTTACTCTTTCTGCTACTTTATAAAGAAAAAATTTAAAGCACTTGTCCTGGGAAGCATAATGTTCCATCAACGTGCAGTCAGCATATTTTCTTGATGAGTTTTTGATCAGAAATGGCAATGTATGAAGCCAGCAAGAACATACCCACACCACAAAAATCTGCCAAGAACTCAACAGAAGCAACACAAACACACAGGAGCTGCTGCCCTGGATCAGACCAGAGCTGTGTCTAGCCTGTTTTATTAAGATGGTCACTTTCAAAGTGAGATTTCACACCCTAAGTTCTGTCCCAAAAATGAATGGTAAGTCAAATATAAGCCAATTTAGCCCCTAATGGATGAACAGTGGGGGGAAAAAAAAAATAAAAAAATAAATTATGGTATGTTAAAGAAATCTGTCAGGTTCTTTTTTTTTTTTTTTTTTTTTTTAAATATGGTTTTGAACCAGCTGCAGAAGTATGCCAGGCCCATGAGTCTTGAATGACCTTTGCCTTGTTTGTGAGCTTTAAATCCTGAAAAAACAACTTCAGGAACAGGCTGGCAAACACTGAGTGCACACAGCCTTGGCTGGGTTCCAGCTCTGTGCTTGTGTACAGGTCTGAGGAGCTCAGCATTTGGGAAAACCATGCCTCGAGGAATTTAATCACCAGCTATTCTCAAGAATTTCTCTGCAGCCAGTTCCTCCCCTGCCCATGCTCCCAGCAGGCTGGTTGGCAGCACATACAAAGCTCTGCACAGACCAGACCTGGCTCTTTTCTAGCAAAGCCAGTTTGTAACTCTCTATTCACTTTGCTGAATTCTCTCATTCTCCAGAAATCTGAAATCCTGGCTTTTTTCAAATTGGTTCCACACTTCCCAATGACTTTACAGAAGCCAGGATTATACACTAGCAATGACAATCATGAAATATACACTGAATTTAAAAGATGCTTTTATCAGTAGAAATGTGAATTCTGTAATAAATTTCTGCTGGATGAAGCTAAAAAAGCAATGAAATTAATACAGCTAACGAACATGTTAAGATCATATGCCTTATATAGTACACAGAAATTGCTATGAGCTGCTTTTAAGGTGGGATGAGAACCAATACAATCCAATTGGAGCTGCTTTCCACTTAGGGGAATACTTAAGAAATACAGATTTTTTTTTTTTTTTAATGTTATCACGAGTTTGTGAAGCAAACATAATAGATCAAACGTGTCAGATTTTAGCATTTCAACAAATAAGCCCAGACTAAAACAACCCTATACACATTAAATTTTACACAGAGACTTAATTGAGTTCTAAGGTATATAGAATTTGTTCTGCTCTCATGCAGGCACGAATAAAGAAATTTGATGTCCTGAGATGAAAACTTAGGTCAGGCAGACAGAAAGAAGGATCTGTTGGAAGCAAATTTTAATATAAAAAAAATACCTGCAGCAGGGGTTCTGATTTTCAACCTGTCAACCTCCATGATGAAGTCATCTTTCAGGAAGAGGAAGCCAATGATGGAGAAGAGATAAACCAGGATGAGTGCTAGCACTGCAGTGAGGATAATTGAACGGCCATTCCGGGTAACACTTTTTATCACATTTAGCAATGTCTCCTCCCTGTACACCAGATCAAACAGCTGGGGAAGGCAGAGAGTAGAAGAAAAATGAATACAAATGAGGCAATATATAGATGCAACACAGGAAAACAACC
This sequence comes from Oenanthe melanoleuca, assembly GCF_029582105.1. Taxonomy (NCBI): domain Eukaryota; kingdom Metazoa; phylum Chordata; class Aves; order Passeriformes; family Muscicapidae; genus Oenanthe; species Oenanthe melanoleuca. The sequence goes on from NC_079334.1 coordinate 6,449,160, forward strand.
TGAACTATTGAAACATGCATCAAGCCATGTTCTACATTCTCAGCTTCATAAACGCACATTGATTTCAGTGGGAGCTGGTCATGCTTATGCAGCAGGAAATCTAGCACAGGACTTTAAATTTTAAAATTAATTCTAGAAAAATCCAAAGTCACAAAGTAAATTTGAGCCTGATTCAGAGATGGACAACACCTACTATCAAGATCTGTCGTTTCCCTGAACTTAAAACCTGGCTAGATTAAAATTTAGAAAGTGTCTTCATACTATGGATACTTCTATATCTACAAAGCAATTTTTGAAATGTTATCTCTCATCTGACAAACATGCACAGGCTGCAGTTCAAAAATGCACTCATACATGTAAGTAATTACATATATGTAAACTTTCTTTGAGCTCATGGCATCATGTAAATATTGCATGGACAAGGATTGGGGCACCTCTTTTTAGGACAAAGTTAAATTCATGGTACTGTTTGTACAAGACTAGAAACTTCTATTTTTCTCTACCCTGCACTATATGATTCCCTGGTATTTAACTTTAAAGAAAAGTATATATTAAGATAATATTGCTTTAAATGTCAAAAGCCTAAACCAGCAATTAAATGTGACAGGAGCTTTACAAGAACCTGTAGCTTTTTTTTCTCTTACAATTTTCTTTATGTTCTATAGTGCTTTGGACTTTATCTATAATGTATGTATTTCTACTTCAAAACACTCAAATTGCAGATATAAAGCAACACACTATGATTTATCAAAATGCTCCACAGAAGAAGGTATTAGCCACAATTTATAAGATCTGAAATCCACAGCCTTGTGAAAGGATTAATATAAAGGAAGAAAGAGGGGATAGAGTTATAAACAAATATTAAGAGTTTAGACTACATCCACTATTAAGTGAACACCTGGAAGCAACCTGGGTATGTGGATAATGTCCATGAATTATGGACATTGGTCAACAGCAGTCACTGAAAAAAAGTAAGTACACAAAATCTTTCTTAAGCTGCTTGACACTTTGCAAAGTATTTTAAGATAGAGATCACCTAACTCACTGAAGGAACAGCAGACAATTTGTAGATTTTTTAAGCAGGAGAGTTAATTTGAAGAGAGTCCTGCAGATACAGCCACAATCTTGGCTCCTTTGAAATCTGCCCAAACTTTGAAGCAGACTTTAATGTCAAAATCTGGAAAGTCTGACTTCAACAGGAGTTCTACCTGAGTTAGCACTGAACCCCTGAAAATTTTAGTGTGCTTAGCACATCTTTGAAATGCTGGGAGTTCACCACTATTCAGGAAGCTGAGAAAAAATACAACAGGAAAGGGAACCCATGAAAATGACCACAATTTAGTCAGTCTCCTTATGTTCCATTATAGTGCAAAAGGATTAGCAAACAAGAGCAGTGAAACACCTTTTACTGCTACTCAGCATGAAGGGAGCAGTTAGTGGAGTTTAGCATAATTCTGTGTGATTCATTTTCACTGCACCTGTACCTGTGATTCATTTTCACCTGCACCTGTACCACGTTATTAAAAAACATTCCATCTGGGTAATGGCAACAAAAGAAAATGAAGTGGGATACATTTCAAGTGATGAATCTTCCTGCTACACCAGAGGCATGCCATCCCTATTTCCCAAGTAATTTGTTAAAAATGTACTGGGGATGAGGAATGGGATCCTTTGGTGCAGGTATAATGCACACACCCCTGGACAAGTGCCCCCAAAATGTTAAGACTGACAGAAGATACAGAAACTGTGGACACAAAATATGGAGAAAGGTGGGAAAAAAGAGTGGGCTGGGTGATGACTGTCTGAGAAGAAAGAAGCAAACTTTCAGCTCTAAAACAGATTAAGTCCTAACAGAAACAGGTTCTAATAAAAACAGCAGCTCCTAAGGGGCAGCAACACAACAGCATGCTAAAAATACACATGATTTGGCTTGATTGTCAGGAAGAAATTGAAGACAGCTGCACGGTAACGGTATTTTCTATTTTTGCAGAGTTTTCCCCTCCACAGCAGCACGTACTTACCAGGAAGCTGTAGAAGAACTCGTGCACACAGAGGCCCAGCATGCAGACCAGGACATAGGCCACGTGGTAGAGAAAAGCCATGTCCATGATGACTGCTCTGTAGCCACGGGTGAAAGTCCCACGGTTCCCAACAAAGCTCACCAGGAACACGATTTTGTTACACAGCTGTGGGGGTAACGAAGGCTAGGTTTATGCCATCAGAAAAATCCTGTTTATTGTTTGGGTTGCTGTCTGGACAGGTTGGTTTGACTAAGTGCACAGCCTTTAGATAGCTGGAGTGAGGTGAGAGAAATCCAGCTCTGACTATCCAGTGCACTAGGAATGAGCCCATGGGGTGAGTGAAGTACATCACCTCTCCAACACTGCCCTGTGCCTCACTACATTGTGATTTATTCCTGTAACATCAGTGAATAGGTGGGCAGGGTTAATGTCAGGAGGCATTAAAATCCAGCTGGGGAGTGAACTCCCAACAGTTGTGAGTTTAGATCTGAGACTGTGTAAGAGCAGCCAGGCAGGCTACAAGAGAACAATAGTAACACAACAGAAAGTGTGGGGGGGTGTGGTGTGAGATCTGCTTCCTTCAGATCGTGCTCTTCAATCTAAAATCCCTACAAAAACCTCTCAGAACTGAGGACATTTTTGAAGCAGAGCATTTAAACAACAGCATCAGATTCTCCATGGCTCCTGAGCTTTTCTGCACATGAGCAGCAGTGCAGAAGTGAACAGGAAAGGGTCTCACCTCATCTCCCTGGCAGTCCACGACAAGGAATGAGGACTCAACACGACTCCTTTGTTCACAAATTTGACGTGGGCATGTGCTGCTTACTTGTCTTTACCTTTGACTATATGTCTGGGTATTTTTTAGTATGTGAAATTGGGCAAACAGCCCAATACTTCGTGCTGGGGTGAATTAGAGCAGTAGCAGCCAGGCAGAAATTTAAATAGATGACTTGTGAGCATGACTGTGTATCTTACCAAGCTCACTAAGCATGCAAACTTATTCATGTCTAAGTTAAGAGATCTGGCAAAGGGCTGAGAGAATTTTTAATTTTGAAAACTCTTTTCTTCCTGAAAATATATTCAAGGCCTCAGAAACATTTCAAAAATTTGTATCAATAGCACTGAGAGTACTGGAAAATTATTCTTTTAACATGAGAAACTGTAGATTTGATTGCCATTATGCAGCAATATTTCTTTAAATTTCATATTGTTTTTGGTTTAAAAATATTTGCATATGCACAAAACTAAACCAGCTTTTTACTTAGCTTCCCACTTCGCTGACACTGCTGTTTCAGGATGACTGGAAATTATTTATTTTTTTGGCTTAACCAATGAACCAGAAAAAGAAGTTTTTGCATAGCTCTAATCAAACCAGTTTTTTAATATGAGACCCTTAATATGTGAAAGTGAAATTCTGGTTGCTTTTGAAGTACTTACATTAGCAGCACCAAGGAGTATCAAGGTAGGACCGAGCCCTATAGTATAGATAGACCTGAGAATAACAGACACCAAAAAGGGTCGAATGCCAACAGGCTTGGAGATGAAAAACAGCATTGCTGTGCAAAATGCCACTGCTATCCAGAGGAGCACGGAGAACAGCGGTGAGAGCGTGCCTGTGCAGAGGAGAAAGGGAGATTTCAGAAAGGAATCTTTGGAAACTCCATTTTTCACCCAGAAACAGATCCAAAAGATCAATTCCTTTGCCAGCAGAGCTAACAAAAGAGTGATTCATGCATCACAACTGCTGACCACGGCTCACCCTAATTGTAGCAGCAGCTATTATTTGCACAGTATTGCTGCTTTTTGCACAGGTAATAATACAAGCAGCTAATGAAATTTCCATTAAAATCCAGGGAGTGCTCAGAGATGAAACAGTTCACCCTCCTGCTGGAGCAAGCCACCCCACCCAGCTTTGAGGGATGCCCCTGTTTTCCCTCTCCCCTCTGCTTAAAGCCCTGGAAACACACCATGTTGCTGTGATATAAAAAGCACATTCAGATCTCAGGGCGCTGTCACGCTTGTACACTGACTTCTATTGTTATGGGATGAACTGAGAGGTCAGTGACAGGGGAGAAGGGAATAGAAAATTTAGCCAGACTCACAATAGGAATCATGCTATCTCTTTGGCAACAGATACACAGCTGAGCAGCATCACTGGGATTAGAAAACAATGAGATGGTGCCCTAGCCTCAACAGTCAGATGGCATCCGAACTTTTCCAAAGTTCAGGAGTGTTTCTGTCCCTGGTGGGAGGTTCAAGGTCAGCTCTGTCAGAGAGTTTCTTTGCCAACAAGATTTGGAAACTTTTAATGGATCCTAAAAAATTACTTTCAAGCCCATCTGAAAGGTAAGGCCAAAGTTCTCTGTGGTTCTTTCACAAACCAGTTTTCCTTCTTGCCTACTGCAGGACCAGAATTTCACACTGTAGCACCCACAGCAGAACCATGCACAGACGGGCACCCTGGAGGCAAAGAGTCTTCACTGGCTTGGATTGGAAGGGACCTTAAAGATCATCAATTTCTATCCTCCCTGCCATGGGCAGGGACACTTTCCACTATCCCAGGTTGCTCAGAGCCCCATCCAGCCTGGCCTTGGACACTGCCAGGGATGGGGCAGCCACAGCTGCTCTGGGCACCCTGTGCCAGGACCTCACCATCACAGGGAAGAGTTTTTTTCTAATATCTAAACTAAACCTTCTCTCTGTCAGCTTGAAGCCATTCCCCTTTGTCCTGTCACCATGTGCTCTTGTCTCCTTTATTTCTTTTAGGCTCCCTTCAGGAACCAGCTGGAGCACTTTTGGTTATGTCACGTTACATAAGAACTGCAAGTACCTACTAAAAGGCATTTTGGGATGATTAGCTCAGCCCAGGCACCTCAGACAGGTGAACAGAGGTGGATTTACACATGCTGAAGGGGAAAATTGGGAGCCAAACTCCAGCTGTTGGATCAGGCTTTGTTGGACAGGGAGGCTGGAAGTAGGGAGGCTGCCTCATGACCTGCTAATCCAATTTGGCCACACCTATTCCTTATTGCCTGGAGTCGCTCTGGCTCTGCAAGCACCAGGAGCTGGAATCCTGAAATGCACTGTCACTGGATTACTGGGGCCACTTAAACTAATGCCATATAAATCTGCAGTTCAGAATAAGTATTAATGCCTACTGATTGCAGACTAGAGGATTTCCACGAGTATAGATTAGCTAAAATTTAGTAGCTTAAAAGGTTTATTTTTAACCCTTTATTTCTCCTCTCATTCTCTGTGGACTCTAACATGCTCTGAGTGACTCCCCAGTTCACAAAGCACTGTGGACAAGATGCTTCCCTGCCCCAGGGCACAGCCCTGCAAGCTCTGCCTCCCTCCACGGGGCTGTGGAGCTGCCTGAGCTGTGACCTGCAGAGCTGTGACCTGCAGAGAGCCCCGTGGGCTGCGAGGGCAGCGTGCTCCCCATGCCAACAGATTTTAATCTGCTGCCTTTCTGTTCTGCCAGCCAGCAGGAATGTTTGCTGGTGCCAGCTGTGGTGTTTGTGAAAAGCACATGGATCTACTAGAAGCTGGACTGCTTCCACCAGCCCAGTTCACATGCCATCAGACAGAGGTGACTTTCAGTCACATTACTGACTGGCCACGAATCAAAGGCCCAGAGGTGAATGGCTCTGCTCCCATTACCAGTATTCTGAACCATTTAGTCTCCTTCATCCCAATTAAGCATGTTTGGGCTTCAAAGAGGCCTCCTGCTAGTTTGCTGCATTTATAGCAAATAAAAAATTTCATTAAATATTTCCTGTGACATGGGATGAAGCGGAGACAGAATGATAAGTTTTAAGAGTATTTTTACATAATGCATTTATCCTCTGCAACAGTTATGCCCTTTTATCCCACTAAACAACATAGTCAAAAGCCATCAAGCCAGTTTTCAAATAATTCTTTTCCATATGTTTTCAAGACTGCAAGTCATTCAGTTTGGTCAGGCTTAAGGAATCCCTGTCCTTCTCCTGCCAGGAATCCTCCTTCAGTTCAGAAGCTGCAGCTAAATGTGTGCAGTAGGACACTGCAATATGGTAATATAAAAAAAATTAGCTGAGATCATCTAGATAATCTCCAGCTTATGCTCTGTCCATTCTACTCTGCACTGTGTGGGCCATGTGACACACAGATCAACCATCACATCTCAGACAGCATCTGGTACCTACTTAGGAGACACTGAATGACTTCCAGATATGACTGCACCTGAAAATGAAGCTTTATTTGTTACCCTAGTAATGAAAGCATCTAAACTTAAAACCAAAAATAAGACAAAACTCTACTTGCCTTCATCTCCATCATCTCCAAAAGGGTAGAACAGAGCAACTGCTAAATTGATGAACACAGCAAGGTTGAAGGAAATGCTCCCCCAGAGAGAGATGTGTCTGGAGAACCAAAACAGGGCTGGATTATCTAGAAAGGGGAGAAAAGTAGCAATCAATAAGCTGAAAGCAAACAGAAACTCAATCACCAATGGCCTCAAGGGAATTAAATACAGATTAATGTAGAAAATATGCAGATCTCTAAAATTAACTAAAATAAACAAATATTAAATGTAGGTTTGCCATAAAACAAAGTTTGAAGCAGAACTTCTAATCCAAAAATCACAATACAGTCTATTATACACCAGAAATTTGCCTCTGGTTAGATTTTAGGCCTGGATATTTTGCAAGGGAGTCTTTTCAGCTGCATCTGAATCTGCAGCTTCTGTGTATGGGGACATAAAATCAAGCAAACAAATAGATTTTAGCACTCTGAATTCCAGTGAACCAGAACACCCAGAAAGTATCATCCAGATGACCTATTTGGACCAAGTACCCTGATGACATAGGCAAAGAATGATGGAACAGGCATGGTTTCAGAACTGCAGGATTTTCCCCACTAAAAACATTTTGAGCTGCTAGGGAAGCAGGCAAAATTTATTCTGTTTGTGTTTTGTTTCTACAAAAGCTGATTATTTCCTGTGTGATGCTCAGAAGCCCATGGTCCCCTGCTGACAAACAGCTCTGTACTCCTGTTTAAAAGGACTCAAACAAGCCATATGTGAAGTGCTGTACAAACACACAAAACCAGTCCATTTCCCAAAGAACCTACAGCCTAGCTAGAAAAGACTAAAAAGGGAAACAGTGCAAAACAGGCTTGAATTTGTGTCCAGAGTCACACACATGGTTCAGCAAGAAGGCCAGGATTAGGATCAGAGGGTGCTAAGACTCAAGCAAGCACTTAATATATATTAATGCACTAAAATACCTTTAAATGAAGGTTTGAAACAAGATCCTTTGTGCAATAGTGTAAAAACATCTCTGATCAGAGAGGTTTCAAACATGATGCATCCCTATTAACTAGATTTTAAAGTACTGAAAACTTCCTGCAAGTATGCAGAGCACCCAGCTAAGTTTTTATAAACAGCAAACTCCTTTAACTGCATATGACTGTCCCAGGCTTTAGTACAGTCTTTGATAGCAATTAGGTAAATATTCACTGTGATAGCCTTGTGCTGCTGACTGCTGAGATTCAAGCATTTGGAGCCATTGCAAAAATTACATCTGTCAATTTAAGCAGCACAGACACTTGGCAAAAGAATGAACACAGTTTCAACCTGTATTATCTTCTCAAATAATAAAAAAGACCCCAATGCAGAGACGTGTGGGCCTTGCCACTGATGAAAGGAATTGAGAAATTTCTGTTCTGAATAAAAATAAACCAATTTTCTTTGCCTATAGCATTAGGCAGGTCTAGTCTATCTAATTGTTGGGTTGGCTCTTTTATTTTTGTTTCTAACACAAAACCCCCAGATATGATTTTTTAAACTGAAGCAGTTTTTATACAATACAATGACTTTTATTCCCAAACAGGCTGCAGATTCTGAAATAATGTATTTTTCAACTTCTATTCTGGTCAGTTTGTCACTACTAAGTTTTTAGGGTGCCTTCAAGAGAAGCAGACTTGGGTTGATGGGATTCATGCCAAAGACTTGCTGCTGCTGAAAATTAAAGCCTGGGAATTGAAATATAACAAATTACAGTAACATCCATATTTCCATCACACTCAGGATGCTCCCACAGGATGCTCTGACTATCCTGCTGCTCTAGACCCTATTCCTTCCTTCCTTGCTGATCAATTGCTGTGAGCAGATGATGTGTGACACTCTAAGAGCATCTGCATTTTATCAGTGAATGAACTGATCACTTTAAGCCATTTTTATGTATTTTCAGCTTGGAAAAGAGAAGACTTTGGGGTGACCTAATTGTGGCCTTCCAGTGCCTGAAGGGAGCCACAGGAGAGATGGAGAGAGACTCTTGACAAGGGCCTGGAGTGACAGGACAAGGGGGAATGGCTTCAAACTAAGGGTAGGTTTAGACTGGATATGAGGATGAAATTGTTCCCTGTGAGGGTGCTGAGGCCCTGGCACAGGTTTCCCAGAGAAGCTGTGGCTGCCCCATCCCTGGCAGTGTTCCAGGCCAGGCTGGATGGGGCTCTGAGCAACCTGGGACACTGGAAAGTGTCCCTGCCCATTGTAAGGGTGTTGGAACTGTGTGATCTTTAAGGTCCCTCCCAACCTAAACCATTCTGTGATTCTGTGATATATAAAACACAACTTTCTGCTCCCAAAAGCTAAGGGCAGGGTTGACAGCGGCTGAGCTGGCAGGAGCCTCCTGATGTGGGGACATTGGCAATAGCCCCATTCCTGCCAGGGCCAGCAGCTGAACTGCCCACCAGGGAGCTAAAGACATTCAGTCCTGGTGGGGCTCTTGGTGTCCCTGCTTTGACTTCTCCCCCAAGATCTTGACCAAGCAGCTCAAGGCCACACACATGTGCCTCCCCAGCAGCACAGGGCATGCACCAGTGTGGGCCAGCTGGGACACCCTGCAGCCCAGCCATGCCAGGCTGGTGTGGACTGGCAGAGAGGGACTGACTCCATGGGAGATGGGCAGATTTAAAGCAGCTTAGGTTCTGGTGAGAGACATTTATGAGTCTTTTAATGGCCTTTCAGGAATCTGCAAACCTCAAATATGCAGCTACACATGTTTTTGTTAAATATTAGGGGCCTTGGCTTAATTAGGTGCAATGCTATCAAGATTAGTAGAACTGCACCCAGTTCTTCCATCCCTCAATTTAACTTTTGGAGTCCAAAACATCATCTTGAACACATTAATAACTGCTCCATATTACACTTCTTTGATGGTGGCATGCAAGTGTCTCAGCTGACCTACACTCTCAAGCCCAGAGCAGTTTTGCCTGTTGCAGTGTCAGAGTAAACAGAGAAAAGTGTATCATTAAAATGAAAGTATCTGAAGGTTTAAAAACAAGGTTTTAGCATAATGAAACTATTTTTCTTAAAAGTTACAGTACTTACTCCTAATTTTCTTTTGCCATTTCATCTCATTGTACAGATCCTCAGTCTGCTGGAAAAAGTCATTGACTTTGCTGCCTTGCTCATCTCTCTCTGTTGTATTGAATACTCGACTTTTGGATTCCCGAGTGAGGAATTCACAAATATTGGGGACAGGAAAGACAATCTTCTCCATTGTTCTATCGTGGCGAACAATCTACAAATAAAATGCACATTTTTGTCAGAGTCAGTCACAATCCAATCATTTTGTCATATCTTTTCGTGTTCACAGCTCCCCTTTTATTTGCAAATTAATGCATTAATTATTTGAACATTACAATAAAGTTGGACCAATCAATCCCAAAACAGAGTAAAGCTGTTTTTATTTGTAAGTCTAAAGAAAAACCTTGGTTCAGACTTCTCCAAATATAAAAAATGTTGTAATTCAGAATGCTTCAATTTCTCAGCAAATTGAAACAAATCTCTCTCAGTAAAAAGTGGAGAAGTTCAGGGGCTTTCTGCACTGATTACAAAATGCTTTTCTCATCTTGAATCTATTTTTATGATGGGCTAAGTTGTAAGGGTGAACATACAAAAACAGCACCTTGTTGCTCAGGCAGCACCCATATCTTGTCAGTCTATCTTTTTACTTGACAAAACCCAAGGTTTTGAATTGTTTGCATTTCAGCACCTCCCAAGTTACTGGTGAGTGAGCTAGATTTCATTTCATCTCACCACACTGCCATCAAAACTGCTTCCCCATTCTGACTGTTGACTCTGTACTACTAAAAATACAGAAATGGGTAGAAACCCCTTTTTGACTCCTGCAGCCATGCCTGTGAACAGCCACTGGTGAAAATAAAAAACACCTCTATTTGAATTTCAAATCAAACAAATGAGATGTGTTAATATAGGAGAGATAATATCTGAAACACCACACAGGTCTAGGACAGCTTCCAAAGACAAGCAATTGTGTATTTTGTATAGCAGCAATGCTGGGTTGAGTTTCACTTTTCCAGAAGAAGCTATTGGCCACAAAGAAGTTGAGCACAGTGCTTGTTTAATGCTTAAATTTACAAGCTACTGAGATAAACAGGCTGATAATTGCTAAGAGAGATCTCAGCAGCACCCAAAATATTAAAATACATTAAGAGGAGCACTGAGCTGTCCTCTGGACAACCAAGGCCATGGACCTTACACCTATCCTGTGGTGGGATACTCTGTGGACCTCTGTCTAAGTCCAACCCATGGCAGGTGTAAATTTTAAAACAGAGAACAGAACTTCTGAACCAGGCCAAGCCTTGGTATTTTAAACAAAAGCCACATTGAATGTCTACACCACTTCAAAATCTCTTTGTACTCCAGCCAGACTTTTAATTTGATCAGCCAGCATCAGTGGCTTTGAAACTCATGATTATTTATTTGAGTGATGTTCCATACAAGATGATTCTTGACTTCATGACACAGCTCCTATGCACAGTCATTATTTCCCTAACAAAACATGTTTGGTAAGGCACAGCAAAGCTACTGTGAAACGATGGTTTGGAGCCACTTCTAATACAGGTGTATTCCTTTATCTCCCACAGCCAAAAGCATATTATTCAACCTTCTCCTCATAAATAATCCACACCATTTGGAAGCTCAAAAAGAGGAGATACACCACATGCAAGATGCAGACTTGTCTCACAGTCCATCTTCTGGAGAGCAATCCTTTACCTCTATCTGTGCCGTATGTTTGGCATAAAACCTCAGGGCTTCATCTCCTTCATCTGGATCTGACCCTGGCTTCAGCATCTGTTGCAATGTTTTATTGTGACAAGCCAGCTAGAAAAAGAAGAAAAATCTGATTTATGCCCTGCTGCTATGTTTTCAGCTTTATCATCTCCACTTAACTAACACAAATCCTCCTTCCCCCCATTCCCATATACTTACATGCTCAGCCCAGTGGGGCTCTTTCCACAGATAACAACAAAAATGTAATTACTTGAGAACAATAGAAACAATTTAGTCTTAAGAAGTCAGCAGAAAGTCTTCAGTTGAGATTTATGAAAGGCAGCTTAGCCTGCAGCCTGGATGGCTTTTGGAGGGCTTTTGGCAAATGCCAAAAAAATTAGACTGAATGCTTCTTTTCACTTGAGTTTAGACATAAAATTTGCATACCTCTGAGTACTAAATTACATTTACAATTAACTTTTCTCAGTGATTTCAATGGCTAAACTAGGTTGTAGACTGGTATTCCAGGGCTGTAACTATTTCTGAGGGAGCTGGACTGTGGTGCCAGGCAAATACATCCTTAACTGTACAGTTTATATACACAGCAAATAAATACATACACACATACACACAAATATGTATCTCCTGTAAACTTTTACAAATGATGCACTTCACATGATTGATAAAAAACACCTATTCTATGTTGAGTATAGATATTTTAAATGCTCCATTGCTGTACACAGTTTAATAAGAAAAATGTTGGCAAATGCATTCACGATGTCCTGTAGGTGAGTGAGAAATAAAGACCTAATTATAAGGCATAAGGAAATTACTAAAAATGCAATTTTCCCTGCATCATAGCAAGTGGTTTCCATCCGGAATAGCTGAGGTGTTTCACCTGCTTTAAGATGGGAAAAACTGCAGAAGGGAAAGGGAAAGGGAAAGGGAAAGGGAAAGGGAAAGGGAAAGGGAAAGGGAAAGGGAAAGGGAAAGGGAAAGGGAAAGGGAAAGGGAAAGGGAAAGGGAAAGGGAAAGGGAAAGGGAAAGGGAAAGGGAAGCTCACAGATGTGATCCAGGGCTGAATCATCACAGCTGACATTACCACAACAGACCATTAGAAATGAGGCAGGCACACACTCAAAATGACCACAGGAACCGGGGCTTTGAAGTGATGCTCACCACAGGTGGGCCAGGATTGTGCTACATGAAATAGCACAGCCTGGTGAGGAATTATAAAATAATTGCACAGCTACAAAAAGACTGACAGGGGTTAAGTCCAAAAGCTACAATGGACCCAAACAGGTACTGTAATAATCTAACCAGAATGTGATCTCACTCATCTGGAATTTGCATGTTTCATTATCTCCCTATTTTTAACAATAAGGCAGGGGAGAGGTACATATACAATTTAGTCCATTTATTGAAGTTTCCTAGAATCTTCTGATCAAAATAAATTTTCTTCTGGATTTGAATACAAACTTATTAAATAAAGATGAGTAAGAAATGGAACATCCAAAAGTAAGAGAATATCAGAAAGGGATACAACTTCCTTGGGGCAGAAATCTGCTTGCTCCTGACAGAGGAGCCCGAGCCAATGTGGCAAAACATCAGCATTTTATAAAAGTGTCATGAGAAGATATTCAGGAAGACCAGCAAAGAAATGGCATGGGGGTTAACTGCAGAGGAATATTCCTTCCATCAGTAGCAGATTTTTGTCCTGAATAGTTCCTTTTTTACTCTATCTAGTAAATGTATGGATAGTATCATTACACACATTAATGCCTTGACCTAAATTTCCACTTCTTTTTGAGATTAAAAAGGTTCTTTAAGACTATTTGACAAGTTCTTTCCCTTCACACAAGCCAAATAACCTGATCCAACCAGCAGCTTCTGCAGCATGAACTCAACTGCTTAGCAAGACAACTTGAATTCATCTCCTAGAGGTCTTCACATGCCCCTCAAGACATGCTCTAGAATCATGGAGAGAGAGGATGAGCCATTGGAGACAAGATAGTTACTGGTAAAAAATGCCCTTTCAACAGTGATATTACTTTTGCCTTTCTGCTTTATTGGATGTCCCTCTGCTTCTGTACTTGTAAAAGGGCAAGCAAGAGTGCCCAGTTCACCTTCTCTGCATCATTCATCACTCTGTACACTACTGTCACGTTCTCTTTTATTTGTCTCTTCTTTAAATTAAAACAATCCCCATCCTTCCCATCCCTCCTCAAACAGAAGACTCTCTGTGACTCAATTATTTTCCCTGTCTATCTCCAAGTGCCCTTTACTTTGGCTATATCTCTTCTTTAAGATATGAAGAGGAGCACTGACTAGACAGAATGCAATCACACCGTGCTTGGAGTGATAAATTAGCATAACCAGGAGCAAATATATTCCCCTTTTATTATCTTCTGTAATACAGAGGAACTTTGCCTGTATCTTGACCTTTATTTCTCCAATGTGAACCATTAAGATTTTGAGTTTTCTAACAAATGACAAGTCAAGGACATATGGATAGTTCTTCTTATAAAACTATGCCAATTTGGAGTAAGGAACCTGCTATAGATTCAGAAATTTCCATTAGTAACACAAAAGAAAGTTTCTATATTCATACTTGAACTTGTATACAAAATTGGAAATGCCATTTGTAAACCACATGAAAACTCTAGGTATTTCTTCCTGATATGCTTTGAACTGTCCATAACTTTTATTGTAGAAGTCTCTTTTGATAAGTATCAGTAACAGAAATTCCCTTATCACATGGAGTAGAAGGGAAAACCTGTCAGCCTCTCATGCTGCAATGGGACTGGCTAGAACAGGGAGTTCAGAGGCTGCTGGGGATTTGAGACTGAGCATGTTTTGCTATCAGGTTTCACATGAACAGCAGCCATGCTCTTTAGAACAGTGTGTATTTGGTGACCTGCACTGTGCTTCCTGAGGCTGTGCTTTTTCTGTGTGACTGTCCCACTGCACAGCTGGGGCTTTCCAGCACAGCCACTGGACAAAGGCACCTGAACATCAAGCCAGCTGTGCCAGCCCCTCCACTGCCAGAAAAGATAAACCAGAATAAACTGAGGGATTGCTGACCAAGCTGGAGGAGCAGCAGCACATTCCAGATGGGGAACCCACCTAAAGGCACCGGTGAAGGTGAATCTTCTTCACTCACTTCATTTATGAACTTCATTTCTCCCAGCTTCCAAATCTCTCAATACCCACTCACCTTCTGTGTACTCTAGGCACTCAGGCAGTAAGCTCAGGGCAAAGGGCCCATCAATTTTCTGCAGTTCCTGCACAGGATGGATTCCTCTACATTGACACAATAACTACTGCTAATATTTCTGTATTGCCACAGCCACACTGATAAAAGAACATTGAGGACAGCAATCTGAGAGAGCTCAGATCCAAAGCAGAGGCCCACAGGATGACACAGAACAGCTTTAGGAATGCTGTTATTTGGCAGCCATGGTGTTTTCTGAAGCTCTGCTTTCATGATCCTTCTTTCACCCCATAACGAGCTCAAAGGGCCACGTGGGGCAGAGGGACTGTGTCAACAGATGCCTTGACCAGGGCAGAGCTTTCTGTGAGATCAAAGACACAGCAATGAAAATAACAATGCAGTGACAAACTGTGAACCTATCCAAGTTTATAATACACCCTAGGTGACAGTTTGTGTGTGGTGGGTAAAGGCTGTGCAAGCTCTGAGTGATTTTTTTTTCATATTTAACTTCAGTGATGCAGTAAAGTGTTATATCCAGTGTGCTGCACAAATCTTTTGGGGCAGCTGGAGGACAAGACATGGGATGGACATGGCTGAGAGCAACTACAGTGAGAACAGTTCTATTTATGTTTGCAAATCAAAGCTCAACAATGCACCTCAAAAATACACTGCAAGTGTAGCTGATACAAAGAAAAACACCACTAGAGCCTGAATTTGCAAAGAGCCCCAGAAAAATCACCATTGTGGAGAAAACTCACTCACTCAGTCAGTCACACATCAGCCATGCCAGTGACAATATTTTAAATGTCAACACTGTATTTTACTGCTCATCAAGGCGTGTAGGGACATGGAAGCAATAGCACATAATGGAACAGTGATTTCCAAAAAGGGTTGTGCAAGGCAATAGCTATATGAATAAAGATCATTTGGCTTTCAGTCAGCTCCCAAGGAAGGACTGCTGTTCATCTTGAAAGATTTTTACGTAAAAATTTTGGAAAACACTGTAATAAAGCATCAGTACAAAATGTAAAGGATTGAGGACAGACCAAGAACACTGAAGACATTAATAAAGAAACAGTAGAGATAAATGACAGAATTACAAGCAATACTCAGTCTAAACTCCTGACACAACATGATTATAAAATCAGATCTGCTACTCATCTGGGATGCCATATATGATCAGCAGTGTGGAAAACCACAGCAGACCCAGCTTTTGCAATTAATATATGGGTTTCCTGCAGGCCTGTAGTTTTATAGTCAAGATTACCTTGAACAAAAATGAAGTTATTTAAATGCTCCTAAAGAAAAGACTGATTTAAAGCTGTGAACATTCATTTCACCAGCCTGTCATTAACTCACTGATGTGGTATAGTAGATTGGTTTGCCAAAATACCAGTGTGTGAATGTATGTGTGCATGTGGAAAAATAGCTTGACAAGAGAAAGTTTTCCTCCACTTTTCATTATTTCTGTAAAACACAGAGCCCCTCCATATTTTCATAAGGATGTGCCAGTCCCTGGCTGTAACTTGTAAACTGCAGGGGCCTCTCAAGTTCTCATCAAAATCATGAGGTCCTACCCAGTACACAGCTGAGATGGGTGTCAAAATCCTGCAGGATTTGCTGAAGCCCATGAAAGGACAAGAAATACAAGAAAGAAAAAAAAAAAAAAAGAAATACAAGCTACAGATGCTAGGTTGGAGAACCCCAAACTCTGAGGGATTTATTTCACTTCCCAGAATTTTAAAACTGCCAAACATGGTGATGGGGGTTGGGGTGGTAAAGGTGACATTTTTTTTACTAGAATGGTACTAAGGGGATCTAAATGAGTGAGGTTTAGTGTCATGTCAAACTGATTTCCTAGGAAAGACTGATGGAATAGTACAAAAAGCACAGGATAACTGTGAAGAAGAAATAAACACACAAACAGCACCTTGCCTCGATACAACTTACATTTACAGTATTACTATTAAGAAGTATTACAAACATCTAAACAAAAAATAGAAACAAAATTCTTTGAAATAATTATTATCCTTGTTCCAATTCTCTCAGCAGTAAGGTTGGCATATGATGGGGAAATACCTGGCACACTCCTGGCAGGGAAAGGGCACTGGGACAGGCAGCAATGGGAATGTGCTGGGGACTGTGCCTGCAAGTTAATGAACTACAGCCCCTGGGGAAAGTGAGGTGAGAGTGTTTGTACCTGATTCTCAAGGTGTGACATCTGAGAGATTTGCTGTAAATTATATCTTTACCCCTGCCCTGTCAGTAACCACGCACCTGCAGTGTGGGCTGCCAGCCCAAAGGCCAGTGGTCTTTCACCAGGGGAAATTGTGACAAAATGTAACTTGCAGCAACAGCAAAATAATGCTCAGATGAGCCTCACCTTGCTGTGCCAACAGGCTTGTGCAGCTGGGGCTCATTCACAGCCTCAATCTCTTCCTCTTTTGTCCTCTTCAGTCCCTTGGCTCCCAGAGCCAGGCAGGGTGAGATCTGGCACCATCAAACCCCCTCACCAGGGATAACCCAGCCAGCTCTCCAAACACTTCATTTTCTGCTTAGAGAGCAAGGAAGGATAAAAAAACCGTCTGGGGACTGACAAGAAAACTCCCGAGGACTGAGAAAAAAACCAGCCAAGAGAAAGTCAAGGGAGCAGCAAACAGGATGGGTGACAGACAGAGAGTGCAGGAGACAGAAAAGGAGCTCCTCTTCCTTGGCATGCCAGGACCTCAACACATGCCAGCTCCCTGCCCAGGGCAAAGGAGAACATTCCAACTCCATCGGTAAACAAGGAGAGGAGAAAGCAGGGAAAAGGAAATGTCATCTTAACCATAACGGAGCAGAAATTTTTATTCCAAGTAGCTGTACTAAAAGCAATAACAACTTCTCAGCTCCCCATGTTCCAATCAAAACTGAATGGTGCTTTCTGCAATGCACAGGGCAACTTCCTTTCCAGAAGTCATTACAGTTTTATAGAGCGGCACCTTTGCACTCTGCCACAAAGCAATCTGTTAACAAACATTAGGAACAGCAGGGATGGAGCAATGGGAGACTCTCAAATCAAGTATTCAATGATTTCATTTAGACAATTACACCGCACAGAGCAACCAAAAGGCTTTGGAGTTAATCTCTCCCTGATGGCTTGTGGTGCATGAGCAGGTCCCTGGGGGGTCCAGGCGCTTTGGATCCTGTTGCTGGGTCTTCCACGGCCTCGTGTAACCTCTGAGCACCAGCCCTCCTCCCCAGCCTCCACATGGGGCACACTACAAATTGTGGCTAATAGTGATCTACCTCACAGGGGAGGAATAAAACACCTCAATATTATCACATAAAAGAAACCACCACAGCTAAGTGAACTCTATCACTATTATGTTTGCAGCCCCCCATAGTAATTTCATTGCTATTTTTGTTGTGGTTTTGCTGTTCTTTTTTACCCTGATGAAAACCAGCAGAAGACAAAATGACTTAATATTTCAATGAACTTGCCTTCTTTCTAATTTCTTTAGCAGGCAAAGCTGAGTTCCAAAAACATGAAGTGTACACATCTGTGGGGAAGTTCAGGTCAGACAAAATGTGCTGCCACCAAACAAAATTAATTTGAGGTGAGTGGATGTGAAACATCCATGTGTAAAGTGTCATGGGCAGCTGTGCCTGCTGGAGTCAAACCAGCCCAGTGCCTACACTTGGATTTTGGTATCCACTGGCCATACTGGACAGCAGTGGACACAGGATGTGGACAGCAGTATGCAATCCAGAATATTCCAACAGCAGGACACAGCTGCACTCAGAGACTGCCTCCTGTGATTACTATAAGCAAAATTTTGCAAAATACAGGATGGTAGGAAATCAGATGATGGAAGTGTCAGACATGATTATAAGGAGGTAACGACAAAGTTTAAAGGAAAAGAAATAAAAGGAGAGCAGAGTTTCTGCAATTGGTCTTCTTCAGGGCAGAAGGAGAAGATCCCAGCCACTGCTGCTCCATAAAAGGCAGACAAAAGCACCCATGTTGCATAAACACAGCCTGGGAAAGACCCAAACCAGGAGGTACATGGATCCCAAATCCACACAGCAAGAGAACTGTTCACCTCTAAAAACCACCAACACTTTATATACATCCAAAATGCATAAATACACCTGAGATAAGAGAGCTGTGAAAGGCAAATCCTTTTCAGGAACTCTTAAAATCCTTTTGCTCCCAAGTCCTTCACTTCCTATGTTTCTCCTCTCTGCAGAAAAGGACTCTATCTTCTTCTGTCTACTACATGGCTTCTCTAGAAAAGGCAGGCTATAGCACAAACAAAAGGAGGAGCTGCTGCTGACTCTTGCTTTGGGGGCAATGTGGTGAGGGGAACCACAATTTAAAGTTTTTAAGTATGGACAGATTTCCTTCTGTGAACCATAAGACCAGGAGATATTGACTGGCACTCAACATCCCTTCCTCTGGCACCATGAGCAGAAAGTTCCTCATGGTTTGATCCTTCCAGAATGAAGGAAGGATGAAGATCCATTCTCTTCTTCAGGACCTACCCAAACTCATCTTCTCCCTTACAGTTTCAGGATGGTTTCTTTGGCACACTGTGACCCCTTCAGCTGGATGCAGCTCACCATCCCAACCTGACATCATCACCAGCTCTGCCACAGGCAGGTGTGGCTGGGAAAACAGCCCCTGCAGAGGCTGGGATAAGCCACCTCCCTGTCTCCAATGAGGCACATTGAAGGGGCTGAAGTCCTCAGCTGCAGCCTGGAATCATGGCTCAGACTCTGTGATTCAAGTTATATCCATGTCAAATTAAAAACCCTGCTCATAGCCAGTCCTGTTCACATCCCACCCTCTCAACACATAGTTCCACAACACACACAAAACCATAACTTGATCATTCAGAGTCAAAACACACAAGACTGAAGCAGCAACAAACAGCTGAAGCTGAAACCTGTTGAATTCACAGCAGACATGGATTTGCTACTATCTGCTGGGCCTGATGTATGAACATTGCAGGGTACAAAACAGGGCAGTGTACAAGTGTGGAGATGGACAGGAACTGAGAGATGACTCCCCTCAAACAATTACAAGAGATTTTCCAACATTTCCAACCATGCTGTTGAATCTCTGCCTCCCCCTCTAATCAGCAGAGCAAAACATGCCAAAAAACAGATATAGGACAGAGAGAAGAGAATGTAAAATGATGAGTTGTTCTGTCCAACTCTGTATTATGGCTGTTGTCCTCAGGAGAGCACTTTCACCTGGCACCTATAGAATAAGAGTTCTTGGTGGGAGTAACAATTTCATCTCTCTCCTTATCAGATATTCACAAATAATGCTGTTTTACCCAACCATGTAGCACTTAAATGGTGCTCTGTAGACTCAAAGACAGAAAAAGCTGGAAAGATTTTCCAAACTAAGTTCATTTAAGGTTACCAGAGACCATCATTTGTAAAAGAAACTTTGAAAATCCTTGCCCATAGAAAAAGGCAGAGAAAAGGCTTCTTTAACCCCAGGTTGATGAGATGCTTATCTGTGTGCAGGTCTGAAGGTGATCATAACTAACTGATCACCTCACTTTTGGTGTAGAAAGGTATAATCAGCTGCTAAAAACTAAATTTCACAGCTGGACACTTTTATTCAGTATCTCATAAAGCTGCCTCAGAGAAAGTGCAAGGTGAAGCTCATTTTCACTTTTCTGCACTGTGTTAAATGAATGAAATGCAGAGGATGGCAACTGAGCTCTGCTGATTTGTAGATTACAAATTCAGACCTTGTCTGGAAAACTCTGTGGTGACTGAGATACCTAATTAAATTGTGACATCAGAGGAGATGAGAATTAAAACGGAGCAACTGTGAGGAACAGACATATTTTGACATTCTGTTTAATGCTCTTTATTTTTGTTAAGCTGTAATTACTTCAATGACTACTGAACATAAAAAAGTATGTCTTTGTTAGAGAAGATGCCCCCCTAATTTTAATTAAGGTGTAGGATTTCACAATGCAGGTATCTGACACATATTAGAACTGCTCTGATACTATTAAGTGAGATCAGATTTCACTTCCATGATCTCTCCAAGGTTAGCCTCATTTCCCCTCAAATCAAACCCCAGCTTAAGGTAAAATGTTTTAGTTGGGCTGTACTTGGAAGAAAAAGGTGCACCTTGGTTCATTTGAAGGTTACCTCTAATGGAAAAGCTCCAGCTCTGTCTCCAGAGCAAGAACTCAACACTTTGCCTGATTCAACTTCCTTAATAAGGGGAATTGCAGCAATTTGAACAAAATGGCTACATTCCATACATTTCTGAGCCAGTGAAATGTGCACACAGCACTCAGGGCTGGCTGAGTGTGCAGTGTGCTTTGAAGGTCCCTTTGGAAAGATGGCACTGTGTGGTCCCACTTTTATTGCCTCTCAAGGGCTTCTGGATTGAGTTTACCCAGTTTCCAAGGAAAATTATGCTTAATTCTACATAATGCTTCTCCAAGCAACTTCAATCTAAAAGTTTAAAGTCAAGCCATCCTCCTTGTGACCCATATATCATCACTCTTAAAGGATGACAAACAGGAGCAGGCAGCAGGGTAAGAGTATGGTTTGAGAGCAACAGGGCAAGTTCTCTACTAGTATAAATCAGTATGAATTAGTATAAATCAGTATAAATCAGTATAAATCAGTATTGCTTGCCTACTTTGAGTGGAGGCATTCCCACGTAGACCAGCTGTGGACACAGCTAAATGAAGATCCATTCTTCAAGTGGAAGAGAACTAAGTGCCTCATGGGTGACAGAACCAAAGGAGGACTAAATCCCTCTGTCCACCCCATGCTGCCTCAGACAGCAATAAAAAGGTAGTGTGGTTATTGCTAGGACAGGGCTGCAAACAGAGCCTGAGAGCAGAGAATGTCTTGAACAGTATTTCATTGTCCCACAGCCAATTTTCAAAGTAAAACCACAGACTAATGTGAAGATTTCACAATGCAGACATTTGACAAAGAAAGGATATTTCTTCTGGTGTAACGTTTGGGCCCCGACACCAATTCAACATATTTCCCAATAACAAAAAATCTTGTAAACCACAAAACACAAGGATTACAGAAGTTAAAGATAGAAGAAGAAACCCACAAAGCAGAAATATTAAGGCCACCTGTGGACTAGTGAAATGCACAGTTGCCACAGTCAAACAGGATATATCCCTCATTAACATTACATATAATAAATCACACACATATGTAGAATAGACACTTCATCTTATTCTAGAGAAGCAGAACCAGAAAAATGAAAATAAGCTAAAGCTCTTGTGGCCAACCTACAGTAAAAAGCTCTAGCTTGAATCCTAGCAGCTTTTAGCAGCCTAAGTCAACACAATACCAGAAGGAAAACAGAGGTTCCCATGTAGATCCCTATTAAAGCCAGAACAGGATTCTGAGGTGAATGCTTCCAAGGAGAAGGGGAGAAAAAGAAAACATCAAAGGAGAAATTGCCAAGGTTATAACCTGAGACCTAACATCAGCCACAGTCATTTATTTAACCTTTCAGGTGCTCATTAGTGTCAAGCCCTTGTGGCAGCCTCCATGCTGTCTCTCCATCCTGCAGCTGGCTGAACATGGAGTTATATCCATCCTAATGAGCCACAAGGAGGGTGATGTGCCTCACTGGCTTCTGTTCCAATCTTGGCAATCTCCGTGTAAAAGCCTTGCAACATCTTCTGATTCTCCTGACATTTAATTAGCTGGTGTCATTTTGATGCCATAGCCTGTCTCATCAGGATGATAACTACAAAACAACATGTGGAGCATAAAAGTTCCATGAAAAGTTTCAGGTCTGGCAGCCAAGCTTACGAGTCCCCTGACAGTCACGGTTCCTGGGACTGGTTCCCATTAGCTCTTTGTTTTGGCACTGCTATCAGCAAGAGCTTCTCTGTTAAGGACAGAGAAACAAAAAAAAAACACCACAAAAAAACCTGCAAAGCTCAAGAATAGCCTTGCAAAAAATGACATCCTTTAGCTTGAAAAATTTTACCTGTCCTGCAGAAAGAGTGCATCCTCATTGCACAAACTCACAGCTATTCATCCTGAAGGGCAGGTTTATCCTACAGCCATCATCTTCTGGCCTCAAAATGTAATCCTATTTATTTAATTGTGTACATTGTTTTTCTCTATGTGTCATCTGGTACTTGGGAGGACAATCTCCAACAATACCTGCCAACTGCTTCTTGTCCACATCAGCTGCACAATTTGACAATGGTCACTGCTACACAAAATGTGAGCCATCTACATTTGCATTCAATATAACCAGTGGTCTTTTTTCCAAAATCCTAGTCTCATTCACTACAACATTTTTTATTTTTTGAGAGTGTACCAGTCAGAGATGTGTGAAAACTCAAATGAACCTATACATTTCATTCACAAAACAGAATCAACTGAACATCTTTGTCATCAGAACCTCGGAACAACCTAATGTTTTGTTGAGGCAGAGGATGAGCAGAAAGAACTCAGCAAGCTTAAAAAATTCACTGAACCAGAGCGGTCCCCAGACCTCAGCTCATCTGGAGGATCCTTGCTTGAGGTCAAAGCTGCTTCCCAACTGGATGAGCCTATCTTGTAGAGCAAAATGCTCTGGGAACTCAGGGACAGGGATATTTCTTTTAGGCAAAGTAATGGCAAAACCAGTATCAAGGGTGAAGGTGTTCCTGCAAGACTTTTCCACTTGTCTTCTGTTCATCTTATTTCCATGGTATAACCATGATATTACAGCTTCAGCCAGTTCATGCCCACTGCAGACTGCTGGGCTGTAACTGGTCCCACCAGTTCCCTCTCCTAAACAGCCTTTCAGGTGTTTTTCTGCAGTGTCTTAGAAAAAGTTACTGACCAATTCATTTCTGCTTACTTCAGCAACATTTCTTTTTAAAAAGTCAACTTTCACCCAGAATTTATGCCTGACCACAGTCACACTTCATACAGAACAGTGTTTGGTGAGCCTGGGACAACCCACTTAGTTCAGAAAGCTTTGGAGGAGTCCCATGCAGTGATCCCATTCCACGTTTGCAGTGTTATTTCTTGTTTCCTCACATACTAAACCATGGAAGATCTGAACCCATCATAAGCAAGATCTAGCCATGGAAACCCCTGACCTGGCTTGAATTATATTCAGGTCAAGACAAATGGATGAGTACAAGAATCCACATCTGCCTTTTAGTATAAGTTTTAATAATTGTCTTTTACTTTATACATACACACACGTACTCAAGGGAAAAGAAGGACGAAGGTCTAACTGAATCTGTCTAAAAGTTAAATACAGCAGAGTGAAGGAAATCCAGGAACTGCTCCAAACTACAACACCAAAAAAATAACCACCCACAAAAAACCCTTTAAGCCTTACAATACCTCCCTCACACACACAAACACATTTACATCTGTTACCTTATGAAAGCTTTTCTTGCCTCAGCAACCCATAACAGTAGCAGCACAGGAAAGTTTATTTGAAAAACACACGTTAGCATGTCTCTAATAGACTTTTGAAGTACTAATGTGCTCAGTGATTATGCACTACCCAATAAATGCCAACTTTCCACATTAGCAAAGTAGCTGGGATCCAGTGAGCACAGGAGGGAAGCCAATGTGGCACTCAAAGCAAAGCACTGGGGACCAAACAAGCCAGATTTGCTTCCCATGACAGCTCATGACTTGCTGTGCCTGCCTCTGCCTTGGTGCATTTATCTGTAACACCAGATAATAGCACCTACTTAAAAAGGGGCAAGGGAAATTAATGAGAGCTTTTAACTGCTCCAAAATCTTGTAAAAAAGTGGCATTAATTCTTTAAAAATTTCTGAAACAATTATTATTGTCATTTTTTTTGTTCTGCTGGAGCATGTAAGAGTCCCAGAACCATGCAGCTGTGGGCACAGTGCTGATGTGGAAAATAAAGGTGGTCCCAGTCCTGGGTGTACTCAAATCTGATGAAAGCTACAGAAAGGCAGACTGAAGAGAAACCCACAGAAACAAAAGGCTTTGTGCTTCTTAGAATTTTTCCTATTTGGATAGCTAAATTTTTTTAAACTGACTTTACTTTATCCTTAATGAATGAATCATATCCAAGTCTCATTATCAAATGTCAAAAGTAGTAGCTTTTAAAAAACAGCTGACAGTGTATCTCTACTCCTAAACTATAAATCCATGCCATCAATTATTGCCATTTTAATTGCTCAGTTAGCAAATACCCTTCATCTGTCTACACTATTAGGCAATGAAGTAAACATGGCAGTGAGACATTAGTTTGATAATGCTTGCCAAGTTTGAAAAAAAATAAATCTTGATTCTGTTATTAGTATACTAGCAAATATATAAGGCTGAATGACTTATTTTGCTCAGCCCATTTAAAATTAGCACCAGAGAGGAAGATGTGTGTCCTTAGCAGTACCTGCAATGAGAACCTTACAGTTCACAGCAGATTTACCTCTTTTTCTTTGGTTTATTTTAAGAACTTACAAATGAAAGGACACTTCCAACTGTGTTAGTCTATCAGAAGATAGCCTGGTTCAAATTTGTCCTCACTGCACTGATATCAGACAGTGATAATTCTTCTAACCTTATGGGGGTGAGGAAATATTATTAATTAAGTCTTGGTGGCACAAGATAATTGTATAAATATAAGTAGTTGGTTGGGATGTAAATAATATTTTAGCTTAACCTCATTAAAAAAAAAAAACAACCAAACAACTAAACAAATAACCTTCTATTTAGCTGGAAATTGCAAATTGTGCTCCTCCTCCAACAGGGCATTTAAGCAGAAACTTAAAATTGAGAAAACATTTTGCTATCCTGAGAGCATGGAATGTGCATCAGTGTCCCTACACTCCTGCCACAGCCTTGGCAACCAGGCAGAGGAGTTTAGAAGGCATAGGAAATCTGAAAGTTTTGTTTCAGTTTGTTCCCTTTCTCCCCCTCCACTCAAATCCTTCCAGATCAAGGACCTCTCTACACAGCTCTGCAGGCAGATGGAAATGCACTCTTGCCATGCTGCAAGCTGACAAAAAGCTATGTAAAGTTATTTATTTTATATATATTATATTATTATTTATTAAATTATATTATTATTTATTTTATATATAAAGTTATATATTTTTGTGCCCCTCATGGATAAAGCCCCTGCTGAAAGGTACAGTGGGTTAGCTTGGGCTCCATGCTAATGGCTGATATTTAGACAGCTTGCATGAGCTGAAAAACACAAACACTCCAAATATTTCCTGTTAACAGAAGCACACATACATACATACATATATATATATATATATATATATATATATATGTGCACACAGACTACAGGAGCCTCTAGTTATAATCACTGCCTTATCTTGCTTCATGGTTTGTCAAAGGGATCATGAACCTCATAGAACTATTGCCAGTGAAGTATTGTGTTTTAGTTTACAAACTTCTGAAGTACTTTGTTTATGACTAACAGGCAGCCAGCTCAAGCAGTCATCTGAAAATCCAGAGGATTTCTTTAGCTTTTTCTAATTTCTTTCTTTGTGTAACCATTTAAAAACTTTATTTCCTACACTAATGCTTTTACAGATAAGGAGCAAGGATGCTGTGTCAAAAGCTTTTGTAATTTCCTCTGGGGACGTCACATCAAGATGAAGTGTCTTTGTGGACAGCCTTACTAACTTTGCAAATCTAAGTGTGACCAGCTCTAATACAATCTCTTAAGGGGACAGCAGTAAAAATACTTTACCTATTGACTGAGGCTGGAAGAGAAGTGGTGTAAGAGGTGATGGAATAACCATCCATGTGTCCATAACACACCCCTGGCACTCAACTGAGACTGCTGCAAGGAATTAGCCAGGTCAAGGCTTGGCTCTGAGCATGACATTTGAACCAGAGACAGAAAACAGAATCTTCTCCGTGGATTTTCAAGAGAATTGTGAACTCTTTCCACCTACCAATAACAGGCTTATTTTTCCAGGATGTGACCTCAAGCACTGGCCTGTGTCACTGCTCCACAAGCAGAAAAGCCACATCTGGAAGGAGCCCCAAAAGCAGGCAGCAGAGGAGGGCTCGTGGACAGCTCAGTTCTGCTTTCTCCCAGTGGCCCTCCCTTCTCCCCTCTGCTCATGGAGGAGCAGGAAAAGTGAGGAGCAGCAGTGCCCAGACAGCCTGGGGTCAGTGCAGAGGAAGCAGCACAGCCAGGGCACGTGGCACACTGGAGGAAGATGAGGAAATAAAGGAAAGAGAGGACAAAGAAACACGTGGAAGATGTGTGATCACTGGCATGGCACAGCTGCTGTGCCCACCTCTGTGTGTGCACAATGTGCAAGTGCACACTTAGGGCAGGGCTGGGAGGCTCCAGGGAGGATTTACCAACAGAAATCTCAGCCTTGCTTGTGACACATGTACAACTTGCTATACACTCTGGGTCACACATTTACAAGCATGCCTCTTGCTTCTGGTAAAATCAACCACAGGAAGGGCAAGGAAGGATGCAGTGGTGACAAAATGCAGAAGCCAGCATTGCCCTGAAGAGCACAACGACAAAAACTGAAAGTCGGGGCTCCCCAAAATAAACTGTCTGTGTTTGAGGGCTGGAACAGCAAAAAGGGAACTCTCAGTCTTGATTCTGCTCTTACAGAGGGACCAAAAAGCTGTAACTAGAGCAAGTGGAAGTGTAAGGAAGTGTAAGGAAAGGGACTGAAGAGCCACACTGGTTGTAGAAAAAGGGTAAGTCAGATGAAGTACCACAGTGAAGAAATATTATGTAAATCAGGTCACCATCAGGCCCAGGCACCAAAAAGTCACTCTGACAGCAAAGCACAGGGTGTTAGGAGACTGAAGCCAGCAAAGGAACCCAGCAACAATGGCCTTACTGAGGAGGGCCCATGCTTGTATCCTGCCCATCCCAGGGCGAGCAAAAAGGGCACACGTGGAAAGAGTCTGGGGTCAGAGATCAGCAGATCTGTGCCAAGAATTGTAGTGTTTCATTAGCAGAGGACACAGAAGGGCCCCAAATTGCCTGCCCTTGCTTTGCTTTGTTTTGGCATGGGGCTTGACATGGGTGCAAAGCTATTGTAAACACATGTACTATGTTACAGAAATGCAAGAAAAGGAAAACAGTCTTTTTTTTCTTTTTGTAAAAAGATGGATATTTTTACAGCATACAGAGCCAATCATGACATTTAATTTTACAGAACAGGAAGGAGCTCAGTAAGTTGCTGTAAAAATATCCACCCTTATGCAACTGAAACACCAGCTATGGATCAGGAATAGCTCTGGAGTGGCACCATGGACCTTCCAGCACTGTGGATATGAACCTAGGGACAGAGCTTAACCTACACCTCAGCCAGCTGGTGTGTCCCTGGCAGTGACCTCTTGTGTAAAATGCCCCCAGCAGTTACTTCATATATAGCTTTAGGCCTATATTCCACTCCCACAAACCATATTTTCCATGTCACAGACCCTGTTAAGTAATTTAACACAAACTGTAGGCAGAAGACAGAAAATACCAACATTTCAATTTGGCAGGCATTTAAATTTTCATTATAAGCATTCAGACAAGGAATAAATTCAGACAAGGTAAGGAGCTGCAGATGCTTTCTAAAAATCATGTCATTTCTGATGGGTGTCTTATGTACAGCCCCACATGCAGCATGGGAGTACAACATGGTCAATCACACCACCAACAACATAATAACAATATCTACTTATTTAAATGTGCTGTGAGCACACCAGCATAACTCAGTAACTGTTTTTTTGCATCCCTTGTTTGAAAGAAACATTGCATAATACTACTGTAACTATAGATTGCTTTCTTTTCTTTTTTTTTTTTTTCACCCAGTATTCAATTTCTAACAACACTTAATAAACATAATGAATGAGGAACACTCCCTATCCCCATCTGTTTATTTCTTCTTACTTAGGGAAAAACATTTTTTTTTTTAATTTGGCCCTTATATGAAATACCAAATGCTGTAATTTATGATATAACCAAGAAGTTTATGGTTCTTACTCTTTCAATTCAAAATACTTTTCAATACTCTGAATGTTATTGAAAGACAAACTATTTTTGACACCAGCTGCTCTGAAGAATAAACAGCCCATTAAATAAAAACCTTCAGTGTACATTCTACCTTTACCAGCACAGAAGTAAAAGTGATCAGAAAAAGCCTGAGGACACTACAGCATAATTTGAAAGGAGAAAGCAGTGAAAAAGCCCAATTATACTTATTGGCAAAGTAATATATCTAAAATAATAAGAATCTTCTGAAATCGAGTTCACTTGGTATCACAGCTGAAGGCACTATTTAAAATACACCAGTAATAGTAACACAATTTATGATTTGATTGATATAAATGATCTGTTAATGTTAAAAGAAGACAAAGCTAAGTGGACAATCACTGTTTTGCTCTACATTGTTTCACTCAAATAACAATTTGTGTGAAATTTCTCCTCAGTGGGAGGATCAATCTATTCAGGATCCCCCTTGGGCAGGGGATGGTTCTCAAGGTGGCTCCTCAAGACTGAGGGATTCCTTACAAGAGACTCTTGGTAAGTGGTTAAGAGCATGCTAAACTCTGAAATCTTGATGGCTAAATTATGTCAAGTGTTGATCATGTGCAGATAAACCTTTAGACACAAACTGTTGGGCAAAGCTGGGACTAAGTCTGGATCCAGATGCACCTAAATTCCCCTCTGAGGATCCTTCCTTAGCATCATGACCCAACAGAGGGTTTCCCTGACAGTGTTGGCTGAGCCTGCCCTGCATGCAGTAAACAATCAAGTGTGTCTTGCCACTGAACATATTAATCCACTGTCACATCTGCTGTCAAACTTCAGTTTTTATCAATAAACACTTTGTTACTTCTCCCTTACCACTGAAGTGCACAATTCCACCGGTGACAATGTGGAGTTTAACCATGTAATGCTTTTCTAGAAGCTGTCACCAAACAAGTAAGACATACCTGATGTGCCAAAATATAGATATTATGGCCAACATCTTTTGGGGAGATGCCATCATCTCCATTCTCCTCCTCGTGGTCGCATTCCAGACCTTGGTTGTAGGCATTCTTCATCACATCCACCTGCAACACAAACCCAGCCAGGGAGAGATGAAATACATGTGATTCTTGGGGAAAAACACACTGTGTTTGAACACAGCCACTTTGTTCAGCTCCAGCCTGGATGGGTGCCCTGCAGTTCTGCAGGAAGATCGAGCAGCCTGAGAAAAACACTTTCTGAATAAAGACAAGCTTGAAGGATTTATGAAGCTCCAAACTGCTACATTTTTCATCAGCAACCATGAGAAAGAAACAGGAATGCTGAGTCTTTGTGAGCAGGTATTTTCACAAATGCTTCTAAAGACTAGTCTAGATGTGGCAGGGAGTGCTGTGCAGCACTTAGAGTGCAGCCATGATCTTCTTCTGGCCAGAGCAGGCAGCAACACAATTTCACAGGAAAAAGCCACACCTAAACCAAAAAGGAAAGGAAGATCTGGGCAGGGTGTTGGGGAAATTCTAATTATTCAAAAGCCTCTTACAGGACCACCATAGGGTTCCCCACACAAGGCCTGATCCTGCAGCTGGACCCCAGGGATGGCCTCATCCTGCTGAGAGCCACCTCAGTGATGATTCCCTGAAACCAGCAGGCACTGGGCTCTGCCTAAGGGGAGGGATGATGCCCCCAGATTCCTCCCCAGAATCCCTCAAGAATTCCCAGATCTCTCAGTCTCTGTTGTTACACAGTCAAGTCATATTGGAAATTACTCCCCCAGATTTCCAACTCATATAAAGTTTCTCCATAAACATCAGGATTGTTCCAAAACACAGCAACAACTGCTTGGAACTCTGTTTGTTCATGAGACAGAAATAAATAACATACATGTACATTAAATCTATTCTATGTCTATACACACATTCCTGTTAGCACTGCTTCACAAACTCTACAAGCTTAATTTGCCAGCCCCTGACAAACTGTACTTGAAGACAGTCTACCAGAATATGATAATTTAGTTAGGAAACAATTACAGAAAAGTGCTTGGAAAGGATAAAAATAATGAAGTCGTAAAGACTGAAATCATGCATGCTTGATCCTTTCAAAGTGCTTTTTGTGAATTAGTACTATCCTGATACATTGTGCCACCAAACGCTGCCAACACTTCTCAGCTTAGATACAGATCATTTTAAAAATGTTTTAATGACAGATTTTTTTTAGCCAAAAGATTTATGAATATTCACAAGTTTTCTCACCAGTTCTCTTGGTCTCATGTTGAAAAGGATTCTTTCCGCGTTCTCACTGTCTTGCCTGCTTTCCATAATAGCCAGCAAAAGCTTGGAGGCATTGTTCTAGAGATACAAAACCAAATTAATGCAAATTTTAAATCTCTTTCATGGATTAACGACCCTTGCATTTGTTTTAATTGAGATTATGAGGACTTCATTTTTAGTGGATAAGATTTTCAACCACTTGCATCTTTTATTTTACTGACATATTTAATTGTCTTTTTTTAATGTCAGCATACCATAACACTAACTCTGCACGCTATATTGGAAGGAAAATTTTAAACACTGAAAAATGTTTGACTTAAATACAGAATGTTGCTGCAGACTGTGCACAAGAAATTAAATTCCATTTCCTTTCCTTATTGCCCACCTAGCAATTTTTGCCTTGGCTTTCTCTTAAAATGAGACTCAACATAGGTAATTACAAAACATATTACACAAAAGGTTTTATCATTCAGGCAGGTTTCCTATCCCTTTGGTTTTTATGAAGTCCAACTGGTTCTTATTTGAAAGGCTGTAAAAGAAACTATTTTCATACACTCCTGAGATTTTGTTTCACTGCTGAATATTCCTGGGGGAATACATAAAGACAAACTTTGCTTTGTCTACTGGCTGCTTTTCACCAAGACTGCTCCCTGGGATTACACAGCATGAGTTTTAGCCACAGTAGCCTGGTGGAGCCTCAGACTTCAGAGACCTGCCTGTCTTCCAGTTCAATCAGCTGTGGTGGAGAGGAAGAATGGTTCTGGAGGTTTGGCTGCTGGCTGGCAGAGCAGGGTTGCCTTGGCTGACCTGTCACAGCATCCCCATCATTCCCTGTTACAGCCCGAGCTGTTGGAACTCTTGGAAGCAGGAGACAGTCCCAAGGGCCAGGAAAATTGCCAACCCACCCTACAACCTCATTCTCAGCTGCTTATTGCCATTACCAATGATTCCAGCCAAAATTTCTCCAGTGAGGATGTGCCTCAGACAATTGGCATGGGCAGTTTTAGAAGGAAAGGGTTCAGCTGCTTTTGGGAGCAGGGCAAAAAGAAAGATGTTATTCCCTGTGTGTTCAAGCAACTTGTGTTTTAAGCAGTCTTTGTATTCCTAAGTTTTGATAATAGAGCTGAAAATATGGAGCACTAGAGGACAATAGAACAATCACATGAATTGTAGTCTCCCAGTCAAACTTGTCCAACTCAGAAGCAGTTTGTAAATTACAATTTGAGTACTATAGAGCAGAAATACACTAATTTCACTAGAAGTCCACAGGGGTTATCCTTGGTGAGCAGAGAATCTGTGCAGGCTGGATCATAAAACCACACACCAAAGGTTGCCCTCTGGACTAAGATTCCAGCAGTCCAGCCCCTGCTCAAAGCAGCTTGTGCTAGGATTAAACACCTCTGACTGGAGGACTGAAGGATGAGACTGAGGGTAAATGGAAGGAGAGTAGATTAGAATGAGTACTTGTACATAACTGGGGAATTGGAAACTTCTGGGAGAAGAGATTGGAGCTGAGACAGAAGCCAGGGCAGAGGAGCCTGGGCTCACCAACACAGGAATGAGATAAGGACAATGAAGAAGAGATGAATAGACCTAACTGGGACTGGCTATTTCCCAGTGCAGACAACCCTGGGGATGGACAGAAGCCTGCTGCAGCTTCCAGGAGGCTGGGAAAGGTAGAGGGTAGGTAGGACTTTGTGTCATCACCAGCCAGCTTCTTGCCATGGATTAGAATTACAGCAGGCATTTGAGATGGTTATTTGGCTACTTATTCCTCACTTTCTGCAAATTTGGAGAGCCTAGGATCTGATTTCTAATCCCAAACATCCACTTTTGTCTGAGGAAAAGACATCCATCACTTGGAAAATACAGTACAAAGTTCATAACACATTAGTACTGTGAAAAACCAGTTTCCAAGTGCTAAAAAAACAGCACAGCCCAAAGCACTTCTACTTTTCATTTCACCTTTACCTGGGCTTCCATCTCATCTCCTGATAAAAATTTTGGAAAAACAAATTAATGAGTGAAGCAACTAGATACAGCTATGATGGAAAAAAAGACACTTGTCTTAGACTCTGTGTAACCGTAGAGTGACCATGTCTCTTCATCCTGAGACAGATATTGAGCTCTTACTGTGTGCCAGGGCTTACACACTGGTCAGCAAGGAAGCCAGGGGGTCACACTTGAAATAAAAAGAGGCAGAATAGAACACTGGCCATCTGTGCACTCAGTGAACACTGTCTGCTCTGCTCACTAAATGATTCAGGAGTCCATTGGAAAATATAATCCATGAAGATGTAATTAAATACCACATCAAACACTATGTGCAGAACAAGATAAACTAAGATGGCATGGGAAAAATAGAACTCTGCATTGCCTTTCCTTTGGCTGGAGGGTATCAGTTCAACATACAATGCTCCCTGCAAACAGTATCTGAGCTTGTTTGTAAATGTAAATGTATGGGCCTGCATACTTTGAATTCCATATTTTCACTGAAAAATTTATGTATTTTCAACTTCAAAGTTGCCTGTGAATACTGACAGAGTGTCAATGTTAAACATTACTTGGTAAACTCATTGCTTTATCATTTCAGTGTGTTGCCACTCAAAATCAAAACCAGCAGCTTCTTAATTTGGATCCAACTCTTGAGATCACATCTTCACTAGCAACGTGTCCAGTTCCAGGACAAGAATGATATGGACATAATGGAATAGGTCTAGCAAAAAGCCATAAAAATTATGAAGGGAATGGAGCATTTTTCATTTAAGGAGCCATTGGAAGTTGTGACTGTTCAGCCTTCAGGAGTACAGATGGCTTAGATGGATCTTATCAATGTGCATAAATACCTGGTGGGAGGAAATGCAGAAGAGGGTGCCAGACCATTCTCAGCAGTGTCCAGTGAGAGGGCAAGAGACAAAATAAAACAGCCATGAAATTCTATCTAAATGCAAAAAACCCCTTTTATACTGTGAGAGGGATCAAACAGTGGGATAGGCTGCCCAAAATGGTTGTGGAGTCTCCAGCTGTGGAGATATTCAGCTGGACATGGTCCTGAGAAACCTGCTCTAGGTAACCCTGCTTGAGCAGGGGGCTGGACAAGCTGACCTTGAGACATTCCTGCTCAAGCAAATGACTCTAAAAAATCTGAATCATTTCCACAGTCTGAACCTCTGCTACCATTCACCAGAATTTTTGCTAATTGAGTGAGTCTGAGCATAGCCAGCCCACAGTGACCAGGGGCACACTGGTCCTTGCAGAGGTGTCTCCAAAGCCCATTTTTGGTTGCTACACAGAAAAAGCTGTTCTACAAGCATTTGCTAGCCTCATGTCAATGGCAAATCAAAATGGCACTGGAGTGAATGCAGCTACATCTTTACAGAGACTGAAATCTGGGCTTCAAAAGAACTGTCTGCATGTTCAAAGTTAAATGTCTGCCTAAGTGTTTTGCTAGAGGGGGGCCTGAATTACATTGCCATTCAAAAATGTAATTACCATTATTAAAATCATATGTAGGGCACTGTTGATTCAATGTTTCATTGTACATGATATATAGCTGTATTAATTATTTTATTAGACATGTATAATGCTGCCAATATGATGCAATGCAGCTACCACAAAGTATTTGCTGGTTTGGGGAGGAAACAGACCATCTGCAATGGAAATACTTAATTTGGGAGGCAAGAAAAGGCAATAACCCAGGACTCCTCCTGGACAGATTCTACCCTGCTTGGCAGACAGCACAGCTGCAGAGCTCCTCTCTGCATGCACTGGCACACAGGCAGGAGAAACTTATCTACAAGCCTGTCCAACTCTCCCCAGAATACAGAACAAAATTACATTACAAGCCCTCCTGCTCTAGGCTTTGCCCTCAAACTCTACACTTTGTGTTTCCCCTCAGAGGACACTGAGAAGGGAAATAAAGTAAAATTTACTTGAACCTTGTTTTTAACTTTATTTGGCATTGCAGGTCATCTGATGTATTATTCTTTTTCACAGCATTTCCTTCAAGTAATTTTTGAGAGTTTGGCCTTTAGAGAGAATGCCTGACTTGTTACATGCCTGTACAGTGTGGCTATTTATCAATCCTGAGAGATTTCACATCCACCATACAGACTTTTCATGCTAGCTGTGTCATGCCTGATTGATAGAATTTTTTTTTAAAAAGCTGAGGACACAGTCCCAACACAGCAGTGGGTCAAAAGGCCTGTAGCAGAGGGCCTGATAAGGATTCAGAAGCTGAGATGAACTTATTTGCAAGCTATTTTTATTTTCCAAAGGCTTCTGAGTATACTGTGCTATGGTAAGATTAAATAAATGTCAGGCTGCCTAGAGCTCTCACATAGGTATGTCTTCTGTTGCTGCCCCAATTCAGATAAACAAATTTACATATACTGTACCTTGAGCTGAAGCACCAGGTCCATGCAGTATTTGCCAAGAGGGTTTATGTCATTCAAGATGAGAGCAATTATAATATCAATCCCATTAGACTCATGGGTGGCTATGCATGTCTGCAAAATAAGAGAGAGAAGGGAATGGGGCAGGGGCAGAAGGAAGGGAGGAGTGGGAAAAAGAGGGAGATGATACAGGCAGAGGGAGGAGAATATGCACATCAGCAAATTTCCAAAAGAAGGATCCAGAACTTAAAACACTGTACAATAGTGATAACCTTTCAGCCAAAGCAGAACAGCCTGAAAACACCACGAGACGTGCTGGGGGAGACTTGTGTGTACAGAACTAACCCAAACACTGCCAGCAGTGAAATACCCAGCTGGAAAAAAGGTGGTACAAGCTAAAATCTGCTCCCAGAGAATCCTGCAGGGCTTGGCACCAAGCAGTACAAGTTGCAGACAGCAGCCCTCAGGAGCACTGCCAGATTCAGCTGAGCACATGCCAGCCTCAGACATAAAAGACAAGCTCAACTGCAGGCACAACCAAATTTGCACGCTCAGATTCCTCATTTGCCATCAGCAGCCAGCATTAATATTGCTCTGACAGCACAAAATGTGCATGAAAATCAAAGTTCCCTCCATGTCCTGCAAAGAAGGATATTTCTGGATATGGAATTCCAAGCTGTATTGGTGACCAGTGGTGCTTCCCAAATGCCTTTACAGCTGGAGTTCTGGAGCTTCCAGGCCTTGTGCAAAACAGCCAGTTATACAAGAGCCTGTGGCACTTTTTCCTCTGGCAGGTTTATGGGACAGTAGGAAAGGAACAGTCTTCCAAAAAAACAGAGAGAGGGGGGGAAATGAAAATGAGAGCGTGGAGCATCTGCCCCTGAAATATATTGAGTTAGACTTGCAGTTGGTGCAAACAAGTGTAACTCAAATCCTGAGTGACTTCCCAGCAGTTAGGTCTAAGACATAAAGTGTAATTCATCATTCCCTTCCATATCAGTGTTCCTCCAGTGCTTCTCACATAACTTTGTTGGAGACCATATTAACTTGTTAACAATTTTTTTCATCTCCAGTCCTGTAGCTATAATTTTTTACAGTTGTTTTTCCCATTCATAAGTAGATTAAATATGACTGTTCAAAATTAGGTCCACTAAAGGATTTTTGTTTGTTTTTAAAATATTAAGGAAAGGCAGCTGATTACCAGCAATGGCAGTAATAGCACTTTGCATTTCATTGGTGCACATTAATGAAGAAGTATTAATATTGCATGTATTTCTTCAGCTATTTCTAGCACAGAGTACAGATTGCTTCTGCAATTTTGCTCACCACAATTTTCCCACTGCTAATCCATAGCAAAAATTCTGCAGTTTCATCCACAGTGACAGCTTTACTGCAGTTCTCTTCAGATCAAATATGGCAGCATGTAACCACATATTTTACCTTTCTAAACTTCTTCATCATGCACTAATTACCAAAAGTCACAGCTGTGTGACTTCAAAGGGCTGCAGTGAGCAAGGCACAGGAGAACAGAACCATGGTTTTAGTCTCTTCTATTTCACTACTGATACCATAATTAAAGATGCTGCTAGCTGTTATGGCAGGAGGGCAAGTTAAACTTTGTGGCAGTTATCTGAAATAAGGAAAGTAAACGTCAGCAAGGTATAAAAACACCAGCAAGGGCAAAATGTGTGAAAATGAAGAACACAAGTCTGTGTTTGCAATGCATTCCCAACACTGTGACTCCAAATCCAGCCTCACAAAGTGAGCTTTAAGCCATGGACACAGCAACATAAAGCATGAAAACGTCTCCAAAAGGTCTGCAAACCCTCAGAGGAAGAAGAGGTACTACAGGAAGAGTTTGTTTTGAGTTCTGACTTAAAAGGGCTGCTCAGGCCTCATGAAAGCTTGAAGTGTTGGAAGTCAAGTCATAGCAGCTCCCAGCGAATTTATGTTATCAGGAACACTGAAAAGTTTGTGATAAGCACCCAGACATTCAGGTACAGCCTTCTGCATCCAGAAGTTCTTGAGCCCTACCTGGTTTTCATGGCATGGGCCCTGGCAATATTCTGTCAAGCTTTCCAGGGTCTGGTTGACAAGAGTCACGTTCCTCTCGTTGATGTAAAGCCCCAGCAAGCCCAGCCCACCTGTGGTGCTCCCACAGATGCAGTCCAAAAACTGAAGGGTCTCACAAACGAGGTTGTAATTTGTTTTATTGTTTTGATGTCTTAAAAAATTCTGGTGGGTAGAGAAAAGAAACACAAGAAAAGAAAAAAAAAAAAAAGAAAAGGAACAGAGTCAAGGCAAGCAAAGTATTTTTTTTTCAGGAAAACGTTGAAAGATACAATTTAGAATCATATGACCACCATGTCTCATGTACCAAAGTACACTCCACTACTATAGAAAATATATTAGGCCTTAATGCAGCAATTGAGAACTATTACCTGATTAAATCATACAGCAAGGAGGGCTTAGGAAATGAACTTGGCAAACACCTGCACTGGCCTTAAATGTCTTCTTTACATCCTGCAGACCTGCTCCCACCCACTAGAGCCCTTCTCTTGGAAGCTGCTGCCCCACAGCTGAGCAGGTCTGGTGGCACATTATGGAGCTCAGCTCAAACCAGCCCAACCACAGCTGGGAGGGAGGCTCCTGGCCACAACACTGAGGGATATTTGCAGAAAATGCATTTTGCAGAGGTTGCTATGGGGACAGTAATTTCTACTAAAAGAACTGATAGCAGGGGCATACAGAGCATCTTAAAGACTTCAGTTGTAATACTCTGGGAAAAGGGCAGTACCCAGAAACTTCCTGTGCTCTTCAAGTCTGTGGTAAGTCCACCAATTGTACACAGGAACCTTAGTAACAGGGACATTCAGACACTTCTCAGTTCCATGTGGCTGTGCTGAGATCCCCAAGCAGCTCTGAGGATATAAACATGCACTCCTCCAAGACAGAACCCAAATGGTTCTTGAAAAGGGTAATTTTATCCCTTGGACCAAAAAAACCCAGCATTTCAGACAGCCCTGTAATAGGGACCAGGCACAAGTGAGCTCTTCCTCCCCTCTAATAACACCCCTATAAAAGCTCAGCTCAAAACACTTTACCTGGAGCTCTCGGTTGTGGTTCTCACACAGCAGCTGAAGAAATCTCAGTATTGGCTGCATGATTGCAATGGCAGGGCTCATGATTGCTTCTTCTGCAGACTTCTCTTCTGCATTTGCAGCATCTGCTCCCGAGCCCATCAGATCTATTTCTGGGTCCATTTCTCTTCTGTACACAGAGTAAGCCTTGGAGGTTGCAGAAGATGCTTCTGTTAACTGTCCTTTCATTCCCTCTTTCAGATGCAGAGTTGAATCCTTAACTGAAAAGAAGATAATTCTCCTTCATTTTTGAAAGTCTTCCTCCCCATTTGATTAAACAATAAGAAAACAATAATAATGAATGCAACTTTTTCTTTGTTGGTGTCTAACTTTTCAAAGACCTCTAGGCAACTCACAAAGAATATCAAAGCAACATTCATGCAGGGACAGCACGTTCCAAATAAACCACAAACCAGAGTGAAACAGAACATTAACACAAAAAGCCCTACTATTCCTCTCCCATATACAATAAATGATGAGAACAATGGGAAGACCACAGGGTGGGAAATCAGTTCCTGTGCTTGCTCTTGTGAAATATCCCCAATAGCAGCAGCCTCAGCTTCTGCTCCTCTAAAAATACAGCTCAATATCTTTTATTGATGCAAACTGGCAGAGCTTCACTGATTTCATTAAAGCTAATTCCTTGCAGCCAACCTGAGATGGACTGTAATTCAGAGAAAAACAGGCAAAAGATGCAAATTGGCAACGATTAATATTAAATCTTATTGATCCACCCAGCAGAGCACCAGTGGTGCAGCACGTGCAGTGTCAATACAACGCCCTGCTCCCCTCCTTCCCAGGGGTGCCTCCCTACCTCTCTTTTTGGGAGCAGCAATGGTGAGGTCACTGTCATCCTCCTTCTTCTTGCTCCCCAGGTCAATAGTGTTCACTGTCACAGTGGATCTGATCTCCTGCTGAGCAGCTTTCATGCGATCATACAGCACTTTAAAGAACCTCTCTGACTTTTTCTGCTCCCTCAGCTGCTGGTAAGTCGAATACTGCAAAAAAAGTAAATTTTTTAGATATCAATCTTCTAAGGAAGAAGAAATACAAAAATACACTATTTTTTTTTGGTGACAAATGATGAATAATTACTTCACTTACACAGAGCAAATGCTGGCCACTGCCTGACCAGTTCTCTCACAACATGATATACAAGGCTGGTAACAAAGACTGATGATAATGTTCTAAAATTTGGGTAAAATGGTGAACAGTGCTATTTGCAGTCTTTTAAATGTCACAATATTGTACTTGAAGTTAAATTACTTTGTGACACTCTCCATTTTTCCAGGCTTACTAGTCATGATATTCCATCTACAAATAACAGTGAAAAGTAATTTATTATGTAACAACAAGAGAAAGGATTGGAAGACCAAATATGTAATATTATAGCTCGGATTATATTCATTTTTTTGTGCTACAGACAGAATTTATTATTAAATATTATTTTAGGTTATTAATTCCAGTCCCTTAGTATAACTGTCAAGCAGGCTGAGGACCATTTGCAACATTTTACAAACAATCCCAATACTCCCAGCTTTCCATCATCATATCAATTCTCTCTCTTCCATCAATAATCTGATTTGGCTAAATCTGGGTGAGAAGGATATAATTCACAAAAAAACTGAGAAACCATAGTTTAAAGCAGATATTTTCTATCAACTGAGATACTAGTCTTCTCAAATGACCAGGGTTTTTTTTGGAGATTTTGATAAATGTCTCTGAAGTTTTCCAGAAAATAATTTGTTATTATAAACTTAGAAGTATTATAATTTTTAATTTTACAAAGAGTGACATAAAATAACTGGGGATAATGCTTACATGGCAATGACCAGGTTAAAAGCAGCACAGTGCTACACAGAAAGCAACAGCTGAAAAACATTTTCTTCTACTGAAGAGCTACTGCACAGTAATAGGGCATATTTACATTTGTATTACAGTGGAACATATTCTAGTGACAAACTTTTCACAGAACTCACAGCAAAAAGGTTCTCTTTATTTGTCTCCAGACCACATGCATCTGAGGATCAATATGTGAATAAGCAGATTAAACAAGTACCTGTGTTTGTGTATTTCCACCCTCAAGCAGTGCAATACCAAGCAGAATGCCTTCTGAGAAAATCCTGTCATTTCTGGTGTTCACTATCACATCTATGACCAGTTCTGAGGCCCCTTCCTTGTCCAGGAGGCACTGGATATCAAACATGGTCACCCCAGATTTATCTGCATCTTGTCCTGAAAATCCACCTGCAAATTAGACAAATCCACAAATCCCATTCATGTTTACTTCACACACATACATGAAAACAAACCCATTAGTAGTCATAAAGCACACAACAGCAAAGTAATCAATTTAATTTTGAAATTCTGTCAGGCAAAATTCCCTTTGATAAAAACAAGATTTTTGTATAAAACTGCAATGTTGGGCTTTAAAAATAAGAAATAAAACAAATCACCAAGCCATTGTTCTGTCATGATATTCAGACAATAAATAAGTTGGAAAGGACACTGATTTGTTCACTGAACCTTTTTTTAATCCCACTGCTGCATACACTAAACTGTGAGTAGGGTCAGTGCTCTGATATCCTTTTTAAATTTGCTCTTCAATCTCAGGCTTGATCTGCACTAAAATTGTGTCCTGGCAAATCCATCCTGGTTATGGGTCTGACCTTCCAGCCAAATGATTTTGCCAACTCCTAGATCATCATCATCATCATCATCATCATCATCATCATCATCATCATCATCATTATGACATTTTCTTTAAGACACAGAGTTGAGTTAATTCAAATTAAAGGTGTGGGTTGAAGAAATTTTGCTAAATTGTATTAGCTCATTAAATCAACTGCCTTTTATTAACAAAGATGATCATCTTTCCTGCTATACTTACTTCTCTAAAGATGTAACTGTGCCTACTTCATTAGTAAAAATACAGTACTGCTTTAATCAGCCAGTACTACTTTGATTAAACTGATTAAAATGTTTCAGACTTTGTGATGAAGCCATGCACACACTTTTTAGAGAGAACTAAAAAAATAGTAAAACTTCATGCTCTTGTTTGTTAGAGAGCAAAATTTGGCATAGAGGATGTTAAGACTGCAAAGATTTTCAGTGTCTACATTGAAATAGTTAAGGAGGAACAGCTGGGTAACATCTGCAAAAGTTGACAAACCTGGGCATGCCTTCAGTGAGCACTGAAAATGCAAAATGCAGTTCTGACCTGGCTCTATACCTAACTCCAGACTCATTTCCTATGACATCCATTATCATGGGTTTTCCTAGAAATCACTCTGCAGTAACTTCCTGTGGCTTCCACAGCAGAATGATACAAAAAATTAGGTTATGATAGACCTACAGAGATCATCTAGTAAAACTTCTTGCCCACAGGAAGATAGGACAGGTTCATCAGAGTCTTGTCCAGTAAAGTTGTAACAAGAACTGACACATTCTACAACATCTCAGGAAAATCTGTTCTGTTGTCTAACCAGTATTTTTGTGAGCAGCTTTTCCTTAGATCTTATCTTTTTCCTCTATCAGTAAAGGATCTGGAACATCAAAATATTACTTTAGCTTCCAGAAACAACATCATCCCTCTTCAAAAGTTTTCTGCTTTGCTGAATTTCTGGATGGGGATTTACTGGTACCTACTTTGGTCCTTCCAAATGAGCAATCTGATACAAGTGTGTGCAACTTAAAAATAGAGGAGTCTGATACTACCTCTCTTCTAAGTGGTTACAGAACATGTTTGATTTATTTACCAACTGAATGCCTGGAGCATGTCCAATGTGCCTATTAGAAAAAATGGTGCTGCTAATTTTGCTCTCTTGCAATGATGTGTGTTGATTTACCTCCCACTTGTGCAGTTTTGCTGTAGCTGGCAGACAGGGGCCCATTCATACCACTTCCATATTCCCCTTTAAAGTACCGATGCAGGAGGATTTTCCTTAAAGTGTTGCCCTTTAAGAGAAAGATAAAAATAGAAGAAATGAGAGTTGTGGCAAATTTCCTTTGTTTGAAAAGCAAGCTGTTTAACACAGATACATAATTTAGTAGGTCTTTCCATTATAATTAGTAAGCACACAAATAGCAAAGTTGTCCAGGAAACAAATATCTAACAGTCTTATCTAACAAATCCCAGGGGAAAAATTATAAAATAGTGTTGTATAAAGTTTTTGGAGTTTGTTTTAAACTTATTGATTATAAATAAAACACTTCCACTTCAGTAATTCTGACTGGCTGTCTGTAGATGTGTATATTGAAACAAGCTCCACAAATAGCCAGTGCTCTGCAGTCAGTGTGTCTGTGCCCTACCCTGCCATGGCAGCACTTTCTTCCTATTTTCTGCAGCTGAGTAGTACCACTCCCTTTTCTCTGATCTCAGATAATCCAGCTGATCATCTGAAAGAAGCCACATCACATAAAATATTAAAAACAGAGATATGACATTTGATAGAACAGCTAAGAAAGCATTCTCTGTATTGCCTTGTTCCTTGACTTCCAAAACCACAACCAGTCAAAATTTGCATGCAGCTCTCTGAAGATCTTCCCTTTCATTTTATTTATGTTCTGCAACACAAGACATGCTGGATTGAGAGTCAGGGGTACCAATTACTTGGCATTTTTATTTTGCCTTCAGTCTCCACACAACACCTGCAGTCAGCACTCAGCTTTTCAGAGGCAGAAGGTGACACAACAGCTGTAGGTGTATGTGTAACCTCAGATTTCACAAGGAGGAATAAGTAAGGTCTCCAATGCTCAACACAGAAGGGGGAAATTGGTCACTTCAAGAGTTTGGCAGTAAAATTGAAACATTTTTCCTCTACTTTTACTGAACTGCTGGTTTTAATGAAAGAAAGTCTAAAAAATGTGTGCACTAGAAGCATTCCCAGCATTCAGCAGCTTGGCAGTGCCTGCACATTAGTGCAGCAGTCAAGTTTTCAATCAAAACATCTCTGTGGCTGCCACAGACAGCAGGCACTGGGGAAACAAGTCCCAGGCACTCTCACACTCCCCCTTCTCTGTTAACTTGGCAATATTTCCAGTGACAACCACACACCACTGCTTCATGGGCCTTGAAGACAATGGCTTTGTCCACCTGAAAAAAGTGCCAAAATGCAGGACTTTGTGTGCCTGACAACACCAAAAAGCCATTCTTTCCTAGTTCTCACAAGTACAAGGCCTACAGTAAAATATCAAAAGCTATAAATACAACAGCTGCAAGAAAAATTACAAGTGTCACCTACAGGAAAT
Source organism: Oenanthe melanoleuca (assembly GCF_029582105.1). NCBI lineage: Eukaryota > Metazoa > Chordata > Aves > Passeriformes > Muscicapidae > Oenanthe > Oenanthe melanoleuca. The sequence goes on from NC_079334.1 coordinate 6,492,474, forward strand.
TTACTGGGTGGATTTTTCAGATGAGATTAATCCAGTGTGCTCTGCACTACAGTGGAAGACAAAGAACCAAAAGTCTCTGAGGAACTCACACAGAGACAGATTCCTTCCCAGCCTGGTTGTGATGGGGTTTAACCTGGAGTGTACAGTAATGGACAAGGTATAGTAACCAAGCTCATAAGTAATTTTAAGACAGGTAAGAGCACCAGCTCCTCCTGCTCAACATCCTGTCTTTAGCTGGGACCAAAATCCAGTGTCTCATGTCAAAGTAACCTCATTTTCCTCAACTCCTGAAGAAGAAAAACATTACTGATGGGAAAAGAGTTTCCACCAGAACTGATAGATGTGGACTGAGAAGAAGGCTAAAGCCCCTTTTCAAGCTTTCTCAGGCATATATATCATAGAATCATAAAACTGTTGCACCAATGGGATCACAGAGCAGAAACCTTTCCTAACTCCTGACTAGGACTCAATCCAGAATGGGCACTGCCTTGAGACACAATCTTTTCATCAGAGAGGCTGGAATTTGCCATAGCACTTAACTAACCACTCACTTTGAGTCAACCAGCAACCTCTGCAATCTGTTGATGACTAATGGTAAATTATATAAACAGTCACAGTGCAGTCATGGGAGGAAACACCAAAAGCCATCTATATATAGTTAAGAACACTACCTGTGACCACAAGCTTTATTGTTCAACCAAAACACCCCTTCTTTTACCAAGAAGAATGTTTAAAACCATACAATAGCTTTTGATTAATAAACTGAGTGATTTAGCACTGGGAGCTGATTACCTGGAAGCAAGTAACTACCAGCATATCTCAGATCTTCCTCCTGCCTTGTTACCTTCAAAGACACCAGGAGAATGTGAAGATGTTTCTCCAGCTGGCTACAGAAAGGGGAATCCTGCTCCTCCCATATCCAAACTAAGAAACAGATTTCATTTCTTCTTCCAAGAAGTCTTAATTATTAGGATTCCTGCTCTCTCTCAACCTCCCATGAATCCAGACAACAGTTATAGTTCCCAGAAGCCAAAGTGTCAAGAGTCAAGGGTGCCGTGTTTGAAAAGCAGAAATGTGCTGGAACCTCTGCTTTGCCCGACAGCTGTGTCAGAAATGCACCCCCAGGCTCAACCCACATATTTGCAAACTCGGGATCCTCATCTCCTCTGTGATGACCTCAGGCAGCCATATGACTTCCATGAGTCTTGTGAAATGAGCTGCCACTACAAAGAGCAGAAGAGCCCAGCCGCACCAGCCGGGGCTGAGAATGCACAGAGGAATGCAGCAGAAACTCCCATCACCTCCAGCATGTGACTGTGAGGCACCATCCCAGAAAAAGCTGGAAAGACCCTGCTTGCAGGAAAAGTGCTGATCCCGCTGGTGTAGGTGTGTGGGAATGCTTTTATGGGAATGCCAACAGGAGGCAAGGGCAGCCCCATCACACGGACGTGGCTGTGCCAGGACGAGCCAGACAGCCACGCCATTGATGTCCTTGGAAATGGATTCCTAACTTAGCACAGCCACAAAATTAATACTGCCCAACAGCAAACGATCTCAGCAGCAGCATGAATAAGCATTTTGCTGCAGCTACTGCTGACACTCGTGGCACTGAAGCAGAGGCCAAAAATAAAAGCACACGAGGCAGTGCAGTGCTATCTTCCCTGACTGTGTTTCTATAAGTCCTGGCCTTCCAAGCTGAATCTTTCCCCTGCTGGCTACAATGCACTTTCTTTTATACCTCTTATTAGGGTATGGAAGTGGCATGTAAACATCACTCAGCTGACTGCAACCCTTCCATAATGGCTAGAACATTGTATAGCTTTGGAAAAAACACAATGAAACATAACAGTCTTATTGTTGCTGATGAATACCACTGCATTGTCCCTAACAAAAGCTAGGATAAAGACTGAGGGCACAAGAAAGCAACAACTGGATATTGTTGCAGTTTTAAATAGCTGGGGATTGACAGGCAAAGTTTCCAATAGGGAATAATTATTCCAGTAGGAACATGTAGACACAAATTCCATTTTCTCAGTCCGTATTTCATTATACTTGTTGGTCTTTAAACTTGATTTAAATGCCTTAGTACAATGGTTTATTCACTTGCCCTCTCTGAGCCTGCAAAAGGATGTGCCAGGAAGCAATGGCTAAGAGAGGCTCGTCATGGATACCTGTATCACCACCAGCTCTTCCTATTACACCACCAAAACTTATCTGTCCTGCCTTATATAACTCTGCACACTTCTTAAGGAATTGGAATTATATATATGACATTCTGGAAGCAGAACTAGAGGGTGATCTCTTCTGGTTCTCACTCTGTATTAAATTAATGAAGTGGAAATGCTCAGATTATCAGTGATTACACAGGAAAGGCAGCTACATCCAACCAGTATTTCTGTGATACAGTGGATGATGTTGTGAGCATATTTCAGCATTAATCCAGGAAGAGGCACGAAAACTAGGCTTATTAAATCTTCATATTTGAATAATTTGCAGCCAAGTATAAAAGAGGAGCTGTTGGGGATCTCTGGTCTGCTAATACAGGTTTTCAGAAAGTTTGGAAGAGACACAAAATCCCAGGGAACCATGAGACGTGCAATGATACTTTTCCAAAAGTACCAGGGAGTACTTCTTACACTTTTTAATGATATCCAGCCCTCTGCTGTGAGCTTGATATCAGTTCTGGGAGAGGCAAAGGAAAGGCTGATTTTGCATTCCATTAACACAAAATTAAAGGAAGCTACTATAAACTGATGGCAGTTTTAATACTGGCATCAAGTTGTAATAATTGCCTCAATACAGGTTCGACAAAACAGACCTTCTGAAACTTCTGAAGATTATCTTCTGCTTTTGCTAATAATGAAAATATCATTCTGGTAAAGTTTGATAAACTGTGCAGTGTGACACAATCCTGTAAGGCAAAATTTTTGATTAAGTAAGCCCAGAAGGATAGTTATCAAATGGCTTAACAACTCAGTGACTGACAGAATTCAGTGTGCAATTTAAAGCAAGAAATCATAAACAAATGTATGAGCTTCTAATGAGCAAACTCATGAAGTATGTACTGTCTTCTCATTTGGGGCTTTTCTTAATGAAATGAAATAATACAGAAAATAATTATTAATTGTGTTTGGAAAGGACACACAAAAAAAAAGAGGGGATAAGGTCAAGTAATTGCTAACAATTTAGGCATAATTTATTAAACTGACTAGAAGTAAACAATATGAGTATCATAATGTCCAAACCTCTGTATGTCTTAATAACAATAAAATACAGAACACACAATTCTGTTCTAGGAGGTCGTGACTTCAGGGAAGAATGAAAGGCCTAGGAGAAAAATCAGTGCAATGACAACTCCCCAAAACCCACAATTCTGCAAAGGGTAACAAGAGCTGTTATGTGGGATTTGTGAGACTCTCTCACTTATTCTCATGAAGGGCCATGTTACTGGAGCAATACCACATCACAAGCTGGTGTCCACAGTTCAAGAAGAATGCTGACAAATTGGATCAGGTTTGGAGAGATGATTAGAGAATAAAACAAGCCCTTTCATCAGAAATTCAAGGCTTTCAATCTACTGAGTTTATCAGTCTAAGCATGAACTCTGTTTCTGACTATCTACATAAGAAATCTGATATAATGGATGACTTCAGTCTAGAGATAAAAGGTGCAAGACATACTGGTGAGAAGCTGAAAATGGAGAAAGTCAGCTAGGAAAGAGGTGGAGGCAGCTGGGTTATTCAGTTTGTGGGTTATGAATTTTATTTTTATTTTACATAACAGTAGTGGCATTTAGCTACTGGAACAGCTTAAGAAGAGGTGTGATAGTCTGTACTGCTGGCAGTTACTAAACCACGACTAGGTGGCTTCTCAGACAGAAACTATTTGAAGATCTTGTGGTCTACATTAGCAGAACAAGCTGGGTGACAAAAATATGTCATCTCACATAATCTATGAAGACATCATGCCACCTTTTCCTGTAGTAAATATAGATGAGGTTAGAAGCCTGGCTTTCTATGAAGGCTGTTTAAAAGACATCTACTTCTACATGTTTCTTGTCATTATTTATAAATGAAATTTCTATTCTGCTTGGTCTGAGTGCCTGCTTCAGCATGATGTTTTTGGTTCTTGGTGCTTTTCACTCATTTTGTTCCCTTTATTTCTCTTGGAGGCAAAATATGGTGGAAGAAAGAGTTTTGTGAAGGTACCACACGTGGTTTTATAACCTTTAAAATGATGATTCAACCTGCTCTTGAAACGCAAGATGACACAGAAATCTCCCCATCTCCAAAAGGGATCAGCTGAGGCCACGGCTACCACACGCATGGTGTTGCACAAGCACGGGCTTGGAAGACAGCCCTGAAGTCTTGACTCCTATTATGTCCACAAAGTGGAAAATTTCTTCTTTTTCGTGATGCCAGCAATTTCCAGGGGGCTCACAAATTGGGGGAAGTTGTTTGTTTTGGGGAGTTGTTTGTTTGTTTTTACACAGAGTGAGCTTTTTCTTGGTTTTGATCTTTTTGCAACAAGATGTTTTCATAGCCAACTGATAGTTGAAAGTGATATATTTTCACCAATAAAACATGACACCCAACAGCACAGTTATTTGCACACTGGGGCGTTTATTCACCCCAGGGAAAAAAGCACTTTCAAATATGAAGTTGGGTCCAGCTGGTATCCAGTTCTGCTTCCACTAAAATCAACAGGAGATTTGCCAGCAACTTAAGTAGGAGAAGGAGCAGACACGCACTTTGCCAGGCAAAAGCGTTTTATCCAAGTCTAAAAAGAAAAAAACAACCCAAAATATGCACCAGACTTCATGACACAGTTCTCTTAGGAGAGCAGAGCTGGCCACCCACACCTCTCAGCTGTCTCTCATTAGGCAGAGACACCCCACATTTAAAATGTGCCATTGTTCAATCCCACACAAAACTGGGAGGAATCCCACTTGTCTCAGTAGAAATTGTCTGCATCACAAATACTGACTGATAAACTTGAGACTGCAACTAATGCAGACATGCATTAACAGCTTCAGATAAAAAAACCCAAGCATGACCTTCTTTAAAACCACAGTTGTTCTGAAAAGGAGTTCATTTTTAAGCAGTCTTTTAATTCTTCTTTCCTTTGCAGTTCCAAGTTCCATAGAAAGCTGGAAGCTTAAGTGCTAAACTATTGCAAAACAACTGTTACTGCCAGTCCATTTTCAATATGGATAGGGAAAAGAATACTGGATACACCACAAGAAACCTCACAGGTTTTGCCTGATAACTGTCCAATTTTGCACCCTGAAGAAACTCAGGAAAGCATCATATTAAGAGAAAGATTTTTTTGGCAGCAACTCTAAGAAGTGTCTCCACTAGGAATACAGCAGGAGAGAAAAATTGTTTGGGTTAGAGAAAACCTCAGCATTGGGACATTTAGACTTAGACTGAGAAGAAAACACTTTGAAAAACATAGTTTGATTATGTAATTATATAATTTTTCTATTGGGCCATAAAGTATTAATAGCTGTTGAATTGGGTTTTTTGTTCAAATATGAGATCTCTAGATATGTATATATGCATTTATACATAGAGAGAACAAGTCTTTGCTGTGGGAAAATATTATGGTTTATATCTGTCACCTGTGCATATAAACTGTGTACTTACAAACCAGGTCATGTTTGCACCTCTGCAATTTTTCCTTTCAGACTTTCTCCAGTACAAGACAAAGCACTGAGACATACAATAAGTCAAGTTCTCCACCACAGAAGGAAAACAATATAAGATTTGATCACGATTATTCAGAGGCATTTATGAGTGCACCATCAATAACAGACTGTAGGAAAAGACCAGATCTGAGAAGCACAGTTTTCAAAGACTAAAATTATCTAACTCTTATGCTGCAGGGGGTAAACTTTCAAAGTGATGCACGGGGAGTTATGCACACAAATCCTATTATTTTGTAACAGGATTTCTGTGTGGAACTCCTCATGCTCTGAAAGGGGAAAAAAAAATTACCCCTAAGTGCCCTAATGTGAATATTTACCAAAACAGACACTTAATTTCCAGATGCATACTTATGAGCACTACTGTGCTTTGACATTTTACAAACAATTTGTAACAGGCAGCAATGGAAAATAATAGAAGTGGCCAAACATCAATTTCATGACATTATTCTCTTTTCTCATGTTGCTATTACATTGAACTTCAAAGCCAGAACATTACAGACACCTGATTTACTGGCTAAGGGATGGTCTGCAGATGCAGTGCCTGCCCTGGTTTGGATCAGATACAGCAGAATCTTCACCTGTTGGCTCAGGGCTTGTATTTCAGTTTTCTGCTCATTTCCACCTGCCACCAGTTCCACTGATTTCTTGACTTCTTCCTTGTCTACCAGTAAAGATGACAAAACCATAGAATGATAGCCTGGTTTGGGTTGAAAGGGACCTTAAAGCTCCTCTCATTCCAACCCCCTGCCATGGGCAGGGACACCTTCCACTATCCCAGGCTGCTCAGAGCCCCATCCAGCCTGGCCTTGGACATTGCCAGGGATGGAACAGCCACAGCTGCTCTGGGCACCCTGTGCCAGGGCCTCAGCACCCTCACAGGGAACAATTCCTTCCCAATATCCAATCTAACCCTGCTCTCTGTCAGTGTGAAGCCATTGCCCCTTGTCCTGTCACTCCAGGCCCTTCTCAAGAGTCTCTCTCCATCCTTCCTGTGGCTCCCTGCAGGCACTGGAAGGCCACAATGAGGTCACTCTCAAGACTGATGATGACATTTCAGAAATTCAGAATTTGTACTTATGTCACTGCTTACCTTCAAGGGAATCTATGCCAGGTTATCCTAAACCAGGTTATCAGAATTATTTTGCAATCCAGGTATTCTCAGCATTCTTGCAAAATAATCAAGGGGCATATGAATTGTCTCAGAACAATCCCAAGACCAAGTCAAAACTGACCATTTTCTCCTCCAGTGCCACTCACCTCTGCCTGAGCAGCACTATATTCAACACACAGAACTGCCAGATTCTGTCTTTCCATGATTTAAAGATGTGCTTTGGACAATGATCAGCAGCCCTGTATCCAGAGTGCCCTGAGAGCCAGCCTGACAAAATGATCAACACACCTGACACTTCTGAGAAAGGCCTCTTGCATTCTTAGATGGAAACAGATACCAAATGGGTGCTGATTTCTTGGATTTTCAGGGAAAAAGCAGTGTACATGTGTTTGTGTCAGTCTCCAAATACACTTGTGGCTAGTGCAGAGGAAAATCAGCTGGTCAAAATAGATTCCAGCAGCTTCCATCCCCACAGCAAAACAGGAACAGCAGAAGGGAACCAACCTTGTAGCAGTTCAGGGCAGCAGAAATACTTAAAGTGTTATCAGTGGTGTGTGCAAACATTGGCTTAGCATCCACCTTGCTGGAAAACCAGCACAAATCAGCTCCAAAAAATAATCTGGGTGTGATCAGGGTACAGCAGTGATGACTGCAGTGATGGGCAGATTGTCCCTTTGCTCTGTGCTGCACAGCATGGCAGGGAAAACAAAGCATCCCTCTCCTTTTCTAAGCAGAGGAGAATAATTCCCACCTGGAACAAAGCCAGCTCCTGCACTGGTTTCACTACATCTATGAAATTAGGTGACATTTCAGACAAACAGAAAAGTAGAGCAAAGTTTCAAGTCTAGTGCTTTATTAGCTATCCATTTTGACAGGGATAATTTGAAAATATTTATAATTCATGTTCCCCAGTTTAAAAAAAAAAAAAAAAAAAAAAAAAAAGAAAAAAAAAGAAAAAAAAAAGTAGTAGCAGCTTGAATAAATTTCCAGTAAACTTGATGGGGAATTTTCTATTCATGTCAACTCTCCCAGCTGTATAATCCTTTTAGAATGATATCAGGATGATATCTGGCACCTGAAGTTCAGCACCTAAAGTTTTGTGCTTGTATGAGAATTCAAGTTTACATTAAAAAAAAAGGTCCAGAACAAAACCAACAACCCCACTACCACACTAATTTCTATTGCTCCTGGTCCTGGGAATAGTGCTTGGAAATGTGAAATCTGTGTGGCCAGAAGGCCAGGAAAAAAAAAAAAAAAGAAAAAAAACCCTAAAATATGTGGATGGAGTTTTGATTGTTAAGAAACCAAACCAAAGCAGTTTCATTATTTCTAGAAGCCTGACTCATGACTTTGATTGCCAGAGGTGGCAAGTATCAAATAAATATTAAGCAACCTCCTCTGGTAGATTTGTTGATTTTTGTCAGATCCTTGCTGCTGACTCTCAGCAAGGACACAGCTGCTGACACTTGGCTGTCACCACAAGGAGCCACATCTCCTCTTCCTCAAACAGCAAGTCCACTCCCAAGCAGCTAACAAATAATGGCAACACAGGATTAGGAGGTAAAGCCACACCAGAAGGAAAGGACCCCTTGATCAAGTGTGAGAAATGGATCATCTGGTGACTAAAATAACATCATTCAGGATCTGAGCTCTTGCTCCTGCCCTGGCAAAGGCTGTGCTGGCACAGAGAAGAGCTGGGCTCTGTGACATCCCTGGTGCTGAGTTCCTCAGGAGGCTGGACAAAAAGGCTTTGGTAGCTTTATTCCCCAGCAATGAGGAACCAGGTCTTGGCTCAGACCCTGGGCTAGGCCAGGCTACCTCACCTCCCATTAATGCCATTTATAAATGAGCAGGCTAAGCCCCTCTCCAGGCTCATTCAGGGATTATCCTGGATTTTACCCACTGATTCACAAACCTGCAGTGACTCAGTGATTGAGCTGGTCTTTCCTGGCATATCTGAACTTTTTATGACAGAGCTTCTCTTCCAAACAACAGACAGACATTTTTGAAGGCAACTTTCAAACCTAGGAAAAACTTCCAAAGCAGTTCACAACCCTCCCTTTTAAATTAGAGGCCAATATTAGCTTTTCACTCTTGAAGTCTAAAATTTCATTAGTTCAAACAAATATACCCAATAACATCCTTTGAAGACAGTCATGGAAATAATTCTGACTTTGTGCAACACTGCAGCAGAAGGTTCATAAACCATTTCTATTAGCCAAATTTGCTGCATGAAACTGAAATGTTGTATTAAGAGAGTAACATTTTGTTTTTAATAACTTTCAGAGATTTATTGACTGTCACACTACAGCTCAATAGTTTCTTAGTTGTCATCTTATTTCAGGAGCAACAACAATTTCTAAATGCTAAATTACCCAAGATCAGGAAAAAGTTATCTTCTATGTTGAACAGAAAAAAAAGAAGACAATATTGAAGCCACTCCATAACTGATTGAAAAAATGACCAAAATTTGCTTGAAATTAAATCAGCTGTTCAAAGGTACAGGCAAGGGGGAGATGAAGTCACATTTTCATGAGCCTGTCTCAGCTTTCCAAATTCCTACTACTAAAAGACAGATTCATGTTTATATAAAATTTAATATGCAAGCTGTTCACCCATAATATTAAATTGCCCCTTTATATTTAATATTTGCCAAAATTGCAGAGTTATTTATGTCCCAGGTAAGACTATAGCACATGTGCATTAGCTGCTTCATCATACCAGATTTTAGCATATATTTATTATGAAGCTGTTGCCATTATAATACCTAAGTGTCTATTGCTTCCAAGGAGAAATCCATTATCACTGGAATGTTCCCACATGCACAGCATGTAGCTATGGAAATACAATGTCACAGACTTCTTTAGAGGTGTTAAGTACAGCACAGATTGACTGGGAGCCGGCAGGAAACCTGCTCTGGAAGTCCTGTAACTGCAATTTTTTTCTCCTGTGTTCCAAGGGTACTGATATCCCCACTCCTGACATCTCTCTGATAAATGCCATGCAACACCCCAACATCAGGGCTCAACAGCATTATGAAAACCAAGAATTTTACAGTTCCAGTAATTGGGAATTAAACTGCACAGGCATGGCACCAAGTCAGTGCTTTTAATGAACATAAAAAAAACCCCACCAACAGTTTTCAGGGCTACAGAACTGTCTGCTGAGGCTATTCTGATTATTGGCAAAATACTCTATTCTGAATGTAGCAAAAACCCTTGTGAAAACATGGAGTAGGGTGGGAAATGATATAGACAAAATTAGTGCTCTAAGTTGGATCAGTGACAGAGTTTGATCTAAGTCCTGTGTTTTCCACAGGACCCATTTCCCAGAAGGCTCAGAGAAGTGCTGGGAGCACACAAAGGTATGGAAAACTCTGGAATTACAGACTGAGGTTGCTCACCTTGGAAAAGAAATGGCAAAAGCACAGCAAAGCTTTAATGGGGTGGAGATGGGGAGGTTGGGAATTCCTGTCTCTTCTCCCACCCAAAAAGTGGCCCCCAGTGGAACGTAAAGAGGGCCAATGAAAAAGTGATAAAGAAGTAATTGTTAGCCCACACATAATTAGATGGCCATGGGAAGTCACCAAGGCCAAGAATTCAGCAAGACTCAGAAGAGGATTTGGGCATTTCTATAGACAGCAAGTAAAACCAGTTACAATAGCAAATGTTAAAAAAACAACTATGGGAAAGAAGACAAAATCTCTTGCTTTAGGGCCCACAGATTTATGATCTTACTGTTAAGGATTATCCCAAGACTTCAGGAAGAATAGGAAACTTGAAGTCTGCCTGCAGTGGGGGTTCTTAGACCTTCTGAAGCATCTGGTGATGGCCACACAGCAAGAAATGCTCTTAATCCTCTGGTCTGACCCTCTTTAGCAATCCACATGTGTTTAAAAGAGAACATTAAGTGTACCAAGTCTATTTGTATTGGATCCAAGAAACAGTGCAACCCAATGCAGATTCAAGAGGAAAATGGTTTTTATGAAACCTCTGTTGAGGAGACATGCAGAGCCCTACAGTGACCCAAAACATCAGCTGGAACCCTGACTCTAACAGGCTGAACACAGAACTGCCATAGCAAGAAAACACGTTACCAAAATCCTAACATGAGAAAGGTCTGCATTTCATCTATCTGATAAATGTCATTAGCAAAACACTACTGGTTTATGCAAAAAAAACAATGGTAGAAACATTTCACCCTTGGAACAAAAGGCAGCTTCTCAGAGAGAAGCTCCAGGCTCCCTTTCCCAATGAGACATTCTGCTGGTGTGGATCTGGGGACACACACTCACTTGCTCAGCCAGGTGACTCCAAATTCTCCATCTCACTCCCACAGAAGACTCTTCTGTTTTGGACAAAGTCCAAACTACCTCATCCTCTAAAGCACTAAAGAAAGTCTCTGCATGGCAGGGACAGCCACAGCATCAGCCTTCTCAGTTCTGATGACAGCCTATGAACACCAGATCCCTCATTTAGCCCTAAATAACACTGACCAGAACGACACCATTATTTAGTTGCTTTAATTAATTACCACTTTGCAAAGGCTTTGTTACATAAATTGGTTTCCTATACATATTAGTGCCTTTCTGTCTCCCTGTGGGTCCACTTGAAGATGAAATGGCTTTTTGACTGCAAAGGACAGTGTCACCCAATGCCTCCACCTACATACTTAATGTCCCTCCCTGGCCTAAAACTCCTTGTAAGTTGAAGCAAGTATTAGTATTCTAACTGTGGCACCATGAGCTGCTGAGACTCAGCCAAAAGCTTGACAGATTTATATAGTGCAGAAAGGATGATGCAGGAGACCAGGAGAGGATCTGGATTTTGTCTCTCCTGCCTTGCTGTCCTCCATCTTTTTTTTTCTTCCTCCTGGTCCCCTCTGAATTTGCCTTTTTCCTCCCTATCCCCTGGCTGTACCAAGGACACTTTATAATCCATGTGACACTTGATTTGTAGCTTTTGCCCCTCAGTTACTCTGGTAATCATGCCTCTTGTTTAACAAAGCAGCTCTGGAGGAGACTGGGAAAGGGCAAGTGAGCATTTGGGAAGGAAGCATCTGGTTAAAAGTTGAGCCTTAAAGTTGAGCCTTTTCTTTCTCCTCCACACTTGAGTCACCAAGCCAAACTCTCAGCAGAAACATACCTGATGATTCACTACAGCAAAAGCATTGGAACTGACAGAATAAACCAAGATGAAGCAAAGTGATGTCCAAAAAAAATTAGACAGGGAAACTTTAAGATGGGAGCAAGTTGGCAGATGAAAAGGTTCCAAGCATGGCAGCTGGTTCTGCAGAGAATTTTCCTCAGGCTTTGGTACATGCAGATAAGTACCTCAGACAACTGCAAAAAATCCTTATAGGTAAGAACAGAAACTCATCTTAATGAACATGTATTCTGCAAATCAACAAGGATGAGGAAGGAAGTAGGATAAGTTTTGGAGTCTCATCTTGGACTCAACTACAAGAGAAGTTAAAGGAAACTGAGCATACCAAGTAGTGACAGAGGATCTAAATGAAAAAAATGCTATTGTAAACCTCACAGCAAGATGTTTCTGCAGTGTTAAATAGAAACTTTAATTTGGAATTTGCTTGCTGCAAAGCCCTTAACATTTTTAGCACAAGACTTAGGTTTAATTTGAATAGGTCTGAGCAACAAACATATTTACAGTGGCAAAGGTGTTTCATTTTGTTTTCACTAGCAGAATGCTTGAATGGCTAATTAAAACAAAATTCTATTACCCAAGGAAAAAAAAAAAAAAAAAAAAAAAAAAAGTCAGAGCCAGTGTCTTTTTAAAATTACCTGATGTTTAAGGCAGAGTAAATTGAGTCAGTCTCTGGGAATGTGCGTGCTCTGACCTGTGTGAAAAGGCTGCTGAGGGACTGTGTACAGGCAAGACAGTTACCATGGATACCTCACTGCTTTAGGTGTAGAAGCTTAACATTACAAACAACTTTGCTGCATTAGGCTGCCAGCCTCATAAAAACACTGCAAAATAACAATGAGCACTGAGATAACCATTGTGATCTGCTTTGTGACATGCAAATGTAAATCTTCTATCCTAAGGCAAAAGACAAAAGTAGGATTGAGGGGACATGGCCGGATCTTGCAGGTTTAATTTACAGCCTGCTCCTGAAAGATGCTGTGGCTCACACTGATGATAATGGGACCTGCAAATAGGCAACTTGCCTCAGAATACTGTCCTCCTGCCTAAAGTTTTACCTAAATTAGGGCTCCAAACTTGAGCCAACACAGCACAGGCAGAGGGAAATGCAGTCAGAATCCAAAAAGCACCATTATTTTAAATTTTCCCTTTAACAGTGCAAGTTACTCTGTAAATATTACTCCAGGGTTTATGGCATCACCCACATTGATTGCATTGAAGGACAGAGCTTTCACATGAGACATTACAATGTGCTCCCACATCCTTCCAGGAGCACTGGGTCTTTGTGGGGAGATGCTGACTGTGCCTGCTGGGCAGTGAGCTGTGTGCCTACTGAATGCCCTCAGCCTCGAGAGAGGCCAGGGATTTTTTAGCTTCACAATTGCAAACCCATATCTTGGCCTAACTACCACTGCACCTGTCAGACAGACAGTCTCAATGAGAAAGGAAAATCTGCTCACACCATTCTAATAGTGGCAAAAGAGATTCACTCCCTCACACCAAACTATCTGATGTATTGATCCAACAGGCAACCATTTTTCAAGCAGTGAATGCATCTGTCTCCTCCTTCACCTCGAGCAAAGGTTCACAGGAAATCACTTTCTCCTGCTTTCTCCTGCTTCTGGTATTAAATTACACACAAAAGAAGTTCAGGTGCAACTGGGGCTGGGGTTATGTTCCAGGGGATGAAAAATCCATCTCAAGGAGATTTATGATCATTTCAAGTATCCCACAGCCAAGAGCTCACACGGATCAAAAGCAGCGCTCATAGCTGCTCTTATGACATTAATTAAGATGCTTCAACAACATAATTACAGATGTATTTATTGCAAAGCTGTGATGGCCAAACCCTTCCATGAGGCAGGACAGCATCATGCTGGGAGAGCTGCAAGTTCCAGGCTGAGGAGCAATCAAGAAGTTGGAGCTGATGTGGGATGCAGAGAGGGGCATTCCGCTCATGAGACCCAGCTGAGCACAGATGTGCATACCTGCAGTGTTTCATAAGCAAGCAGCAGGTACCCCTCCAGCATTTTGCAGACATACCTAACAGAGCAAACTGGACTCCTTTCATGCTCTGTCAAATATTTTTGGCAGTGGGTGCATTCCCCTACACTGTAATTAATTTTGCACTGAAGGCACCCTGCGTTTTCGCCAGCACAGAACCATCTTTCAGCCCTCATGGCACAAACCAAAAGGGGCTCATCCAAATGACTGAAACCCTAGACCTGTGCCACAAGAGACCACTTTTTCAATATCAGGCTTTGTGCCCATAGTTACAAGAAGGAATTATATACAGATCACATAAATGGCAAAGTAATTGATTCTATCTGCAAACCAGGTAGGCAGATTTTAAATAACACAGCACCAAGGGCCCACTTGGCTCGTTCAAGCACGTCCCCTTGCAGCTCTCCCCATCAGCATTTCTAGTACAGCTACATGAGTTTTGTAATGGTCAGGAGCAGGTGCAATGACTGGGAAACCTTTAAACCAGTAAGCACCAGTTTCCTGGTGGGCAAGGGTGCGAAATTTCCTGCTTGTTATGACTGATCCCACTGGGAACACTGAGCAAGCAATGCTAGCAGCAAGGGAACAAGGAAAGTGCAGCTGCAGTGATCCCATCATGGCTCTAATAACATTAGAAATCTTTTTGCTGGCTTTAATGGGATTTGGATCAGGTGCAAAGGAAGCCACCTTACATTCCCCTGATCTGTTACTCCTGCCAGCACAGCAAAACAACCAAATCCCAAGCATCTGTTTTTGCATGTCTGCACTCCATGAAGGATACAATCCCCCCCAAACAACCTCTGTAGTTGTAAAACAACTTGTTTCTTAATCTATTGCTGAGAGAAATTAGCAAAGTAGGTAAGAAAAGGAAGTAAAAAATTAAATACAAATTTTTAACTCGGCATTTCCCCTCTAAGAACATTGCTGTGTATTTTAAGCAACCAACCACCCAAAAGAGGCCTGTAAGTGACTAGAGCTATACTTATAATATTATTAATTTTAGTATCCAGAGAGAGGGAAATGAAGTACTCAAAATGCACATTAAAGCCTCCCATGTAACAGAGCTGTGCTGCATGTCCAAAATCATTGCCAATGCTGTATGAGCTGCAAGAAATGCCACCTGATTTTTCTGGATTCTGCCTGGATTGTACAGTTTAATATCAAAGGGAGTATTTAAAATATGCTTAATTATGCACAGTGTTGGCTGAGGTTTGTCATTATTCCTTACCCTTCTAATGAAGAGATTAAGTGGACTTACAGAAAGACATAAACTCCTTGGTGTTTTCCTAGATAAAGAATCCCACTCCTCCTCATTTAAAAGCTGCTAGCCTTGCTGTAGGTGGTAATCATGTTGAGGGTGAATTGCTGTGGTTTCTGTCTGGCAACACCCAGCACTGGCACATGCAATCCCCACAGTGTCTGGAAACAGCATTACATCAAACCATCCAAGCTAGTGGCTTACACAACCAGCTACACCCCTTTGAAATCTGTCAGCTCCAGTGACTTGCTGTGTGCACTTCTGCTTCTCAGACAGCAGCTTCATCACTTTTATCACACAGGTATCAGCCTCCTTTAAAAAGAGAAGTTGGAAGCATTGACCTTTAGCCTAACTTCAAATCTTAGGATGAAAAAATAATCTGCATATCAAACAGCAAAGAACTGCTTGATTTTAACACCTAATCTGACCTTAGTTCTTAAGAGGCTGTGGGTGCATCCATGCATCCCTATGGAGAGGAGCCTCAGAAAACAAAACAAGACAGCACCAGAAAGGGAAGCTGCAAAATGCTGCTTGTGAAACTAAATCATGAAATGGGTTAATTTGGAGCTAGCCTAGAGATCCCTAAGGCAGGGCAGCACTGCACACTGTAAGCAGGCACACCCCATCATTCAATCTAAGAGCTATGGATCAGGTTCTTAATTAAAATCAGTTCTGCTGGGATCTCTGCACCAAAATTAAAAATCACCGAGAAATCTCAAATCAAACAAGGCGTTCATGTCTCCAGCTCTCAGGCAGCCATGTCATGTTCTGTGAAGACCTGTGAATAAGAATTGTCTCGTGGAATCAGTGGGACCAGACATCAAGCAGGGACTGCTCAACTCAGAACAGCTGTATCTGCAGCATAGCTGTGTGCTAAGCAGGCAACAGCCTAAGCCACAGAATCACTGCATTTTCTACACGATTTGAAAACAAACACGTTGTACTTTAACAAGAAATACTGTAACTATGTCCTTGGAGGATTGTTGTTCTGTACCAAAGAATTATTTCCCTTCCCTCTCCTCTCCTCCCCCACTTCCCTGCCCTATGAATTAGTAAATGAATTTCTGCCACAAACCCTCAAACCATATTCTTCCCAATCAAAGAGTCAAACGATACCCAAGAGAGCAAGGCAGCACAGAACCAGTGAGATCCTGCAGACAGCCAGACTGGGTGGAAAGCTCCTGTCACTGCCACACACAGACGGGCACACACACAAAGCCTATGGGGGGAAAACAGGACAATACCAGAAAGAGGATTACATCCAAACTACGTTGCTGGAAAATGTTCTCCTGCAACTGGACAGCTGAATCATCTGCAACCAGACCAAAAAAAAAGAAGATGATACACAACAAAAGACAGTCCATGTAATTTAATAAGTAAGAGGAGTTTTGGTGTTTTGCCTTTATATGTTTTTTTATTTTGATCCTGCACCACAAGTTTGGAAATCCTTAAGGGCAAGATCCATATTATGGGAGAATCCAGCATGGGCACTTATGGGCAAATCTATTACAATCTGCATATATTTCCAGAGGAAATGAAGCCTGCAGTTTAGCTCAGGGTCTGCACTTTGGTGTTTTAGAAAATGGGGGACATAATGCGCGCCTGTGAACTCAGACAGAATACAGATCCAAGAAGACAGGATTCTTATAATGTGTTTTTTTTTTTTTTTTTTTGTGAGACGCAGTGCTACAGGGGCTAAATAAAAAGCTTTTGAAAAAGTCATTGCACATAGCAGGAGAATAAAGTGCCAGTCCCAGCAGTGGCCGCACAGCCGGCATCCACATTGTACAACAATCGCACAGCTCCGGTCGTGACTATGAAAGGACAGCCCGAGCAGCAGGTGGGATGGAGGGATGGCAGGGGGCCATACCCCTGCACCTCTCTCTCCAATCTCTCTCTTCATCAGTCATGTCACACGGGCTGTTCCCCTGCAAGGAACATCCAGAGGAACAGAGAAACTAGAAATGTGTGTCCCGGGCAGGGGAAGCAGCTGGCAGGCATCTGTAATTGAATTCCAGGAGGACTTGGGCTATTTTTAAAACTCTCTGTAGGCTGGCTTTCTTTTATTTTTCTTTTTCCTTTTTTTTTTTAAACAGGTGAACATTTCTAAAACTCAACAGAGTTTTAAAGTTTTACTGCATACATCTCTGAGTTTCAGCACCATGTAAAAAGCAGGCAATAGCAGCAAAGCCCAAGCAATCAGAACCAGATTCTTAAATTCTGCACCAAGGAGGGGGAAAAACAATCAGTTTTCTCTGCAACTGTATATTTTAAGGATAAAGAATTTATTCCTTGGAGCCCAAACACAAAACCCCTCTTCTACTGTATTTGTACCCTACAGGGACACTGATTTTCTAACAGCTCCAAAATAAAACAAATGCCATTATTTATGTGCTGTGCTTCTACAGTATCTAGTAACCCACAGCTCTGAGGGCACATTGGTATTCAAGGAATGAAGCCCCATAAAATGTAGGCTACAGAATGAGAAAAGTTTTGCTGTTTTCTTTCCAGAAGTGGTACCTGAATAAGGTAATTCCATTCAACCAGTCAAACAGTTTTGGCACTGGCAGAGTCCAGCAAGACTCCTGACAGGCTTTTATTCATAAGCAACCTGACCTGCCTGAGCTGCAGTCAGAGCCTTCCACACCTCTAGAGCTCCTTTATCTCCTGTAATGTCTGTTAGATGATAACCAGAGTCCTAATACTCACTCTCCACACCTTGGGAGAAGAATGGCCCTTTATTCTGAGAGGAGCCTGTTGTTAATCTCCAGCTGTCAAGACCTCTGGATCTGTTTACCTGTCTGGGCACTCCCCCTGCTCATGAGAGGCAGGGTCTGGCACCAGTTCCACACCCATCCTTGGAAGGATCAGCAATGGATGGTTAAAGGACCTGAAACACAGCTCAGCATGGCTGACATGAAGCAAGGAAAACCAAAGACTGCTAAAGCTGCAGAGAGGAAAAGTTCTCATTTTGCTCACAACACAGTCCAGTCTGAGCTGTACTCATTTATTTTCTGAGTTGCTGCAGCAAGTTAAATTCTCTGATGATAATGAGCAGTCACCAACTGCATCACCAACTCATTAAATCAACTCAGTATCCACTCATTAGCAAACACACTTATACTCTCTGGTTTTAAGACTCACTGGCTAGCAAAAGCACAGCATATGATATTTGTTGGGGTATAATTTCTATTATTTTTGTTCTCAGTTGTGGAAAACGATCCTTATTGGGAGCAGCAGCATGCCTCCCTCTGCCTTTTGACTGTGCTAGATTATACACAAAACCTGTTACTTTTAAAAAATATTCAGAAGATAAAGCTAGGGATCATTTTTCAGCACTTTGCAAGACAGGGTTATGTAACTATACATAACAATGTATACTTATACATGGGTCTGCTGTATACAGAGAGGTGAAATGAAAGAATAGAGGAAAAGCGACAGAAGGGAAGACAAAAACCTCTTAACCACCAAAACAAAATACCATTTTTTGATGCTTATTAATACAAAAACAAGTCCAACAATAACTTCCTCTTGGAAATACAATAAATACAGGATAACAGAATCTGTATCATATAAAGTGATATTATCTGTTGAATATTCCCCAGATGCTCAACCAGTACACCTGATCTTATCAAACAGCACTGGAGTTTCTTGCAAGCACAGCTTTATAAATGGCCATTTTCTTACTTTAGTGCTGGCAGGGGAAATGTTTAGAAGGAAAATGTTTTGACTGCCATGCAATCAGACTGCCTGTAAGCAGTATATTCTGGCCCTTAGAAAGTAGGGGAGATTTAATACAGCTCAAAATTTCGGAGGGTTTGGTTTGTTCTTCTTTTCGAGGGCAAGACAATGAACATTAGCTTCCATCAGAGGAGAAAGGATGGGATTTCAAATGGTACTTTGGAGAAATGGTGAATGCTGCAGGGTGGGGATGGGGGGAAGCACTTCTCTTTCTCAGCTCTGTTATGTCAATTTGCTCCTCAGATGTTCATCACTAAGAATTGTTACTTAAAGCTGCCCCAGATGCTCCACATCTGGTGGGTTTTTTTTTGTCCCCACAGTCACAGGACCTTCTATTTATTTTTTTGCAGAGAACTGCATAAAAGGTGAGAGGCTGATGGCAAGAACATCTGCAGCTTCACACTGTGCAATGCCACCGGGGAGCCACACACAAAATAATTAATGGAAACTCCTCACAGCCCAAACCTCAGCATCCTCTGCCAAATCCCGCATCCCCCAACACGGGCAGGCACCTCTGCGTGCGGACCCCTTCTGGAGGCGGCGGCAGAGCGGGAGGGGGACAGGTTAATAAATGAAACGCTGTTCCGTGTTGACGAGGCGGGGAAGGAGCGGGGAAGGAGCGGGGAAGGAGCGGGGAAGGAGCGGGGAAGGAGCGGGTCCGGCCCCCGGCTCCCGCCGCGTTACATAAGGCGCAGCTCCCGGCTCCCTGGGGCGGCGCAGGGGATGCGTGCTCCGTGCAAACCCAGCCCCGCAGCAAGCTCGGGAGCCATTCCCGAGCTCCCGGAGCCAGACACTGCGCCCATTACATAAGAGCTCACATGCGCCGCGGTCACATGCACAAACAGCGCCTTGCATCGCCCGGCCGCAGGCGATCACAGCACGGGGCCGATGCTGGAGGGGGAAGGCGGCGCCTTGCACTGCCCGCACCCCCGGGGGACACCGCGGGGACACCCTCTGCCCCAGGGCTCCCACCCAAAACACCCTCCTGGCGCTGGGGACCCTCGCTGCCACCACGTTGTGTGACCGCTCACACAATCCCAGGGTTGTTAGGGCTGGGAGGGAGCTCGTCCAGCCCTTGGTGACAAAGAAACGCGTCCCAGGTGGGTTTTGAAATGCCTGCAGTGTCATCTGGAGGGATTTTCTGCGAACAAGGCAGGTGGTATATGATAAAGAATATATTGGGGATATTGGGAATGTCAAAGCCACAAAGCCACAAGGCCCCCAGGCAAGGGGGTCCCTCCCAGTGCCACCATCTGCAGGTTTGCATCCCCACAGGTAGGACAGATAGAAACATTTCCAGAGGTATCACAGGAGTGGGGGGTTAACACATGGCCCAGGTCTCCTAACCAACATCGGAAGCTGGCAGCCACCCCACCACACTGGGCACCACGTTTGTAGGGAGGGTGCTCCATACAAGTCCTTCTGCTCTGGCTTTTGTTGGATGACCCCCCTTGGGTTGCAGATTTTTGGAGCCACCTTGACCCAGAAATCCTCCTTCAGGAGAACAGGCGTTGCAAATCAAGTTGGCCAACACAGCAGGAAGAGTCTCTGGAGTCTGTACAACTCAAGAAGCGGCTCCTTTCGTGTATGCCAACATTTCAGCAAAGTTCTAAAAGCATGGTTTTTTCCAATAGAAGCCAACTTCAGAACAAGAATTTACACAGTAAGCCAAGCTTAATAAATTAATTTTTTTTCATGCCATTTTTCCCCCCAACAAATCTTTCATTTACAAAGCCCAGGAGCACACTCCTTTGATTTAGGGAGGAGAAGACGGGCGCCCTGCCAACCTGCGAGGTTCTGCACTGTCATACGCAAAGTTCTGCTTCCACTTTCAGAGAGACCTTCTCTCAAGGTGAGTCACTCAGTCCTCTGGAGAGGAGCCCAAAATGGGAGTGAGTTTGTGCTACTTAGAAGTACCCTGAGCTGCACTGACACGTGCCCACGGTGGTGGAACCTCCCTGTGCAGCGAGCTCGGGGCAAGAGGCAGAGCTGTGCTCGAGTAGCCTGTCAGGGGGAACCTCAGTTCCCTGCCCCTGTCCTTCAGCAACCCTCCTCACCACAAAAAAACCTAGAATTCCCAAAGTTCTGGGCCTAAACACAGCGCTCACCGAGTCAGAAACAAGCATTAGGGCAATATAGCTGTTGACCAATCTCAGAGGGGAAAAAAAAAAAAAGACAGCTTCCCCAGGGTGGCTGTTGCTCAAGTCAGATGGGCAGTGGAACTTGTTTTAGCTGCACATGTGCTTTCCTAGCAGGAACGTGTGTGAAAGGGCCCCTTTGTGCAGGGCTGCAGCTGCCTGGTGCTGCTTGGCCACCTCCTGTGGCTCTGGAGGCCCCTGCTGGAAGATGGAGCTGGACGGGCATCAGCAGGGGCAAGAAAGCAGCCACTTTTCAGCTGCAAAACTGAGAGCTGAGAATCATACAGAAAAGGCTTGAGAAAACTCTTTTAATTTACTCTGATTTTACTACCTCGTGGTTCTTGCAGGGGGCAGAGCCCCAGCTGGCTCAGTAGTAAAATCACACTGCATAAGGCTTAGCAGCAAAACAGACAGATAGTGATCAAAGTACTGAACTTAAGACACAGAAGCCATAAACTGTGGGGTAGATCAAAAGAAAACATTATTCCAGCAACATTTCCTTTCCTGCTCCCAAAGAGTGTCTTTCTTCAGCTAAAAATCAGGGAGAAAAATAGAGAAAAAGGAAAAACTATGTGCAAAAATAGGAAAGAGAGAGATAGTTTTAAGAGACAAAGGAATTGTTTCTTTAGATTAATATTGTTTATAGTTTTAAAAATAGATTTAATACATGATGAATTAAAGTATGTAACAAATAGTTGACTTCTTGGGGCTTTTTTACTTTTTTTTTTTTTTTTTTTTTAAAAAAAAAAAAGGGAAGTAAAAGACCTGCATTTAGAGTACCCAGTGTGCTAGAATTTGCTCCTGAGTTAAAACAAGCTCTTTCAGTATTTCATGTATGGAAATAATCTCTTTATATAAACAGCTACATCTAAGTAAAGTGGCTCCCTCAGACCACACTGGGGACAGCAAACCCTTCTGAGCAGCCTGGCTGAGCATCAGGTGGGACTCCAGCCCTTTCTAAGTCCTTATGGTTGGTTTTATTGGGAGAATTATCATGACAATAACAAAGTGCCAGCAACAACCAGGGCAAATTTAATAAAGACTGTGACATATAACTAGAACAATCCTCTGTGCCATCCTCGTGAACTTACTGAGCAGCCCACACTTTATTGCTAGCAGTGAATTACCACTGTTAACATCCTCTGCCTTACAAAAGCAACCTAGTTAATGTGGGTCTTCCTGCAAAATTAAGAATACTCAGGCTGCACAGTCTATTCTCCAAGAGCATTTTATAGCCCATTTGAAAAAACTGTAAAAGAAGAACTTCCCAACGATGTGCAGGGCTTCCAGCATTTGTTTAAATGCAAAGATTTTCATTTTTAGAGAGCCACAGTCAAATATTTGTATATTTAGAAGAGTTTGGTTTCTTAAAATGCTGAACTGCACCCAGTAGAGCAGCCTGGGAGGAACCTTAGAGCTGGGAACCTCTAACTGGTCACAGCTGAGAAAACACCTGGTTCAAGGGAAGCTTGTTGTTCCCCTGGAAGCAGTAAGGAGTCTTAAAACTGAAAGACCTGAGAGTCAAGGTTATCTAAATTTCTTTTGCAGCAGAGACAGGCAGAATGGTATCCAGCCCTACTGGATGGAGGGCTAATAGGACACAAATGCTACTGTAGACAGCTAAGGAGTCAAAAAATCAAGTTTTTTACAAGAAAGAGGAGAAAAGTAGTAAAAAAAATAAGTGGGGGGAAGGGTAAAAAGCTTGCAGGAAAAAAGGAATATAAAGAGACTTTGCTGGTGTAACTGCTCAGTACTTGGGGACAAAATGTTTTGGATAAGTCTGCCAGAAGGAATTTTCAGAGAGACAAGGCCCTGTCCCCAGCCCCCAGTGACAGCTCTGTACCTGGAGTTACCAACACTGGTCTCACCCTGCTGAGCACATTTCCCTGTGCTCCAGCTGAGAGCCAGCAGTGCCTCTCACTGGCACCCCTGGCAGCAGAAAGGATCTCCTCATGGGACTACTCTGCTCTTTTCCCCACCAACTCCAGAGGTCAGGTAACCATAAATGCACCTGGATTTTATCTCAGTAAATAAACACAAGCGTAATTGAACAAAGCATACTTCAGACTCCGGGGTTTGTACAGTAAAACTGGAGGAACAGATGCTCTAAAGACTCAGAGAAATCCCAAATAAACTATTTGTAATTAAAAAATCTCATGATTTCCAAGCCAAATCTCGTGATTTGTTTGTGGCCTGACTCAGGGTTTTCAGTGCTTGGGGCTGGCAACTCTGACTAAGCAGGGATATGAAATAAGAGCGAGAGTGACTGCCCGCCAGGCTTCTGTTTTCCTGGGACAGAAGACAAAGCAGCTCTGACAATTCCAGCTGGCAATACCATCCAGGCACTCCTCCAAGGCCAAACATGCTGGGTAAAATCCTCATCAGACCAAAAAAAAAAAAAAAAAAACAAAACCAAACAAAAATCCTATCAGAAGCAGTTACTGTGGTTGCTTAATAGCTGTTTTCCGAAGTTCAATATAGCATATATTTTCTTTTTCTTGAACAGGGGGAGAAGGGGGAGATGGGCCACATTACAGACTAATCCCTTGCCAGATGTCATTAGTGATGAGGTCCCTCAGAAATTACATCAGTTTGAAACGAATCAGAAAACAGTGAGTTTCCATTCCCTCCTCCTGCCTGGCTAGACAGAGACCTCGGGATCAGCTTTCATCCACAGCCTGGGATCAGCCCTCCTCTGCATCTTGCTTGGTGTGGCAGGGGTGTTAAACAAGTAATTGCTACCATTAAAAAGAAAAATAGCTCACTCACTCCTGCTCCCTGTCCCTGTCAAATACCAGCTCCTTCATTAGGCTTCCCAGGAGCTGTCTCAGCACTCTGCAGGAGATTCTGCCTGCACCCAGCTGTGGCACACATCTCCAGCCACCACCCCTGCGTGCTCCTGGTGCCAAACCAGCAGCTGGCCCCTCTCTCCTGAGCCCCAAGTGTCCCCTCACACCTGGTATCTTATAAGACAGCCTGGGCAGGGAGTGCAATCTCATTTCTGCCCCTCTGCAATGCCCAGCCCTCCCTCTACCTGCTCACAGGGTGATGGATGAGGAGCAGAAGCACAGAAGGAGGTCGAGTAGAAGGGTCTTGCTGGTTCTTAGTGCTTTTGCTGGCCCTAGTAAAGCAAGAGCATGTCCCATCCTGGTATCTGAAAGGGATGTGTCTTTAATTCCTAGTGCTTGGACCAACTAAACCAAAACATTATCATAAACTGATGTTTTCTGTAGAAACTCAGTGCCTGAAACACATTTCTGGATCGTAAATCTTGGACTGGAGCAGTTTATGTAATGCCACCTATTCATGCTGCCCTAAGTAACCATAACTAACCATTCCATTATAATGAGTCCATTATCCCTTGCTTTATTGTATTTTCTCTTAAAACAGAGATCAAAGATTTGGATCTAGTGGCATCATGCCGATTTCATTTTTATTACTGGCTCCCTAGGTCTATCATAAATATTCATTGGCCATCCTTAATACAAGGCATTGAATTCTGCTCACTGCTATCTCTGGTGCGACTGCAAAGTACAAACAGGGTTGTTGCTCAAACATATTAAATAAAGCAGCAGCAAATTTGTGACAGTCAACAACAACAGCAGCAACAACAACAACAAAAAAACCCCACCCAGAAAACAAAAGAACCCTTTTCCCCTTCCAAGGAAATCCAAAACCAAAGGAGACATTTTCTCTCGCCCCCTCCACGACTACTGCAGACATTTGGCTGCTGTGGGAATTGAGCTGTGCAGCAGCAGCAGCTGACCTGCTCCCACAGACAGGAGATGTTGCTGAAAAGTCCACAGTTGCCACACTGTGGTCTCTGCGATACTGCAGCACTCTCTGTGCCTCCCAGAAAGAATCAGAACCATTACCTGGCACTGCTACTGAAACTGCTCTTAAATGTGGCCTTTTTGTACAGGAATTAATTCTGAAAAGGGAGTGGAAGCGTGGAGGGAGAAACAACTTCCAGAATCATAGTCAGGAAAAAGCTTTATGCAGTTTTATTCTCCTAACTCCCAAAAAGCCTTGCAACCATCCCAAATTTCAGGGTGCCTGCAGTTTTGTTTCTTGCCTGTGTTCCTCTGAACTCTTCCCACCTCAGTGTGGCTGCTCCCAGGGTTAATGGAAACCCCTGTTGCACCCATGCCAACCTCTCCTGCTCTGCAAATAAGCACAAAGGCTCCTTGGGATGTCAGCTGGGCACTTTGAACAACCACCACTCACTAAAATTAGGGGGGCCATGGGAATTATGTTTTTCCTCCTGTTAAGTTACTCTGAGAGCATTAACACACATAATTCTAAACAAGACCATCTACTCCATTAAAAACAAAACAATATGCTAAGATACCAAATGAACATTCTAATATTTATCTTCTAATATAACTCTATCTTGAAGGTAAAAGAAAAAGAGAAGGAATAAGAATAAATAACCTAAAATAAATATTCATATTTATTCACATGAATCTATCCTCACACAACACTACACACATCTGGAGACATGAACCATATGATAACACTGTTGACTCATTTTACATATTAGCTTACAACATATCTTTGGTCATTTACCTACTCCCTTGCCAATCTAGGATCTGCTAGAACCTTACACTAAATTAGTAAAAATCTTCTTTATTCATAATTTAAAACATAGAAATAAAAAACAAGTCAGGGAGAAAACCTTGATCCTGATGTCTTCATGATTAGAATTTGATTCAAAGAGCTACAGTGAGCATGGAATTTGACTTGTAGATGTACTGAAGTCTTTAGTGAAATTCATCTTACCTGTATTCAAAACAACAACAAAATAAAATCTGTTTGCTGTTGTTCAAAGAAAGGACCCCAATCAGCTCCATGAATTATACCTGAGTAAGGTGAGATGAATCATACTCAGAGTTCCAACAGTTTCATTTATTAAATAGCTCTCTTCTCTTGCACTCTGTATTTGTTTTTAACAAACAGCAATATCAATAGAGAAGGATGTCATACAGTTTGCAGGCAGTTAAGATATTCTTGCTGGTTTGCTGTTCTTAAGATCACATCCCTAGGAAGGAGTTCATGTGAAATAAGAAAGGCAAACCCCCTATATCCCATCCACTGTGTAAAGGGGGAATTCCAGAGCAGAAATCAGTCATTTGAAGTTCAAGAGCTTGGTTGATGCTGTTTAAATCAGTAGCTAAAAAAAATATTTTACAGCATCAGATGCTCCTTTAGAGGAGAGATGATATATGTGAGAAGGGCAGATGATACAAGTTCCAAAATAATTTATCAATCACGATTTGGGGCTTAAATTTTCTGAAACAAAAATGGGTAACAACATACCATATTATTAAAATTTGATAACTAGGAGCTGCTGAGAGACTACAATCTTTTGGATTAAATGTGTTAACAACCATGTGTTTTTACAGCCTGGGCATTCTGCCATTAGATTTGTTTGTGACTTGAAGAACAAACAAACAAAGGAAAAAATAACCAAGGCTTTGAAACAAAAAAGAGCAAGTACCAGAGAGTAGTGAACACCACTGCTCACTGAACTATCACCTGAGAGAAGTACCTTAAGGTCTCTGCAGATCCTTTATTTGTTTCATGGTGAGTTAATTATGCATATTAAAGAGAGGCCAAAATCATGACTCAGTGTAGTTAGGCTTGTTCACTGCCCCTGCAGCAGGTTAAACTGCTCCTGCCTTTCACTAGATCAGGACCTGCCCTTTGTAGGGAGTCAGGAGGGCTCCTGAATTACCTGTCCTTGATACATGACGTGGAGTTTAAAGTTCTTGTCCAGCTCAACCAGAGCAATACACTCTGGATCAAATCTCTAGGGCCTGTTACAGAAAAAAAACCAAAACAAACACCAAAACCAACCAACCAAAAAACTTTAAAAATAAGTCATGCTTTTTATATATCAAGTTTTTGCATTGGCAACAAATGCCCATGATGGAAAATCCAGCAGAATATCTGGGGCTGTCCTTCAGTCCAGAACCATGCACACCACAGGAGGGATAAGGGTTACCCCAAAGATGAGAGATGCTAATTCAGAATATTCTGGTTGATGCTGCCTGTCACAGCCCCAGAAAAGTGCAGCAATAACAACACAACAGTGGCTGATGGCCCCAGGCTCTGAGCACTTTGGCTGACAACACCTGGCTAGAACAAACAGCACCATCACATGCCTCCTGGTATCCCTCTGCTTAATTATCCCAGCTTGAAGCCTAGAGGGAGAGAAGTGAAGCTGTGCTCGTTTGTTTTTCTGTAGGTTTTCTCTCATTTGTAGAATGCCAGTGCGTGGGTCTAATGAGAAATTACCACACTCTAAGGTTCTGACCACATCCAGTGTTTAGTCTTGCATGTCTGAAAGCTCTGGTGCTCCTGCCACTGCGAGTACTGGCTGAGAGATTCAGGGCAATAGCAAAGCTTGAATCCTCTGCTGCAATGAATTCCTGATCACCATCTTCACACCAAGCATCTCCAAGACCAAGGGGTTTGTCCCACTTGTGTCTGAGTTTTCACTCATCATTTAACACCCATGACAAAGCCACAGCAGCAGTTTTTTGACCATACCAGAAGTGCTGGTCACAACCAGGCTGGAGATAACCAAACATTCTTCCTCCCTGCACCTCCAGTCCCTCCCTGTGAACTGGTTTCCTAAGGAGCGAGCTTTTAATGCAGGATCCTGCAAAAGTGTCCTTTATCAGCTAAGATATATAAACTATTGTTTTAAAAAAATTCAGTACAAACAGCACTGAGCATACATGTTCTCCTTTGGTGTTTCTGATCCCCTATCACCTCACAGGCTTAGTGAAGAGAATGGTCTGTTGACAACAGGGAAAAACAGGCCAGTGCACAGGTATTTTTATACATCAGTACAAATAAAACTGACAGCAGAAACAGGGAAAAATTAAATGTAATTCTTCTGCAGTGCCACTGACCCAAAATGTGAGTAGTAACACAAATAAAGAAATTTGGATTCTGCTCTCCAATTTAAAATAAGCATTCTTCTGAGGTATGATACATTCAGCAAGCAACACATTTTCAGAATTATTCTCTTTTTCCTCCTCTTTTTTTTTTACCTACAAATGCTGGTTATCTGAATGCTGCCTAATTTGCACATGCAAATAAGTCAAATCATCTTGAAAAGATGAGGCTATAGAATAGAATGCAGTTTAAGCTGAGAATGTCTGTGATTCAATGAGCTGCAATGCTGGGACATTGTAGTGGCTCCCAATAAAATCTCCTGGCTTCTAAAACCCATTGAGGCCATGGACCCCAGCAGAAAAAGACCTGCAGCTCCCACTGGCCTCATCTTGACTGGGAGATCAATACAATAATACAATAATAAACTGGCACTATTGCTTTTGACAAACTCATTGGAGTTTTGTCAACAGCTCCACATGAAAAGATTCAGTTCTTTTGGCACAACATGACCAAGAGGCAGCAGTGGCCATATCTAAGATCACATCTTACAGGAATAAAATACAGTTGTATTTCCACCAAAGCTGTATTGTTTTTTTACACATGTATATTTGGTGGTGTTCCTGCAAACAAAGGGGAGAGGACAGCTTATATTTCATATCTAAAGTTGAATGCAGAAACATTAACCCTGCAAAACAAAAGGCCACAAAGCTACTTCTGTGATTTTAAATCATGAACTAGTACAAATGTCTAAGATAAAACCAGCATTTTTCATGAGTTTTTCCAAAAAAGGCAAAGCACAACTACTTATTTCTGACAATTAAACAGCTTACAGAGTCTTTGTTCTACTGACACTTAAAAATGCAGTTTTTAATTATTTATACTGAAGTTCAACACCTAAAAGAGGAAGAAGAAGTATAAAGTGTGTGCTCTGCAGCAGAGGCACCCCTTCCTGAAGGGTTCATTCTTTTACAGCAG
Organism: Oenanthe melanoleuca; assembly: GCF_029582105.1. Taxonomy (NCBI): domain Eukaryota; kingdom Metazoa; phylum Chordata; class Aves; order Passeriformes; family Muscicapidae; genus Oenanthe; species Oenanthe melanoleuca. The sequence goes on from NC_079334.1 coordinate 6,521,482, forward strand.
TGTTTCTTAGGGAGGGGCACAAGGCCTGGATTCTGCCACATTCTGTAATGCCCTATCACCCATTAGCACAACTGATCAGATGTAATATATATATGGTAGCAGAGAGAATATTTTTTCCCCCAGAGGTGCTGACCTGATTTATTGGGAAATCAAAAGGTTGTCCATACCCAAAGCATTGCTATGCCAGCAGCTGGAGCAAGGCAAGAAGTCACCATATGAGCACCATTAGGTCAAGAATACAACAACTTCATCCAATTCACTGAGAAGGTTTTAATTTAAGCTTCTGAATCCTCTTTGAAGCTGCTGGACCACCCTTCCTGGCCCACCAGCTCTGTTGTATGGACAGACACTTTAAGCAGGGCAGTAAGGTAATGGTAAGATTTTAAATTGCTCCAGCTGTGCAAAGTGAGCACAATTGGTCTACATGTCTCAGGTGCTTTTGGAAATGTTACTCAGATTCAAACTGAGGTGTATAAACAGATCTAGAGGCAACACTCACACAGAAATTAAATTGATATCAAGCACTATGGTGAAACATAAAAAGATATGCCTAAATGAATTAAAAAATCCCAGTCCAAGATCCTTCTGGTTTTGCAAAATGGGTATTAAAAAAATGGCCAGTGATTCTAAACCTAAATATAGATGGGGCAGATCTAGTCCAGGCACAGTGCCTTCTGTCCCTCCTGCTTTTCTTCTCAAATTGTCAATCTGAAGCAAGCTTTAGATAAATACATTTAGATACTACAGTAGCTCTCTGCACAGAGGAAACGTGAGCTCTGCTTTCCCCACATGTTTTAATGCTGTTCTGGAAGAGAGGGGCTGTAGATCAGGTTTCACTCCAGTTAGTGACCTAATCAATACAAATGGGTCTAGGACTCAATGCAGAACTCCCAGGAGATTGCAATAATCACCCACAATTACTTATGAAAGCCAATCAATGGCCAAGAGGATGTATGTGTCATTTATATACCTTAAAATCAAACTTCTGAAATTAAACTTTGATTCCCAGCACGATTAGATGCTGTGGTGCAAGGCACAAGTGAGAGCTGCCTCAGAGGATGACTGCAAAGAAATCCAAGGGTATGGAGGCAGGAGAGCACCAGAAACCTAAAACTCACCACCAAGGGGAGGTGCAGCAATAGACTTGACATAGAAGATGCAGGAATAGGTATAAAATCAGTGAAATAAGATCCTACTCCTATTTTGCCTCCTGTTCCTTCAGCAAATGACATTTGACCTTTCAGTGGTCAGATGAAGGATAAAGACAGTAGAAGGTGCTCAGTGGTGGGAATTAACATGAAGAAATAGGAGGAGATTTTATTTCATTATTTCATCCTTCTTTCTCACTATGGGAAAGTCTGCAGAAACTGGAGGTTTACTATTTCTGTCAGGTTTATCACAGAAAATACAATTTGATGGGTGATTAGCAAAACTCAGGCTTCCTGTCAAAACATCCCACATCCCTCTGTAGCTTTGTTCTGGTTATGACCATTATGTATTAACTACTATTTTTTTTTTTTTTTTATATCTGCATACCATAATTGAATAACTTTGCAGGCAGTGAGATCACGGCTCAAAAAAAGAAGGGAAACACGCACATGAGGTTATTCATTGTGCTATTTTTACTGTTCTGAAGTCCCTGGCATTGAACAATGACTCATAAGAGTAGCAAGCCAGAGAAGCACTTGCAAAGCATATCCAAGCTTGTTTATTCACATATTTGTTTGCACTGATTCATCACATTCCTCAGTGTAAAACCAATGGGACTCCAGAGGAAGCACGGGGGAGAAATTCTGTTTAGAAAAAGCTTTCCCACCCACCATGCACTCTCAAGATGGTGGAGGTCACATGAGGGATTTGGGAATACACCTTCCTTACCCACTGCTGAAAAGCAGAGCCCTTACAGACTGATGGAGCACATCCCCTCTGGTGGGAATTCCCTCCCTTAACTCTGTCTCCCTTTATCAGCACCCACAACAGGGTACAAGGAGCAACTAAAACAAGCAAATCTAATTGCTTGTTTCAAGTCCTACATTAAAAGTGTAGCCTTTTTTCCTGCCCTGTACTCCTGAGATGAGGTTAACTTATGGTGGGTCTCTGTAATTTTTTTGGAGAGGTTTGGCAGAGGTCAGTTACAAAAGCAAATTATTTTTCCTGTGTGATGCAGTGGTATTATGCACCCAAAATGCTATTAGAATAAATATGAACAATAATAAAGAATAATAATACCTGCTTCTCCTGTGAAATTCTTTTTATGACATTAAAAAAGAATTTGTCTGCCCAGGCCTACCCACATTTTTCTTTGAGGAGGAGGTGAAAATGGGGTTGGTTTCCTCTGTTTCATTGGTTATTTTTGCACAGAGCAGGTCTGATGTCAGCACTGAGAGATTAGATGATAGCTCCATGATTCATATTTAAGAGTGAATAAAAAAATGCTGAAGGGGTTTGGGGAATACCCAGAAATATGGATAAGAGGAAACTACACAAAAGACACTGAGATCAGGCTCAGAAAGAGCAGGGACAGCTGACATCTGCATCTGAATCTACCTACTGAGAGCCAAAGGAACAGGCAAAATGAAAGGCATTTAAAAGACTTGGTTTTGCAAGAGAAAACTGGGCAATGAGGGGAGAGAGGAATGCAAGAAATAATTAGACACTTACAGAGTACAGACTATGTCACTTCTTCCCAAAACTGGCAGCTCTGCTTAAACACTGCAGATTTCCTTTCACACATTTGTGAGCATTAAAAAGCATGTGGAGTACAAAAGTCTGGCACCACAGGCAGCAGGGAAAAACTGTACAATTGCAATTAAAAATCCCTGTATTTCCATTGATGTTATGGTCAAGTCAGGTGTGACAAATGAAGACTAATCTCCAGAAATAAAGAATATCCAATATATAATAATTATACATAGTAATACTTGCTACTGCTAATTCATTTCATCTTGCTTGCCTTGACTCTTATCAAGTCCCTCACACAAAACAGTGTAAGGCAAAGAGTTTCTTTTGTACCAAACCAACTTGCAACCTTATCACACTGTTCCTAAGACACCAGGTTATCTCTAAAACAGCACAAAATTGAAATCATGTCAGATTCTGTTATTAACACCATGCTCTTAGTTCTATATTTAATATCAAAGTGGTAGCAGTACCTCTTCTGCAAAGTTGGTTTTCTTGTCAAGCATTTCTCGTAAAGTTTGAAGGATTTTAATGCAGAGCTTTTCTTCTTTCTCCATTAGCTTCTTTGTGTGATTAATCAACCTGAAATAAGATATTAAAACTTAAAGAGCATTGCACATTGTTGCTAAGCCATACCACAATTTCTGTATGTAAAAATTGCCCATCACTATATTTTTCCTCAAGGAAAGGAAATAAAAGTGGTCAAGAGAAATAATAATTAGAAAGGATATTAGACTTTCAAGGTGTTGGGAGATTTTGGTGTCAATTTGCATATCTTACTGCACATACAGAAGGCAGAATTCTACATCCACTTTTTATGAGTGCTTCCAGAGTAAGATACAGACTTGCTATTTAATCCTTTCTTTATTTAAAAGTAACTTATTTTAACCAATATTTAAAGGTAACCAGTGTTCACCATGCATCTAACTACAACCTTTACACCTTCCAACTTCTATGATGGTTATAATATAATTATGATATAATTAGCAAATGGCATTCAGCTGAAAGGATTTCCAAAAAACCTTACATGGAAGGATTCAGAAATGCAGACATTTGGATGAAACATAATTGTTATTTACATTCACACAACCACTTGACAAGCCAGAAAACAAGGTCCATTTCTGTCTCCAGCTATGACTGTGACAGGAGTCTGGATTTCAGTCAGCTGAAGCTGATACCAGAAGCAGCCTTTCTGTCTTTGTGCAGATCTGTGCACAGATCCTTGCACTGGTTCACACAGTGCTGGAAAAATGTTTGTGAAAATACCAAGGAAGGAAATCTGAAGGTCTTGGACAGGTTTTGGGTTCTATTTTTTTTTTTGTATTTTGATGCTGGCTTCAAACAAGAGTTTGGACAGAGGACATGGGATGGGATAACCTCAAAATGTAATTAAAAAAAAATTTCCAAACATATAAAGTATATTGTTATAATGCTACCTCTGCAGAATATGCAAATAACCAAGGGATCAAGGGAGCTGCCAAATGCATTCATTTCCCCCAAGTTATCTCTGTTTAAATTATAGTTTCTCAAGGGCGGGGAGGGCATCTCACTTGAGGACTAATAAAAAATTTGCAAGACTCTATTCCAAGGCACAGACTGCAAATAAAACATCTAATAATTCAAGACCAGATAGAAATGTATTTTCAAAGAGTTGTTGACAGTTTAAAACAAAAATATAGGTTTGCTGTACCAAAAAAGAAAAAATCCAACAAAAAAACCCACGAGCCTTGAGCAGCCCACTGCTTCATTATGAATTCTTGAAAATTCTGCTATGGAAAAATCTAAGTTTCTGTTGTAGAATTCATGAAATGTAATAGCAAAAGTAGCCCATTGAGAAAACAGAGGTAGGTTGAGCCTGCCATTATTTTAACAAAACACTAACCATCCCATTTCTAGCAGGTAGAGGCAAGCAACCTCTCTGTGCTCTCCAGACAACAAAACTGCTGAGAAATATAAAATATGGAGCAAAAGACCTTACTTAAACTTTCAACAATTAGGTTGGACACCTGCATGCTTAAGTCTCTGCTGAAAACCAGAGGTAAATGCTGTTGAAAATGCTAAAATCCTGCCATCTTTCCTAAAGAATCAAACAGTTGTCTTGGTTTGCAAAGCAGGATGTGACCAAAAGTGTGTATTCTATCACCATCTGTTGAAACCAGGTGGGACAGTGATCTTTTATCTTTTCCACAACCCATCCTCCCTCCAGGAGGATATCATCTGTTAATGGGCCATTGAGTCCCACTGCATGACTGATAAAATTACATCATCCCATTTGGAGATGCCTCACACAGGGGGAAGAGCCAAGCCTTTCCCACCTAGATAAAAACTGAGATTTGGAACATCAGGGCAGCATTTTCCACTGGATTCCTCATCCCTGGACCTTCAGAGGAAAACTGCACCCTCTCCAGGAGCACTGCTCCAGCTGAACCACATCTGCCACTGCAGGAGGATGCAGCCACCATTGAATGGGACTGCTGCCAACACCCTGACTGACTGACAGGGTGTCAGGTTGTATTCTGACTCTGTCAGTGGTTTGGGTTTGTTTTTTGTATTACTGTATTTTTGTTTTAATTTTTTTCCTAGTAAAGAACTATTCCCATATCTTTGCCTGAGAGCTCTTTAATTTCAAAGTTATAATAATTTAGAGGGAAGAGGTTTACATTGGCCATTTCAAGAGAGGCTCCTGCCTTTTTTAACAAACACCTCTCAAACCAAGACAACAGGCCCCTCTGCACACCACTTACTTGGACATGAAAGCACCACATCTTATTCTGGCATCACTGCCCTCAGGGAACAGGAGCTCTGGGCTGTGCAGCACATCAACCAGCACTGAGAATTCAGCTTGCATCATGGGTGTGAACTGCTGCTCCAGGGAGGACACCACGTCCTGGGGAAGACAGGAGAACATCCATAACTGCAGGAGAACTACAGCAACAGTGCTGAGGAGTCTCACAGCTCAGTGTGATGCACTGCTTGACCCAGTGTGATGAGCCCTGCAAGAGCCCTGGGCAACCCAGTGGCTGTAAAGCCACTTCAAGCCTTTCTTCATGCCACTCTTCAAGCAGGGCAAGGGGGAGAATTTGCCCTTTGTTGGTCTCTTTCAAATTTCTGCTCTGCAGTAGTGCTCACAAAACCCATGGCAACAGTCAGGATGACGGTGTGCTGGAAAAGCAATGCTCATCACACTCAGTTAATGTGTCACCTCAGGTGTTGTCTCCTTGGTGTTTAGGGCCCCTGCACTTGTCTGGGTCCTGCTGTTTTCTCAGCCCTGATGCTGTTTAGGCTCTACATGCAAAAGGTGATCTCCATCTCAATGCAATCTCCAGTGGCACAAACATGACCTAAAACCTCCAGTATCTCCTCTGCAGCCAGAACAGGACATGTGGCCATAAAAATTATTCTGTGATTCTGTGAAAAAGGCAGAGAGGAGATGCTGCTCCACGGGCCACTTTGAGGAGAACACAACTTGAATATTGTGTGCAGTTTTGGGCATCACAATGTAAGTGTCCAAAGGAGGGACATGGAGATTGTGAAGGGCCAGCAGGTGAAGCCACACAAGGAGCAGATGAAGACACTTGGTCTGTTTAGCTGCAGAAGAGCAGACTGAGGTCAGAGCAGTTCTGCAGCTTCCTCACAAGGAGGAGGGACAGGCTCTGATCTCTGCTCTGCGTGACAGGGACAGGACCCAGGGAATGGCTGGAGCTGGGTCAGGGCAGGGCCAGGGTGGATATCAGGAAAAGGCTCTTCCCCCAGAGGGTGTTGGGCACTGAACAGGCTCCTCAGAGAATGGTCACAGCCCCAGGTGTGTTTGGACAACACTCAGGGATGCACAGGGTGGGATTGTTGGGCTGTCTGTACAGCCAGGAGTTGGAATCAATGATCCTCGTGGACCCTTCCAGCTCAGCTCATTCTGTGATAACTCCTCCCCCTCTCTGACTTCTGTGGGAGCCAAACACTGGTCTTGGAGAGCTGAGCCTTCAGCCATCCCCACAGAAGTGCAGTGCTCCTCCCATCCATCACTAAAACCGCACTGGGCCTGTCTCTGGTGTTTTCCACACCTGGCACGTGTGGGATAACTGCAGCCCCCCTGCCCAGGCCACTTGCTGTGTCTGTACCTGGAGCTTCTCTATGATATTCCTGTAATCCCAGGCAGGCCCACCAAGAGCTTCTTTGAAGCGAGGTCCGCTGCGGGCTGACATCCTCCAGCCCATGGCTGCCCTCTGCACCATGTTGGAGTGACTCTTCATGAACAGGGTGTTCACCTGGCTGTCCAAATCCACCGGAATCGCGATCCCGCGGTTCTTGGCTTTCACAGGAAGGAAAAACCCAAGACATTTACAGTGGCAAAAACTTGAAAATCCTGTAGAGATCACGGCATGCAAAAGCCTGATCCTACTGATGTTAAGGGGCAGGGTGATATCTCTTCAACAGGTTTTAAAAATAAGAATCCTTAAAAGTAAGTATACCTAAGTGGAAAAAATCAGCCATAATCTAGCTAAAGAAAGCAAGCTGTACTAGTTTAAATGAGATGAGAATCATTTCCAGCATCTATTTTCACAGACACAGACATTTATTTTTAAAAATAGAATAATTTTTCTACTAACTTGAAAATAATCCAGAGATATTAATAAGAGTAACAAAAGGAGTATGTGTTATTATTTCAACAGTTCTACTCTATTCAGAAGAAAATTCTGAAATTTTTAGTGGACATATGCACATTTATCCAATTTATCACATGTACTCTCTGTTGCTTTACTGGATGTTTCTCTTGTGAAGACCTTGAGGAACCAAGTGCATACAAATTAAATTTGAAAAAGACTGTCTCCTCTTCTCTCTGGGTTTTCTATACTGCTAGGGTTGCTAAACCCTGGATTCTAGACAGTACCTGGATGCCACTGCAATATATCCAGTAGTTAATAAATATCTGATAATCTGGTAGTTAAAAAAATTTAATCAATAGATTAAAAACTGCTATTTTTTTTAGACTTAAGAGGCAGGAAACGACAACAGAGGGAATAGAAAAAAAATGAGGAGAGACTTGCAGGAATTCTTACAGGGCATCCACTATTAAATTTTTATTGCATCCTGAACTGTTGTTTGAAAAAGAAGTTTGAAAGGCAATGTTAGAAAATATCTGCCCTCTCCCCCAGTAAAATCTCTTTGTTAGCTGTTCCTCTCCTTTCCACTGGAGATCAGAGTGACATTGTTCTCTGGCTCAGCATGAGTAGCCTGAAATTCAACCAATGAACAAGAGTTTGCCCCTGGATCCCTGGCAGTGTCCCAGGCCAGGCTGGATGGGGCTCTGAGCAACCTGGAATAGTGAAAGGTGTCCCTGCCCATGGCAGGGGGTGGAACTGGATGTATTTAAGGTCTTTTCAACCCAAACCATTCTGTGAGTCTATCTCTGAAAGATCATGTCATGTTCCAGTGATTAAGTTCTGTATTCCATGTCATTTCACTTAATTTCTGTGGCATGGCATGTGTTTAATAAAAACTTAAAAGTAAATTGGAGTAGTTCTAATCCATTTGTAATAAAGGCCAATAAATGAGTGATTTTCCATTTTACATTACTGAAACAAGCTGAATTTTAAAAAACCATTAGCCCAAACTGCAGTTCTGCACAACATTTCTCCGAGGCATTTCCCCACCATTCCACACTAACACGCTTTCTGCAGTGGGGGAAGGCATCAAAAATATTCCACCTCTCCCTCCCAGCTCTGAAACATATCAGGCTTTATGTCCTGAGCCTGTGAAGGCAGCAGGTGCCCCTCTGTCCCAAGCAGCCCGTGCTGCAGCCCCAGGGGAGGTGCAGGCAGAGGCAGCACACAGCTCTGATGAATGGAGGCTGCAGTGCTGCCAAGCACAGTGAGTCACAGAACCCAGGCACAAACTTTCCCTTCCCCTCAGGACTGGAGTGAAATGACAGCTTTTATTACAAACCTAAATCTGGCTGTGACACCTCAACCCCCAGCCTCAGAGACTGTGGCAAGGGTGCTCTGTAGGGGGATTCTCTTCCCTTTAATGGATCCCACAGGTTCAGGGCACCCTCCTCTCTTCCCACTGCAAGGCTGGATCCTGATGCAGGACTGGGGCTGTTCCATTGGGATGGAAGACAATTCTCTAATTCCATTTCTGGTAGGCACTTTCTTTTAAATGGTTGGCCACAGGGAATTGAACAAAAAAAAAAATAGGTTAAGCTGGGAAGACATAAATTGACTTTTCCTTTCCACTCTCCATTTGTTTTAAAGGCAGGTTCCTGATTAACATGTGGAAGATGCCATGTATGGCTGGCCATTATTTCTAATGATTGTTTTTCCATATAATTCAACTGGGCTGTTTTTCAAAACACATTTGCCCTGTTGCTGCCTACTTTACTGGAAAAGTCCTTTAAAGTTCTGCCAGTGTGGGTAGGGTGCTGCAGCCTATTAATCCAATTTATTGTGTCCTAATGTCAATCACTGGAATGCTACTGGACAGTGCTCACTTCTCAATTAAGTGGAATGTATGCAGGATCCTGATACATTGAGGAATAAATTTAGCAATGGGGAGCACACCATTCAGAGGAAAACCCAGACTTCTGCAGTCCTACAGATGCCATTTGAAGTTAACAACTTCCATCAGTGTCTGAGGAGCAGTCAAGGACTATGAGTGTTCAAAGAGTTGCAGCTAATTAAAACTATCACAAAGAAAACCAGCAAGAGAAAAAAAATACTCCTTTGTTTTGAACAGTTCTTACATGTATAATTCCATTTGTAATTAAGATTTGTATTGGTTGTCAAAGGGCACTGTTGAAATCTAAGCTATAAACAAAGCCTTTGTCTTCTTATTTCTTTTCAGCTTGTAGAAAGTTTATCTTTCATTTGTTTCACATTTCATTATTTAAAACAACATGAAACATATTTTTACATTTTGGAAAGCTGATGAACAAATGTGAACATAAATATTTATTTTTAATTTAGGTGTTGTAGGCTGCTTTCCTCTTCAAAATGTGTCAATCTCCCTTAAAGTATCAACATCAAATATTTAAAAGCATGTTTATTTTTGTTCCACTTAGAAATACTTTTGGACAGCACTCAAACTTGCAAAGTATGGTTAGAGCTGGTAGACAAAGGTGCCAAGAGGGGGTAAAATTCTGTCTTTCATCTGACTGGTGAACTTGGGAAAAAGCTATGTGGGCTGGATTTACATAAGTATCCAGCAGGATACTTACCAGGATGGACTCAGTGATCCTTTTGGCTCCCTTCCAGCTCAAAATTCTGTGTGATTCTGTGATGTCTTCAGCACAGGTAAGTTCTGCCCTGCACTGGAGGGCACATCCCAGGTTTATACAGTGCCCATTTCTCACCTAGGGAACTGTGCATGGGGGTAATTACACCCTGAATACACAACACCATTTTGCCATTGTCAGAGGAGATGGAATTTCTGGGAAATCCTTTAAACTACTAACCCTCAATCTGCTGCTCTCAATTATCTCTCAGCAAGAGAGACAAGACAAGCCAAGATAAATGAGCAAACACCACCCATGGTAACAGCAAGAAACGCAGCGCCACAAATTCAGCAGGTCACAGCAAAATGCCCTGCCCTGTGCTGGATGGTTCTGTGGGCACCCAGTGATCAGCAGCTTTCCTTCCCCTTACTGCTTAAACAATGAAATAGAGCTCAGAGAATCAAAAGAAAAGGGCACCATGAATGCCAAAAATCAAGCAGGTAAAATCACGACACTCTCGATGAGCAAGTGCCAGCGAAGTCCCAGGAGCACAGTCCAGAGAGGCTGAAATGACCCAGGTGTTATTTTGTTAAATTATCTGCATGTAGTTCTCTTCACAGAAGAACAGCAATTGGACCTATTTCAGGAATGCCTCCTGAAGCACTGTCCTTTCACTGTGCTGCTGCCTGAGTCTGAGGACCAATTTAGCCCTAAGGATTTGCAGGAAGGGGCCCTTGCCTGTAATTTCCCTTGGATTCCTGTTCTTCACAATAATCTACCTTGCCATTAGGAACCTTGCCATTCTCACTGTTTCCACCTACTGCTCCCTAATTTTATATTTCACTCCATTAGCTTTTGCAGTATGTACAGAACACTCCAGTGTGTGGTGGCTTCACAGCTGATTTACCCTGAAGCATCCCCTGGTGTGGGTTTTCAGGGGGACACGCCAGCATTTGATCCCTAAGAGCTCCTTGAGGAGGAGTGTGATGGACAGTCTGGGTCAGGAAAAAACTCCAGCTGTACCTGGATGTGAATCCTTGGCTTTGCTCACAGTTTACACCCCTGGTAGTCTCAGGCAGCTCTATGTTCTCCCACACTTCCCAGTTGTCACGTAACAGAGTGATGCATATTTAGTTCAATTAATTTTGTTCCATAAATCAGTCCCTCCAGCTCCTTAATCATTTACTGACTGCTAAACAAATGCATTTGGATGGAGAGACACTAATGCTAGCAACAGCAAGACTTTTTAAGGGGAAATAAAAGCTTTGTGTAGACAAGACACAAACCTGCCAATCTTGTACCCTTTCACTTGGTTGTTTTTTTTCCAACAGAAAATCTACGCTAAAATATTTATCAGCCTGTAAAAAGATCATCATTGAATTTTTCTTGCAATTAGGGAAACACAAACAGTTAAAATAGAATAAAATATGTGCTTCATCTGAAATGTATTCTTCTTGCTGTCAAAAAAGTAACAACAGGATAATTATTTTATTTGAACTAAAAATTGAAAATGAAGGTCTAGCTTTTTATAAAATGGAAAAAAGATTTTAAAATTCAAATGGGAAGGGAAATAAACATTTTCAGGACTGAAAGAAATGGTCATATGAAAATTCATCTATATGAACATTAAAATACACATAATAATTCCAAAGAAGCAACAAAATGTGACCAAGATTTTATGTTTAATGTTTCCTATTTATAATTTGTCAGGGAAAAGTAAAGGGCATTAGAGGGCATAAAAGAATGGTCAAGAACCAGAGGAGAGTTTTTTTGGGTTCTGTAGAAGGAGGTATTGGTGACTTTAAATTAGGGAATAAATACTCAACTAGAAAGGACTTCACTACACCTTCAGACCATCTGCTCTCTGTTACAGACAACCCATGCTCTTTAATATCTTTGGAAAAATTTATTGAGCCTCATTTAAAATGATGGCAGCTTATCTGCTATCCCTCCTCCCGCCACTTTCTCTCAGCCCACTGACCAAGGACATCCTTCCAAAGTTGGTTCCAATCCTCTGATTTACAATCTAAATTTATTTAGGTTATTTACAACCTAGTGTAATTTATGTCCAGTTGGTTTTGGGTCAGCACTGTCCTTCAGCTTAAACGTCTCTGTGACTATTTATCTTCTTAAGTACCTTTAAAGAGCAACAACACAGGTCTAGGCAAAACATGTGGGGGTTCTGAATTCCCTTCCTGTAACACAGTTCTCCTTTCCCCTGACCACCACAGCAGTGCTTCCTCTGTATCTGTTCCAGCTTTGAACTTTGGAAATTGCAATCTTACAGGGCTCACCTCAAATTCAGTAGGATGGAAATGAGAATTCTTCTTTTACTTCTCCTGCACAACATCCTAGAACATAATCTGATAGTGACTAATGCAATTTGGCTTGCTAACAGATTTTTTTTTAAAGGGTCTGCCAAGAGACATAGTGTAACAAAATGCAGGTTCCTATCTGGCACTGTTTACTCATCTGGGAAATTCCAATTATTTCATTACTGGTGGTCACAGCACAAGCACAGACAGACCACATCCTTGGGATAGACACAGTACCAGAGGAAAGATTCAATTTTTTAAAACATAAGGGAGAAAACTAATGGATACTACAGAGACAAGAGTGTAAGAGAACTGAATTTGCCCTTGTAACAGAAAAGAAAACTGATGCTCAGAGGTGAAGATGCAAGAATTACTGCCTTAATTAAGAAGCAAAGACAGCTCTTTGCATGAGTCCTGAAGGACTGGTTGGGAAAACCCTGGTTCAATAGCATTTAGGATATGTAATTTAAGATATACAATCTTTGGTTGTGAGGAGAGGTGATATTCCCCAATCTTTAGAGAAAGACAGTAGCAGGTTTAAAATGCAGACTTTGAGACTGACCTCCACCCTTCTCAACCTTGCAAAGATCATAAAATGCATGAACTGAAAGTCCTCTGATAATGAATTCATTTGAAATAAATCATATGGTTGGATATCTTATTTCCTCTGTTTTCACAAAGGTCTGGGGACCTTCTAAGTATTTTTCAGTTGTTGCTATTTTACCAGGGAGATGGGAGCTGTTTTGATTATTCACTTTTTGGACTGTATTTTAAAGCAAAAGCTCAGTCCTATGTAATAAAAAAGGTCAAAGTGATATATGTATGTGTTCATTCTCAGCAGTGTGATAACCTGCTGCAGAAATCCATGTGAACAAGTCACAAACACACACACACACACATGCAGATATATAATTTCACAAGAGTTTCTATTCATGCCAAGCAGCCAAATGTTTCCTGGGCAATAGAAACCTGGTGCATGTTGGTATCTGTGTTCCAAACCTCCTGGAGCCACAGAGGGATCTGCTGAAGAGGGGGAGCAAGGCTCTATGCTTCCTGCTGAACTGGAGGCAGGAAAGTGCCTGGAGACAAAGCAGCAAGTGAGGCTTGAAAAGATTATGCAGTTTTTCCCTGGTGGTAAAGTAGAGTTGAAGTAGCAGGGCTATAAGAAATAAGCTTCTGCAAGATATCCTTTTGTTGACCTGGAAGGTAATGCACATTCTTACAGTGCTCAACAGAAAGCAGATGAAATGATCTTAAGCTCTTGAGGCAGTGCTTGCATCCACCTGCCAGCAACAAGCCAGGAAACACTGAGCAGAGTGCATGTTGCTTAAACTTGCTCTGAAGTGGGTCTTTTAAAAGTGTGTCATTATAGGGATCTTTGATACCTTGGGAAATCTGTGTATGATCTTTCTTCCCCCTGAGACTCATTTGTAAATCCAGGGCAATGACACTCCACCAAAAAAAATCAAAACAAAACAAAGCAATCATGTTTGTTCTTTCAGGTCTATACTACACTTATTTTCCATCAGAAATCTTTGGTCCCTGCTGTAAATCTGCCCAATACTCCATCTCTCTGATATAGGCAAAATCTTTTTAGAGGTTTTTTAAAGCCTTGCTGTGAAACACAAAGGCCCTAACATTAAAGCTGTCAGATTCTCAAGTCAGAAGGGGAAAAAAAGGATCCACATATGCAGCCAGCAAAAGAGGCACAAGAAGGTTGCTGTGTTTGTATTCTGGAAGATGCCTCTGGCTTCTCAAAGTGAAGCATCATTTTGGGCAGAGGAGCACCAAGCACCCACTGCAATCTCAGAAGGGCCTTGGATGTAAAAGCCTCTGGTATCCCCAGCTGAGGCAGTTTTTCCAAATATTTCCACGGAGAAGAGCAAGTTTACTCCATTAACCCAGGCAAGACATGTTTGCCACCATGCCTAAAAACACTGAGTATCACCTGCAGTCAAAATCTCTGCTGGCCAGGCAAATTGTACACAGGGGTATTTGTCAAAACTCTCCTTCCACCTGATCTCCAGCTAACTTGCTCTTTGGGAAATCCCCCTCACCTCTTCCTTTACTCTTCCCTTCTGCACTATCAAAATAAAGCAGTCAATAAAAACGCAGCAATTGCCTGACAGGACACAATTTAACCATGCTGATACTGCTATTAGTGATGAATCCCTGAACAGTTGTTATCATATGGGCAAGGAAATCAGCAGAGGGGATGCTGTGTGCTTGCAGGGAGCTGCTGTGAGGCTGCCAGCTCATGGCACCCCAGGGATTCCCAGCCTGGCAGTTCCTGCTGCTGTGCAGGGAAGTCCCAGAGGAGGACACAGAGTGATGCCCTTCACTGGCAGCTCTGCCCCACCTGAGTGCCCAAGGCATGGCTGGGGGCCCATGGGTGGGAAGCCAGAGAAGCAAGAAGGAGTCTGGACCCATAGGACAGCACAAGAGCTTGTTTTTAGAAAAAAAAAAAAAAAAAAAACAAACAAAAAAACAACTCTAAATCATCTCCAGAAAAAAGAAAATAGAATGAAAGAAAGGACTGTAGTGGAGGTAGAAATCCAATTCCACAAATAGGGAACAAAGTCACATATCTGAAGCAAACTCCAGACAGACTCCAGCTGTTCCTGGAGCCCCCAGAAACAAGAGGCACACAGAGGACTGCCCACCAAAGCCCACCAGCCCTTGCATGTGCTGGCACACCTGACATGAAGCTGGATCTGCCATCCCCTTAGAGTGACCCATGGTTTCCTCTCAAGCTGCTATGGGGACAAGTTCAGCTTGGCTGCCTCAACAGGGCAGAATCATAGAATAATTTAGGTTGGAAAACACCTTCAAGAGAGAGTCCAAGCAGTAACTTAACAGTGCCATGTCCACCACTACACCAAGTCTCTAAGTGCCACATCACTTTCAACACCTCCAGGGACGATGACTCAACCCTTTCCAGGGCAGCCTGTTCCAGTGCTTGACAACCCTTTCCATGAAGAAATTTTTCCTAACGTCCAACCTAAACCTCCCCTGGTGCAACCTGAGGCCTTTTCTTCTTGTCCTAGCACATGCTCCTTGGGAGAAGAGAAAGCTCAGTGAGAGCCTGGCCTGACTCATCCAGCAATCAGCAGAGCTCTGGATCGATGGAATTTGCTGGGAATTTTTCATGCTAGAACCAGCTGTGTGCTGTGGGCATGTAGCCAAATGGAAAATAAACCCACACTCAGATGTCTCCAAACAGCCTCATCTTGATGAGATAACACAATGACCTCTCTAGCTAGAATTTGATTTTAAATGCAGCTCTACAGGAATTAAGACACTGAGTGTCTACAAGCACACAGAGGGCATGGCTGGTCTCAAACCTACTCTCACCTGCCCTACTCCTCCCCCTTTCCCCAGACTCCCAAAGGAAGTAATTTATTGATGACTGTTTCCAGAAATGCCAGAGAAGAGCAAGGACATAACTGTTAAACACACAAGCAAGAATTTGTAGAGATGGAGCTTTATGTGAGACTGTAGTAGCTGTAGCATAAAGGAAATAAAATGTCTTCAACTTCCAAAGTTCCTTTGCCAGATGGATCCATAATTAAATCATTTGCATAACAAATAAAACAATTGAAGGTTGCTAAATTTTTAGGTAACTACTTATTCACATTCACACAGAAAGTTAATGAGATGTTTTGGCTAAAATGTTAAATGATACTTCTGTAAAGCTGTTCCAAAAATCTAAATTTAGAGTTGATTGTTACAGTGCTGCAGATGGCTCGGGGACCCTCTCATATTGTTTTATCATTATTTATTAATACTTTTTAATAAATGTATCAAAAATAGGATTTAGCCAGTTGCCATGTATCTCTGCCTCTATTCTGCTTTCATTCACACTGAGCAGAATCTTATTCTACAAGCAACCAGCACCACTGATTTTTGGAAACTACATTGAATAATCCTTTAGTCTGTATGGCAGAGGACTTTAAAATCATATTTACAGAAATTTAACTTAATGAACTTTTGCCAGTTTTAGCTATGTTCTGGTGAAGAGTATTTTTTAATGTAGGATAAGAAGTTTTAAAAAAATATATTTGAACATGGACGCCTTTGCTTATGTTGTGATTTAACATCATAACTTGTTTGGTATTAAAAAGTTAAAATCATCAAGAGTTTCAGCCATCAAATCAAAATTGATGGCTGAAAGCTCAATCATCACTCACTTAACAATCTCATCCCTCTGCCCTACTAGTTTCACCCTAACAACCCTATTTGATGGGGAAGGTTTGAATGGGTTATAAAAGAAGGAAGAATTTAGCCTAAGAAAGTGAGATTTCTGAAATCACTACTGACATTTCAGGATGGTAGAGTCAAATTAAAAACTGTTAAACTTCAAGTGTGATCTTTAAACATGAAGAACAATAACCAAATTAAAACCTGGCACCTACCCACTTCAGCCAAAGTCTTGATACAGGACTCCACTGAGGCTTTCTGTGTTGGGTTTGGCCAGGTGCAGTTGTAAATTCTAAAAGCAGACTGCAGCAGCTGAATAAAAACAGGTTGGTGTGTCTAAAAACAAAAAGAAACACAGAATTTTACCCTTAAGGATCTCCTCACAGCTGTCCCAGTGTTTGATACAACGTAAACAAAGGGGGTTTTAGCTTGTAGACTCAAGTTATAGCTCCATTAAATTCACTTTGATCTTTAGGTCTGGCAGGAGCAGAAATCAATGCTGCACCTCTAAAAAGGCCAAATCATGCCATTTTTCCTCAGATTGCCACTGATATCAAGCACAGAGGGACAGAGGAGTTTTTTCTGTTCTCAGGCATGTGTCCCTCCTGTCTCAGGACACAGCATCTCCCTCACACAAAGATTTTTCTGCAAGGATACCCCCTCCAATGAATTCACAAGAGCCAGAAGTAACTGACCACATTGAGCTGTCTACTGGTTCAAGATGTGATTAAAATGAAGAATTAAGTGTTTTAAAGAGAAATTAAGCTGGTAGTCAGGGGCATGAGAGGGGACAGAGAAGTTAAAGGAGGATGAAAGGAGACAGCATTCCTATGCAGGTAGCAGAAGATATCTCATTAACAATCTGAATAACTTATTTGTCTGTGTCTCTTCTCCTTACCTGGAGGCTGGTGCTGTTATCTGAAAATGGTGAATTGAAGAAGCCACTCACAATGCTCATGACAGGCTCAGTGACATATTTCTCCAGAGATGTGTCTGCGTGTTTACGATCCGTGGTTGTGTTACAAACCTGCAGGGGAAGAGGTGGAAACAATGAGATCTAGCTGTCCCCAATAAGCAACCTTCATTATTTTGTATTTATTACAACACATCTGACATTTCTTCTTAAAGTAAAAACAAAGTATTTTTATATAGTATCTATCAGAGAGAACTATGTTAGAGTTGAAGCTGGATTTGTTATAGCTTATCTTCCTGGAGGTCCACCCTTCTCTTCTGAACTAGTTCTTTCTGGCTACCTGCCTCTTCTTTCCCACACCATGAAGAAAAGATCCCCCTAAATCAGCACACTGCATGCCACTTACACATTTAGACAGATTCAAGAAGAAAATGGACCTTTCCTCCCTTTGCAGGGCTGGTTGGAAGATGCTTAAGAGACAGATGAGACATAAACAACTCAGGTTAGAAAGATTTCATACAACATTTAGCTTCTCTCAACTATTAATCACCACAACTGGGTGGCAAAGGTGAAGGTCATTTGCAGGAAAATCGTTTAAAAGGAGGGAAAGAAGGGAAACAGCACACTCAACACCAACAGGCTTTAGGATGGTACTGGAAGAGAGGCAGCATTTCTTTGGGAAGCCACATGGGGAAAATACAGAAGCCAATCTAAAATAATGAAAGAAGGGAATGGATGATACCAGGACAGCTCTGGAGCACAGAAGGATGATTAAATGGTGGGAGAAAATGGGAAGATTTGTACAAAAGGTTCCTGAAGACTCCCTTTGGTACGACACTTGAAGTTTGTTGCTGCGTAAAGATGTCACACTTAAAGGAAGGGAAAAACTTCTGGTGTGGATTACATCTTCAGTATTTCCTTAATTTCTCTTCAACACTTCAATATCTATACAGAGTCATGTTGACTTTGCACATGTCAGTCTACACAGTACTGAAAGGAGTCTACAGAGAGCCAAAAACAATGAGAAAGGCAAGACTGGACAAATAAGTAGTACAGACTACCTCTCCAACAGCCTTTAAATAAGCAGCTGTAGTCATCTTTAACAAGAAATGAAGGCAGAGTTGTTTTCTCTTTCACCTACACAAGCCAGAGAGGACTGCAATGTTCTAGGGAATCTATGCAAAAGCAGAATTTATTTTGTACACTAAAGCTCCAGGGGTAGCCTTTTCATTGCCATCTGTGCATTTAACACACAACCCCAAGCCTGAGTGGCACACACTTACCATTACATCTCTTCAGGGATGAAGAGTCCAGAGAAGCTGATTGAATTGTTTAAAGTCACAGGGAAAACTCGGTGACAAAAGCAGAGAGATAATCCACAGCACCTGAATCTCACACAGGGCAAAGATTCTCCCTAATTACACACTGCCACTGTCACTACAAGACAGCAATTTCACCAGGAATGTTTTAAGGAAGTTTACTGACATGACATGCAAAAGCACCTGTGCTCAGGGTATTATAGAACTCAGGGGAACACAAGCACCTTGGGTCTAGCACACAAGAATTGTCATGCAGTAGGCAGAGGAATAACCAAAGATAACTTCACACCTAGACAAATGAGGCATCTGGAGGAGTTTGCTTGTCTGCTTATCTAAAATGTGTCAGATAAATCAGTCATGCCTCCACAGAGTGTATTTTTTATCACCCCAGGAAAGGTTTTGGTCACAGAAATGACAGTGGCTAAAATGAAACAGCAAACTCATCAGCCTTTCTGTTTTGGGAAAAGTGTGACACCACCACCACCCCCAGTCCTCATGAAGGTAAATGATTCAGTTAATAATCAAAACTTGTTTAAAAAGTTTTTTTCTTTAAAAAGACATCATAGAACTAAAAATCTCTGGAAGTTCTTTTGCTTTTAATTAATCTGCATGCCAATTTTGGCTGGGACCAGTAGCTCTAAGCTCAGCATTGCAATCTCAATAGGAAGACATGGAGCTGTGCAGTGCAAGCACAGTGAATACAAAAATCACCAAAACTGAATTCCAGAACACTTTTAAGCTTTCCCCTTCAACTGCCTGAGAAGCAGAGCCTTATGTAGGAATGCCACTCTGCTCCAACACTGGTCTGAAAAATTCCTGGCACAGAAGGAATTTGGAAATCCTCTCATTTGTTCTTATCCCTCTGCCCTTTGGGGACTGAAAGATCTTCCTCGTGAAAAAAAAAAAAAAAAAAAAGCCTGAAATGCATGAAATGGAGATGAGGATTGAGAAAGCAGTGTTTAAAAACCCCTTAAGAGGCTTTGGGACCCAAACTCACACGAATAATACTTCAAAAATTCTGCAGAGAAAGCCAGGATGACTTTACAGCTGTCAGATCCTCAGCTCTTGTCTTTAATCCTGCTCAGACTCCAGCTGCAGACTTACACAGGCTGGGCCACACACAGGAAAGGGAAGCCTTTCCCTCAGCAGCACCCCCTTTGCTGAGCACAAGTCACACCCAGCAGAAAGTAGGTTGGCAGAAGCTGTAGAAACAGGGTGTCTTTGAAGGCACGACAGCTTTTGGCAAACCCAGTTTATACACGGATCCACCTCATGCCTGCTTTGCAATGTATCACATTGTTGAAAGGAAAATGACAGCTGGGGACTAAATATTTCCTTCCTCAATCCAGAAACAGATTTAAAAAATCAGTGACTTTTTTTTAATATATATCTAGAATTGAAAGAATCCAACCTGAGGATAACACTCTCCGTCTTTCACCTTGGTGCTCTCCAATAACAGACTCAAAGCTCACAAATTCACCCACTGACAGGCATTTGTAGCAGCTAAAATAAAAGTAAGTTTCCCCTTCCCCCATGCAAAAGCATCCCTTTTAGCTCACTGGAACACAGAGGATCAAAGGGCTCTTTTTCTAAATGCTTTGAAAGCTATTGTAACATCTTTCATGAGGCTGACAGCATTCTAACTGTCCTGATAGCTACAGAACGCTGATGTATTTATAACACATGGGCTCTGTCAGGGCCCCAGAGCACCAAATCTGAACAAATACACTTCATAACCTGGAAAATACAGCTATCCATGGCTGTAGAGCAGGACAGGCCACAGCACTTCTGACATGCTTGCAGGAGAGCAGAATAAACCTGCATTTTGCTAACAGCACCTGCACACAAATTGCAGCACTTTCCTTCTTCACCTCTGAAGACCTGGGGGCTAATTTCTCTTAGGAGAGGGGTGTGTGAAGACAAGCTCAGTGGCCACCAGCATCAGGACAAGCCCTCTGCATTTAGCACAGTGCAGTTTGTCTCCAGGCTCATGAGAGGAAACCTGCACAGAGCCCTCTTTCTACTTGTCTGCTTCTAGCCCAGGGGCACAGAAAATTGGCTGTGTTCAAGGGCTAGGGAGGAGGGATAGTCTGTTTGGAAAGTCAGGGTCAGGACACGTCAGGAAAGGGCAACCCAGAAAGGGAATTAAATAGAAGAAAATACTTCTTGAGGTAAAAAACAAAGGTTAAAAGTCAGAATGCTCCTCCAAGGATGTTTCTCATCTTAATTTTCAATCCAGGTTGTTTTGTCCAGGAGGGCTTCCACTGTGTAACACAACCACAGACACAAAACAGCAAGAAAACAGAGTTTGTAGAGGACTAATTACTGCTGAAAATGGCTATCATCAAAAAGAGAGAGCACAAACATCCCTGCCTTAACCTGCTCCCAGGGAAAAATAAAAAGGTTAAAAAAAAACCCACCAAAAAACCAACAAAATGAACAAGCAAAAAAACAACCAACCACAAAAGAAAAAACCCAACCATGTATATTTTCTGTTTCAGGTCCCAGTGCCTATTGTACATCACAAGTCTTTGCCTTCCCCCTCCTTTTAGCCAAAATTCATGATATTTTCTCCCAGTAGGTCTCCCAGGAATTATTTTGAGAAACACTGTAACTTTGGGGTCAATGTCTGCTGTAGGACCAAACTGAGATTCTTTACAGTGAAATGAAGAATGCAAGGATTGAGAACTTACATATTATAAAATGTAATGGACCATGGGCTGGGAAAAACCCAAAAACCCATGGTTCTACTTCTTGAGCAGAAAGAGCAACACCATTGTTTGCCATTAATATTGTAGTTATTTGTAATTACAAGAAGCAGTAACCTCTTAGAAAAGGATGTGTAGTGCAGGCTGTAATTATTACATCACATTAGCTTCCCCTCATGGCTCTACTGTTGTATTTAATCTCTGTGGAAGTCATAAGATTGCTTTTGTTTCCTGCCTTCAAAATCCCTGGGAAAGGAAGCTTAATTCAACTTGTAACTTAAAATTTAATTCAACAAGTACTGACACCATGAGGCTCACTGAGGACCACAGGAATGGCAGGCCTGAGGTACTGACTGTGCCCTGTCACCTTGCAGCTGTAATTTATATTTGAATTAGTATTCTGAGGGACCACAGCTCTACACCTGCCTTTCTCTTGGCAATGAGAATGCAGTGACAGGAGAATAAAAGACAAAAATAGAGACTAAAGAAGGAGCCAGAGAAGATCTTCATCCCTGATCCTCACTATAACAACAAAATAATGGAAGAGATTACAGATGTGAAGGTTTTTTAGTGACCACCATAATGACATGCAACACACATTCCCAAAAGGTGTACAGAGGCTCTCAACCACATACACACACCCAATTTATTTCTCTGTAAGAAAAGAGAAAGGCACAGGTTTCCAAGATGCCCTCTTAAGTAAAAGAATGCTGCTAGTAATTAGCAGATTAAATTATGATAAAGATGATAGAAATGACTGTTTTTCAAACAAACCAACCAACCAACCAACCAACCACACATCCTATTGTCAACTTTGAATAAAAATGGCTAACAAAATAAAATAAATTCACAAAAAAACCCCATTACTGCCAGTTCAGTTGTCATCCATGACTATTCTGTAATATTTAACACTTGGTGAAGCTTACCCTTGCCATGTCAACAAGGAAGTTCTCAAAAAGTTTCCAGATATGATTACTGGCATAGATTTCTTTCATTTCCACTTCAGTGTCCACATAACAGTGGTTAACAAAATTAACATAGGCAATTTTCACCTGCAGGAACAGCAGAAACACAATCACTATGAAGTGGAACAATAAAAGCAATGAACATAGTGTTTTCTATCTGCAAAAATACTGAACAATAAAGATGAACCTTCCAGTACTAACAAACATTCATAACCATAATAATGCATATGTTTGGTTCTGAAGATTTAGGGAGAAGCAGGGTAACACATGCCTTTATGTGTGTACTGAAACAGCAGAGGAAGAAAAATGAAAATGTTTTGCAAACATCCTTACTCTAATGACACAACCCCAACAAAACAAACCAGTAATGATTCTGGTATTTAACTGATATTAAGACCAGCAAAGCCTGGCTCCAGAGCCAGAGACTGTCAAAATGCAGGACTCCCCTGCACTTGCCAGTTGACTGCAGTAGGTTGAAGCCTTGTGACAGGCTTCAAATATAAAATAAAAATTCTTTTGCAGAGCTGGCACTGAAGTCCCTGTATTTCCACAATCCTAATGCAGCACTTGCATTTGGGATCTAAATGGCAGAGAAAGGCTGTGGTGCACTGGGACTGCAGCAATGGAAGCACAAGGTTTAGCAGGAGGACTGCAGTTGCACTCCTCTCTGCTGTGAGAAGTCTGCATGTGCACAGCATAAAAATGGATATCCAGTGCCCAAAATGTATAGATTAAATATAAACATATGCAAATGTACCGAAAATTTCTTGTCATGGTCAAGGGAGACTGTGCATATGTTTAAACTGCATATGTTTAATGCAGTGAAGAGAAAACTCAGATCAGACCTTTAGGTTTCTTTTGTTTGGGATTTTTTTTCTAATTACCATCTGTTGAGACTAATGCTAAGGGGAACTTTTGGGCAAAGTAAACATATTTCTTTTTAGTAATAGGATCATTTGATTATAAGGGCAATTCTCAGGGCACAGAGGGAGTTATAACTCCTGCAGGCCCTAATTCTGTTGTTTTGAGCCCCATTTTTACACCAGGTATCACAGTCCTACTTTAGCATGACACGTGCAGAATTGTGCCTTTGTATGCAATGAATAAAAATATCTGCAGGACTGCAATTGAGTTAAATAAAATGAGACTTCACCCAAATTCCCACTGACTTCAGTATGGAATTTTATGCACCATTTTCAAGAAACTCAGGCAGTGGCAAAACATTGGCTTAACCCAACACTAGCTGGGTCTTCAGCCAGATGCTACAAAAGCATTAAACTCTGACAGTGGCTGGACAAACCTAAACCAAAACAAGGTGTCTGAAAAGCTGAGAAACAAAGCATTAAGGACAAGGAATTTTCTGTGGAAATTTCCCCTTAAGAAGCACCACCCATTTCCAGCCCATTTCCCGTGCAAATATTCAACTTGTCAGCACATTATAAACAACAAAATATTATCTGCGCTTCTAAAAATACGGAGTCTGCTTCCTCCTGCCGCGCACCGCACCTCAGGAATGCAGTCATCATGGGTCACTACCCTCACAATATCATCCAGGGGCAGCAGTGAGTTGCACTTGATCTCTGTGTAGACATTCTTGCCCTCTGTGCAGGCAGCCAGCAGCTCCACCAGGGTGATGTGGTACGCCAAGGGCCCGCTCTCGTCGGCGCGGTCGCGCTCCGAGCACATCATCTGGAGCAGCACTGGGAAGGAGGCTCTGTCGTTGTAGAATATCAGCACGTCTTCACCACCATTTATCAGCTGAGAAAGAGAGCACAAGGTGCTGAGACTTTGGACTCCGTGATTTTAAAGGTCTTTTTCAACCTGAATGATTCTATGATTTTCTTATTTTATGTCTAAGTACGCGAAGACTCTCTAGCTAAAACCCAAACAACAAAACAAAATTTAAGACAATATGTCAAGACAATATCCAAGGCAAACTTCTGCTCTTTTCAACATAAGTGCAAATCTGGAATAATTCCCCAAGGAAGGCACTAATGCAAGGTGAATTTGAGATTTAATTTCTGTGTAGCTCTGTCTTTACCTAAGACAGCATGCCATCCTTATTATTCCTACCATCTCAGTGTTTGTGTGCAGTTAATTAATTTTCCTCCCCTCCTGCTGGGAGGCCAGGATGCATTATTATCCCTGTTTCATAGAGAGGCACTTGAGGTGCAGTGAGATGCAATCTTCCACACTGCCTCACACAAAAAGCCTGTGGCTCACCCAGAATTGAACCCAGCTCTCCCCTGCCCTTGCTCAGTATCAGAAACAAAGGGGGATTCTTCCTACCTTGTGCAAATTTGGCAGGTGCCTTTGTCAGTGTCGTGTCAGCAGTTTCATTTCACAGAAAACTAGTGTATGTGGTTAATGTTTGATTCTGCTACAAGTGCTCTGCTCATCTCAAGAGGATCCAGAGCAGAGCTGGATGCTGGCAGCCCCATCTCAGCACATCTCACTGAAGAGCTTTGCTCTAATCCTGTTTGGAATCCTCTCTCCATCACTGTCCTTTGATGCACATGCCACCCTCAATGTGGGTGAAACAAGCACCCACAAACCCCTCCTGGTACAGAACACACCCTGGCAGCTCAAAAATCACACTTATTTTGTGAATTGGGCACTTGACCTATTCCAGTCCATATGTGACATGAAATCCCAGTATATTCAATTCATGGGAAGTCATAAAGGTTGCTGGAGCTGCTGAGAAATGGGAAAGGAGCAAGAACAGGAATTAAAATTAGTCTCCCAGAATGAAAAGTCAAGAAACATTTCATTACACTTTCCAGGGTTTCAACACTTCAAATTTTGAATTCACAGCTTTTATGTTTGTGCTTTCTCTGCTTCTTGCTTATTTTTACTTTGACATTTGGCTGGAGTGAATTGTGAATTCAGTCTCTCCTGCAATTCTTATTTCTCATTTATCTTTGGGTTTCTACAGTATTTCTATACCCACGACTTTTCAGACATTTTCCGGACAATCCAGAGTACAGAAAAAAAAATAAATTTAAAGTGATGAGAGCTTAGGACAAAACAACCCAGCAGCATTTTCTGCCATTAAAGTATATTTTCAGCAAGTTTAGAATTCTATGGTAACATAATAAAGGCTGTCCAGTATAGTAGCAGCTGTTGATATTCTGCAAAATATTACTGCAGAATATTACAGGTAATAGAAAACTCTGCTGCCACATTGATCTGGCCCAAAGTAAATTCTGCTGTCCCTTCTGTAGCAGTGTTTGCTCTGACAGGCAGGAAGAAACCTCAAAGCCTGCTTGTAATGAGCAAAAGTGCCCTAAAGAACCTTTCAGATTGGTAAACATCATTGCAGACATAGAGACCAAGGAGATGAGAACAAGGGAATCAGCCAGATTGGGGTTGCCCAATGGATTTTATGGCAGTATTCTCTTGCCATGGTGCTCCTTCATCTGCATGCACTTTCTAGAACATGTAAATATGAGGATTATCCTCACTCCCAGTAAACAGGAGTAAGCTACAATATACTTCCTGTGGGTGAAAGAAAATGCAGGAGGAGCTGAGGCAAACTGTACAGTCATAGTCTATCTTGTCTTGTGGTAAATTGTTTATGTGCCCCATCTGGAGGTACAGGAAAAGCTACAGCACTTGTTTAAGGTCACAAAGTACATCTGAGTTGTCTACAGAGAAACTGTCCCAACTCTATGGCAAGTTCCAGCCATTTGTCCCCTTTAGAGTGGATTGCCATTCAAGTTTCACATTAGCATTCTCTTCTAAGAGATCATAATTACTTACCTGCAATTTCCTACTTTTTGATAAACAGATCATTACCTTACCCTATTTCATTAAAACAGGGTTGCTCCCTCCCCCCAGGAAATTCCTGCAGGCCTTATGATGTGAATGCCATCCAAGTTCATTTCTACTTTCATCATAGAGTCAGCTTGAAAATGTAATATGACAGTTTATCTTTATGCTGCTATAGGTCAATAGCAAAATATATATTGAAATTGAGAAAAATCTGAAAATTTTGTTTGATGATAAAAAAAACCTCTACAAGAGCCTTTAGTGGAAGCAGAAAAATCTAAAACTGCAAAGGCACAAGAAGTGTTTGAATTATGTAAATCAAAGGCTTGTAATTGATATTGCATGTTAAAATACTTCAGTCAAATTGAAGAGGTTGAGGTGAATTTCATTAAAGGTTATCCATGTAGGCAGGAGCTTTATTTTCTTAATTAGAAGTTTTTCCTCTTGTTGCTGTGGAATAAAATTTCAGTGGGATTTTGTTTTGTTCATACCACAAAAAACTAAAGCTTATCTCTGATTTCTTTGTGAAGACGTCTCTTAAAAAAACCAAACCAAGCCAAAAAGAAAAGCACTTTGTAAAGCAAATAAAAATGTTCCTTGGACTCTATTCCTACCATGACTTTTCACCATATTCAACTTTACCCACTTACTAATCTCAAGGAACTGTTAACATAATTACAGTTAAATGCACAAGTGTCTGCAAGTGGAAGACTTCATTTATCATGCTCACAATATATCAAATCCTAATTGCAGAGAAAGTCAATTAGGTATTTTCCTAAGAAATTTATTGGCATACAGATCTTTCCACAAACCACTTGGCTGATTTTACTAGATTCAACTAGTTAAAGCTACAGCTCTACTGACCCTCACAGAAATGCTCTGAAATAAAACAAAAGGCAGAAACTAGGATCTAGAATTGCTACATGCTAAAAAAAAAAGTTCTACAACACTATTTAGACAAATCCATAGAGTTAAGAGCCTGTTGTATGGCAAGCCCATGCCACAAGATTGGATAAAAGTGAGCCTAAATTACATTACAGGAAAATGAAGGTTTATGTAACTCTGAGATTTCCATGCTACATCATCTACAAATAGACATCTCTGTATCACCATGCTAACACTCATGTTTTCTTTCTAGTAGTTATACAGATGGCCTTACAAAATTAGATCAAACTCCCCAAAACGTCTGCTAAAATATTCATTATTTGTGACGCCGCTTAAAATTCTGAAGCGAGGATGCCATTATATCTCATTGCTATCAAGAGCAGGAAAAAACATCCTGAAAATACTCAAGTGATTAACATGTGAAGCCTTTGCTTACCTCTGTCATTACCATGTCCTGGCACTTTTTCACATATTTGCCATCTGCTTTCACGATGGTCTGCAGGAACCGCAGGTACTCCACGTGCCGGCCGTGGGTCTCGATGCAGTGCACAAAGTGCTGCACCACCCTCTCACTGATCTCATTGCACAGGAGGTAATTATTCATGAAGATGTGCCTCATGGTCTCAGCTTCCAGCAGCTGAACAGATCAAAAACAGCCTCATGAGCACAGCAGATCTGCTTTGAGATTGAGAGAGGCACGGGATTCTCAAGTAGAGGAAGGCTCACTGGTAGAGGGAAACTGGAGAAATCCTTTTCAATGATCTCAGAGTCCAGTTCCAGTTTTGAGGGGATTTCTCCACACTTCCCTATGAGTACAAACAGTCCTAAAATCTGTGTGCATGTGGAAGGTGAACACACACACACACTACACTGCTAGAGCACTCTGCAGGGGCTTTGGAATACGAGACACCTGAGACCACACTGGCCCCACTCACCATCAAACTTTCCAATGAGGCCACCAAATGAGATGATGAGCTGCTCTCTGGCTCTCCCTGGGGCTCACAGAGGAGGCATTTCCAGCAGGCAAATCCCTGCACATGCAGCCTGATCAGTCTCAAAGAGAATGAATCTTTCCACATTAACTCCAGAGGGAGCCTAGGGCTGTGTATCCGTGAGCAGCATGGAACAAGAGGAACAGATGTGAAGCAAGAAGGGATTCTGCTGAGGACACAGCACCCAGACTTTGTGCATTCTTGGGGCTTTTGCTCTAGGTTGGTCCCTTGTATTAAAAGCTCCTGAGGGTCAGATGTGCTCCTGAAGTGTATATGTCCATTCACAATGATGTGAAACATTCATAGATCCTTCCAGTAAACCCCACAGGTTTCTTGTTTTTGTTTTCCACTTTTCAAATGGCAACATGAAAGCCAATGACATAAAAAGCAACATGAAGGGAAATGAGAGAAGAGAGGGGAGGCGAGGCATAATTTAGTGAAATTATTTATTTAGCACTGGGATGTTTCAGCAAACCCACATTTAATTCCAATTATCATATTCTATTTCAAATGAAATACTTACCCCTGGAGTTAAGAACAAGTTGAGATTTTTGTGGAGGAGAACTTGATTCTGAGGATTTCCTCGACAGAAATTCTGAAGAAAAGTGTGGGCTAGATTCATAACTTCATTCATCTTTTCATCACTCTGCAGGAAGAAAGGACAAACAAAATCAGCTGGTTATACCTAAACATACTTGTTAAAACCACACAACATCAATTCAGCCAATTCTCCTGAGCCTTTATAGGGCAGGAATTCTCCCTCTGGCAAAGGTAACTGATGTAATTTCCTTTAGAATCCATTAGCAGAGGTACCTTATTCTAAATCAACTTAACCAGCGGGAATCACAGATAGGAACATACAATCAAAGTAAGATTTCTTCATGTGTGGCTATAATTTCCTACTTTAAAAAAGTGCTAAGGTGCTTGATTTAAAAATAAATAAATAAAAGCAAATCAAACCAAAAATGTCTCTCTGCATCGGTTTTAAGCTTTGGCAAAGGTTTGGCTTTTCTATAGCTACATACAGAAACAGATGTATGTGTGCATGTGTTCATACACACACTCCCACACCAATATATCTCTAGTTTCCTTCCCATTTTATATTCCTCTCATGTAGTATCCTAAGTATGATCTGATGAACCACCTGAATGGACAAGAACTATTTTACTGACAACACCTGAACCTAGTGTCTGTAACATAACATGCAGAAAAACATAATCCAGCAGAGGTTTTACCTCCTCTCAGTGATTCCTAGAAGATCTAGAAAGATGTGCTCCTTCAAAGCCTATCTAGTTCATTCACTTGTATGCTCAATCCCAACAAATCAGGACCAAATAACTTTATCTTGTGAAAAAAAATGGCAGGTGGAACTCGGTTAGAGACTTCCACCATAAAAACAAATAAGTTATTTCAGATTTGATTCTTGAAAGATTTTGGTCCTAAGGTTTTCCTACTTCAGGAATGGGTACAGGAATGACAGCATGTGACATCCAGGTACCCAATGCAGTAAATATTAAATTTTAAACTGTGCAGACAGCTGCATTTAAACTGAGCCCAAACTCACTATTTTTAATGTAGAAAATGACATCATCATTTCACGTTTGTACCACAGCTGAACACTCAGTTTTTAAAAAATACTTCCACTGATTCTTGGGCTTGCTGAGGCCTTTCCTTTCTTGAGTTTATGTTCTCTACTACTAAAATGAGGAAAAATAACCTTTTCATAGGGGATCTGCAGAAGGTCCAAGACTACCAAGTGGGCTCCCATATTTTTCAGTAAACGCTGCTGTTGATTCCGACATTTTTTATTCTGAACACAAAGTTTGCTGAGTCGAATCAAAATCTATAAATTTAAAATAAAAAACAAAAACAAACCAAACAAATAAATAAGCATGCAAGCAAGAAAAGAAACCAGTCATGTCACACAAAACCAAACAAAGACACTTTCTTTCAAAATAATTAGTAAATCTACAATCAAACAGGTATGTCAAGATTTACTAACCTCTTTAACAATATTGTAGTTATTGCTTTTAATGCTGTCTATCTGGGGTTTTTTGGTCCCATCCTGTATTGGGCTCAAAATGTTTGATTCCTGTAATAAAGAGCACGTGACAAGGGGAGATTTATTGCAGTTTCCTCAACATGAATTAATTGTATTTAATAGCAGCAAGTGACAAAGTATTACAGCAGCTCATAAGGAATTGATATAACATTGATAATAAATAAGTACTCATTTATTCTTTATCCAATGAGTGACAAGATTTACATTCAAATCTTTCCCTTGTTTCAAATTTCCAATGTAATTTGAGGCAATTACTCTATGTCTTCATGCTTCTGATCATTCTGAAAAAGTATGTCCCTAAATGGCAGACTAGGCACACCAAGGAATTTAAATACTGCAAAGAGATGGACCAAAAATATATTTCAGTCACGACCACATGTTCAAAAAAATCTGTAATACAGCTGGAAAGATTACAAAATCTGTGTATGCGACCACTAAAAAGTCTGGAGAAAGAGCTTAAGACAACTTCTGCAGTTAAGCAGGGTGGAGTTCTCAACAGCACAGGAAGAAGCAGCATGTGGAAATTAGAGATGTTCCTCCCACAGAGGGGATGCTTCTGCCTGTATCTCTGGATAATGCAGGAAAAGATTTAAAAACAAATAGGAACCATATGTTAAACTGAAGCATGAAGTCATGATGCTGAATGCTCTGGGGCCTGGCTCCTGGAAAGCCCCAGCTGGGTATGATAAATAAGAGAAATCAAGTCAGCAAGGAACTGCCAACACCCACGCACCTTTCCATGCATATCTCTCAATCAAAACATGGGAGAACACGCACACAAATACTGCCACTAAGAATACTGGCAGTGGTGGGGGTTTTTCTGCTGTCAGCTGTGGCAAGCCTTTCTTAACAGGAAACAAAAATAAATTGAGATATTGGACTTTGGGTGCTGAAGTCATAAAGCATGAAGAAAAACTCTACCAGATTTTGAGACTGACTCACAGTATGACCACAAGGATGTAGACCAGCGTAACAGCATTAAAAAAAAAAAAGAAGGAACAGGTGCACTTCTGTGTTTCATTGTGTTCTCAAACTTCCTACTGTTTTAGAAAAGAGAAATACACTAAAACAAACATATGCACGCCAACTGAATGTTTATATGTCCTGAAACCTCTCTCTGAACTTTCTTAGCTGATGGTGCAGTTCAGGAGTTCTATAAATCCCATCTGGTCCTAATTTCCAGTGAGGTAAGAACAGCTGCACCACTTGGCCATGGAAGCTGTTTATAAGAGTGTCAGCACTGCTGTTCAGTGCTGATCTATGTAACAAGAGTGGATTTTATTTGTTTAGGTTTGTTAGTATGCAGGCTGCTGTCTCTCTAGCTGTTTGAATCAATACTTTGGAAGATGTTTCAGGCTTTTTGCTATAATTAACCACCCTCCTCCATTCTGGGATTGTGGGTTAACCAAGATTAATTTACCTGTTAGTTTTATCAGCATTCTTCCTTCATCAAAGTAGTTTTATAATCCATGTGAACTGTATGTCTTATCTGGAAGTACTGATCAGCATTAAACTGCTGAATCTATCCTTTCTCTTAAGAAAATAAACAATTGAACCCATAAGAGTATGCCAGGGATGTAGTTACCAAGAGATAATCACACCACTGGGTTACCAAAGACACTCAGTTGCATATCTGCCCTTGTTATGCCCCATGATACACATTCCCTGTCACATTTTTCCACAGGGGACAGGCAGGCATAGAGATCTCAATGAGGGACCCACACAGAATTCTCAGTTCACAGCCTCAACCTGTATGTGATGGCTGTTCAGACATTCCCAGAACCAAAGCAAGGTGCCACAGACCAGAAAAGAAAGGAAGTAAGGGAACACCAGGTGCTTACAGGTGCTGAAAATTTAGACCACTTGAAACCTCATTGAACTTTCTCAGCAGATGGAAAAGATGAGGAACTACACAAATGCCTATTCCAGCCTCACCTAAAGTCCTTCACTGAGCCTGTTTGTCCTCCTCAGAGCTGTGTTTCTGGTGCTACACCACCAAAGCATCCTCCAGGGACAAGACAATAAAAATCACACTTTCCATGGTCTGTGGTATCTACACAGATGCAGAACACCCTTCCTAGAGACAACCAAGTGAACAGGCTTTATGTGATTTCCCCTTCTTGAGCAGGGTTCTTATGTGAGCTCAGTTTCAGCATTTCTTCCTAATCCTATTGATGTCTTCTTTATGTCTAACCTAACTCCAAGTATTCTTTCCAAGTCTGATCTCCAGTCCCTAACAAGACAGTCCTGCATGGATGGAAGATTTGCCATTTTTCCTGTGGAGAACTCTGGATACTTTTATAAGAACAGGTCCTTTTTTCTACAAATCCCATTCCTGGAGTCATATGACTTTAAAAAAAAAAAAAAAAGAAAAAAGGCCCACAGGTTATGAGGTAAAAACAATTACCCAGGAAGACTCAGGAAAAAAAAAATATATATTTTTAAACTCTTGTGCACATCTTTCAACAGGCTTCATGTGACAACAGAAACTTGGGCTTAACATAAGAGTGTTCTGGAATGTCATTTAAGTCCTTATGCACACTTTAATATTGTTTGGAAAAA
Organism: Oenanthe melanoleuca; assembly: GCF_029582105.1. Classification (NCBI taxonomy): domain Eukaryota; kingdom Metazoa; phylum Chordata; class Aves; order Passeriformes; family Muscicapidae; genus Oenanthe; species Oenanthe melanoleuca. The sequence goes on from NC_079334.1 coordinate 6,554,060, forward strand.
ATTAAACAGAGGCAAATGAGGCATATTCCGTAAAGACCTAGAGGTTCATCCAGCTCTGAATATCCAATATCCATGCCAAGGAAGCATGGAACTCATGGGATTTTTATCTGCTTAAAGCTAACTACCTGCTTCACACATTGTAGATTATGCCCAACATCACACCTCCTACATCTGATTTAAGACCTCAAAGAGAATACTGACTCTCTTTGCAATGCTACTTTTTTGCCAGGTAAAAACACCTCTTCACTGTTAAAGAAGAATTTAGCAGGGGGAAAAAAAAAAAAAAATGGACAAGATTCTGAGCTATTGTAACCTGGCAGAGCTCTCAGGGAATTACCAGCACGATGATCTAACCAGCAGATTACATATTACTGCTCTGATACAATAATCTCTCTGATCTGCCAGAGATAATATTGTGCATCTACTGAAGCTCTGCTAATCCATACAGAACCACAGGTGCCTCATGGGGCAAAAAAAACAACAAACCATACTCAAAAAATCCCATTGAGAGGTGCCTTTGTTTCAAACACATGGTTTTGCCCCCTTTTCCTGGAGTTTCCTTGCTATCAAGGCTGCCCATAGGAATAAATGACACTTTAAAAATGTATCATAGCTAAAAAAACTTTGTAATCCTGATGCAATTCTGTTTTCTGTTTCCCCATTACCTTTTCAATTCATTAAATACATAAAGGAACATTTTTTTTCCTACTAGAGCTGTGCTTGAAAGCTAGAAGGAAATACCACATACTTAAGCTCCAACGCCAGATTCCTCCCTAATTCTGACATCTCTAAAGATGTGGTATCTGAACATCAGCTAAGATAGGTCAGAGAAAGAGTAGGACCTACACTGTTGCAAGAATTTGGGATTCTTCCTTAAAGTGTTGGATTTGCCCCTGCATGAAGCCACCAAAAATCTGCTTTCCCATCTAACAGGCAATGTGTGTGTCACAGATATTTGCAAGCATCCTCTCTCTTCTTCATGGGTGTACAACCTCTACTTGGCTTTCTACTTCCCTTGGGGCTTCCTTACCCATCCTTCTTGGAACCAGGAAAGAGAACAAGGAAAATGCTGTGTCAGAAATCACAGCTGTTCATCTCTCCCCATCTTCTCTGATGAAAAGGGAAAAGTGGGAATAAATATTGGTGGAAAAGCCTGTTCTATCTACTCTTATGGCAGAAACCTCAATCACAGCAACACTTTGTGTTTTCTTATAAGCTCATGATGGAGTTAAATGATTAAATGGTGACCTCAGTTTGCACAGAAAAGCAAAATTTAAAAAATCCAAGCTATGAAATCTTAAAAAAAAGAAAAGAAAAAAAAAAAAGGTATTTATGGTTCAAGTTCTACATCAAATCAGAGTATATTCTGAGAAGGTGGTATGACAAGGGCCAAGAAAACTTAAACATTAGTTTGCCTACCAAATCTCAACATTCTTAGGTCAATGTGGTGAAGAGTGGAATTACTTGTGATGTTTGAAAACATGTTTTTGATTGTGCTCCTCTCCCTTAGTTGCAGGGCACTGTCTACTCCTGTTTTCTTCCAGCAAGTCAACCCAACTGCCAGCACACAATTCCCAGATTATTTCCAGAGTGCTACTGCAGAGTGTGGCCTGCACCAAGAAAGGCAGGGAGCTCTGTGATGTAAGAATGCAGTTACTGAAAGCATCAGGAGAGAATGTTGACTACATTGATAACAGAGGTCTTATTTCCTTTCCTGTCAGTTCCCAAAGCTCAGCCAGAATACTTCACTTTCTCACTTTGCCTAACCAGACCATGATTTTGCAGTTGTTCATGAAACTACCTATCAACATTGAAACAATTCTGACAGCAAAGTCTTTAAACTCACCTCCATTGGCTCTTCTCCCCCTTTGGTTTGATTGTCACCCACCTCTCCACTCTCATAATTGCTGCTCTTCTCAACCCACAATTCAGATTTCTCTACAGTCAGACGTAGCTGGTCAAGATCAGCCTTGATTTGCTTGTAGTTATCCACATCTTGATTGGACACCAGCAACTGAACCTGGAAATGGAGAAAATTGTAAAGCTGTTACAGCAGTAGCACCAGCACTTATGGCTGGGTAATTTGCTTGACAGTTCCCATTCTAAGCCTCTCTTTCCTTGCCTTGTGCAACCTTCCCTGTGCAATTGAAATGTGGCACACACAGGCTTTTAGCCCCCATTCATCACAAACCTTTAGCAGAGCCAGAGGCTGTAGTTGCCCAAAACAAGATAGTTACAGCATTCACAGCATCCTCTCACCTTCCTGAATACACTGCAAAACATACTCACATGTACAGGCTCCTGGGTTCTGTGCAGAGTGAGCTCTGATGCACTTATCATGAGCCTCATGGCATTAAACAATACAGTTACACACTATTAAAGCAATAGTTAGAAAAAGCTACTGCAGGCATCCAAAGAAAAGTCAGAATGGCCAGCAATTTTAATGATCTCCTATACCACTGTAATCAAATATTGAAAAATTTTAGGCCAGCTTAGAAAAATTTCTGTGAATATATCTGGCAATCTGACTTTCAGGTTCATGGAATTTTTCACCATCTGAGTGGTTGCCACTTACTAAGATTAATCTCATTTTTTCCTTTTTCTGTACTGCTCAAATGATCTGGGATTTTTCACCGTTATGTTTTCACTGTTATGTTGATTTAGCATGACCTACACATTTTCTTTCTTTGTAATGCTCTCTGTTCTCCCAAGATTATTAATGAAGATAATATGCCAAAAAAATACCAGCAATCTTTACAGTAAATTAATAAACACTATTAAGAAATCATACTCATGTAAAAGATTAAGGTCACTGACAGCATTTATAGGGATGTTGTTTTTAAAACCACATTACATCCAGGCAAATATTCACTATTTTGTAATATAAAGTTTTCATCATAATCATCTCTGTTGGCTTGGCAAAACCTTGTTATTTTACAGAATTTATGAATGCTGCTCAGCTGCAGGCATTCTTATTCCACGTGCTCTACAGCCTTTTTTGTTTATTTCTCCATTAGCCTTTTCCATCCTTCACAAAAACACGTTAAGCAACTCAGCCCTTGCTTACCTGGGAATAACAGCTATTTATGCAACTAACCAGCACAGCCTAACTTTAAATACCTGGTGGGAGGCTATTATGCTGCACAACAAAAACATTAAACAAAAGCTTTTCAGGTCTTTATCATTCATCTGTTTCCACAGGAGAAAAACGTCCCCACCTTACATAACGATGAGACAAACGCTCCCCAGCTCCTGAAATAAGCATCAGATGTTCTTATCAACATATGTTAGAAAGGGTTACGTAACACAGGCATCTCTGTCATGCAGCCCCATGACATCAGATCTCCCCATCCTAATCCATGGACACATGGAGCCTGCACATGCACCGTTACCAGAGGGACAGAGTGCAAGCTGAAAACAGGCTTGGCTCTATCCCTGCCTTCCTGCTCTATCAGGCAGGGGAGCCCCGTGTAAAGACACCTCAAATAGAATTAGAGGCACCAGGTGAATGACAAAATAACAATACCCAGCCTAAGCGGCTCTGAAGACAGGGAAGTCTCACTGCTGACACGGGGACACTGCTTGCCAAACATGAGGCACTGGCTCTGTCCCTGAGGGATCCCTGCAAGAGGCTCACCATGGATCTGTGTTTTCCCTAATGGGTGCAGTGCCAGAAATAAGAATTTCTGGGAGCACAAAACTATCACATACACCAGCACATATGGCCAAAGAAGTCTGCTGATACTTGTTCTCTGAGCAAATAACACTGTCATGCAACAAACAGCAATTTCAATAGCAGAGCAGCCTTTGGAAAATTTGGCAAGCCCTGCATTCAGTTTCCTGGGCTAGCACTCAGCCCATCCATACCTGTTTGAATGCTTGCAGAACTTCTGCTCTCTGGCTGAAGTGCTTGAACAGCAGGTGCAGGGCCCCTGAGAGCAGCGGAGGGTAGTCGTGCATAATGAGGTGAATGAGGACCCGTAAAAAGGTTCTGCCCCCTTCATCATCAAGCTGAACTGCATTCTTCTCCTTTCTGCAACAGAAATGGGGAAAAAATGACCAAATAAAGTGAAGAAATTAAGAAAAAATAAAAGCTCTTGAGATAAATATGCCTCTATACACAATCTTCACTTGATTGTCACAGCTCTTAAAATCAAATCAGACATGCTACAGGAAGAAAATTATGACTTTTACATATTTTATAAGGACTTCTATCCTACAGTTGTTGCAGCAGTCTTGTAGCAGAATGGACACTATGGAGCAGAACTAAGTATCTATGAAATGTATCAAACTTTGTGATTAAAATCTATGTTGTAAAAGCATTCATTTATGTCGTGGATAAATTGAGCCAGGCTCTTCCCCAATCCAAATCAAATGAAGTAACTGCATTTCATCAGAGATTACTTTGACCCTTTCCTTTTCACTTCTTCCCTTTTCAGTTGCTATTAAAATTTCATTTAAGAAAAAATAAGATCAAAAATAGCAATAATTGCCAAAAGCATCATATTTCTGGAATCATATTCATAAAGTGGAACAGCAGAAAGCAGATTTACACTTAACATATCAAAGCAGAAATAATGTTTCCAAGAAACCATTCGGTCTCTCTGTTCATTTTAAAGATGCAGATGCCAAGGGCTGTGTGTTGTTTTACATCATGGGAGTTCAGGAGAGGCCTGGAGGCATTGCTTGTGCTGGTAAAGATTGAAAATGCATGAGGGACTGAGAGAGGAAAGATCACAGTGCCCACATTGCAAATCCTTATCCTTAGCTCCAAGAAAAACTTTAAAGTCTGTGGCCTTGTCTAAATGGAATTAATTTTTACTGGTATAATTATAATTATACCCATAAAATTAAACCAATATAGTGATAATGGTAATAACTCTCCAGTGTGTTTTCCATGGGTTATTTTTTTCTGTTCACAGCATATCAGAAATCCCATCCAAAACTCTGCAAGCATAAATTGTGATCTACAGGCCTCTGGTGGACCAGGAGATCATGGCAAGTGGTCCACTCCTGATCTGAGGGGTCACAGGAGAGATTACTGTTGGCATGATTTTCCCAAGGAGTTTGAACACCAACTGCAATGGCAACAGGTCATGTGCTCTGTGAGAAATACTCAGGGTCAACAGCAAGCTGCTGATCCAGGAAATTTGGGGCTGTAGCCATAAGACACACTGGAAAAGAGTGTTTTTTCAACACCAATGTGAGGCATTATAAGATAAACAGAAAATTAGTGTGGTATAGCCCAATACACCTGTACACCATTCCCCAGCTGCCTTTGGGAGCACAACAAAAACTTTCTACCAACTCTCTTACAATGAAGAGGGTGGTCACAGCCAATCCCACAGCCATCCAGGCCAGCTGGGCTGTTTGCTTGATTGAAATCCAGGTCTTTCCTGGCACATTTCTGTTCAAGTATGGCTTATGCAATTAACAAGCAGGCAAAGGAAGAGAAAGGGCTATAAAAATAAGCACAGAATAAACAGATTGGCCATGAGAAATATTGACATGGACAAAAAAATACATAAATAAACACAGAGGTAAAATTTCAGAGAATATACCTGCCAGCAAACATGGTTTCAGCCTGAGCTGCAATTTCATCTATGTCAGGAACAATTGCTGGGGAAAAAAAAAGAAGAAAATAAAAATTTAAAAATCCAATGATCATCATCTAAACTGCACAGCAAAATGGAATTCTGTTCCTCTTTAAAGCAGATGGTAATAAGTAAAGTCTTAACTAGTCATTACCTAACTATGCAAAATTTGCTTTCTGCAAAAGTAGCAGAGAACAAACAGGAGATAAAGCAGAGTTAAACTGTGTATCACTATTCCTGAGGAAGAGAATTGTAGTGATGAACCAAAGCCACATGGTGCTGGAGCTGTACTAGCCACCAGTATTAGCCCACAAATGACACAAGTTGTTAAACTTTTAAATTTTTTCTTACATGACCCAACCCCAAAGCAAATATGTGAACTTTAGACTGTTAACCATAAACCCAGTTATTTACCACACCATCATTTTGTTTTAGAATGGCTTTAATATAACTTATTACTTATGACTTTAGTGTCCCTGTACTATACATATGCTCACCTCCAACTAGAGCAATTCTCCCCTAAAAGCAGGTGTTCACACAGACCTTTTGAGCACTTCTGTGTGCATGGGAAGGCTCCCTGGAAAGCCAAATCATTCCTGTACCACGTTCACCTCACTTAAACCTGTCCTCATCCATCCCAAATCATTCTCCACTTGTCACCATGCAGTGGGGAAAAAGGAATTACCTTTTTGTTAGGGTAGGATAGGCCAGCAAAAAAATATTTGTGCAGTTCCTTAGAATTTTTTTTTTTTTTTCACAAGCTTTTCTACTTGCAGCAGCCTGTATCTTTCTGCTGCAGTTGAGCTCAGTGTTTGCAGTCACCTACCCAGAATTACTTTGCACTGAAAGAAAATAGCAAGGTTTACCTGAGGCGGTCCCTGGTGTGTCAGGTGGGGATGATGTAGAGCAGTCAACATTTTCAGTGTTTTCTCCAAACTCTCTTTTATAGATAGACAGCATGTAGGATATTCTGTAGTCCAGTCTAACACTGAGAATAAACTACAAGAAAAAAAAAAAGTGAAGTAAATTAATTTAAGCCCACTATGAAAAAACAATCCATTACATTCACCAGTTTTCTGTGATTCTTTTCTTTACCCTGCCCATCCTGAGACATGTTGAACTCTGCCCTATGGATTACTGAGTACCACTGGTGTGATCAGGGGCTCCAACACTGCCTTATCCTCACTGCCTGTGAGGCAGATCAGAATCTTCAAACCCACACTGACATCAATTATTTCATATTTCAGCTGGACTTCCAGTGCCCCATGGAGTGGAATAGAGAGCAAGCACAACAGGCTCAAGGCTTACCCTCTCAGATGCCTGAAAAATGCCTTTTTGTTCCTCAGCTGTGAAACTGGAAACTCATACAGGAAAAATCCTAATTCAGACGTGGAAGTGCTGTTTTTATATTGGAATAGTGAGGAAAATAACTAGGCTGGAAGCATTAGTATTAAATTAAGAGCTGACACTTATACATATGGATGCTTCTTATCCACAGGAAACAAAAACACATAATCAAATATCTTTAAGATCATTTAACATATTTTACAATCAGTGGGGATGAAAGACATGCTGAGTTTCCAGGGCTGACAGGTGATCTGAAAGGTGACTTAGCAAATGGTGGCAACCTGTTTCTCTGATCTACAGCTAAAGCCAAACATGCTTCCCAGACCCACTGTAATAGGATTTGTCTATTTTGGTTCCATGATTAAGTTGCCCCAGAATTGTACAAGCAAGATTTTTAAAAATAAAAATTTCCCAAGTCCATGCATAGTCGACTAAGTCTATCAGACCATCTGTTTAATTCTGGCTGAGGGCAGAATAGAAATTGTAAGTTAAAAAGTCTTTACTTAAAGCAATAGGAAGATATGTTGAGAATTAAATTACTATAAACTGAAATATTTCTGAGAATAGAACAGCTTTAATCACCATTGTACTTGCTCTGCCTGTTAGTACAATAAAATATTCTTACTCGCCTTTGAGACTAATAACACAGTAATGAAAGGTAACATGATTTAAATTAATCCTTCTTCATTGCATTTTAAACAAAACTGAATTATTTTGTATTTCTTGTGGGTGAGGACCATATTTATGCACATTTACTGGGATTCACCCAGCATATGACAACTTGCTTATCTGAAGTAATTTGACCATGTGACTAATTCTTAACTAACAAACCACAGATTTAGTAAGAAATTAGGACTAAGTGCTCTTAAATCCTGAGTGCTCTTGCAATGAATGTGCTGTGAAAAAGGAAAGGATGAGACAAAATGTGATTCCCTTAGGGAATGCACAGGACAATGTCCTCGAATCATCCTCCTAGGCATTGATCAGTAAAGCAGGACAGTATGGAGAGAAATTCAGTCATAAAAACAAGGAAAAAGAAAAACAATACACATGAATCATATAATTTCCTAACACTCTGTCTTGCACTATAAGTTTTAAAGTAAATGAGGCCTGGAACCAAAGAATGCAATATTGAGTATATTCTAACAATTGATTGACTTTCAGATGGCAAGTAATTAGAGTCCTCTAAATAATTTATGAGCAGTCAGAACAAATGGAATCCTTCAGAACTGGCATTGGTACCAAAAAATCCAGAGAATTTACAGAAGACACTGAAACATTCCTTCAGGGCCCAACCATTGCAGAAACTGGGATTCGAGACACAGAGCAAGCGTGAGCCACTTCACTTATTAACAGCACAAAGTGAAATCTGCACCTCAGGAGGCAGGCTGGTGTCACACAGCTTGTCAGGTCAGCTGGGAGAAAATCACACAGCCCACAGACTGTTCTCAGCCCAACAGTGGAAGTCTGAAATGCATTAAATGCAATGCAAAAATGCACAGCCTCGCACAACTTCAGTGGGGCCAGGGCCAATTCTGCACTTTATCCAACTGCTGCAACAGAGGGGTCAAATGCTTAAATCAAGCAACCACCCCAGTGTTAAATGAGTGTGGAAGAAACTGGAAACACACTGTCTTCAGGAAACATTAGTGAGGCAATTAGAGGACAAGTTCTCTCATTGCAGAGCTACAGTGAGAAAGTTTCTGAGTTTCTGCAGCATCGTGTTCCTTCAAAAGTGAAGTTGGTACAACAGGGTGAGGACCACAACTGTACAGTTGTTCACACAAGACTATCCTTCTTCATATCAAGGAGTTATTTCTACAATGAGCAGCCCAGTGAATAGTAAGAATGTAGGTAACAGAACTAGCCACTAAGTGAGTAAAGAACTGTGAAATGACTGCTGTGTAATATGCCACCCCTCATTATTACCTGCAGAATCTCAATGATTTTCAATTTGGTGTCCATTACAATCACATCTTCACTGTCTGCAGTGCTGGCTTGCTTGCTTGGGTGAATGCTTGGCTGTATGTCAGGGGTACTGATGGGAAACACAGACCCTCTGCTCAGCACCATTTGGGTCATCATCTCTCCTACCCCATGGATGGTCCTCATGACGTTGTTCCCTGTGCATTAAACAAAAACACAGACATATTTCCTAGGATTAAAGCAAATTTACAACACTATATATCACACACACACCTTTGCTGTCAAACCCCTTTTCAGTCTCAAGAGGCATATTGAAAAAGAAGCCCTCAGTTCCTGAGTTCATTCAAATTACCCAATTAGGCAAAAATTTTTCTACACTGATTTTCCAAGATATCAATTCTTACAGGTCAACAGATGGTAAGTATGCCAAAATATTTCCAGAGTTCTGTCAACATGTTCAACAAATGATAAAAAGTAGAACTAAAGATATCTCACCCATTCCTTTGCCTGAAGGTGTATTATCCACAACGAAGATAATTTCTTAAAGAAGTTTGTTTAACCTCATGTTAAGAATATTTGCAAACTAAGTGTTGCATACCCAATATTATAGATCATCCCTAGGCAAGCAATTCCAGTACCTGACTATGTTTATCATTAGAAGACTTTTACTGGTATTTTATTAATGCCATCTATTGCTGCAATTTGGAGACACATGGGAGGAGTTTTATAAATCACATTGAAAGAGAGTAAAGAGATAAGGTTGTGCCTTATGATGAGGTTGAGTCTGAATAATCTCTTTGTATGGTTCAAATGACAGGCCACAACCTAAACCCAACTGACACAACCAGCCAAAAATTCCCCTTCAAAAAAAAGTCCCAGAAGAATGCCAGGCTTGAATGCTGTCCTGAAAGTCAAACTGGTATTAGTAATCACAGTGCCTTTTGTAAGTTATTCATGAGGGAAAAAATTATTTTACACTTACATGGTGAAACCTTTATCCAGGTTGCAACGGTGTACTGCAAAATCTACCAAGAAATACCATCTGTTCCCACAGCTACTGGGACCAGATTATACTGGATTTTATAGTGAATTTTGATGGGAAAAGCATCTCAGTCAATCAGTGACTTCCTTGCAAAGGTGGGACAAGAAAGCATAAGAATATCATGCTACCTACCTACATGAATTGCAAAGAGGGGAAGGGAAAGGGAAAGGGAAAGGGAAAGGGAAAGGGAAAGGGAAAGGGAAAGGGAAAGGGAAAGGGAAAGGGAAAAACTCTTCACAGGAAGAGTTCCAGGACCTAGGCTATACTAAAGGCAAAGAAAAGACTGAAGTTCTTGTCTGTCCTTTACAACACTTTAATCACCATGCCATGGCCAAGCTCTGCTCACACTGAAGAAAACCTCTTCCCAGATAATATGCTGTAAAAAGCCAAGGCTGGATTTTATTTTGTTGGCAAAATCCTCCTCTTACCCTTCTTTCTTCAATCCATATAGCTCAACTACAATGTGTATGGAAAGAGGATGCCTTTAGCCCTGGCTTTAAAAGGGAGACTCTCAAAGAAGGTGCTTTTTCAAAGTGAATGAGGCAGATTAGTGTCAGGTTTGAGGTCCCATTCAGCATTTGGTCTGGTGTGCAATTGCTCTGATTCAGTCTTTTGAAAGTAATACTTCAAGTCCCTACAAAAGAGAGGGGGGAAATGTACTTCTGATTTTGCATGATTAGGAAAAAAAGCCCTAGAAGTCAAACTACAGGCTGGATCCTTCAAATAAGGCAGGCACAGAAAGTTCTAACTGCTTACACAGGCATAAAGCAAATTAAATCATCACAAATACCCTTCAAGACACAAAAGGAAAATGGTGTGTTTTGTTTTCAAATTAAGCAAAACAGTGTGGGAATAATATGGGATGGATATCCCTCTCCCACTCCCCAACTCCTTTCTCCCAGTATGCTAAACAAGGATTGTTATTGAATTTTTACTCATCTATTCAGTTTAAAGCTAACAAAAAAGTTTTAACAAGATATCAGATAACATCTTGGGTGGTCCTCATATTCCTGGAAAAAGAAAGCTGGGCTTTTGCCCAGACTATATCTTACTTCTTTCTCAGCTATTATTGGGGTGATGCAGAGGCATGGCAGAGAATGAGATTCAATTCCTCCCATGAAAGAAAAATTAGTCACTGTCTCTGCATTTCAGGACAACCTCCTCTAGGAAGGACAGTGAGAGGCCTGCAAGAGCAAAGACTCTGTGACACTCAGGTAATGTGATACTGGAAACTAGAAAAGCATCTAGGAAATAAAAAGAAATGAGGTGACTGCTGTCCTTTCCTGTTACCCACAGAACAGCAGTGGTCAAAGGTGGCACAAACCAGTGAGAGGCAGCTATGAGGCTGCTTCCCAATGGCATCAGTATTATGTATAAACCCTCTGCCCACAGTATTCCTTCACTATTGACCTTAATGCAACTGATCTCAAAAGACAGAGGTGGGAAAGTGAAGGAGGATTAAGGTGGTACTTATTAGCCCTGCCATTTCAAACAGCATTTCATTAATGCATAGGAAAGGATTTTAGTTAGAGAAAATCTACTTAATCCAGTTCAGTACTTACAGCTGAAATAGGTAGTGATTCAATATTGCATTATTTGTGTCAATAACATCAGGGAGACAAGGTGTCATCTTGGAAAACTTTTTAATCAACTGCCTGATGCTGACTATGATTTTCAGTTAATTCAGAGCAGGCTTCAAGAGAACATTCCCAGAGTTAAAATGCTGCAGCAACTGGAGCAATCCAGCATTTATTTTCAAGAAAAGTAATTCAACAATGTTTTGCAGGGTGCTGAGAATGTGCAACCCTCACCAAGGAGCAGACAGCAGTCAAGCAAAACATTCATGGATGGCAGTGAAGCAGCTGATGTCTCAACACTGAGATGAGCTACTCTGTGAGAGAAGCCATGGAGATATTTCACATACATAAGGAGTGGGCAGCAGCTTTTCTTCCAAAAGATGCCCCAGTAATCAGCACTGGTGATGCTCAGTGCTGTCTGCCCAGCCTTGGAAGCCTGGACTGTGTTAAGCATGGATTTAAATCAGTCAGCCACAAGCAGGAGGGGCCAGCAGCAGTCTTGCTTTAACATGGATGTCCCAGCAGGGAAGGGTGTGCTTCCCTGAGGTAAGGCACACAGGAAGGTTACTGCAGCTTAAAAAGGGACTGGCTCTATCAGCTAAGCCTGCAACAAAGCAAGACAAAATACACTGGCTCAATAAAAAAGATTTAAGTTCTTTGTACATGTTCACAATGACTAAAATAAGGGAGCTCTGATCTTAGTCACATCTCCAAAGTGCTTCCTGAATACCAATGACCAAGGAAAAATTAACTTACTGCCTCAGCTAGTTAACTGAGATAAATCAGGAGAGAGAGCAAGTAGATGTGAACCCTGATAACTTTTATGTGCACTTTGCTAGAGATAAGTGAAAAGAAGCCTGAGCTGTGCCTCCATATGGTACTGCCACCCTTAACCTGCTGACCTCATCTTTGGCTGTTTTCTTTAAGGTCAAGGTAATAACATTTATTTATGGCTGTGAAGCATGGCAGGGAGAGAACAGTCCTTGCAGTGTTGTGAGGTGCTAATGTGTGCAACCAACCACTTCTCTCAGCAGCAACGTGCTGCAGAAGAGCTCAGAGCCGTGACTGACCAGCAGAGGAAAAGAACACAAGGAAATCTCCTTGAATCTTTTTGCAATTTTCCCTCCTCTGTTCCTCCCTCTGCCAAGACAAGTCAGATGCCAAAAGCCTTCCATAAGAAATGTCCTCTATTGAATGCACAGTCTCAACAAGATTAGTCCATGGAAGAGTGAATTCACTATGCACAAGTGGTAATTTAAAGAAGCTGCAGATTGACAGACGCTGAAAGAAGAAGAAAGAAGTGAATGCTTGTCATGTTTTGAATAGACAACTGTGCATCTCCTTTTCATTACTTTTTATTACAGTGATCACAACTTCCTAATGAGTATCAGTTTCTGTCACAAAACTGTAGCACATAATCTTATACAATTTGGCACGATTGACAACACAGCGGCCTCTCTGAGAAGAAAGGCTTTTCAGAGGAGTCAATTATGGGGAAAAAAATAACAACCACCCAAGTAATCGAAACAGTGGATAATTTGACACTTCATTTTCTACATAAACATATTTTCTTGATAAGTCATTTACTGGTTGCAAAAATTCTAAAAGCAGAATATAAAAGTAAACAACAATCTGCTATGCAATACAGTATGGATGATAAGTGACAAAATACCATATTCAGTAAGAAAAACAACTGCCAGAGGCAGCTGGCAATTCATGCCTTTTCTTCCAATTGTTCCCAGCCCATTGCTATGGAGCATCCTCAGTTTGCTCTTCAGGACCCACAGAATTTTGGGTATTTCACACACAGTGCAGAGAACCATGCAGAAGCTGAGGATGAATAGTCAGTGGAAGACTCAAAGAGTGGCAGATCCCCTTAGAGCCAGCAATCTTCTGCTCCACAGGAATCCCCAAGATGCCAGGGAACCAACATGCAGCTTTGTTTATTTAAAAATTACTTTTAAGCACCTGATCTGGTCCCTAGTTGCCATGGGCAGACAGAGCCTCCTCTTACTGTCATTGCTGTTCAGTCTTCAACACAGAGGGATGAAAGATGGATTCCTGGGACTCAGTTTTGAAAACTGCTCAACCATTTCAAGCTTCAAGAGTTTCCCACAGTGCTCATCTCCCTACACAGAAATTTTTTAAGTGCTCATATTTTCATCATGATTTTAACACTCAGCAGCTTTCATTAGGGGCTGGTCCAGTTGGATGCTCAATGTTTCTGGAGACTAAGTACCTAAATGGGAGTTAGAGAATCACAGACTGGTTTGAGTTTAAGGGACCTTAAAGACTACCCAGTTCCAACCCCTTTGCCATGGAAAGGGACACCTTCCACCAGGTTTCTCAGAGCCCCATCCAGCTTTGCCTTGGACAATTTCAGGAATGAGGCAGCCACAAGCTTCTCTGGGAAACCTGTGCCAGGGTCTCACCACCCTCACAGGGAACAATTTCTTCCTGATAGTCTGTCTAAACCTCCTCTGTGCCAGTCTGAAGCCATGCTTCTTGTCCTGTCACTTCATGCCCTTGGAGTAAATAGTCCCTCTCCATCTTTCTTGTAGGTTCCCTTCAGGTACTGAAAGGTCTGATCAGACCTTCAGGAAATCTGTTAATGACCAGAAAAAACAAAGGTATGTGCATCCACTACCCCAACAACATTCATTAACCTGCCCATAAAAATCAAATATATTATTCAATCTTGCTTACAAATAAAAGAGGAGGTAGGAGGAAGAAATCAAAGGTTTTATAAAAATAACAGTTCTCACATGGTCTATGTAGTTATTAAGTTATATAAACTCTGATGCCATCAAACCTGAGCATGCTTTTGATTAGGACACTGATACTCCAGCCAAAACCAGCACACAGGACCTTGTCCCAACCCATGTGTCAGTACAGGTGCATTTAACCAGGTTTTATGGCAGTATTCACAACAGCAACACTCCAAATATCATTGGCTTTAGGGATTTCAGTGAGATTTATGCTATTGCTCCACCAAAAGCTTCCCAAAGAAAGCTTCAGTGCCATCTTAAAGCACAAAACACCATCAGTCCTTGGGGATCCTCTGTCAGGGAACCAGGTGTACAGCAATGTCCAAATACCAAGGGCAAGATTAAGAATGCAATGGCAGCTTTAGCTCTAAATTTCTTTGCTGATTTGGCTACATTGCTTCATGCAAGTTAATTTTTCTTCATGAAAAGTTACAGCCATTTTAAGGACATATAATAACAACACTTCACTACCTAAAGGAACACATTTTATTTTAAACCATTTAGAGGTATATATTATTTGCCAGAAGCATTAAAGCCTTACAGCTCTGCTTGTGAAAGAGGTATTAATTTTTACAGTTTTTCTACAGAATTCATTCATAAAGACTTCAGAACCTACCATAAACAGGCCAAGAATCACACTTTATGTCTTCAATAAACCATTTTTCATCACTCAATAACTAGCTGACCTCAGGTAAGGCTTACAGAAAACCTAATGCCTGGCATTAAGGACACATGGTGAGGTATCACTTCCATATTTTATAGTCCTCAGAAGTAATGAGGCAAAACAAAGGAAAAAAAAAAAACTTATAATATGCCATGCACACACATTTGCCACCCAGCCCCTGAGTGAACCTGGTCACTCCAGCCTCCACTTCACCAAAGCACATCCACAAACCCTCCCCTTTTATATACAAACTCTCAGCAGCCCAGCCATGGTGAAACTCCACCAAACTTCACCTTCTCCTGACATTCTGCAGGTTCTGGGCTTTTTGCCTCTCCCCAAAACCTCAAAGCAGAGTCAAGCATGGCTTTCATGCCATGGACATTAGTCCAAGGAAAAAAAATACATACATCAGCATGCTGGCCTTGTGGGTAAAAAGCACCATGGGAATCAAGCCTCCTAGCTGAGTTACATGTGCAAGACAGATATTGATTCCTAGAAGAGCAATGGTTTCTGGAATCCCACTAATGCATGGGTCTTATAATGAGGGAAAGAGAAATGGTTCATGCCACAGAATTAAGCTCTCAGACTGACCTCCCCTTTGGGCTGGCAATACTCTGCACTGAACAGCAGTTTCTTTTCTGTGGGTATCTGTGACTAACACAGTTAACTTTCCTTTTTCCTCTTATATCCTTTCTTTTCTTGTAAATTGCTGGTATAAATTATTGCTCCAGTCTGCCAGGCAGCAACTGCCTCATTAGCCCTGCTAACTCAAAGTATGCCTCAAAAAGATACTGCAAATTGTTAACTAGACAAAAGTGCAGGTAACAGACATGGATGCAGGGTGAGAAACAGCAGACTAATTTCTGCTAGTCCTGGATGAAATCTGCTCCTTCATGGACACAGAGGACCCATAAAGACCACAGAAGAGGCAGGTGCAGCTTTATTCTCAACTCTCAGTGGCCTCACTGGTGCTTCCAGTCACTGTGTACCTCTACTTGCAGCCAAAAGGGCTGGAAGAAAATGTGACCTAAATGGAGCTGAGGAGGCTCCTGGGCTGTGACACAGTGACAGAAGCCTGGACAAGTGTCCCCTTGGGGATAAGAACTCCTCTGCAGAGAGAAGGCAGCAGACCTCACCAGCACAGAAAAGTCCAGGAAAAGGCAAGACCTCCCCTGTTCTCCCCCTGGCAGGATGGAATCTTGTGTCCCTTGTGTCTGCAGGAGGAACACACCACCAAGATACAGACCCAGCTGAGATATCTGACCACAGCTGGAACAGGTAAAAAGAGCATCACCTCAAGCAGTTGTGGGCAACACATTTAAAGTGAGACTCAGAGGTGGGAGCAATTTAAGCTTATTATAGGCAGTTTTTAAAACCTGGTTCTTCCAAAAAGACTGAGCAAAGGAAACCAAAAGACTTCTGCTGATGGCAGCAGACACTGGCTCAGGAAAACTGTAGAGCTCCTGAGGGACAGGCACATTCTGCAGATAACCCAGGTCTGAACCACTGAGAGCTTTTTCAGCTGTTACCCAGCATTGTGAACTGCACCCCAAGACATATGGAGCTCAAATTCAAGGATGTGTTTCCTGGCATGTCATTATTGTCATTTCCAAACAACAGTAACTACACAGCACTGAGCTGCATGGCAAATGTGTAGCTTACCTGCTGCTACTACCATGGTGCTTCCCTTTTCAGACCTGACATATGCTGTAGTTGCATGGTTTGACTAAAATCAGCTGTTTGAAAAAGCAAATAGCTCCTAGAGAAAGATGTGCATTTTAATTCACAGAGAATAAATTAGCAGTATTGGACAAGGCAGATTGGCTCCTTACTCTGGAATGATACAGCAGGGTGCACTTACTAGGAAAGCAATGGCTTTACCTTTTAATTAAAACTGCAAGAGATTAAAATGTTCTTGAAAGGTGCCAGAATGACAGCACCACTAAATGAAATCCTCATTTTCTCCTTAAAAAAAAAAAAAATAAAAGCCTCTTTAGGACACAGGTAGTATATTTTGTATAACCCATATATTTTTTTAGAATCTAAAAAGGAAAAAAAAAGAAACAGAAAACAGCTTCAAATATCCACAAAAATAAATCCAAGTTAAGACACACACTGACTGAAACAAAAAAAGAAGGTGGTTGCAAGATTTTCAAGTCAATTCATTTTTAGGGTGCAATCTAGATAAGAAGCATTTCCAAAAATATTCATCCTTACTTTTTACAGGATCTTGTCTCATGTTTCTTAGCCAACTTTCTCCAATCTGTCTTCATGAAATAAGGTCACACATGAAAACTACATGCACATTAAATTTAATTCTGGCTAAAATATCTGACAGTGGCATTAAAATTAGGCTTTCTAGAGGAACTAAGGCTTAACATTCACAATAATGGAAAGATGAACAGGACAAGGGGGAATAGCTTCACACTGACAAGAGTAGGTTTAGATTGGATATTGGGAAGAAATTGTTTCCTGTGAGGGTAGGGAGGCCCTGGCACAGGTTTCTCAGAGCAGCTGTGGCTGCCCCATCCCTGGCAGTGTCCCAGGCCAGGCTGGATGGGGCTCTGAGCAACCTGGAATAGTGGAAGGTGTCCCTGCCCATGGCAGGGGGATGGGAATGAGATGATCTTCAAGGTTCCTTCCTTGCCATACTATGATTCTGTGTTTTTAGAATCCTTGCCAAACTAAAACAGAGAAGCCCATAGAAAACATCAAGGATTACCTCAACCACCAAGGTGTCTCCAAATTTAAGCAAAGGAGGAAAAAGGACATTTTAAGGTAAAAGGTTAATTAAGTCTTCATGCAACTTCCACTAAGCCTAAAAATACATCCCATTTTGCAGATTTGCCTCAACAGTTCAACACTTGTCATATATAATTCCTCACTTAACAAGTAGTTTTACTGAAGTAAGTGGGTGTACTTAAGAAATAAATATTAAACAAGAAGACTCAAGACTGCTGGTTGAAAATTTGGTTGTTTCAATTCTGAGGTGCACACCTTCAAGAAAGCTTTCCACAGCCAAGACTCACTACATTCTTCCAGCCATCATTAATATATTCCCCAAAATCCTGACTATAGTTTTTACAATGTGGACTAGTCAAACCAGTCAGGAATCCAGCTTACCTGTTCCCAACAATTCTCATTAGCACAATCAGATGTTGGAAACTATCCTTACTACTGACCTGGAGCAAGTCAATGGAAAGGCAGCATAACCTACCTGTCTTCAGATTTATTCAGCACTGTTTTTCCCATAGAAATCAATATATTTTAAAAAAACTAAAATGCAAAAACTATCATGTAAAATACATAAATTCTGACCAAAATCCTTAACTTCTACAGAGATCTACCTTCTCTCTACTACAGCTGTAGAATAGGAATTACATGACTTATCCATTTGGGCAAATCCCTTTTCAAGTCGTTTTTCTTAGAACCTGAAAATAACCACATTTCTGAATTGGCTTAACTATGACAAAATCTTTTTGTTAAATATAGATTTAATATCAATATATGCAAATTTACACTTCAATCATGATGAAGATTAAAATATACAGAACATAAGCTGGTATTCAGTAGCACTTTTCTACAAAACATTTACAGGATCATGCCCCTAATGCCTGATAAAATTTAAACATATTTGTTTATACCAATAAACTGTCAGTCTCAGGCATCATGACTGACTTTCAGTGTTTGTCAAAACTGGAGTTTAGAGCTACACTTCAAAGCCCTAAGCTAAGAAATGAGATACATGTTCTTACTGAATTAAAGCTTATGCTGAGACATTCACAATCCCTGACTAGGAGCTTTAAAAAAAAAAAACAAAAAAACAAAAAAAAAAAAAAACCACAAAAACACTCAACAAACAAACAAACATAAAAACCCAAGCAAAGCCCCACAGCTTCTATAAACTCCAAAATTAAACTTCCATACATTCACAATATATACACAAAAATCACAACAGAAGCAATCCTTTTGTTTGTTTAAAGAACATCAATGTAATGATCTTTGCAACTCAGGGAAGCTATTTTTTCTTTAAAAGGGAGATATGTTAACCAGCATATCCCTAGAGTAATAATGTGTTGGAGGGACACCTACCTGCAATATTCTGCAAAGGTTTGGTATGACTGTCATAAGTATTGGACCTGCCAGAGAGGATGCTGCAGTCTGGAGAGATGTGGGAGAGTGGAATCTGACCTCCTCTAAAGGCAAGAACTCACCCTGACTGGAAAGAGGACTCCCACCACCCTGAAAGGGGCAGGGAACAATCCATCTGTCTGTATTATTATGAATAAGAAAACACTTGCTGGAAAAAACTGACAGACCATTGTTATTTTAGAAATTGCCATCAGATTTCTTAAAATCTAAAAAAAGCCCAGACTGAAATAATTTCTACTTTAATTCTTTTTAATAGCCTAAGAGACCAGTATTGTAAATTAAAGGAGACAATAAAAAGCCAGGACAGGTAACTAATAAAACAACTAACATGTTTTGAGCAACACAGTTTCATAACAGAGGCTGTGTAAAAAGGGAAGGGAACCCTTGGTATACAATGTTATAATTAATATAAAATGGAAAAGCAATGTGTACCTACAGCTCTGCATGATGAACAGTCCTTACTATTAGAATGAATGGAGATCTAGAAAACAATTCCCAAGATCAATTTCTGTGCTTGCCTATTCACTTCTCAAGATCTCTGGTGGATCCTGGACAAGACAGATCCAGACTCCACAGGACCCAGGGAGCACCTTTGCTTCTGGACTCACCTTTAGGATCATCTACAGTCCAACACATGCAGAGGCCCAGAAGTTCCAGCCCAGCATCACCCCTCAGTGGTGCAATGTGCAAATAAAGTGATGCTAGTTGATTCTTGCATGTTCTCATTAATGAAAAGTGTTCCACTTCAACTGTTTTGCTTGAGTTGTGATTTTCAGACATGAAATATGTTCTTTGAACACAAAGTTGTAGGAGCTGGGTGCTCAAAAATAGTGAATAGGAGTTATTAAACTACTTAAAACTTCTTCCTTGTAGCATATGCATCTTTATAGCTCATGAGTAGGTAAGTTTGCACCTCCAGGGAAAGCAGGAGGAAAGGCAAGATGCTTGGACACAGCAGTTAAATATTCAGGATCATTCTGTCTCAAGTGCAAAGCAAATGCACACTTTATGTAATTTATAGCTTCTCCATCAGAAAGGAAAAGGGAGGTTGAAGAAAAGATCTGACCATCCAAAGACATCCTTTTCTTTTATAAAGACTGAAAAGGCCTCTCCTCAGCTATTTGGACATAAAAACACCTTGTCTCACCACAGCAAAATTTCAATGCCTGTTTTTAAGTCTAGACAGCATAGCCAGTATCTCCAGACTCCTGTAAGATTGCAGACAGGACTCACAACAGTCTGCACTAGCAAAAGAAACTTCTCCAAAGCTTTCTAGACAGAGTTAGTAAAAAAAGGGGCAAAACCCCAACCAAACAAACCAAACCAACCCACAGGTAAGTACCAAAAGAGCATCCATGGATTGTCACATCCTCACCTGAACCAGTCAGTGTTTGAAAGGTAAACAGCCATGGAGACAGATACAGCAGGAAAGAAATTTTTAAAATCTGTATAAAGGTTGAAGCTAATAAAAAAATAAGACACTTTTGTTCAGTGCCTTTTTTGCTGAAAGAACACGAGACAAAACCAGGTTTCTGACAAAAAGTTTCCAACAAGGTTCCAGTACATGGTTGAGCATTACTAAAAAGGCTACTGAGCTTCCATTTGCAAGGTTTGCACTTAATGGGTGGTTCCTTCCTCCCTCACATAAAAATAAATAAATAAAAGGGAATTAAGGACAAACCTGATTTTATGGGTAATGAATGTGAGCAAAAACACTGAACGAGATGTAAAAATCAGGATTAGGGGTTTGGGCAGAGTGAGAACTAAGCAGAAGAACCACATCTGCATGTCCCATGCTGCCAATATGCCAAGATTCTGTCTGGAGTCAAACTGTGTCCAGAACCATTTAAGAAGAGAGTCTGCAATGCAGTCTTTCAGGGACAAAAAAGGAAAAGAAGAATTCCAAGTATCTGGGCTGCCAGTCTTTTCTCTAGTGCTGAGGAGGGACTGAAGCCAGCCACAGCATGAGTTGGTGTGCACTGCATTGCAGGAAACACTTCCAGAGGGTGTCAGTAAAGTCTGCTGGCATGATGGAGAGAAGAGCAAGAGAACCAAGCATGTGACTTCTTGGTTCAGAGATGACAATGACAGTCTGCACCTCTCCAGAGTGTGTGAACCTCAAAGAAGAAAAAAGTTGTGAAGAACAGCACAGTCCTGCAGGGCATCTGTGGGAGTGACTGAACAAAATGATGATTAGAAAAACTCAAGGCTGGGAAAAGGCCTCCCAGAGAAAACACAAAATAATTGTTTCCAACAAGACAGCTCATCCATTTTGATGCTGTGAGCCAGCTGGCTGGCAACACCAGCTATTAAAAATAAAACAGAATTTGCCATCAGTTGGTCTTCTGGACCCTCAGCCCACTCAACTGTCACACCTCTCTTCCACTCACACAGGAAAACTAAACTGTTACACTTCTGCCCCTTCCTGGCATGCTCATTCTTCAACCCAGTTTTAAACCATGGTAGCAAAGGCAGTGGGACATATAGAATAGCCCTAGGGTTGTCAGAGAGGCATTGTGGTCTGGGTTCAAAACAGAATATTCTAATCTGACATAGGCAGAGGATGGGCTCCTCTGAACTTCTACTGGGTACTTCTGCCATTGTGGGACCAGAACCATCTTCACTGTCTTTCAGTGAAGTGCCAAGAAGATTAACAATCAGCTGTGCCACCATAACCCCTGTGTCCAAGCAAACGCTGCTTGAACTTCCTCAGGATGTTCAGAGCAAGGGGCACTGAGGTTTAGAACTGAATTTGAAAGTTCCAAATAAGCAGCAACACTAATGCAGTACCCACAAGTCATGAAGGATGCAGCTCTGCTCAAAAAGGTTCCTTTTTAGCTGATCATCTTAATGTCCCCTGCAATGCATTCCTGTAGGTGGGCTGATGTGTGAATACAGAATCTTGAGAGAGTAAGGAGATTTTCCATAAATTATTTCCAACTTAAACAGCTAATTACCCACTGGAATGACAGTCTCTGCTGCCAATCTCACCTCCATCCTGAAACTTGCTCAGCCTTTCGAAGTACGACGAAATGGGAACTTGAACAATATCCAGAATCGCCAGCAGCGTCCGGGTCAGTCTGAGAAGCTCACTAAAACTGTAAAAGCCAAAGTATATGAGGTTTCGAGCCAGATGGACCACCTAAGAGAACAAGAAATTAAAAATTAAGGAAGCACTGACAGCCTTTGTGGTTTTTGGTTGCATTTCACACAGCAGCTTCCACAGAGATTCAGATCTTGAGTGCATTCAGACTAGCACAAGTCTTCCCACTGACTTTTGTATTGAGACCAGTGACATCAAACATTTGTTTGTCAGGATTACACAAAGCAATTGGTCAGTCAGGTTACAGCAGACAGCCAAACCAAGTGAGATTTAGGAAGGCTTGAGAGAATAAAATTGCATCTGTGAAAATATATAAGGAGAAAGACTCTGGGAAATTATTTAAAGAGGCAGCAGATTTGGGGAAGATGGAAGTGAGCAGAAGAGTAAGATGACTGTGATAAGTTTGCACAGAGGTGATTTCAGGTGACCAGAGGCAAAAGCAACAAAGAGAAGTAGGCTGGAGGAATAACTATAAAAGCTGTAAGGATTTCCCCTTTATTCTTTGCTATTTGAACCTAGAAAACCTAGGCCTATCTAAAGTTTCTGTCAGGAATTTCAAACAATGTTTAAACCATAGGATTAGGTTATTCAGAGTGTTTCACTGAGTGCAATACTCTACACAGAAAACAGCACTTATACTGAAGAATCCTTACAAGCCATTTCACTAATGTAGAAAGAGCAGGAATATTCACCATTCATCCCCCAGAAATCCCTCTCCCTCCACTGAAATGCAGCCACCTCAGGAGAATGAAGGAAAGGTTGGAAAAATAGAGCAGACAAGAATATTATTTTCTGCAGCACCAGTCATCAAGAATGGAATTAAGATCAGGAGTTTCTTTAGGCTATTTTACACCAACATTTAGTCTGCAAATGGTCTTATTTTGAAATAAACCACGTTAACTTATCTGAACTGGGGAATACTTTAGTATGCAGATAGCTAAGAAGTACCTCAAACGTAAGTTTATTTTTCTCTTTGTCTCCAAATGGAAAGGGTTGATTCACAACTTCTTTCAAGTACTCTTCTACAAATTCCATTGTTAGTGCAAACTTTGTCTTCATTTCATTCCTTGAAGAGTCAGTGAAGGAATCATACCTACAATACAAGGCACAGAAGTTAAACACCTCTAATGTCAGGATCAGCTGTTGCTAAAGAAAAAACAAACTGATCATGATCCTCTGAAATTACTCAGTTCAGCTCTCTGGAGATATGGAAAGTGGATACACAAACCTTCCCTCCAGCAGTACCAGGAAGGCTTGAAATGAATGGGAAGAACACAGACAGGACAATATCACTCTTGGGGCAGACAGAACTCTTACGTCTTGCTGTGGCAATTCAACAAGGTCATTAACAGAAACAACACTGCCTGCTGCACTTCTTCTGTCTCTCCAGCCAGATACTCCCTGGCTGGGAGCATCCCAGTTCTGCTGCTCCATCAAATCAGTGGAGCCAGAGAGGGTTGACACTGAAATCAGTGGTCCTTTCTCTAAAATTAAATTTAACACATCCTTAAGTACTTTATAAGTGAAGGCCAAAGCCTTTGTGAGCTGTTTCTGGACAGCAGCTGTGTCTTAATTCTGGGTTCCCAGCTGTGGCTTTCTGTTGAACTTGAGGTATAAAACTGATTTCCAGCCTAGCAAACCTTCATGTGAGACACAATTGAAGTACAGCTGGTCCGAGGGAAAGGCCATTACATCTTCCCCAGCTTGTTCAATAAAAGAACATAGTGAAAAATAAAATTGGAAGCTGCCCATGGAAGTGTCCAAGAGTAACAATAATTAGTAGTTCAGTGCTCTGCAACAAAATGCCTTTTCACACATGTTTTGTGAACACTGGACATCTACAACCACTTTGTTCTGAGACTAATCCTACAAAGGAGCTTTTGTACTTTAGTTAGAGCCACTTTCAACTCACTCATGAATGGTGATCTTGGTGGGAATTTCAGTCCACAGTCTGGCATACTTGACAGGCACCACGGACTCCTGGGGATCCCTGTCCACGTGCATGTGCAGCATCAGGCGGCAGAAGGAAGCCCGCAGGTCATAGGGGAGGCTTTCATCAGACATGCACCTGAGGATCAAGTCTACTGACAGCTGGGCAGAAATCTGGTTGATGGCGAGGTACTGGCGGTCCAGGCACATCCTTGCAAAGAGGTTCAGCTGGTACCTTAAATAAAAAAAAGGTAATAACATGGTATTCAAGGAAATCGGTTGGAAATGAAAGAACACACCTCAGAATCAGTTACAAGCCTATTGTGAGCATTTCTGATATAAATCCTAAAAAATAACAAGAGTGACTTCATTAAGCAAAGGAGCAACTTGACATTAAAAACTATTTGTTCAATTGTTGTTTCAATTTCATAAAACATTATTATATTATTCCATGATCCCATTTCTTCTCTAATCCTCAAGACACTTAGGACACTCTGTCCTCAGAGTGTGCCTTGCTTCCAGGGCAGCACAACCTAAAATTAAAGCCCAATAAATAGAAAGTTAGAGGCAAAATAAAAAAGACACAAAAAGAGTTGTGATGAGCAAAGGAAACTCAAAATTTGCCTGGAATAGGCAGCAGAGCCTGTGATGAGTCCCACAAGAAAAACTTGAACTTTTAATCTCAGTTTCTGGCATGACTTGGTTTTCTTTTTTGATATTGGCAAATGAACCTGATAAGAACAGCACTAAGGGTCTTCCAGAGTTGGTATTTTCTTCCCTTTGAATGAGAGTTTTACCTGTAGTAGGTAAGAACTTCCAAATCAGCTTTTGTGCCCTCCTTTGCCTCCTGAGCCAGATGCCTGATGGCTTTGCCATGAGGCTCCTTGTTGCTGTCAATCCAGTAAAGCCACACTTCCTCTTCATCAATGTCATCTGAGATGACTGGGCATTCCAAGGGATTGTCCATTTGGGTTGAAACCAGCCTGCAAACACAAACCATTCACAATGGAGCCACAAAGAAAGTGCTGGAAATTTAAGAGAGCAGACAACAAAAAGGTGGCATGTTCTGATTACAGATACTCACTTTGTCTGGATGAGAATGTCAGCATTCCCTGGGCTCAGCATAAACTTGCAGATGAGTTCCTGAGTTACTGGAATTGCTGTGGTGTTAGAGACACACAGGTCTGATAGATAATCCAAGAATCTGCAGTAAAAAAAACAAAAAAAAAAAAAAGATGCAGCAGAACATGAGACTTAAACTACTGCTGGGGAACTGCAGTAGAAATCTCACATACACACAGATCATATATTTCACTTTCTTAGAAATCCAGGTACAAACTCTGACCATCTGCTATCAGCCATCCAAGGATCCAACAGTTTGAACCTCTAGCACAGACCACAGCCCCCACTAAATTCTGGGAACTGAAGTGGGTGAGTACAGACAGCATTTTTAGGGTAGACTTAGGAAAAATATCCATAACAGAAATGAAGCTTTGTGGCAACCAGTAATTAACAGTGCACAGCAATCCAAAGATACAATTAAGCAAACAGCACATAATTACATGGACTTCTGGGGAAGTCACCTGGTTGGAGCCAAAACTCAGGAAGGTTTTTAATTTTGTAGCTCATGTGTTTTAGAGCAGAATGCCACAATTCTCAGTCTCCATGAAAATCAGTATCAAGATCAACTCTTTACTGTTCAGATTACACCATTCTGGCAAGGGGCAATTTTGAAACATTTCTTGCTCCTGAGCTCCTCAAAGAAGTGGACACACAGTAGTTGCACAATGTTATGGCACAAATTCCATCACATCCTCCACCACAAGAAAACACAAGGTGCAACTTCCAGTAAGCACAGACCCTTCAGAGACAGAGCTGATCTTGTGATTTCCTCTTCATATTGACCAAGCCCAACCCAGCTGAGCATGAGAGAGGCATGAAATTACAGAGTGAGGCAAAAGAGGCATAAAGAAAATAACTGAGGCAGTGAAGCACCAAAGCCTTGAGCAATATTCTTAATGGCTACCTGGAAAATGGTATTCACAATTACAGACAATATTTGGTCTTCAGTATGTTCATTTCTTATACTTGTATTACTTGGTTAATTTTACAACTGAAAATCCAACAATAAAGAGATTTTTCCATCTAAAAATAAAGAAATCAATTTCTTTTATATTCTGACCTGAAGCTTATTAAAAAAAAACAAAACAGCTGAGTGTAATTCAAGGCCAGAGACTTTAATTTGGAACAAAATCTGGTCTAGGACACAGGTTTATGGGATCTTCACTGTCTTAGGCTCTTTTCAGGTCTGACCTGGAATCAGAACCTGCAGAAAAACTGATATTAATAAAGGCTTAAAAAAATTGACATGCGAGTATAATTTACAACAGGATTATTAGCAGGAGAACCAACACAAGTGGCAGTTTCACAGAGCTGGAAGAAATTAAACTTTCTCTTAATTTCTCTTTGCCCCAGTCAGAACTAAGACCAAATTTTCAAAGTTGTCCTGTCAAGTATAAGCCTTCTTTTCAGTAAGCTCTAGTTTTTAAAACATGGATATGGTTAAATTCCAAGAATTACAGGTAGTTTTAATATTTTCTGTACAAGTGGAGTTTTTGTCTGCAAGGTCAAAACAGGGAGAAAGAGACATCAAAGCAATGAATAGCATGCAATTCACAGCTACTGCAAAAAATGCTATGAGGACCACTTCAAACCTGGGCTCTCGATTTCTCCTGAGTAAATTCACGAATGTCTCTATTTCTTTAGCTGTGATGTGTTTCTCTAGCAGTTTTCTGTTGTTGTGCAACAAAGCTGTGATGGTGTCTTCTGCCAGAATATCATAACCAATCTGAGACTGCATGACACAGAAGTTCTTAGCAATATATTCCTGAAAAAAGGAAAAATTCCCATGATGAGCTGCTGAGCAGTAATGTTTTCTCTTTTAGAACCAGAGGCATCCAGCACAGTTAGCAATCAAAATAACACTCAAAACTTTCCTCTCTGAACTAGCCTGAACAAAAGAACTTCTGAATACCTCAAATATGTACCCTGAGAAACAGATTCCATATTAGGGATGACTAACTCCTCTTATTCTTTCATAAACCAAAGGGATGAATCCATGAAAATATTCACAAAATTCAAGAAATGGCAACCTCTTTTTTTTAAAAAAAAAAAAAAAAAAAAAAAAAAAAAAGAAAGAAAAACTCAAAGATTTTTATAGTATTTAAGAAGCTTTTTTCCTGAGTCTTCCCTCCTCCTTTTCTCTCCCTTCAGGACAGAAATATTTCTGTAAAACACTGGAAAGAAAACAAAGAAGCCACACAGCAGTTCAGGCTTTTATCTGCAGTCCCTTTAGCCCATGTTCTGAAATACCTCTTGCTCACAGGGAGTATCCAGCAGTGAGAAATCAGGCTACCTGATATGACAACCTCTGCTCTGACTCACTGCCATCCCTCTACAAATATTTAAGCAAGAGAAACAGACAGCTTTGCCGATTTCCCACTTCACAATCCAGGCTCCAAGAACATACTTTTAATAACAGAAAGCTCATGAATGAAGCAGTGAACCTCAGTCTCAGTCTGAGCCTGCAAAAGCACAAAGTGAACTTGTGATATTCATTGTTGAACTTTCAATTCACACACACAAAAAAAGGCCTTTCCCCATTACCACAGAATCCCACTTCTAAGTGCAGAGAGCCATGTCAAACCCAGGACATATAATTATAGAAATCAGGAGGAAAATTATCCTCAATACCACTGACCTGGTTCTTCCTGTAGTCCTGTTGGGAGTGTCTTAGAACTCTGTAGCATAACCTTAACATGTATTTGTAGGGAGCATATCTCTGGTCACCCAGGTCTTCAAGTCTCAGCATTGATCCTTCACCTTTGTCCTTAAAAGGAGCTTTGAGGATGCCAAATATCTGTTCAAAATCAAGATCACCGAAAGTGAAAACCAGACTCAGATTGCTGCTGAACTTAGAGCAGCCAATGGAAGTATCCTCTTCAAACAGCACAACAGCCTTGACTAAACAGAAGTGGGGACACAATCTGAGACAGTTTTATGCATTTGGGGTTTGTAGTAAATATGCCAAGAAAGACATGACTGGCACCAACACCAGTCCTTTATTAGGAACTTTTCATGCCTTCTCTCAGGCAACTCTGACTCCTTTACTCACAGGCAGCTCCACACAGCACTGACTCCTTCTCTCTCCTACTTGACTGGCTAAACCCAAGCCTGTCCCTCACACAACATCACCTTACCTTAGCTGTCCCTTACCTCCTCACAGAGCCCATCCCAAACTACAACACACTCTGGGTCTCAAGCTGCAACTAGCCAGCTAGCCCACACTTCTAGAACACCCAAACTCATTGGCAGGCAAGGCTGTTTCCACTCCTCAGAAATCAGCACAGCTGCAATTCTTTGAGAAAGATTGCCTTCTGCACTATTCTTACAAACTATTCTTCCCACAGGAGTTAGCTTTGCATTTCCCACCAACTTGATTGACATTGCTTTCTCTTTACTATCCCCAGCTTTTAACTGTTTTAGTTACATGTCTTAACTTTGGATAATTTAATGATGAAAAAGGAGGACAACTCTGGCTGCTGTCCAGTTTCATCGTTTTCTTTTTGTAAATTTCTTTCAGTTGACATCTCAAAGCATGTTAGTTTTATTTACTTGCAAGAAAATAAATAAATAAAATAAAATTAAATTAAATTAAATAAAATAAAATAAAATAAAATAATTATTTTTAAAAATAAAACTTGTGCAAACAAAGTCAGAGTTCCATAGGGGCACTATGTGGCAAACAGTTGCAGGATTGGGACTGTTTGTCTCAAATTTTGTGAACAATTTGATCTTAAACACAATCTTATCAGAATCACATGAAATTAAGAGCCCTCTACAGCCCCTTGTGCTTGACTCTGATTTAGGGACCAAGAGATGAGCTTTGACCATGTAGTGTCATTTCTACCCAATCCAACCAAACTTGGCATAAACCAAGTTACCCAAAAATAACTTTTTCTCACATCACTCTCTCCTGCAAACTGTTTGCAAATACAATTAAGTTATAATTATATTAAGTTACTAGCACAGTAGGACATACCTGAGCCAATATATTTTGCTCCCTCATTAATTTCTGTCGTTCCCTGTTTGGCTTGGTAACAATCACATCCAAAACTTCTTGCCCATTATTGGGCACATCAGCAACAAAGAAAATGAGATCTTCCAGCAGCTTGGTTACAAACCTAGAATGGACAAATCATTACTATAAACAGTCACTCAACACTTTCTAGGATTCATTGAGAACAAAAACCACATTTATGCCAAGCTTTACCTGGCACAATGGAACTTCCACCACCACCAAGTTAAGTTTGACATGCACTTAAGGATTCCAAGCCTTCAGCAGAAGCTTAAATCAATCACAGGGCTGTTTACCAAGGCATTAAACAACAACCAGAGGGAAAACAAGAGAAAGATACAGGCTGCTGGACTGATACACAGTATTCAGAGACCCAAAATCTATACCAGCTGGCCTCAAGGCCCAGGAGCAGTAAAAAAACTTCCACAGCCTAGCAAGGATTTTTATGCTTTATTATGGGTCCATGAAACAAGATGATAGACTCACTAGAGGAATAAAAACATAAAAACATAGGTAATTTCCCTACTGACCCATGAAACTGTTTCATATATATGCTTTTTAATATATATATTCATATATAACTGTTCTCCTATGTATATTGACCCAAGAAACTATTTGTTTCGCTCTTTTCTAAACAAAAGATTTGTCAGAAGCAGGTGCTAAAAACAGAGGCAGTAGTAATTCCTTCTCTCCCACCTTCAGAAAAATGCAAAAAGAATATAAATGGGGAAGAAAAAGAAAACAAAGTCACTGTTGCCTCCTTGTTACTAACACCTTGGCAGACATGCAGTGAGAAACACAGATGTCCACAGATTTCAAAGAATATCCCTTAACAGCACCAGCAAGCTTTCACATTAAAAACTCAGCATCATCTCAATTTGGTCAATGTCTAGTCTATAATTAACAAATCTGCCACTATAAAGAGGCAGGAAGATCCCCAAGAGATTTTCAGTCATCTGTGAGTGCCAGACACAAGGTTCCCATTACCCACAAGTGAGCTGGACTGCTCACCTAAACCCTCTGAGTGAGCTTTAGCTCTAAAAGCCTCAGTCCCTGGTAAAAAACAGCAAAGTGAGTGTTACCCCCACAAAATAAAGTAGAAAAAGCAGCTGTAGATGGGGCAATGAAGAATAAAGTGTTAGGACTCCTACTTCTCTATGCCAGAAGGTAATAAGACAGGAAAAAGATTTGGGGGGTTTTCCAAAGGAAATCACAAGAACAAACAAATAAGGGCACTGCTGTGAAACAGCTCTGAAATGTTTTACATGTTTGCTGGACCAATCTGTCAACATCAAGACCTGACAATACAGACAGTGACACAAGGTTCATACAGGGACATCCCACCTGGACACTGTCATATCCCTCTCTGGGTCAACTCAATCATGAAATGGCCCCACAGCTTTTCAAGGCTGAGTCACAACACCCAGATCACTAAAAATCTGCCTGTTAGGATATTAAACCATCTGGTCTAATTGCTATAGGAAACCAACTGCAAAAATTCAGATTCATCACCAAAAAGTAACATTTCCAGGAAAAAAAGATCTGTATATGATGTATCACAGCTATGAATTCACACTGCCAGAGATGCAGTCTTATATTCAGTTAAACTACAGGCAGCTGAAGACAAATAGTGAACTACATCACTAGCAGTGGAATATATCTGGCTATAATGTACAACAAATGTACAACAAAATCCCTTGATTCAGGGGCAGGTGTGAGGAGCAGACATCCTAATAGGGCCACAGACAAAATGGGGATGAATGCAAGGTAAACACCAAAATGATGTAAAATAGAACAGAATAGGGGAAAACTGAAATGAGAAAACAAAGGGATTATTGGAGCAGCTTCTCAGCCACACTGAGACCTCCTTCCAAGGGTTTTGCAGATTTGCAGTGTGGTGAACTTCACACAAGCCAAGAGCCCTGCAGTGCTGTGCATGAGAATCTGATGAGCGAACCCTCACATTACAGCTCGGAAGCGGATTATTAAAGGAAATCTGGACAAAGACATTTGCCAATTACCCATGTATTTATGGGCCATTATTACCACATGTATTTATGTGGCCAGCGAGCTGGGAAGTGCTGTTTACCCCACTTTTACACAGGAGATACATGGATCAGCCTGAGGTACAGCAAGGATGCTCCAACAGAGGCAGAATCTGACCCCAGGCTGGCACTCTCAGTGTCCTCTCCCAATTGCCTCTGTCCACGTGGATATCACCTATCCATGACTGTGTTACCATGAGTAACCAAACACCATTTAGCAGGGGAAAATATAAAACTCACTAACCTCCTTTCATTCTGGGTTATTGTTCCATTCTCCAGCTTTTTAACAGTTGATGCCAAAACCTTGTTGGCGTCGTTGGCGAAGTCCAAGTCTCTGACCTCAGACAGAGGAACAGATACAATGGCAAAAGCCTCCTTGTCCTCTTTGGTTTGGCATGTCCCAATCTGCAACAGTTTTTGGTTTAAAGCTGGTGAGCAGTCCTCTGACCTTTACCCTAATTATTATGCACATTTCATAGGTTAGAAGTGAGACAGCTTCAGGAATGAGTCTGGGGTTTTGTTTACCTTTAACATCACAGGCCTCTCTTCCTCAGTGTCTATGGGGATGCTGGTGCTGGTGACCCAAGTGTTGGTGCACAAGTGCCTCAGTCGGACATAGGAGTTCCTAAAGGGGGACAGAGCAAACAGCAGCTGAGATGGATCAGTCCTGAGCCCACCTGGGCAAGTGGGGTGTCCTGCAACACCTGCCTGTGGCAAGAGGCTGGAGAGCAAGAGCCATACCAGCCACCATTATAAAAGGGGGAGGTGGACCTAAAAGACACTGCAGTGCCCCTTTCTCTTGGCTCCTTCTTTCTCATCTAGAGCAAAGCTTCGACAAGAACAGCCAGCATCTTGGGATTATGCAAAATGCTGGGTTTAAGTATTTATGTAAGTCTAGGAATAAAATATTCTTTAAAGGAAAAAAACTAAAAGGAAGATGTTATAAAATCCATCTGAATAGAAATACATTTCATGAATAAACCCAGTTCTTTTTTTTTTTCCTGCAGAATAACAAACCCTTTTAAGCTGTCATAGCACAAAAGCCAGAGAGTAAAGCTGACCGTGGTTTCACAGCTTCATCATTATGATCTGCAAACCCTTGTTCCAGAGCAAGCATTTACAGTACCAGTTCTCAACTGAAAATCAAGTGA
This sequence comes from Oenanthe melanoleuca, assembly GCF_029582105.1. NCBI lineage: Eukaryota > Metazoa > Chordata > Aves > Passeriformes > Muscicapidae > Oenanthe > Oenanthe melanoleuca. The sequence continues at coordinate 6,586,495 of NC_079334.1, forward strand.
ACAAAGAGCAGATATGAGATCTTTCTAAATTCTTTCCATATGATAATCTGTGGTATTATCAAAAAGCAGAGCTGAGAAATCAATTACAATTTTAACTCTGAATTTTACTTTTGAAATATATTCACTGTGGTCTCCATTCACGCTCTCCCTTTCACACTGATGGGCTTTTGAGTATTCAAGTAAGCAAATTATCTGGCAGAACTTAGCACAGCAAACATACTTCAAAGTCACATACATCAGTATTTGTGAGTACCTAGCTTTAAAATCCACCCTCATAACAACCAGCCCCAAGTGTCTGCAAGCCCATTCAGTCACAACCAACAGTGTGACTTATCTATCCAACCTCAGCTATGCTACACAGCTAAAATTTCAAATATTGACAATTAAAACCCAGAAGCCACTTGCTGAATACATGTGAATAACAAATGTGCTCAAGTGGCATCATAATCTGTCAGGGAAACAGAAGCCCAGCTCACCCCACACATTATTTTGTTGGGAACAATTCAGTTAAATCTATTAAAAGTACATTTTATTTCAAAGAGTGCACAGAGCTCAATTCTATCCTCACACAGATCTGTGCAATATTTAGACCATTATTTTCTCTCTTCATAGACTCTAAGTGTCACTTGTTTTATCCTTATAATTATTTTACCCAGTCACAGCAGGAGTATCATGTTTTATACATCCCTTATTTACCCATGAACACACCTCAATTTTTAACAGAAGGATAATGCTCATGTTTGATTTTTCTGCTTTACTCACCAGCATAATGCCAGGAAGAAACCCTGACAATGCAGCACTATTTTTTGCCCTCTTTTCATTTCCTTTTTTTTTTTTTATTTTACCTTGGAACCAGGCAATCAGCTCTCTGAAGGGTGGTGGCATCCAGTTCAAAGAGAGATGCAATGTCATTTCCATGTGGCACAGAGACCAAAGTGTACATAATCTTCTCCCCTGCCTGGCGTTTCTTCTTTGAAGCAGGAAGGTCGCCGTCTCTCTGCTGATTAGGCACAAGGGTTATTTGCTTGCATCAGGACCCATTAGAAAATCTTCAATTACCTTGCAGACAAGTAATACATCTGAATTGGAAGTTTTTATTTTTTTAATTTTTTTTTTTTACCTTCTAGCAAGAATCTACCATGACTGGCTTTGGAGTAACACAAAGGATGCACTTTGCTCCGTGGGGTCTCAGGCAGTCATTAGAACAACAGCAGGCCACAAGCTACAGAGGCACTGCAGCACAGGATATGCTTTATTTGACACTTACAACTTCAAAAAACCTGCAGAAGATGCTCACACCCAGCTGATGCAACTACACAGTGCTGGTCTGGAAAGGGTCACGTTTGAAAGAAGAGAATTAGTAAAAATCAGATCAGATTTTTTATTTTTTTTTCAAGAGACAAGGAGGGACTTTAAAAGTAAGCAATTTGCCTAAATCCATTGTTGTTTTATGTAAGTTGGATGGCTTTTTCCTCTCAAATGGTTGAATCAGAGCAGCACACTTTCAGAGAATAACAGAATCATTTGGGTTGGAAAAGACCACCAAGATCATCAAGTCTAGCCTTTGACTGATCACCACCTTGTCAACCACCAAGCCATATCCAGTTTTTTCCTGGACACCTCCAGGCATGGGGACTCCATCACCTCCCTGAGCATCCCCTTCCAATGCTTGTCAGACCTTTCCAAGAAGAAATTCCTGATGCCCAACCTGAACCTCCCCTGGAGCAGCTTGAGGCCATTTCCTCTTGTCCTGTGGACACTCCAAAGAGCAAGAGCCAGAACATCTGCTCCATTAGGACCAGCTTGTCATGGCAAGGGGGACAGGCAAAGCCCCAGCTGGATTGTATTACAAATCTCAGCACAGGCTGATAACAACAGTCCAACTCAGGTCTGATTTTACCCCCTGCAAGGGCAGGAGTTGTTCCCTTTGAAAGACAGATTTACTCAAACAAGGCACATGAGCTAAGGTGGGATCTTCCTCCCAACACCTGCTGAGAGTCCATGGGAATTTCGACCCCACAGCACCATCCTTCTATCTTTAGTCACCTCCATATTCTTGCCTACAGACTCCAAATGCCACCTTCCCTGAGAACATTTCTTGGCTTGACAGAGTCATTTGGAGTCTGTGCCCATATCCACACAGCAACAAACAGAATTACTGGTGTGAATGATAACCAATTAAGAGACTGGCAGCCCAGGGCCCTTCACATAGACAAAATACATCACACAGGGAGAGGAGAAGAGGAATGAGGAAAGCCAAAAGAGAAAAAAATCCAACCCTGGAAGCATGAAATGCTATTATAATGATTTACAATGCACCACTAAGGAAGAGCTGTACAATGTAAAAGGCCAGGCTGCATTTGGTTTGTATTAGTAGCTTGATTAAAACCAAACTGTAAGGGATAATCAAGGGCAAAACTTTGATTATCCATATTGCCAACTGAGATTAAACAACAAAATCAAGCAGGAATGAAATTATGGAAGAAAGGGTTAGTTATCAACTCATTTCAAAGCACTTTTTGAATCCTTCCAAAACCTCCATTTTTTCATTATCAAGCTTACGTCAGCTTTCCATCCCATTACTTCTATCAAGGATGGAGAGGGCAGAAAAAAATACAGAAAGAAATTGTTCTTAGGCTCCTCTAGTCATTAGACTACTGCCACAAGTGTTTGAGAGGAAGGCTTGCTAAGACAAAGAAGAACTATCTCCTGTGACTTGCACAAGAGTAAACTCATCTGACAGTCCCTGCATCCTCTTGTATCTCATGCCCAAAAATACTACAGAAAAACACACAAGAAATTTAACCTATATGCAAGGATTGAGAAAATAGCAAATTGCTTTTGTGATTTCCATACATATTTTGTTTTACATACTTATGATGAGACACAAACTGAAAAGGCACAGAAACAATAAAAAAATCCTTCTAAGAGCCTAACAGGTGTGAGTCAGAGTCTAATATTAAAGGGAAAACTACTTCCTACACCTCATAACAAAACAGAAAATTGGAAATTCAGTTTAAAATTCAAGAAGTCTGAAGGGGTAAGTAGCACAGGGCAGTTTAGAACAGAAGCCAAACTCTCTGATATCTTCCACAACTTACATTCAAACCTAGTTAGGGTTTCCCAGAAACTACCCACTTCACTATAATTTCCAAGCTGAAATGACTGGTATACAAAAAGCCAGGACACTTCATAATTGTATGGTTTTCTTTTTATCCTGGGGCTCTGGGTAAAATACAGACCAAAATATGAAACCATACAGGGAGGGAACATGGACAGGATACCTGACCCAGACTGGGCAAAGTGTATAAACCAGGTGAGCTGGCAGGAAGCAGAGTCAAAGGCAGGTCTTCTGTGCTTTAGGAGTTCACACCAACCATTAGTTCTGTGGAGAAGTTCACCCAGCAGGTTGGGGCTAACCCTGCTCATTCCCCAACAGTTGTACAGATCCAGCTTTGGAATTGGCTCACCAGCCCTAAATCCCATCAACCAGGCTTAGCAGCTGGCAGACATAGCAGCTAGATCTGGTTTTCAGCCTAAAAAGAAATTCCACTTCAGAGGGCAAGACAGTGCCTGCAACGTTGCTAACTGCAATGCCAAGCTTAGCTGAGCAAAATCAGACCTGCATGAGAGCTGTACAGCAGTTCCAGGCTGAACTCCCCCACAAACCTCAGAACTCTCCTTGCAGCATTATTTCAGAATCTGACTCTCACAACTCAACCTGGGTCATGGTAAAAAAACAAATCTAACCAGAAGTGACCCCCAACCTGACAGCTCTGGAAACAAGCTGCATACAAGGGGTGCACAAGAGATAGCAATGCTGCCATTGCACAGGAACAAACATGGATTTGTGTCTATGTCTCAGTTTACATCCCAGTGCACGTGCACATGCCTGTGTGGGAGAGAGAGAATGCACAGACACTTGCATACTGGAAGCTTCTCACGATAAAATAAATTTAGTAAGCAGCCAGAATCTGCACTTAACCCAGCCATTATTGAATCAGCAGATGAGTCCATGTGAGGATGTGAAAAGAAGTGAAAGTACTAGGCTATCTTAAATTAATTAGACAATAGCTCAGGAGAAGCACTGCATTCCTAAGCAGATGAAAACAAGATGACATTTGCTCAGGTAGAAACTGGCATATGAGCAGATGCAGCCAGCAAAACTGGATTCAATTAAGAGAAAGGAAGAAAAGAACTGCAAAGGAACTCAAATGCAGAGAGAAGAAAATTGAGCTTAAAGCAGTGTGAAGAGAAAGCCAATGGAATAGTTTCAGAGATGTTGGCAATGTGGTCAGTGACAGCCAAGGAAAGCACTCTCAAGACTTACTAAAAAACAAAAAAAGCCAGGTGAATTACATACAAAGGAGTATAGAGAACTGTGGGTAAAAGAAAATTACCAAATAGTACATTCCTGGAAGGAAAATGAATATAGCTTTGTTTGTCCCAAACTACAACAAACTAGCAACAGGCTGTCACAAGTGACATCAGACACATATCCAAGGTGAGGAAGGTGCAATCACCTCATTCTTGTGCACTGGTTAAATCACTCATGAGGATGAAAGAGACACAAATTCAATTCTGCTTGTGAGCTGGACCCACACCTTCCAAAGAACCCAGTGTAAGTATCAGTGGTATAAAGAGCAGAGTCAGCTCCTTCAGCCTGAGAAAAACCCAGTGTACATTGGCACAGAGGGATGTGAGCCCCCAGCCTTATTCTGCAGCAGCAAAAGCTCAATAATCACACCTAGGAAAGGCAACTGAGCAAACCCCCACAACACAGGGCACTTCTCCAGGTGGGACCCACTTAGTGAAGCAAAGGCTGAACATTCAAAAAAAGAGTCCTAGGTAGTGAGAAAAACCACCATAGTGAGAAGGTGATATATTGATCCAAGCCCACAGCAAAGTCTGTAACTCCTGGGCTACCACCACTGATTTACAGTGCATCAGGATTTAAAAAGAAGTAAAGAGAAAAACAATGCAGACATACTGCTTGCCACATGGAGGGTAAATGTAAGGAGAGACAAATCTCATACTGGAATCTGTAACAAAACAATCAGGTACAATCAGATTTGTCTTCCTGGAGACTTACAGCCGAGCAGATAACCCTTTTGACAGCTCTTAATAGAATTTTCTACTAATTGCTACCTATCCCAAACCTTCCTTATTTAACTCAACTGGGCATCATACCTAAAATTCAGGAGCTTTACATGGAGTTTTGCTTACAGAAGGGCCTTCATTTCAACTGCAAAAAAGCAATACAAAAACATGACAGACCCAAAAATACCTTTTATTTCAGAAGCCAAATCTACAATTCCAATTGGTGAAGACACCTCTTGTGGCATAGAGACAGACAAGGATAATGCCCTGCTCCTGAATGAATACATTAAGCTGTAATACAGATTTCAGCAGAAATTAAATTTAATAGCAGCCAGAGTTCTGAAAATGCCTATTAAATCCAGAGCAATGTGGTATCTCAATATGTTAACCCAGTTTAGCAGGCTCTTTAAAAAAAACAGCATTTTCACAGAGCAGTAACGTGAGCAGAACTCCATAGGTTAGATTATTTAAAAAATACTTTCTGAGAAGAAAATGGAGTAAATGAATGGCCAGCCTTGCTCCTGCCTGCTAGGAGCCCTGGCAGACAGCACAGCAGTTAGCCTCCTGTAACACCTTCACTGTTGACTCATTTGTGAGTCATCGCATTTTTAGTGGAGACATCACGTTGCAATCCTGTTGTTAGGAGCCAGAGACATTCTGTAAGAAACAATGTATGCATTTCCAGAGCTGATTCAGACCCGTGTGCAACAGCAGAATAATAATAATGTGCCGGCATCCGTGTCTCCCCTTCTTCCCCAGCCCCCCCAGTGGTCTGACTGCTGGCTTTATATAAGCTGCCATTTTTAAGCTGATGATTTTCCTTTTCAATGTTTTTCAGATTGTCTATTCTACTTGTTTAAACTGCATCACCCATAAATATAAAATAATGTAAAATATATAATTCAATAAATGTTGTTTCTGGAAGGTGATTTTTTAAAAAATTAATTTACAGTGTTTATCAGAAAAAAATAAATTATCCTAGGTTGGCAGCAAGACAGAAAAGTTAGAATTGCAGAATGTTGAGAATTCATAAAGAGAGATAAACAAAAGTCAAAGGAGATACATCAAATTGCACATGGCAGCCCATGGTAGAACTGCCAACTTCTTTACAAGGTAAGTGCATACCAGTCTCAATCCTAACAAAAATCTCAACAACAAAAGGTAGATTGGAACTGGTTAGAATTAGCCCTGTCATGAAAATGCAGACAAATAGAGATAAGGTACCCATTCAGAGTCAGCTTTAATACAAAGGCACTGACCAATGCCAGGTTCCCAGCTGTTCCTGACATTTCCCTGAAGTTTGTAGCATTCTTCTTGAGGCTGTACATTTCTCTCTTTAGAAAAAGCATAGTAATTTGCAGCATAAAAACCACCAATTTTGCATTTAGTGGGAGCTGCAACACAGAGCACTACAGTCTTCTAGACTTTAAGAGATGAAAAAGCCTTTTTTTGATAAAGCCCTTAAATCACAAAAAGGTCTTCCCATTAAAAAAAAAAAAAGTATCTTCCAAAGCTTAGATGTGGGAATATTAATCAACTCACTGTAAGGCCAAATTTTGCCAGAATTAAAAGCAGTGCTTCACAAGACAATTTGGCTGGATTGTCAGGAAGCAGGTCATAAACAAGCAATGAACCTCAGTCCAAATGTACATTTAATACTTGGGAACAGAAGTCCTGGTGACTTTCAGTAATATTTACATTCTCTGGAGCCAAAACCCTTCCAGACTCTGGAGTCACTTAAGGCAAGGCAGAAAGGATGTGCTTAAGCAGAACCTCAGTGTCTGTGCCCACTGCTGCATCATGGAAAACCCTTCTCCATTGCTGCTTCCCAAAATTCAGTTGCCTGAGCAACTGGGCCTTGTGAACCAGACTGTGAATGTGCACAGGCAGCCCCAGCACACACTGAGGAGATCAGGGCTGGCACAGAACCCAGACAACAGAGAAGGAGCTGCTACCTTTTCATCCAACACCTCAGTAGGGAAAAGAGAGTCCCAGGGTGGATCAGGCTGAAGGGACCACAGTGGGTCACTGGTGCCATCTCTGTGCTGCAGCAGGGCCAGCCCAGAGGACAGGATTGAGTCCAGACAATTCTGGAATATCCCCAGTGAGGAGTCTCCACACCCTCTCTGGTCTCTGTTCAGGGCTCAGTCACTGCCCAGGACAGAAGCTGTCCCTCCTGTGCAGGTGGAACCCCCTGGGCTCAGTCCCTGCCCATGGCTCTGGTGCCATTGCTGGGCCCCCGGAGCAGAGCCTGGCCCTGCTCTGACCCTCCTGCACTCAGGGACACCCAGGGGTGAGAGCCCCTCTCAGCTGGGGCTCCTCTCCAGCCTGGACTCAGCTCCCTCAGCCTTTCCCTGGCAGAGATGCTCCAGGCCCTAAATCATCTCTGCAGCCTCTGCTGGCCCCGCTCCAGGAGCTCCCTGTCCTGAGGAGCCCAGGACTGGACACAGCTCTCCAGATGTGCCTCCCAGGGCTGGGCAGAGGGGCAGGATCACTCCCTGAGCTGCTGGCACTGCTCTTCCCAATGCACCCCAGGACACCATTGGCCTTCTTGGCCTCAAGGGCACAGGCTACAGGCTCAGCCCTTCAGCCACAAGGATTTGTTTATTCATCTCCCATTTCCCTGCTACTCAGATTTCAAATTTTGCTGGGGTAGGTCCCCGTTCCAGATTCACTTCATGGGCAGTATTGCAAAACTAATTGCTTCAGAAGATGGAAAAGAAGATGCCTTTGCAGTGAGCCAGTTAGGCAGTGACCAGGCAGAGGAAACACCCAATGACAACCACAGAGCAAGGAAAACCTGTGTGCTCCAGGTTATGTGCTATTGGATACAAGACTGGCATAGCTGACCCTCAAAGAACTCCAAATATGATAAGATTCTTTTACTTTTGAGGGACAATTCAATACACTGCATCATTGTAACATAAAAGAAATTCCTGCACAGGGATGTGGAGTTCCTCTATTGGGCTGCTCGAGGGCAGAATGAAGGCTTAAATAGCCATTGCTGACTCCTGGCATTTCCTACAAGATTATAAATAGGTGAAGGAGACAAAGGGATTTCTGCCACACTAATAGACCCTGTAGGCTTGGATTTACATGGAGGTGTTACCAAAAATTGCTGGAAGTTCTTTCACAAAATACCTTTCACAGGAAAGTGCTGACTACGTAAATTAAAATTTCCACAGAGACATCAGTTTTGATCATCAATCAGCTTTGATTACTTTTTTATTGGAAGTATTTCTCTAATGTGCTTTATCTGGTCTGGGGTTTTAGCTAAAACAATATCCAGGAGGAATAAGCCAAACTGATAGTGAAACCACCTTTAACATTCATGCTTAGATTACTCTTGTGCCTTTATCATTATCCAGTCCAGGGAATATTTAACTATTTAGATGAACTGAAATGGCTACAGAGGGAAAACCTACACCAGAAATAAGTATGGTGTGGTACAGTAGGATTGGATCCTCAGTGACAAGGGCCTGATCTTGATTTCCATTCCAAAGCTCCAAAGGCCTCAAGTTTCATTCCAATACAAAAGAGTAGCAACTGGTGGAAGTTCTGTACTTTCATAGGAGAGAATTCTCATTTTTCTAGACAGCTTAGCTATTATTGCAATATCACCACTAATGCCAAATATCAGTGAAGCTGGAAAACCAATGTTGCCTACTCCATTTTTATTAAAATTGCAGACCTCAAGGCATGAGATTATGTAAGAATCTTGGGTTTCATGTCATGAAAAATCAAAAATTTCTTCCCTGTGCAGAGAAAAACTTGAAAATATATCCTCTTAAAGAACAAAAGCCGGAAGGCAAGCAGAAAGAAATTAAATTGAATTTTTTGAAGAAGATCTCAGCCTTTCCAAGGCAATCTCATGAATTTGATGGAGGAATGATTCTTTTTGGGAATATTTGTTGACTTAGGAACAATAAGATTCCCTCAAGGTTTTAACTCCACTTCCTTCACTCACTATAATCTCCATGTCTGGCCTTGCCTCATTAGTCAGAATTAGCTATAATGCTCTTGAAGCTGTACCAGGCAAAGGCTGTTGCCATGAAATAACACATCTGAGCTGAGAAGAATGAATACATTGCATATCTGCAGTCAGATAACAAGCACAACAGCTTCAACTAATGCCACTTAGATGCAGAATTTGAAAAAGTTTCTTATCATTTGCCTCAACATGGGGAATCTTTCTGAATTACCAGTTCTGAGATGTATCCTACCTTACACAGGATATGGAAAACAATCCCAGCAGATGGAACACATAAGCAAGAGGAAAGCTATGAAGGGCTTCCATATGTCAGGACATGCTGGGTGAAGGATACAGCATTCCCCAGATTACATGCAATATATAAATTCCACTTACCAAAGCTTTGCCTTCATTATTACCTTCTGGGTAGTGTGGGTTAAGCTGGAAAAGAAAAGAAGTCAAATACTATCTTGATAGCTTTCAGACATTTCATAACTGGGGGAGAGGGTTTGGTTCAGTTCTCTGTTATGTTTCCACCCTGCAAAAAGAGAGTGGGGTTTCAGAAGCAGTGTGAGAGTAAAAGACTTACTGCTTCAATTTCTGGCTGACCTAGCTGGCTATGTCCTCACCTCTAGAAAGAGCATCTTGCAATCAAGCTTGTTAACTCAAGAGGAATCTCCAATAATGAAACCCAAAAAGGGTGATGAAGAAAGCACAGTTGCTATTCTAAATGCAGCCAGTTAAGTCACCCACACATGCACACACAATCGCTTCCAGGATTGACCCTGGGCAGATAGATTGAGATTAAAAACTAATGTTCTCTTTGTCTACTGAGATTTTACAGGAGAAGACAGTGAACTCAGAATTAACACATCTTTGAAAGAGGAGTGATAATGCCACTAGAGAAAATTATTTAATTATACTGTGATTCTGTTTAACCATTATTAATGGGGATAATATTTTCTATGTCATATCAAGATTATCAAGCATTAACTAATACTAAAGTAAAATGAGAAGCTTGGATGAAAGATGCTGTACAATAATAAATTTAAAGTATTGCTATTTAACAGCTGTTTAATATCATCGTACTTTTGACAAGGGAAATATGTAGCCTATAAGATGAGGGATTATGTAGGCAGATACATTCACAAATAAACAAAAACACACACACCCACTCACTGGCTGCACATGAAGCCTTTCAAGATTTGATTTACATGAAGAAACAATTTTGCATCAATATTTACCAATATTCCCTGACATAGGATGTGCCATCAAAGCACTGAAAATGCCGAAGTGAGATTATAAATTATATAAGACAATTTTGTTCTTAGGCAATTACAGTGTGTATACATCTTGCAGATGAGTACTGTCATTTTCTTGGCTTGAATTTGGCATTACCACTGTGGAAGAATCAGAAGAGAATTGCACAAGGCAAGATGCACAAATCCCAGTGGAACTTTTCAATATCACGTTATCATACATCCAACATTACACAGACAACTGTTGTGAAGAGATTTTGTTAAGCTTATAAGGCTTTTATTTAAAAAATAATCATTTATATGATTATATGATTTATGTGATTTATAAGTCTGTATTTCTGAAGCAAAAAGACTGAGGAAGGTTAAAGAGGCTGTTGAGTTTAACCTTTTTTTGCTTCTATCTACCTCTAAAAGAAATTGATGTCAAAATATCATTGAATCTCTATATTCACTATAGAAAAAGCTGAAGAATTGCACAGGATGGTTTTTGGGGTCTTTGAGGTCTATAGCATTTCAGTCTGTTTACTTGATTTCACCCTTCTTTCTCAGGCACTAGAAACTATATCTTAGCACCAACCTACTCTACACTACAAAGCCTTATGGAACAGGCAGATGGAATGGATGTGCATTTCTCCTTCAGCTTTTTTGGTGGAATAAGGTGAACCTTAGGCAAGCTTACCTGATAGACAATCTTAAAATGGAGCTTAAGGCATATAGGATATGGTTATCTACACTTAATTGCTTGAGGTATGTAGGAAAGAGCTACCAAGTTGAAATATATGTCATCCATAACTTGTTCTAGGTTTTTTCTTTGCATCCAGTGACAAAAAAAATATTCAGTATTACTGAGTCTAAGGAATGATTTACCATTTCCATTTCTTTCCACCTTGCTCAGTAGATGCTCATTCCAGCCCCTGTATAAGCTGTAGAGCTTTATGTTGGAAAACACTGCAGAGTGTGCACATATGTCAGTCAGAAAGGAACCCTGCAGCCAGAGTGAGGATGGTAGCCTGAAACCATTATCACTCATCATTTCTCATATGTGGAAGACTGCTTCACAGTCAGTCTCCTTTGGCTTGCTCTTCTCTTTGTGTGCTGTATGGCTAAAGTGAGACTTCCTTGCTCCTGCTAGGAAGGTTCTTGGCTGTGTGATTTTAAAGGCTACACAAGTATATAATTTTCTGAAGAAGTACCCACATATGTAATTGTTTTCACATCGTTTTGGTTCCTTCTTAAGTTTCCACAGTTCTTTCAGCATGACATTTGTTCACCGACACCTTAAAATAATCCTGGTGTCCCATTTTTAGCAGCCAAGCCGAGCTCTCTGCCTTTGGTCCCCCATCAAGAAGAGACAAAATTAGCAGGCAGTGCCCCTCAGTCCCAGGCACACACCATGGCCTTCCAGCACAAGTGCAGAGGAGGTACAGAAAGGATAAATTACTATGCTACCTTCAGATATTGCTGGTTACAAGCAAGCAAGCAAAATTCTGGGTCCCCTCGGGTTTGTCACTAGACTCAGCACAGAAAACTTGGCATTGAGGACTTGATCCTACAGGTTTTCATTGAAGGGCTCAAGGGGACACAGTTGTCTACCCAGTATGAACTGAATTCTCATATTATTCAACTGTCTGCTTTCAACATAATGGTGATTAAAAAAAAAAATATATGTATTTATCAGTAATCAAATAAATTAGAAGAATCTCCCTCCCTTGACTTCTTGTCTTCTTGAAAAATGACTGAACAGACTGCCCTCAAATTTCCAAAACAGGCCACTTGTGGACTGAGGGTGATGGAGACAGAAGGCTCAGGTAAGAAATCAAGTACATCCTTAATGATGCTTTTTCTTGCCCTGCTGTTACAGAAATAATGAAACCAAAAATACATTGTTTAGAGAAAGTTTTGAGAGGCTGATATTAAACCATAAACACAGTGGAACTCAGTTTTCAGGCTGACATCCATGGCCCCATTTTCAGCTCTGCTCAGCAGTTGCCACTTCCATTTTCATTTCAATTGAGATTGCTGGCACTGAGGGTTTCTAAAAAACAGACCAGTAGCTATTATCCCATGCTATATTGTCCAGGTACAAGGGGCATAAATCATCTGGTGTTGTGTGTCATATTACACCTGTTCTGATTCCCTTTCAATATCCCAGCCCAGAATGACCTAAGGACACAGTGACAGTCTCAGCACTCCAAAATCTATTGCTGTTTCTGATTTATGTAAGATCACTTCCACATTCTTCAATAAACTGCCAAAACAAAAGAAGTTTTGAAAAAGAACAGCATTAATATTTTTATCTTGCTACTAATGAAATAAAGTAGAATTTTCTGCAGCTGTTTAGAAAGAATGCCATGCTAAAATAGGCCTCAATAAAGCTGAACAACTTTAAAGCTTTTTTGTGGCATTGGATGTCTTGAAATTTACTGAATTGTAGCTGAAATATAGCAGTGAATATTCCTGCAAAATGCCACTGGAAGGTGCATGCAGCCAATATACACCAAGAACATGATGAATTACAAACTGCAGAGCTTAAGTGTAATTGTATAAATTATTATTGCAATAGCTTCATTATATGTTATTTTTTAGAGTATATCTCCATCAGCTTCTTTCCCAGTAAAGAATAATCCAGAAGTCCTACTCCTCTGCTGCTTGTTTTTCAACAAACTCAGGTACAGCCATTTTTACCCTTCCATGAATGGGAAAGGAAAAGGCAGCACAAAAAGAGTTTTTCATTGACAGTTCTGGAGTTTAGAGACAGATCTGCAACTACAGAGAAGGCCCTTCTTTTAAATCTACATTTAAATAGCATTTACTTGCATTCCTCTGCAAGAAGCCAAATTCCCAATCTGTGATCCACACAGGCTATCTGAAAGAGCCTGAAGGTCAGGGTCAGTGCTGCAGGTGGTCTCCTGAGTATAAAAACTGGTGTCTCTTCAGATTTTGGGCTCAGCCTTGGTACACACTGGTATGTGAAAAGATTAGATGTCAGAATGCATACATATCTCAACATCCTCATCCTGTGGGAGCAGCAGAAGGCCTCCAGGAGAGAGTAGGTATGACAAACTCATAACAGCAGTCAGCTTTTACACATGGAAAACTGATGTATAGACAAAGTCTTTAATTATTGCTGGTTAAAACTACTTGGAAGGGCAAGGAATCTCATTCTTGAATTTTAACCTCGTGACTTTACAAAATCTGTAAAGTCTGCAAAGCAGGAAGACAACTTTAATTTCTCTGTGTTTGTGTGTTACTTCAGGTATTTGGTGCTCAGAGAATGCAAGTGACCTGCAAATCCTGAGAGGGATTCCACTGGACTGAGCACCAGAAGTTCCAGGCTCTATCATCCCTACTGATTAAAGCCACTCAAAGTCATACCTTGAAGTTTTCAAACCTCAAGAGTCCACAGTGCATAATTTCCTGGGGTTCTACTATTGTGCAGATCATCTCAAAGGTTATTCCTGGCTTTAATTTTACTTTTGCATCTTCACATAGTTAGATATCCTTTACAAGCCAAGAAGTTTGAAGTTTCACATTTCTACTGAATGTTGTTTTCATGGAAGAATGCAAAGAAAGTACCCAAACAGGCTATTTTTGGACACTCAATTAAGAATGAGAGAGGAATTTGGGGAAAGAAACACCCATGCTGATTTTAATCAAATTTTGTTGACTAGGTAAAGGATATTTAAAGCATCTTGTTAGGGGAAGAATTAGATTGCCAAATTTCAGCTAAATGAGCATTCTAATGACTTGGTTAAAACCTGCATTTATGAAAGAAACCCTGACAGACAAAGAATAAAAGCATCTAATTCAACACACTCAAACAGTCCCGATTTCATTTGATAACCAGCCTGTTAACACACAGCCTGTTACCCAGCCAACAAGGGCAAGTGTTTCAGGGAAGAAAAGCCAGGACAAAAGAAAAATAATCCACTTTTCAAATCTTTCATCTTCATTAGGCTTGCTTTGTTCTTTGTTAATGTCATACTGATTAGCTTTCGATAAATCCAAAGGACTTTTGCACGATTTCAAAGACTTTCAGTGGTATTCAAAGGACTTTTGCCATCTTATTAACTTGCCAGACAAAGACTGGCTACAACTCTACCTCGATAAACTCCATTCAACCCCTCCTCAGCACAGAGCTCCTGATAATCATCATCCCAGCAAAGTTTACAAATCTTAAAAGGCCTTTTCTTTCAGGATTGTGTTTTCCTCATGAGCCATGTCTTAGCAGATCAGACAAGTTTCCAGGGAGCACTGGGAAAGCTGAACCTTTTTGTCTGCTTCAAAAACAGGAATGAGAAGCAGCCCCAACACCTTCCTGTCCTGATTTTTCACCCTCATTAGCAGAAGAAAGATCATCTTGATGGCATTTCCAGCTGCTGTGTAAGCAATGGCAGGCCAGCATTTTGCCATGCCCAAATCAGCACAGATTTAAAGGTCTCACACAAGCAGCATAAGCTGCAGTAGCTCCATGTTATGAGTGGTGACTGGGAAATTCCATTTCTTCTACTGGGATCCTGAAAACAGTGCTCAGCCCCACTCAGCCATATCCCATTCTGCAGAGGAAGTCAAAAGAAAGAAAAATGTCTGAGAGATCCTTTAATGTAACTTGGGTGCTGAGCCAAAACCTTAGCCTGAGCTTCAGCAGCTCCATGTCAACCTGTGTTATATAAAAGAAAGCATCCTCATCTCTTCAAAAGTGATGTTCTAAATATTAATATCCCATATGCTTTCAGTGGTCCTCACAGAAGTAACTAGGGATGATTGAATTAGACATGACTGACATTTCTACTGCTAGAAAAAAAATAACAGAAAAACCAAACAAAAATCACAGGCACACAAAACCCCAAAACCAATAAAAAATAAAGTGGGAAGTCTTGGAAATCTCCATCAAGCATAACAAATAAAGAGGCACAAATACAATTAAATAAAAGCTTCTGAAGTGATATTGGAAAAATGAAGAAAAACAATGCACTTAAGAACAGACCACATGTCTACATTTGCTGTTTTGGAAGACATCAAAATGCAAGATGTATTTTTAATGGCAGAAGTAGGCCCTGTAATGACTAAATGACAATAAATGCTGCATTAATGTCTTTGTACATCCTTATTCCTAAAGCCTGTGATGTACAAACATGGCCCAAATGCAGTCAGCTTCAGACAGGACTGAAAAAGATGAACACTTTCACAGGTCAAAATTGCAAATTAGTTGCTTGAGGGAAAAAAACCTTTCCTCTGAGATTCAGATTTATGAAGGTATTTGCACACTGACAGATTTCACCAAAGTCAAGATAAGTCAGGTCAAGAAATTTAGCTGCATTCTCAAGATTCTTAAAAACCTTGGAGAAATCTAGCTCTGGATTTGCTAAATGGACATCTAGATCTGTCACTTTAAAAAGCCACATCCAAGTCTGCAGAACAGGTCAGGCTGGCTCTGTAAATCAGTAATCCATCCTCCTCCTCTGGATCTCTTCCATCTCTTCATGCATAGCTGTAAACTATCCTTCACTCCTTACAGAGCTTTAAAACAAACCCACACTCCTATGAGACAGTGAAAAACTGAAATAAGGCTTCCAGTGCTGAGTTCACCCTGTCACCTTGGCAAACCCTCTTTCTTGTGAGAACCTTTAATCACCAAGCCAAACAGACAGAAATTAATCAGAATGCTGTGTTGACATTTAATGAAGAGACACTGGGAAAAACCAGCCCCAAAGGAAGATTTTGAAGCCATCTCCAGGTGAGGAGGTCCCACAGTACCAAGAAATGAAATCTGTGAGGAGATGTGTGAAGGCCTTGGTAGATGCTGCCATCTCCTGGCACCTTCTCCAGCTCACAAAGTGCTCCTGAGCAAAAGGTAGCTCAAATCTCAGTCAAACGAGGCCATTTTTATTTTATTTTATTTTCCTTTCTTTTCCTTTATTTTCTTTTATTTTCTATTTTATTTTATTTTATTAGTTACTTGCCTCATTCTTCTGAAGGCAGAAGGAAACACAGAGCATTCAACACTGTGCTCTCCCTCTCTGCATGACCAGGGCACAAACAAGTCCTTCTGCAAAGGTTTGTTTCCATGTCACCCAAAAAAGAAAATAAAATTACACTGGCAAACAGGGATTCCGTTGTTGCTTCCTAAATAAAAAGCATCTCTGTCAGTAGTCCAATTTCCAACAAATGGAAAACAAAAGGCCTAAATTATGGACATCAAATAATCAATCTCAGAAGCTTTAATAAAACATCCTATTCAGGACTCCATTTTCAAACAGTGGAAGAAAAGTCCATAAAACTA
The DNA here is from genome assembly GCF_029582105.1 of Oenanthe melanoleuca. Classification (NCBI taxonomy): domain Eukaryota; kingdom Metazoa; phylum Chordata; class Aves; order Passeriformes; family Muscicapidae; genus Oenanthe; species Oenanthe melanoleuca. The sequence goes on from NC_079334.1 coordinate 6,603,107, forward strand.
CAGAGACAGTTTCTTTAGGACTCCAGGAGTTTAATCCTGGTTTATAGTCTCAAGTTTAAGAACTGATTTCCCTTTTACATTTATTTTATCTTAGCTAATGCTGAATTTGCTATTACCCATACAATTATGTAATCTTTCTTAAAATCTAATTAAATGCTTTGTTTCTTATTCTTGTGGAATTCTTGTGACAATCTTTACTATCCAGAAGGTAGGAGAGGATTATTTTCTCTCAGTATTAACTTGGTACTCAGTTATCTTCACCATGATCCAAAATAAGTGATTATTACAACATGCTATGAAAGGTATGGCCCTGTCCATCTGCATAAATGAATACCATAACAATATCTATAACATGGCAGTCTAATATTTTTAATCACAGAATCATAGATTTGGTTGGAAGGGACCTTAAAGATCCTCTAGTTTCAACCCCCTGCCATAGACTGTAAAAGCAAAATTTAACAGCAATTCTCAGTTTAAAGTGAATGATGTACATAAGCTGCTCTGAAAAAAAAAAAAGAAAAAAAAAGAAAAAAAAAGGCAGTTTTGGGCAATTTTGACAGAAAAGTAGAGTGAGGTAATATACTAAGAAATTATTCAAGAAAAACAAGATAAATATGAGTAACTTCTATTGGCCACTGATCCAAGAGTTCCCAGCAGGTGGTTCATACCACAGTGTGGTGAAAATCAGCTGACAGTCCTGCAAGGCTTCAGAAGTCCCTGTAAACCCACCCAAAACACTCATGCTCTGGTGCCTTATCTCACTGACCCTCTTCCCTCTGCCCTGGAGTCCATGCCAACACCACCTCAGGGACAGCACCTTGTGTCTGCACAATCCAACACCTGAGGAAAAAGGACATTTCTGAAGCCTGTGCTGCCCCTGCAGTGCTCCACCACTGAACTGCAGCCTTGGCAAGTTGGACTGGACATCCTGTTGTATTAATATTCATCTAATTGTCATTTCATCTCATGTGTGTGCAACCCTGTGCTGCTCAGCCCAACTGAATTCAGTCATTCCCACCTTCAAAAGAAACTCCACTGAGTATTTAGTGCTAAAATAATCCAAAAGCTGGAATGTTTCATGCAGGGTTTTAAGAACAGCGTTTAGAACAAAACTCTGATCAGAGTTGATCCATTTTACAGCTTAAACTATGTCCTTTCACTCTTAAAGAGAGAAAAAGGAGAACTCTCTAAGAAAGCCAGAGAAGTTCTCCACAGCAGTAATTGTTTATGGCCACAGTTCTGGAAAAGCACAGAATGTGAACATTCAGGCTGCCATTTTACCTGCCTTATCTGAATTCATTTAGTTTAGTAGAGCTAATTTGGTGTTGAAGACCTCACTAGATTTACTGCCATACTATTGCCAAGGTATCTAGTAACTTTAATCTATTCAGCTAAGTAAAACAGAATTACCACAGATTTTTTCTTAAGAATTCTGCACAGTGATTATGTACATGCTCACAAGGTCTCACAAGCAACATACTGTGGCTTATCTACCATCTACTGCAGTATCTGAGACCAGCATATGATTTGCTAGATGCACATGTATTTTGTAATTATTTTAGTCACCCCTGAGAAGTTGAATATGAAATGACAGACTCAACCTGCATTTCTAGTGGGTGGGCACACGTATCTGTTTAACAGCCTCATAAAAACAAGTGTTAATAGCTTCTAAACTGCCCAGTTTAGAAATCACAGAACCAGAGTTGCTACACATGTGGAGAACAATCTTAAAAGTGCATGTTTTGGTTCAGCACAATTGATAAGCTGGTATTCAGTTCAAAGAGACTTTTATCTTGGCAATTTAGAATACTGAAAAAGTTATGTATGTTCATGAGAAAGGCACAGCTGTGTGGTCCCAACCTGTGGCATCTGCAAGGCTGTTCAAGCAAACTGCAGCTCACTCCCCCACACACACAGATAGCTTTGGGTGCCTTCTACATGGGCTACATGCACTGAAAAGACTTTTGGGGAAATCTTTGTTACTTTGAAAGATCCAATTTTCACCTAACCTTACAGCCTTTCTTTATAAATGTAAAGCTTCGAAATAACTTGGGTCATTTTGCTGTAACCAGGGCTATAAAAAGGATCTTCTGCAGAACTTTTTCTAAAAGACTGCTGACTCTGTGAAGATGAGAATAAAACTCTGTTCTGAGAATGAAACTCAGCAGCCTGGATCTTAGCTGGTGGCTTACTGCCTAAATCTCCTGCTGAAGATCTGGCTCAGCTCTTTTGGGTGAAAACAAGCCCTTGTGACACTAACAGCAGAACTCCTGCTGTCTCCAAAGAAGACAATTTCTCTTTCCAATTTTTCAGCTGAATATTTGGTTCTACTTTTTGGGGAATGTGTAAGCCTGTGACTTAAGGTTTCCTAATGTCAGACATCATTATCAAGTACCCAGATTTCCAGTGTCCCAAATCTTATCACCAAACATGAAACCCTTTCTTCAGTATATTCCTCCTGTGTCTAAGTAATTGTGTGAGAGCACACAACTGAGAGACATTGAGTGACCCAGGGTGTGCAGAGCAGCAGAGGAAAGGCAATGCAGGTGTGTGGAATCTCCCACTGTGACTCCTTCAGCAGTGGGTCTTTCAGGGTGGCACACCTTCAGCCCAAAGTCTGGGAGAAGGATCTAGGTTGCTATAAGGTATTAGTAGGTCTTAAAGAACTTCAAAGCACAGTAATTAAAATTAGGTTAAATAATGCCAAGTAGAAAGAGGATTAAAGGAAATACTACTACTTGAGACTGTGTCAGAAGTCTGAGATATCAGAGGTCTTTGAAAGGCAACAGAAGTTGGACAACTGATTGTACTTCTAAGGAACATGGAATTTAGGAATTACACACCCTGACTTCATCCTCTCAAGTTTATAACAATTAGATTTACAAGTCCTCACCTTCGTTTTTTTATTGAACAATGGTATTGCCTCACTTTTTTGTTTTTTATTAATTCACTTACTGTAGTATTGAAACACTTTTATCAGCTTTAAATTCCTTAGTTCTCTGAGGCAAGCATCTTCAATTTTCTTAGTCCCCAGATTACCCCCTGGCCATAACAAGCTGCAGGGGCATCTCTTCCCAACCTGGCTCAGTAGTGACCCACCAAATCCCAAACTAGACTGACCAGTTACATCTGGCACAGGATGACTCCAAGGAAAAGAGAAGGCACAGGCTGCTCACACAAGGTATGAGAGGAGAAAAGGGAGGCATCCAGGTGAAGCACACTTCTGCTCCTTGTCTGAGAGTTGACATGCAAGACTCCCTTGCAGAAGCCTCCATTGAGTTGATTTAAGCCAGGGTGAAGTAAGAAAAAAGTTATAAACAGTGATGAATCCTGATTTATGACAGAAATAGCAACATTAGCCAACAACAGAATGCTTAAAAGATTTGTGAAATTTCTTCCTGTGTTTGTATTTCTTATTCCACTCCAGATATCTTTATCATGGAGGCTTAAACAAAATCAGGTCATGGCAATGTGTGACGCTGTTGATAATCCATACCATGAGTAATCTCCCTGTGCTGCCAGAGCACAGATAAGTGTTCATAGGCTTTGCCCAATTGATTTAAAGTTTGGTCACGCACACGAGGTGTCTGCCTGCCTGTTCATAAATCTCTGACGTGTCTGGCTGGCTGGTGTGCTGTGCCTGACATATGAACTGTGCAAAATACAGTTCACAGGGTTTTATTGCAGCAGTACTTTTAATATCTCCACCACAGGTATTTTACACCACACAGTCACTAGTGCAGCTGTCCAGTCCCAGCACATCACCTCTGTTCAACCCAATAGCTCTTCCAGCTCTCACTCCACTGCTGCCAATTATATTCTCCATATTACAAGTTTGCCTGATGGGGATTTCCTTTCCAGAGGTAGAAAGGACCTAAACTCAGGTCTGACATTCAATGCAGCATGGCACCTCTTCACCTGAAGATTTTTTGCCTAAAAATCCCCCAGACAGATCACCTGGTGGAAGGAGGAAGCCCATCAGTATGCTCAGTGCCTTTCCTGACTCCCCATCAGCTCAGCTAGTAAAATCTTCCTACTGAAAGCATCCCTCACTGTGAGCAAAAAGGAAAATACTCCCACTGTCAGGTGGGAGTACTGGTTGCCTCTTGAAAATTAGCTATTATTAGCAGTTCACTGTTTATGTTTTGATAGTGACCTTGACATAATAAGAAATAAATGGTTTGATAGTTCCTGTTTGTTCTTCCTCTGAATTCAGTGCAGGCTGTTACAGGAGCTGGAAAATCAAAGCAGCACCCTGGGAATACTAAGGAGTAGTCTGTATACAGAAGTTGCACTGTTTTAAATCTAACTCAACTCAGTCAGAGCAGGGGTTCCCTAACATACAGTAATTTATAACTTTCTTCTTGCAGTAAATTTTTGCACTCATACTTTAAAGCATAAGTTAAAATAAGCAATCCTAACTAAATCAGTGGGAAAAAAACCCTATTTTTCACTCCATTGATAAAATTTGGACACAGACCTGTGTTAATATGGATTAGATATGACTTTAAAAGTTCACAGCTTCTTGCAAGCATTAAAATATCCAAGGCTGTACCATTTCATACACTTGGTATTATCTGATGTATTCCAGTTTGTCAAGAGCTATATTTTATTTTTAAGGAGTCTTAAAAGATATTAAACTGCTTTTTTTTTGGAAGTCTCAATATTCTTTTGCCTTAATACAAAGTACCAGATATTAACGAGACAAGCTGTAAGATCTTCCTTCTCTTCTGGGACCTTCCATTCCATCAAAAGGGACAGAGACTTCCTCAGATCTTTATTTTAATTAAATTTTAGTCAAAAGGCAAGACTGCAATAGCAGAACCCTATATAATCACAATGAACTTGCATGACACCAATACACAGTCACAACACTGCTCCAAAAATCAAGGGCAGACAGGAGCAGAGAGATAAACGAACCCAAGGGTTTTCAGTATAAAAGTGGTGGATATTTACCAGTGGTGTTTGTCCTGCAATCCCTGGGTGCAGCAATACAGTATGAGCCAGCAGGGCCCAGTGTGGGATCTTTGTGAAGATCTACACTGCTGACCCACCTGCTACAGCACTTCTGAACCAGCAGGTCTTGGCTAGGCAGCACACAAACACTTGTTTAACTGGCACTCTTACCTCTGCAGCCAAGTAGTTTCCAGTTGCCAAATGCTTAAATCTAAACAAGCTGTTCCACTGTCCTGCCCCTCCCCGGCAAGGGTCATGGTGGACAACCTAAAAGAAGAATTTAGATTTTAATCATGCTCTTCAAGATCATACTTCAGATCACTGACATTTCCTGCAGCTCACTCCTAATAAAAATATGTAAACTACATCATTACAGCCTTCTAAAGAGAAGAATTATGTGCTTACACAAATTTCACCATAGATAACAACTACTCACACTTTCTTTTTGCCAAGTGCTAGGAAATACTCCTGTTACTTTCCATGCTTTCATTAATCTATTCCCTGAAAACATGATGAGCCAAATTTTGCTTTTAAGTGAAATGGTGTGAATCTGCAGCTCAAGAAAGTAAGGAGAGCTGCTCCACACTACTAGGCACTACTTAAAAGCAAAACTCAAACCATCTTACATTATTTTAACAATTATACCAACTCTATTTCTGACAATACTAGTGGCTTCTGAAAAATTTTAATGCAAGTGATATATCTTCCTATCATCTGAAATATCCCAGGTTATTTCTTTTACCCCTTGACTGTGCTGTAGGTCATTTGATTTTTCAAATCTAGCAGCATCTGTCTCTTTTAAGGAGGAATCTCCAATAAGTACAAGTGCAACACACTCTACTCCAGACATCCTTACCCAGACAAAAACCAACCCCTTTTCTGAAGACTCTGTTTTAAATGCTTTAAATGTTTTAAACAAAGTTTGTTTATCACACAAGAACTTTTGGGTATAGGAGTTACATTATTGTAATAACAAGGATTTGAGACCCACCAATTTCCAGTGTCTCTTAGTTGAACAAAAATGTTTGCTAGTTCCCTTCTCAAAATCACCCCCATGTACAACATCACCTTTATTCAGGTTAACTTTTATCAAATGTTGATGTGTTGTGTGATGTTTGGGAGATTTCCTGTCTGCCATGGATTCCCATTTTTCATGCTGCACATGAAGTTCAACGTAAACACTCAAAACTCAGGAGAGGTGAGTGTCCTTTGATTGGCTTTGATAAAATCACACCATTTACGTCAAGTCTGAATTTGAAATTTGACTCTTCCTCATTTTAGTGCAGGCAAATATAGTAAGAAAGCCTCCTCTCTCCACACTCACAGAGCAATAAAGCAGCTCTTCAGGGTTCATCCTACACAAACTGCTTCATGAAATAATAATAGTTACAGGGAGGTGTGTGATGATATCAGGAGTCTATGAATGACTCATGCTGTGGTGAAGTTTTTTTTACTGAGCCCTGGCCTTCAGGTCCTAAAATATTTATAAAAAGAATTAAAAAACACCTCTATTTCCCACAGTGCTTTAGAACTTGTTGCAGACGTGGCCGACTGACGTAACGTAGTGCGGAGGAAAATGTGTTGCTTCTTCTCATATTCATCACAGGTCAGAAACTTCTCTTGCTCTGCATGAAACAACCTCACAACATCTCCCTAAAGAAACAGGAAAAAAAAGCACTGTTAAGTGGTAGGCAAAGCCACCACCACTTTCTATTTGTAACAGCTCCAGTGATGCCAGCAGAGCTGATAGGAAGAAAAGGCTTCTGACTTTCTTATTGCTGGAGCAGGTATCAAGTAAAGAGCATTCAATCTTAGCACCAAGTCTGGAAATCAGATGGGATAATTCAGTCCTGCAGGAGACCCACGGCCATTTGGGAAAGCACCAATGAACAGAGGGCAAAAATTAACCCAAAGGTGATTTTTAATTGTAGTTAACTTTACTAAATTGATTTTTTCATTTCTAATCTCTTTTACTATTTAAGGGAAGTGAAGAGATTTTTCTAACATTGTATTATCTTATCTCTTCTATCTGCAATCAACACCAATGCCCCCTCTCTATTTCTTCTGCTGGAATCATTTTTGTTTCCTCCTGCCTCTCCCCAAGACTTGAAACACTATCCTTAAATGGGTCTACACAAATGTACCATTTTCCCTTTCAAATTCTTTCTCAAAAACTGCTTGTACCTTGACACTTACTGATAAATAGCCTGTTGATAATGATTTATTAAGGTTCATGTGAGGACAAATTAGACTTATCTTTAAAATGAAAATGTAAAGTATCTCAGAGATAAAACTACAGGCAAGAAACTGTGCAATACCTCAGCATGTAAAGCTATATTACCTTATTACAGCTATTGTCATCTATAACCTGTAATACCACTTTGAACACATCCATAAAGTCCTTATTTCCTCTTTTGTTCACCAGGTAATATTTCTCTACAGTCAAATACAGTAAGACTTTTTGGATTAAAAAAAAACAATTTAAAAATCATACTTACTCCTTTCAGTACATCATCTCGGTAACTACTGAATTTCATGAACAAAGTTATTTTCCAGCTTGTGTTACAGTTGACAGCATTTACCTTTAAGAAAAAAAAAAACCAACACATTATTAGGGGATTATAGTATTAGGGGTGTTATATTACAGTATTAGGGGATGTCACTTTCTTTTTGAGACATTCCCTACTTCTCAAAGACCACACCACATCTAGGATGGCAGGGGACATGGCTTATCTACATATGTGTACAGCTCCTAACACTGGTCCTGAAGCTCTCAAGTGTTAATGACATGATGTTGGAGAAGACTGGGTGAGCAAATGCTGCTCTGTTTGCTAACAGCCTACCAAGAACACCCCAAGGGGATGCTGAATGAGGATTTACTCTCACATCAGTCAGAGTTTAAAATACTCAAGGAAATCTCACAGAGTTTTCAGTGCCAGGGCATCACTGCAGTGAGAATATTTCATCTTGGGTTTTTGAGGTTAAGCTGGAGCCAGTTTTTAACACTGGCTTTGAGCCCATGGTGGGTTCTGGTTACCAGTAGAGAACAACATATCACAGAATCACAGAATGGCCTGGGTTGGAAGGGATGTAAAGATCATCCAGTTCCAAGCCCCTGCCATGGGCAGGGACACCTTTCACTATCCCAGGTTGCTCAGAGCCCCATCCAGCCTGGCCTTGGACACTGCCAGGGATCCAGGGGCAGCCACAGCTTCTCTGGGCACCCTATGCCAGGGCCTCAGCACCCTCACAGGGAACAATTTCTTCCTAATATCCAATCAAAACCCACTCTGTCAGGGTGAAGCCATTGCCCCTTGTCCTGTCACTCCAGGCCCTTGTCAAGAGTCTCCCTCCATCCTTCCTGTGGGATCCCTTCAGGCACTTGCAAGGCCACAGTGAGGTCACCCCAAAACCTTCTCCTCTCCAGGCTGAACAATCCCAATTCCCTCAGCCTTTCTATAACCATCTCAGATCAGCAGTTACTCCTCCTGCCCCCCTGAACTCACCTCTTTGCAGCCAGGGTTATCTAGAAGCTCAATGTTGCTGGCATGCAGAGGCTGTCCTGCATTGACTGGCATGAGAACAACTTTATCTCCCACCACAACCTGGAAGGCAGAAATAAAATGCAACTTAGACCTATGCAGTTATCCAATAAAATGAAGTAATATAGCATATTTAGGAAATTACTCAAATGCATGCTCTAGGAATGGCACTTGGTGAATTTATTTGCAGGCAATTCACACAGCAGGTCTGTTCATCCATGATCTGCAATCATTTGGGTTCAAGATTTCCCACTAATGAACCCTCACATTCCCCATAAGCATGTCCTCTGGTTCAGCAGAAACTCCAGACTGGGAAATAGATATGACTCCATGAATTCCAGGAGCAGCTCAGCTCACACATTAAGTTCTCTTTATCCCAGAGGAAGTTTAGAAAGTAATCATGAGCCCCAAGCTCTGTGGACCATCTGTTGGCAAATGTCCTGACAGGCTCAGGAGTTCTGTGATTCAGACTGCCTGACTGCATCCTAGAAAGGCACAGAAATCACTGGAAATTCAGAAAGAGGTGTCCTCACTCCATCCCCTCTGCTGTTGTTCCCTAAACAATGTTTGAGCTTAGCGCAGGCAGCAGGTACAAGAGCTGAGAGACCTTCTCTCTACAAGAGGAATTCCTGGCTGGTTCCCTACAAGCAAATTCCCATGCCCTTGCAACTCTTTACAATATACAAAATGATATACAAAAATTTCTTTAACCTAAAAACTGCTTGAGACATGCATATGGAGAATTCAATTCATGCCTGGAAGGGGGGAAAAATAAATAATAAAAAATATCAATCCACAGATTAGCTGGCACTGGGTCCTGATTTGCTTATGTTGTTCACAGCAATTCTGAGCACACACAGACATGAAGACAAGTGGCTACATGTGATTTTTTTACTACATGAAATGCTGCACAAGCCATGCTTTCTTTTGGAAGACAAATAAACAAAAACACATTCTGCATACATCAGCAAATTTCCTATTAAAAAGCTGAGCCCAGTTCAGCCTTTGTGCAACTTCAGTGCAGGTGAATTTAGCCCACACATTGCAGAGGTGAAAAGGAAGGTTTGCCTGCTCTTTACCAACACAGCTAAAATAAACAGCAGCATAAGACAGTGTCACCATGCTCAGATCACACACAGAAATCCTACTTGATCCAAGTCATGGGAACAACACTAACAAAACTAATGGCAAAACACCTGTAAGACACATTTCTTATGCAATACATTCCTGCATGCCATGCTTCACACAGACATTACTTACAGCCTGTTTTAAGAAGTTATGACCAGACAACTCATTAACCAAAATACCACCAGGTTTGCATCCTGCAAAGTGGAATCAGGACTTCAAAACTGTTGCATGTACACCAGGACTATCACAACTAAATCAGTAAGAGAGCATATCATTAAGCATCTTATCTAAAAAGAAAAAAAAAAAAAGCAAACTCTAAAATGGCAGATAGCTGCAGTGCAACCCACACAGCACCAATCCTGCTATGAGGGCAGATTTTGCTGTTCAGTCCATCTGGAACCTGCTCTAGACTTAATTAGTCCTATCTTCCACTGAAGAGCAGCTTCAAAGACAAAGACTTCATTTCTGCAGAAAATACTGTAGTTATGCCAATTACTGTAAATTTTCAGTCATATTCTTTCATTACTTTCATTGACTTGCAAAATGTATCAGTTGCTAGTGAAACTAAGCTAACCTTCTTTCAGAAAACTAAGTTCTAAAATATTTCACAAGGCTAAAAAACTGTGATTGCTTACCAGAAGAGTCATACACATGAATTCCTGTATCAGATTCCCAGATTCCTTTTCTTTTAGGACATATGGCATATTTAGCTCTACCTTGCCTGCATTACCTGACACAGTAGCAACTGTGCAAGCAGTAATTCAATACTCACTTCTACTGCTTAAAAAACTTTCTAAAACATGTTTTCTTAGGGAATTTCCTCATTATAGCACAGAAATATAGTTAAAAAAAAAAAAAAACAAAGTTTCTAAGCAGAGTAAGGGCCTGATATATCAAGCTAATTCTATGAATTGAAAGGTTCCAATGTCTGGGGGTAACTGAAAAGGAAGGAGTGGGTACAAGGCTGGAGCCTTCCTTCATCTGGGAGAGGAAAATGAGGATTTTCCCCCATCACTTGCTACTCACGTCCCCTGTGGAAGAGCTGCCTGGTTTGTGTATCTGTTGAAGAGGTAGAAATGTACAAAAGCACTTAGGAGACAGCTACCAGAGGACTAATGTTTATCACTGGAAATTTGCAAAGAAAATTGTTAAATCCCTTTGGGCCTAGTAGAAACAAGAAACAACTTCCCTTTGTAAACTCCCTCTGTAAATTACAATGGCAAGTTGCCAGCTCTGAAAGGCAACCTGGAAAAAGAAAATGAGCAGCAGGCCATTCCAAAGGGACTGAGTCCACTGAGTTAGGAATAAGCCTAGGGCAGTCTGCCACATGGCTTTCATGGCTAAATCAGTCTGTCAGATAAATCCCCATGGATTTGGCTTAGGAAGTGGACTAGGAAAGGGCTCTGTGGAATGGGATCTTGCTGCCATCACTGCATTGATCTGCAGTCTCTGTAGATCAGCAGGTCTGCTCCCAAAGCAAAATGTGGGCTGGAAAATGGAATCAGAATCCCTGTAGTACTGAGGATGACTTTGAAGGCCTGGGATGGATCTGCTGCTCTCAGCTGTAAGATGTCACAGAGGTTTTGCAGATGGCAGGCAGGAATCCCAGGTCCTCCCTCTGAACAGTGTGACACACTCTTATTATCCAGGCATGAGACATTAAAAGATGCTGAATTGATGTTATTCTAAGAAATTAAGCCAAAACAATAAGCCACCCTTTTTTCTCTCCAAAGAAGGAAAAGAAATACCAAGCCATGTTTGTTTTCCCCAGGTGAAAAGCCATGCAGAGACCCCCCTGAGGGTGATATTTGAGATTGAGGGTTATATTTGAGACAGGGATGTCCAAGATTTTGCAGGCAGCAAAATTCCAGAACCCCTCAGAAGTGCAGGCAGTAACCCTAATGCTAGGGTTGGCCAGGAAGCAATAGAGGGTAGGTAGGGTCCACAGGGCTTTTTTTAATTTGGTTAGAAGCAGGGGTTTTATATACATTGTATAAGTATATATATAAATTCTATAAAAATGGAAATAAAATTACACAAGTATATAATACATATATAAATATAAATTGTAAATAAAAAGTATAAATTAATATAATTAATATAACTTTATGTATATTTATGGTATATGACTAAATATAACTAATATTGTGCATATATTGTTATAGTATATTGGAATATATCATATAATATATATGTAAATATAAATTATAAATATGAAAAATATTTAAATATAATTTTAAATAACTTTTTTGTGGTTTATTTGGTTAGAGGCAGGGGTTAAAAATATAAAAATATAAATATAAAAATATATAATAAATATATATCAATATAAAATATGAATAAATATAAGTGATGTAGATGTATACAATACATAGTATAGAATAGAGAATACTGTATATATGTTATTATAATATATTGTAATATAGAATATATTATATATATATATAATATATAATATGTAATTATATACTATAATATGTAATTATAAACTATAGATATAAAGATGAAAAATTGAAATACGAAAAAAGTTTAAATATCATTAAATTAAAGGGTTTTTTTGGGATTTTTTTTGGTTAGAGGCAGTTTTGGCCGGGGTTCTTTTGGGGCATCCATTTTAGAGGATTTTTTGAAGGCAATGGGGCTTGCTCCTTTTTTCCACCCCTTGTCTGCTTTGGGAGAAAGGAGGATTTTCACATACCCTTTTGATCACTATGTGGACCAGGGAAAGACTCTGACTTAGGGATATTTTACCAGAAACTGGGAATGCAATCCTGCTCCTGTCCACAACAGATTGCAAAAGGAGTTGCAAGCAACCACACTCATCACTCTGGAGAGCACCCCAAGGGCTGGGTAACCACAAAATTAATGAGAGAAAATCCATGAAAAAAGAGGCATTCTCTTTTACAGTCCTAAGAAGGCTTTCACTGATTATGCACAGGGGAAAGAAGCCAAACATTCCCAGCCAGGTCTACAGTATAAACCACACAAGTCCATCATCGTGTGGCCTTCCCAGAGGCAGATCTGAATTCTCCCCATCAGGCACTTAACCAAGCCACAGAATGAAGAAAGGAATAGTGATCTCACGGCACAGCTCTCAGATCTGCAGCAAAGAGCTCTCCTGTGCATTCTTCCTCTCATCAATATGCAAGACTCCTGCTGAAACCTACCCAGAAAAGGCTTTCCAGACTATCCAACCCAGCTCCAATCACAGATACCATTTTCATGTCAGAAGGGAAGACAGATTTAAAGAAGCCTGAAGTATTTCCTTGAGACTTTCTCTACTGACCTCTTGAAAAAAATGTTGCCCACAAAATTAAAAAAAAAAATCCTTTAAGAAAGCAGACTCTAGCATAAACTATGATTCCTTGTCAGCTTTGTAAATCTGCACACAACAGGTAAAACTAGTAAAGATGCTTCAATGGAGAGGCTCAGTTGAATATGGCAACACATCAGATTCCAGACCATGTACTTTAGTAACACTTTCCAGTTACACATAAGATAATAGTCCCAATCATTCTTCTAAGTTCTTTCCTGAGCTGAATCCATTATGAAACAGGCCTGCAGCAAAGAAATTATGTCTCCTGGAATTCTTCTCCCTTTTCCTTCTTAACACATTCAGTATTTCCACTTACATTGTCACCTTCACTCCTCAGTTTCCAGAATGGCTGGATGTAAAACCAGGAGCCCTCATTCCCTGCAGCATCCAGGGACACCCGCATGGCATTCTTCTCCAGCAGAGCTGGCAATCTCTTGTTGACTGTGAGGTATTTGTTGCTTTTTATGTGCAGTAGCTGGAAACAAAGAATGATTTAAAAAAAAAAAATTAGCACAGCTTCTAGTTGTTTTTTCTCCCTCCAGTCAAAAGAGGAGGTGCAAGGTTTCACACTGCTAAGATTTTCTATAATAAATATAAATAGAAAATAAAACTAGAAGGTAGTTATCAAAGTATGCTAAACTTCAGGAAAACAGATGATCTGTCTCAGATTGAGAAAAATATGTCAGGGATCAATTTTACAGCAGAGCAAGAGTCCATTGCAGTATTCCCTTCATGAATTACATCCATTGCAGAAAAGTTGTGCTGCACTTAAGAACTTAGCTCCTGTCTCATTTATATGTCATGAAATACAGATTACTTCAATGATTTAAAAGGAGCTGCACAGCACCTCTATAGCATGATTTTGAAATAAGTCTTAAAGATAAAAGACATATATTTACATTCAGATTCTAAACTGCAGCACCAAGAAACACACAAAGAATTTTTATTATGACAGATTATTTAAACAGGAACATGCAGCACTCCTGGTAGGCTTTGAAACAGGCAGAAAAGCACAATATTGTAAACTTCACCAAGTTCTGTTTACCTGACCCTTGACAACCCAGATTATAGCAGGTAGTTAGTTTCCTTTTCATTGTAACCTTGAAAGGAAACAACTGTTTCCTTTCCAGCACTGAGAAGGCAGCTGGATTTAAATAGGTTTACCTGGATGACGTTGCTGTATTTTACAATTTCACCCAACAGCTTTCTGTTTTCACTTTCATTCTGCTTCTGTTCCAGTTCTGCTGCATGCTGCAAAAGAATTATTATTTCTTTAGACTCTACAAAAGAAGTACCTGAAACACACAGTCCAAAAAGGGAATGGCATCATATTTAAAACCTGCAACCTACAAGCATTGCTGCACTGGAAATATTAGCACGCTGATTTTGATCTTTTTTTATTACCCAAAATAGGGACTCTGCCACAATTTATGGGTCACATCTGAGATACATGCTATTTTAAAAATTTTCAAGCCCAAAAAGCAATTCCTGGTGCTTTATTTCATCCTGTAGAAGATAAAAAGGCCCCATGATTCGCTGTTCACTGTCACCACTCCTTTTACTTGTTGGGGTTTAATTGTACATAAACACACAGACTTTACAACAAAACAAAAACAGTAGGTCACAACTGGCAACATTAAGATTAAACAAACTAGACTGGGTCAAACACAGCCACAGAGCAAATTCTCAGCTCCCAGCAGTAACTGCTGTGTAACTCTGGCCACACACCCTGTGCTTTCCCTGCTGCTCTTAACTGGAAGCACTGGTGACCTCTCCACTGCCCACAAAACTGTCCAGGTTTGACAGGACCTTGTTTTCACTTAGTCTCATGCATTCAGTTATAACATCAGGCCAGCTGTTTTTCAGAAACAGATTAATTGCTCCATCCACACTGTATTTGAGGCAAAATAGAATTTGCAAAAGGGATCACAAAAGGATCACCTAGACTGAAGGCAAGGACAAACACAATTTTGAGGAATTTTCTGGCTATAGCATTGAGGATATCCCTTTGTCCACTCTTCTGCCTAATTCCTGGTAAAGATTTCCAGCATTATTTAAACCACAGCTCCATCCTGATTTTAACAACTCCATTTTTACCTTATAAAGCTTCTGAAAGCACTACCTTGCTTACAGCAAAGGCAAAACCCCCAGCCCAAAGTGAGATAAACACCAGGCCAGGGGCTATAAATGCCAGTCAGGAGGCTGGAGAGCTAAGGAGAATATAGAGTTGCTATGGTGGCATAATAATACCTATCACAGTGGTTCCCAAGGCACTTGTTATTATTCTTTCTGGTACTATTGTAATTCTACAGCCTGCAGATTGAGATAAGATTACAAATACAGATGTCTCTTACTTGAAGTTTCTTCAGCAGTGCTGCTTCAGTATGGTTTCCTTGTTTGGCTTGCTTGGCTTTCCAGTACTGCTTCTGGGCTGAATATCTGTTCATAGGACACACCTTGAAAAGGCAGTCTGGGGAAAGATTGAAAGAAATACTCCAAAGTCATGGTGAAAGACATTTCCTTCATTTGTAAGTGTGCTTTGGTTAGGTTTTTTTGTCCTGAAATGTCCAGTGTTTAAACATAGCCACTAAGTCAGACACAGGGTGGCACAACACCAGAGTTGAACACAAAGCCTTTAGAGCCTTACAGGTTCCCACTTTGTGCAACCTCTGTAAGAGCCCCAGGCTGTGATCCTGCTGATTTATGAGCACCCCAACATCACAGATGCACTGTTTGAAGGCATGTGAAACCTTGGGAGAATTGTCCTGCTGTCTGTATGCCACACACCTGGCTTGCCCAGCTCCTCCTGGCACTGCTGAGTCCAAGGGTGGCAGAGGAATTCAGCAGTGCCAGCCACCAAGCAGGTTCACACTGCTTGGGTCTCTGTGCCTTCACTGAGCTGTTTTTACTGTTAAGGTTTTTTAATCAAAGTGACACAAGCTGAACATCACCACAGTCCAACAGACCAGGAAAAAAGCAGGTGAGGAGAGAGGAGCCACCTGAGCAAGAGGACAAAAAGGAGGAGGAGACTGCAGCCAATGCTGAGATGCTGAGTAAGAAATGAGGAGCAGCAAAGGAAAGAGAATCTCAATACACCAAACCTCATCCCATCCCTACCACCTCCCCATGTGGAGTGAGGGGGCTGCAGATCAGGAAAAGGAAGAGACATCTGGAATGAAGCCAAGGGGTTCTTCCTTAAATGCTTGTTCAATTGTTCATCTTTATTTCCCAATATTGTAATCAATAATTGAAAGTTAATGTTAATTGGCAATACACTGAATTTTGTGAAATTCCCTGACTGGAGAGTTTTTGGTTTGCTTTTTTGTTGCTTTTTATTTTTTGTCCAGTGGCAGTCCTATAAACTGGAAATAGAGGCTCGTGATTCATCCAAAGCCAATTACTTTCAGAATGATAAACAACATCTAATCTTGCACGGTCCCAATCATCAGCTGCTCTAAAAGAAGCAAGACTTGACAGACATTTCATGTAGCAAATGCTGGTAACTGTCCTTTCTCACACCACGTGTATTCACAGGCAAGAAGAGGGAAGAGCTCTGCTGTGGGAGTAGTAAGGACACCCAGGACTGCCTGGGTGCTGCAGGGTGAAACTCTTCCCCAGTTGGGGTGAAACTCTTCCCCAGTTGAGCTGCAGTCTGTGGATGTCAAAGGAAGGTCTGTCCCCAGTTATGAGCCCTCCATATTTCACTGGCACAGATGGCCAAGCACTGCCTGAGGACTGATCCAGCCCCTCTGCAAAGGTGTTTGCTCTCTCATTTATAATGGAAATTACATCACACATCCTAGAGTACACAATCCCTAGGTGATTTTTATAACATTCTGAAAATCAAGAAGGTGAAAAAAAAACCCAAAGTGTTGTGTACCCTTAAATTGTACTATATATTATAGGATATTTCACCTGAATATCAGGATTTCAGCTCATAAAAGTCTGCTATTATTTTCTGTCACAATCTATAATTAACATGCCTTCTCAGAAGGCTTCATGAAACATTTATTTCTCTGAAGTAACAATACTTTCTTTTTATAGGACCAGTCTTCATTTCTCAGTTACTCCCCACACATCCTGCTACTTTGAGTAAACACAGTGCTTCCCATCCTCCTGCAGAGTCTCAGAGCACAGTGCTACCACTCTGCAGAGGACCTTTTCCAAATCAGTATTACTTCAATTGTATTTCCCTCAATTTACAGACAAAAAAAAAATCATATTATTTGTTCCCACACAAGATTTTTCCTATTTTATTCTACTTTTTAGGATTCCAGATGCACTGAAACCAGGTCATCTCATAGTTTTTCTCCAGGGATTTTTTTTTCTTCATTTATTTTATTAGAGTAACAACACTATGTAAATTCAAGCTTCATGATCCTAAACATTGCAAGGGGGTGGAACAGTGCCTGCCCTAGAGATGCTACAGTTCAAATAAACAGGAAAAAAAGAGAAGCTGAAGCATAAGATTATAAAGCAACTTTCTACCACACAGCAGATCAAAAAGCCATTCCCTCCTGGAGGTCAGTCTAGCAACCCACTCATGAGACAGAATGTCTCTTCTGACTTCTCCAGACATTCCCAGATAGTCCTAGGTCCAAATCCATTACTTTATGGAGTTTTACATAATGTTTCTCTTCCTGAGGACTAATTAAGGAGGGAATATCAAAGGTAAGCAAATAGCACCTTCACTCAGGAAGTCTGAAAAGGAAAATATTATGCCCTTTAAATGTTTCTTGATATTGGATAAAGATGGTTTAGAACAATATATGTCAGATGCTTTCTCTCCCTGCCCTCTCTTGAGGTTTTTTTTTAAGTACTAGAAATTCAACTCTTGCCCATCATAGGAGATTTCTTTGGCTTGCAGAACTAAAGAAATTATCATATGGCTTTACTAAAACCAGAGAAATGACTAAGTGGAAGTGACAGAGCTATAAAATCACAGTGTGTACAAATCTACTTGTTTTGGGGAAAAAAAGTAGACAGAAAGCTTAAAAAGAGGTAATGTGGAAATGAAAAGGGAAAAAACTTGAGGGAGAGAGGAACAGGGCAAAAAGAGTCCTAGGTAGGACAACAAAAAAGAAGCTCTCAGGAGTCTGAGAAACAAAATAAACCAATTATTGAACTGGGGAAAACAAGAAGAAAATAAAAGGACAAACCCAAATTATGTAGAAGTCAAGTAAAAGAAAAATGGCAGATAGAAGAGGAAAGGGTGGGAGAAGGAAAGGAGAGAGTGCAGAGGAATGTAGTGGAAGGGAGAGAAGACTAAAGAACAATGTCAGAAAAAACCTTAGATCAGACTAAAACCTGAAAGGCAAAGGAGGGTATTTAGGAGCCTAAGTATCACTTTCACTGCAGAAGCCTAAAAAAACCAAAGGAATACAACTAAGAAAGTTTAGACCAGTCTAAAAACTTAGGTCATTTTACATCTGAAATAAGAGAGAGACTTATGCTCCTTTTCCAGAGCTGCTAAATCTGACCAACAAGTCTTATCTGTGCTATTTTACACCTTGGAAGCTGAAAGTGTTTCCCACTGGAGACAGGAGCATCAAGCTGAAGAGTGTTCAGGATCCCAGACTAAGGAAACCTGCAGTTGTGTGCTCATGATGTGACTTTTCTTCAGAGGTACATGACTCCTGGCACACACACTGTTCTTCCCAGTCTCTGTGAACCCAGCCCTGCTGCACAGTCAGCATTTCCATCACCACATTCACTGCCCTGCATCTCACCAGCTTCAGCTGGAATTCAGAAATACAGCACCTGGCTTGATCAGTCCCTTCTATTCCACTGCAATACAATAAATTTTTTGTGGGGTTTTTTAACCAGCTTCAGGAAACACACGTGGAGCCAAATTCCATCCTCCTTTGCACTGATGTAAATTTGGATGTGCACCCTGCTGAACACAGAGCCACAGGTTCATCCCAGAGTGACTGAGCTTCTTCATATGGACACAAAATGAGAAGCAACCACATCTTCCCTTAGCTTAACAACACTCCATGCTGCAGGACGTTCTGAAACAACCAGAATAGCAACCACCCACTCAAAAAAAAAAAAAAGAAAGTAAACACATAACAGAAACGAAACTGCTATTTTGAGACGTGTCTTTATGTAGCCTCTCAGCTCAGGCCAACAGCTCAGTACCTTGATTTGATCTCTGAGTGAACCCTGTAGGGGAGATATAAGCAGTTCAAAACCACAATCTTTCTTCTTTGTCCCTCCCACTGGGGAGAGGGTTGATAAAATATTACCAAAAAAGAGCAAACACAGTCCTCTCTGATATTAATTTTCAGAGTCAGTCCTTGAAACATAAACATCTTGTCAGAAACATGTTTTTCTCATACTTCTTTGACTCCCAGGTCGTGCTCTAACCTCAAATCAACGCCAGTTCAGCTATCAGTGATAAAAACATTGTAAACCATACAGACAGTTCCTATTAGTGAAGAGGCCCTACTCATCCTGCTCTTAGATGCTATTTTCAGTTGCTTATGTCTAATCATTCAATTAATCATTCATGCCTAAGTCTTCCTTTCATGTCAAGAACCTACTTAAAGCAGTTTTTGTTTGGTTTGTTAACTTTGCTGCTTTAATTGAAAGCTATTTCCCAGAAGATTCTTGGGGGAACAAAAATATGGATTTTGCTTAGATTCTTGGTTAATAGAATAATATTTAGCAACTCTTTTTCCTCAGGGCTCTGAGCAGAGATAAGAAATTTAGCAAAGCAAGGCA
Organism: Oenanthe melanoleuca; assembly: GCF_029582105.1. Taxonomy (NCBI): domain Eukaryota; kingdom Metazoa; phylum Chordata; class Aves; order Passeriformes; family Muscicapidae; genus Oenanthe; species Oenanthe melanoleuca. The sequence continues at coordinate 6,622,775 of NC_079334.1, forward strand.
GAGATGTGGTTTTTGTTGCTCCCATGGTAGAGACACCTCCGTGGTTCAAAGCACTAAATCTAAATCAGACAGCAAGTTTCTGCTGGGCTCTCAGCAAAGCTCCTGATATTTTCACACTTAGAATTTGACTTAAAGGAGAAGGAGAAAACATCCAAATGATCAGTTTATCTTTCCTGCAGCAATCCCCCTGAACAAACATTGATTCTGGATACTTGAAGCAGCAGGAAAATAATATTCTATGCCTCTAACAATATAGCCATGCTGTTAGAGATAGTGGGTTCCATAAATTAATGTGACATTTACTTTTTCACTAATTTAGTTTGTCCTACAGGTGTTAGAGACCTTATAGCACCTTTCAGTATCTTCAGGGGGCTTACAAGAAAACTGAATGGAGGACTTTTTACAAGGGCATGGAGTGACAGGAGAAGGGGGAATGGTTTCAAGCCGAAAAAGGGTCGATTCAGATTGGGTATAAGAAAGAAATTGTTCCTTTGAGGGTGCTGAGGCCCTGGCATAGGGTGCCCAGAGAAGCTGTGGCTGTCCCATCCCTGGCAGTGTCCCAGGCCAGGCTGGATGGGGCTCTGAGCAACCTGGGATAGTGAAAGGTGTCCCTGCCCATGGCAGGGGGGTGGAATGAGATGGGCTTTAAGGTTCTTTCCAATGGAAATCATTCTGTGCTGCAGCTCATCCAAATTTGCACACTACCACCATGCCAGCCAAAATTAAGCTATGGTGCACTACAAACTAGAAAGAGCTAAGAAGTGACTGGAAGAAAGACTAAAAGTGAGCTAAGCAGCAGCAGGGAGGAGGAGAGTAGCTACTAAAAAGTTTTGGGGCAGGGAAGGAGAGGGAGAAGAGGGATTCCCCAAAAAGAAGAAGAAGATCTGAGGAAAGGAAAAGTTTGATGCTGTGGAAAAGAGGGAGCAGAGGCAACTGGAGATAAAGGGATGTGTTATGCAAGCAACAGACAGATGCTACAATAAGGGACAGAGCCAAAACTGTCCACAACTAATGGAAACCACTCCCCTGCAGAAGCTGGGATGTAACTCAGGAGTACAGCCCTTGGTTTCCCCAGCAGCAGAAAACAGCTGTACATTTGTCAGTGTCCCATTCCCCTCTGACATATGCTCCATATGTGCTGCCACCACTGGCAAATCATTAGTGCTGGGAGTTCAATCAGCTTCCACCCTGCATCAAAGTGTCCAAATCATCAACACAGAAACCTATCAATTTTTTCTTTCTTTGCCTTTTCAAGTTAGAAATTAACAGCACAGAGCTGCAAGAAAAGAACTCTAATGTAATGAAGTTATAAAATCAAGCCCTCAAACACTAGACAGTGAAAAAATTATGGTTGTCTTTTTAAGCTCTGTTGAGATCCCTAGGTGTATTTGTAGGTATTTGGATGTATTCAATTATCATATCACAAATCTTTCCCAGTGACCTTGGTCTCACCTAGAAACTTGGATATGCTCAACTTTAGAAACACATCGGGGTAGTCCAGTGGCAGAATTATCTTCCAAAGAATCCCCACTTGATATTTTGTGCAACCTGGAAACTGTGAGTTACACATGCACTTGCAGGCAGTGAGAAGGTGAAATTACTCTTAAGTAGCCTGAAACCACACTGGATGCTACCCTCAGCTCTGCTTTAAAGTTATTCAGTCTCACAAGCAGCTGAAATGTATTACTGTTAGTTTCTAAGCATGCATCCTCACTTTCTCAGTTTCCAGTATCTGCCAGTGTGCTGAATGCTCACAGCTGGAACTGGAACCAACTGCTGATGTTTCCTGAATATATAATGGAAAAAAAGTCTTGAACTCTCTGGGAAAGCAGAATTTCACTCTTCTGATGTTTTAAATGCTTTATTTTTTTGCAATAGTAGCATATACATAAACACTGCAAATAAAATACTAAGGTTAAGCATGTCAGTGCAACCCCTAAAAATCATAGAATGGTTTGGGTTGGAAGGGACCTTAAAGATCATTGAAAATAGATACAAACAGCCATGAAAAACATTTCCTTTGCTCTAAAACAGGCAAGTCATACTGCCTTTATTTCAGAACCAGTGGGAATCCAAGCCCTGTCAAACCAAAAGAGGCCTGGATCAGGCTAGTAAGGCTCTGCTCTAGCACAGTTAAGAGTAATTTTTTAGCAGTCAAGAAGTAAAAACTGTATGTTGTCAGTGCACTGTTATTTTTTCCCAATAAGCAGAACAGAAGAATTATTCAAATCTACAAGGTCAAACTGAAAAGAATCAGACACAGTTTTAAGCAAAAACAAAACAAGAAAGCTGACAAAATATTTGGGGGTACTCCTTCAAATGGTATCTTATCTTGAAAAAAAATAAACAATCCATCAGCTCAAATAGCTTTGGACCTCACAAGTTTCTTTCCCATTTACACTGAGAGCAGGGCTGGAGAAAAGAGTTTGTCACAGAGGAGGATCAGTTTTCAGTGTATAGAACAGAGCAAGCAACTCTTGGATTGCAGGAAAATTCAGCCCCTTTCCTTATATTTTCCACCTGCCTCTCATGCCTTTGCAAATTTTGTATTTCATTCTCAAAATCTGCCATTCATCCCTGTGTACACAAACCCTCTGGGAAGTCACAGGACAAAAGGGCCCAAGGAGTCAGAACTGCATCAGGTGGTGATTAAAAAGAAAAGATCCCCAGGCACTGACCTCGGAACTTCTTTGGAGGATTAGCAAGGTCACCTGCCTCTGGCTGCACCACACACCGGTCATCCACCAACCTAGAAAAACAAAAGTTACCACACTCACTAAAACATGCCATCAATGTTTATAAATGCACAGACACACCTGCCACAGATCCAAAAGCTTCCACATTTCTCCAGTGTAATACAAAAAACACCTTAGAAACTCTGATATTCAGTTATTAAGCACAAGCAAAAAAGTCTTCATTTTCCTTCCAGAGAGAGGATTTCTTAGACAGCACTAAATTATGGTCTGTGTTTCAGATCCCACTGCATTTAAATCCAGTTAAAACCCCTTTTGTCACACCACATACATTGATGTTCCATGTAAAATTTATGTTTTCCTTCATCAGGCCCATTAACCTAAATCAGAAACAATTTGTTTCTCTGCAGCTGTCAGATTTTCTTCTTTACCATTTCCCATCTTTTTCCTCAGAGGAGGCATGTGGAATTAACATTCAGCTCTGATCAAATCTCCCAAAACCACATTTTCCTGCCCTGAAATTAATAAGCTTTTCTTTAATCCACAGCAGAAAATCTAGCTGACAAATCTAACTTACTTCTTGCAATATTTTAGAAGTTAAATAAACAATAAAATTTAAAATATGAATTGTTAGACTTATCTCAGAACTTCCTAGACATAAATTCAGCTTCCTTACAGGAAGCATCCTGTAAATAATTTGCCCATTTCAAACAATTATTCAGGAAAATCATGCTTAAGGACACACTACTGCCCTGCCACTTCACAGCAACATTCATAGCAGTATTTTTGTTGGAAATTTCCAGGAAAAGCACGAATTTGCTTCAGCCAAGTTACTTAATAGATATATTTAGCTTTCACTCAAGCTGGTGAAGGCTTTGCCTCAACCCATGAGCACAGTGAGGGCAATCCCTCAGCCTATGAATTTTCTACCTCTAGCAAGATGACAAAGTGTCCACCATGGCTGCAGCTTCCAGGAGCAAAAATGACAAAGAATTTTGGAATTCAGCAGCTCCCTTCTCATAACAGACCTAGATGCAAACACAGGGTGTCACTGAGGAAGGGGAATTGAAGAAGCAGCTTCAGGATCGAGCAAGGGGCCTTAGGGGGAGTTGTGTACTTCATAGTCTAAGTTAGACCAGGCTTAACAAGAACAGGGTGAGGTTTGGAAAGCAGGACTCAGGAAGAGTCTTGCAGGCATCCTGCACTCTTCCATGTTCTAATAGGCCAAAGCTTCCTATAAACAGCACCTAAAACCTGGAGTCACAGAAAGCTGACTGGAAAGGACTACCTTAACAGAAGCTTTGCCAAAGGATCTTAATGCCAAGGCCCTCTCAACAAAATCCCTCAAAGGTTTTTAAGGAGGAACTCACAAGGTTTGACCTTAAGCACTGTCAGGATGGAGGCACATTGAAAAGCCAACCATAATTCACAGGGAACCTCCTGGGTTCCTTGGTGGCAACTTGTGCACCCTCGTGACAACCACAACTGTGGGTGAAAGGCAAAACTTTCACCATGGCATGTAGCAAAAGCCAGGTAGAAAACAAGATGTTGGTGCTGAGCAAAACAAATGAGATCCTTGCAGAGAATAGACATTCAACAATTAATATCAAGCACTTGCCATTGAGCATTCTCTAAAGGCATAAAGATAACGACCATAAATGAGTTGGGCAGCATTCAGAAACCAAGGACATCAGAGAAGACAAAGGAAAGAGGAACTGGTGCTGCTCCCATCCTATGGACACAAAATCAGAGCACAGAAAGGTTGATTGACATGCAGAAGGGCAGGGGCATGACAGAGCAGGCACATCACCTTGTGAGCCCTTGCTCAGCACCTCAGCTCTCACACCTTTGTTTCTTACAACACAGGACAAAAATCTGAGGAAAGTATTGCTTTGTTTATTTAGCAGTTATTAAATTAACAATTCAATCCCCAGCATTTCCACATAAAGCCATTCATCCTGTATTCCAGCTGCATGACCTTCAGGGAGTCCAACAGCTCCTTGTTTACTCTGGAGCTGCTTGTTACAGCACCGAAGGGAGAGCTGAGCTGCAGGTTACACATGATGCAAGACTTCTGTGGAGGGCAACAGAAGAGGCTCTTCAAACACAGACCACTTCCTCTGATACACAATTCAAAATATTCAAATCCCACTTTTACAGCGAGCCAAAAGCAGCTGCTGGTTTGTTAGTGACACCTGCGAGGTGGCTGCGTTAAACAAGCAGCAATTCAAGACCTTTGTAACCTGCTAACAAATCCATTTGAGATGTGTGAAACCAAACAACAGGCTTGGCTGCAAAAGGTCCTGGGCACCTGCAGTGACTGTCAGACTACACCACAGCAGGTTTTAAGATCACTTGCTTGTAGGTTTGAATAGGAGGCCAAAGTGCACCAAACCAGGTTTTTCAGATAAAGGCAGAATTTATTGTATTATATTTATTGTATTATACCATAAAATGTGCAAGCTATGCAAACACTGATCCAAATTATGGTGCCAGTATTCAAGCCACTTAACCACAGTAATATCAGAGAAGCTTTAACAAACTTCAGGGGGTTTAATTCCTCAGCTGGACTGCAGACAATACTGCTTTGTGCTCTCTGCTGTCATTCAGCACCTGGCACATACAACACAGTTGCATTTCAGTTTTTTCATACACTGGCAGCACATAAATGACAAAAGAGATCCTTGCACATGTATGAAATGATCTCTAGCTGAGCTAGGCCTCCCCTGAACACAATAAATACCTGGGGTTTGCACAATCCCTCCAAGTAACTGCTGTAATTAAGCTGTAGTGCCTAAGATAAATCATCAGGGAAGTCAAGACAGTAATTACACCCCTGGACTTTACGCACGGCCCTTTGTATTCACTAATTGCAGAATTAGGGGCTGAAAGCAACAACTCCTGGGACTGCTTGTCACAAATGCCCAGTTCTTCTCCCACTGAAGCCAGTGGAAGTTTTTCCACTCACTGCAGGGCAAGCAAGAGCAGGAACTCCTCATCATAGTGCCACAGGCAGCAGCCTCACAGACCAGCAGGTGTTTAAGCCATTAAGGCCTCACAGTGTACAGAAGTGTACACAGCTACAGTGTACAAAGGCTCATTAAACAAGAATTGGAGCTTCCTAAAGCAATGCCTAGGAGATAAGGTGTGCCTCTTCACAGAGGCAGCGGGGGAAAGTAAAGGCAGTGTCAACTCTCCACTATCCTCACAGAATCACAGGATGGGTCAGGGTGGAAGGAGCCACAGTGGGGCAGCTGGTCCCAGCTCCCTGTTCCAGCACAGGGCACAGGATTGTGCCCAGACAGCTCTGGAATATCCCCAGTGATGACAGTCCACACCCTCTCTGGACAATCTGTTCAGTGCTCAGTCATTGCACAGGACAGAAGTTCTGCTCCATGTCAAGTGGTCAAAGCATGAACCTGTAGAGCTCTGCACCTCTCTTCCTCTCCTTTCATTCTCCCTCATCATCTGGAATGAATCTGGAATCATGGTGGAATTGAAGCTGTCCCTTCCCCGGGAGGAGCAGGACTGAGCAGCAGCAGTATAACTGATAAGCAAGGTATGTTGGCAGAAAAGTCTAATGGTGTCTGGGTTCATAGATAGGAATCATACATGCTGCATAACTTTTTGTGTCCTGCAAGCTCCCCTGATTACCTAACACAGGCTAAAAGTAAATACACCAAAGGTTTCTAGGAACTTGCAGATGTAGTGCAAGAGTCAAGGAATAGTTGCACAGCTGTAATCCTAGAAGGACTGTTTCCAGTGATAAGTTATTTTAGATTTACTACTGTGATACAGTTGCACTCTGAAAGAATAAAAAACAATGTAAGTAAACAATAGGAAAGGAATTATGGTGGGTTTCATGTATTTTAGGTCATTTTCATAACATAAGATGCTTTTTAGCTTGTCAAATAAAGCATCCACATAATATATCTTAGCTTTGTGCCTTGAATTTCAAAAATACCATCCTGAAATGTATTTTGTCTCTTCCTACAAACAGAGATTTCCACCCAGTAATCATAGCCAGTACTATTAAGTACAACAATACCTGAATAAACACATGAGCACACAGACTCTCCCATACATGGAACTGCATGTGTGTGTGTAACTTGTTAAAAAATACAAGACCCAGATGTCTATTACACACTCAGTACTATTTACACATCTATGGAGTATTTGTCCTCAAAAAGCTGAATAATCTAAACTAGAGGCAATGTCTTTTTGAGCAGCACAAGGCCTGGGCAGCAGCAGGAAGAGGGGCAAACTTGGGGACAGGCATCAGCAAGAGAAGCTGGATATCTTAACTTCCAGTGGAGCCCAGCAACATATTTGATCACAAAGAATGCTGAGGTTCCATCCCAAAACCACTAACCTCGACATCCCCTCATGAACCAGGGAGCAGCTCCCAAAGCCTCCCTTGCTTTGCTCCTCAGATAGCCCTTCACACAACCTCCTCCACAGAAATGTTCCTCCTGCCAGCCAGGACACTTCTTTCCTCCCAAAGCCTCTCCTGTGCTCCACACATCCCAGCAACCACTCTGGAAGAGAGGTGCAAGTCATACCACCGAGAAACCAACCAATAACAAACAATAGGTGATTAAAATTTTGCTGCCCTGGAAATCAAACATCAAATACCTAAGTGCCAAAACAATCAGATCCACCCAGTTCTTCTCCAAGTCCACCCACTTTTCATTTCACTGAGCCTCTTATCAGGCATCTAGGTCAGCCCACTTCTTGTGTGCTTCAAGCAGTCTCCTGCCAAAAATCTGCAGTCATCCTACCTCACCCTTCCCAAAATGTGAGTTCATACTCCTTTCTGACTACCAGTCCCACTTCAAATGATTTATAGCTCTATGATTTAGCTACCCTGTGTAAAATATGTCCTTTTTCCTGTCTCTTTCCAAAGCCAGATTTGTCACCATCATCTTTTCACGTGTTTTAGGGTCACCTACATTAATCCCAGCTCGCAGAGAAAATAAAAAGGCTCTTCCTTCACTCATAGCAGGGCTCCTAAACCTCTGTACCATTTAGGAAGATTCCATGCTAAAAAGCCCTTTTGACAAATGGGAGGACAGCAGAATACAACATTTAAAGAACTTCATACCAGTGATGTGCAGCAGCACAGAAACAAAAAAGTCTGGCTCCTGCCTGCCTCAAACCTTAGGAACTTTATACTTTCCTTTCTGGAAGTTTACCTTCTGGAAAAGAACAAATTTTAATTGCCAAAAACCAAAGAACAGGCTGAAAGGAGCTGTTTAATAAATAAATAAATACTGTTACGCTGGGAAAGCTAAATTCTATGCACCTAAAACATTCCAAACTCCTCAAGGTGTCTAAGCAGACAAAATTCACCATGAACAATCTTCAGTGTGAAACAAGGATGTGAGTGTATTTTATCCCAGCAACAGAGTGTGGGAACACTCAGGCATTCCCACCATCCCAAAAAATGCTGTGGGTCTCTTTGAATTGTATTATCAAATGGTGTGGAGACACCAGGGCAGAAAGCACAATCCCAAGCACATCCTGGGAAACAAAAACACCACCATACAAGCAGGCATCTCCACATTTGCACTAATAGCTGCACAAATAATTAGCCCTAAAGTTTTCCCCTTATCTGATAGAGCATTCACATATTCTTGTAACTGTACCTGCAGGCTTGCATGTCAAGGGGGGGAGTAAAAGCAGAAGTTTTTCTGCTCAATTAAGTAATCCAGCTATAAATCCTGAATGTCATTTTGTTATTCTATTGTATTGTGTTATATCCAACCATGCTTTTAGCTTGCAAAAGCTTCTGTTCAGTAGAATTTGTTTATCCCTTTTTATAGCTGTATTTACATTTAAAACATTGTGCAATTTCAATTAAATTATAAGAACAGAGCTAAAATAAATTATTACAAAGAAATAAAATGTTATTTGGAGGTTACAGAGGAGAGGAGAAAGCATGGTTCTTAGATTTTAATCTCAGTTTTGCAACTTTCTTGGCCTACATAATAGGTAAGCCATTAATGCACCAAGAAATGGCACAGAGCTTTGCTTGGACATAATTTTTGCCAAGCCAATCAACATTTGCACAGTATTTCAAGATCCTCAAATCAATACAACATACATCAAGCCATTTTTAGTGGTGCCAAGCACACCTATTTTCTGCAGTCAAAAGGGGATTGGGAATTGGTCACAGTCCCCAAGGCTGACAGAGCTGAAGTGTTTGGACAATGCTCTCAAGCACAGGGTGTGATTCTTGAGGCTGTGCTGTGCAAGGCCAGGAGCTGGACTCAATGATCCTTGTGGGTCCTTCCAGCTCAGGATATTCTGTGATTCCATGGGGAATTGGCAATGGGAGAGGTGTGCCAGCCTACCCACCCAGCTCCCTCCCCAGGCACACCCAGTCCTGCTGTACTCCTCTACAACACTGGTGCCCTGCTCCCAGGCAGGTTTTGGCTTCAGTCTGTCTCAGTGCTTTTGATAAACAAATTACATTCCCATAAACCCAAGGAAATGGTTGATTTCTTCCTTTGTTTCTTTTCTATTTTTTTTTAATGTGAAAAGTTAGAGTCTATCATACAAGGATGTTGCGACAGCCTAAAGGCATTTAACTGGAAAACACTGCCACAGGCAAACCCTCTTTTGGATTAAATTTGTATTGAAGCTAAAAAATTTGAAATTATAAAATCAGTATTAGGAAAGCTTTCTGAAGGCTTTCTTCAGTGGCTTGCAGAACACAGACCCACTAATAATGCACATCACTTGGAGGACTGAACAATTTTTCCATTACTAACACTTTCCTTTTAGGTGAAATGTTGGCTGCCTTTGAATGGACAACATTTCCACTGATGTCTCTGAGGCCAGGATTTCACCTCCATCATCCCAGCTTCCCAGAAATGCACTGAGGGATGAAGTTTAAAGAAGCAGAAGTGTCAGCACCTCACACTGGGGGTCATTCATCCAAGATTTAATTACGATCTAACCTCTGCAGCCTTTCCACTTAATCCAGCTAACTATATATGGAATGCAAACACTGCAACAAGTCCAGGATTTGGCACAAACTTAGAAGTAAATCAGAAAATCAAGATTACACACATTACTTTAACCCTGCTTGCTCACAGGTAACAGGTCTGCAACTCAGCTCTCTCAATGTAAAAAAGCACAGATAAAGTAGAATTATTAGATATATCAACCTAACACACCTTAGAAACACCGACACTGGGACCACTGCAAACTAAAAATGAGGGTGTCAGAGGCAATCCTGCATCTTTATGTGGATTTTAGGCATGTAGCTCACTAGCCAGTCCCTATCAGACTAAGCAGTTTCAATTTTCATGGTACACAATGACTTCAGAAAAGAGATCCCAGTAACAGCTTCACTGCTCCCAAAACCAAGCAGAACTCCTTGCAGAGTTACCTATTCAGCCAGACAGCAAAGCTAAGCCAGCAGCATAAGGAAAATAATCCAAATCAAAAGAAATTCTATGTTTAGTTTACAACAGAAGAATTTGAGGGTTTTTCTCAGCTTTGCACATATTTGTGAATGGCCACTTGAAAGGACTGCTTTGAAGAACTATGTGCTAATAAAATGAGTCAGAAAGGCTGGATTGTTCACTGTTAACAGCATTTAATGAAAATGGAGAGATTTACCCAGAAAAATACTGTTGAGAAATGCCAATATCTGTCCAGTGATCAAAAAGTGACTTCATCCCCATAATGAAGGCAGTCACACCTACTCATCAAAATGGCAACACTTACTGTAGAAAGGAAGCATAAGCAAAGGAAGAAAATTAGGAAACTTTGCTGAAATAGCACAATGTAAAAATATTGTTGTTTAAGCAGACAAACCAGCCTCATATGCTGCTGCAAGGCCTCTAATGAACCTCAGCATCTGGAATGACAACATATATATATATAGGTAAACACATGCATACAAAAGATATACATACACAAATATACATGAAAAAATATCAATCCTGCAAACACAGGCTGGAATGTAAATCCTGGAAAACGATCCAAGTTCTTTCTCCATTTTGTAACACAAACAGCAAAAATCCAGCAGGCCAACCCATGTCCCACTATGTGAAAATGTGAGTGGAAAACATTGCTCAACCAAAATGTTGACATTTTACACATTCAGCAGTGCTTATTTTACATAGGAGAGGCAAACTTTACATGCCTTATATTTTTTTGCTTAAGTAAAAAAAAAACATTTTTTCAGACTATGCAGATAACAGAACCCTCCATGTTACAAACTCTGTTATATGTCAGGACACCAAATGAAGAGGTGTCCTGAGGCCAACAATGGAGATAAGTCCCAGGCTATTGTGAACACATGTAATTCCACAGAAATTAGTCAAAGAGCCCTTTTCTGCAGCAACTCAGCACCTGACCCATCACTTTCCATATCCTTCCTTCAGTGCACCTTCCTTCAGCAGCCCCAGAAGCTGTTTTCAAGGCCAAGCACACTCACACAGCACATCCTGATCTCCCTCAGCCCCTTTCCATGAGATGTGCAATGTCCTGGCACTGGGTGCAAACCTGGGCTTTGCAGCAGGAACATGAACCTTTCCTGACCATCCCCTTGCCAAGACAGTGCTCTGGAATCACAGTGCAGCTTGGTTTTGCCTTCAGATAAAAGGAGACAGCTCTCAGGATGAACAGCATAACCACCAAAAAACTTGTAGCCAGCTTGCAATCCAGCTCCCAAAATGCTGCTGCTGGTTTCAGCCTTTACTTCTGCCCCTGGGAATGATGACTTTGGCTGGCAGGAATTCCCTGAACGAGGTCTGCTCACCCTTTGATGTGTTCAACTCTCACTGGTGGCAATGAGAATTGTGCACAGGAGATATCTCCACATCAACATGTGCTCCAATTCTCTCAACAAAGGACTGTATGATTTTTATTTTCACTTTGCAACAACCAATGTTTACAGATTTTTGCAGCTGGGCTAGGTATTTTTGCATATTCTCTTTGCTCTTCTTCAGCAGCAAGTTAAAAAAAAAACTTGCCAAACAAAAACCAGCTGAGAAATCAGAGTGACTTTATTTACTTGTTTTAAAACCAAGACAAGCCAGTTTCCTACGGGGAGAGATCATGTGGGGAGCTGTTCCAGATTGTCTCAGCTGCTTTCCCAGTTGCTGGGAGCAGCTCTGGGAGCCCTTTGCCACACCTACCCTCGACCTGTACACACTCGCTCGAGAGAGTCCCACGGAGCAGCACAGAGCAGAAACCTGAAGAGGAAATGCTGGGGAATGCTCTGACCACAGAGGAAGGAGCTGGGAAGTAGGAGGGTCACCAAACAGCAGCCACAGGCAGGGTGGCAAAATAGTCATTTCTGTGCAAGTGGGCAGGTGTGAAGTTAAAGGTGGAAAAGGAGCACATTCTACTTGTGGGAACTTTCCATAGCCATCATTTTAAAGCAGGAAAATTATGTAACAAGCAGGTTCACACCTCAAAACTGTTTCAGACCTTTCTCAAACCGACCACCAGGCAGGCTGGCATCTCCCACAAGGAGGCTACACTCACAACAGCCAACCTCACACAGCCAAGGACTTTCCCAGGCTCTGAGGCACAGAAAACCCCACATCTGCTCAGCAGAGCTCAGCATTCTAACCAGGGGGGCTGCACACTCCAGAAGGAGCTTCCAGGACCTCTCCAGCCCTGCACAGGGTCTGGGGACAGCATTAGTGGCAAAAATCACTCCAGGAAACATTTACAGCAGTACAGGTTATTGCATCCAGCACCCCAGAGCACACAAGAGCAGGTGTTTATTTATTAATACAGTTTTTTTTTTTTTGGTCCACCTGAGCTCTCAGCAATGACTGCTGAGCACCAAGGAGCTCTGACTCTGGCTGTGCTGTCACCTGTCAGTCAGATAACCTCCTAAGGTTTGTCTTAACAACAAGCTCTGTTACAAAGAAATGAGTTTGGCCTTTTACCTTCAGGCCCTCCAGTTTGGCAGCATTCTTTTCAGCTGAAGGAAATGCTTCCAGGTCTCTTCACACAGCTTATCCTGACACCTTAACAGAGGAAAAACGCCTGCAAATAATCACTTTATACTGGGAAAACTGGAGTCTTTTATCACTTACATACATTTACTGAGAATTAACTGGCAGAGAAACAAAGAAATCAGGTTTTCTAGAAATGCCTGCACTTGGTGATACGATAAGTGGAACAATGACATCCACTTCATTTTTCCTTTTGAAGTGCAATCCTGCTGTACACACATCCACTTATCAACACTCATGCTACAGATCCCACAGAATCCATGGGTTTTAAAGATTCAGACTGTGGTTTACCTGGGGAAAAGGAGCATGGTTCCTCCTTCTGGATCAGTCTCAAACACAATCCGGGCACACACAACACAAAAGTATATGCCAAAGCATGTGCCAAAGTATATGTCTCAGAAAGGAAAGGTAAAGCAGCTCCAGGGTTACACCTAACCCCTGCTGCAAAAGCTCTTCAAGTCAAAGCAGTCAGCTCTAGAAGAAGTGTGATGCTATCACAAATTTTATTCCAAACCATGCAATCTTTGGTATTTTTCCTATTGGTCTCCTTCCTGATGCTGCATTTAAAGATATTAAAACCCCCTCTATTTTCACTGGAAAGGAAAAGAGTGTGTGCTCCTTGCTGTCACCAGTGGCCTGAAAAATGTGAAAAATGGCCTCCAGCTCTGAGAGCTCAAAAACCATAAGACCAAGAGAACAGATGCATGCTGACTACTTTTTTAAAATCTCACCATTTTTCAAACCCCTCTCTTTTGTTTCTGGGGGATCTGACTCATAATTTTCAGAAGCAAACAGGAAGCACGGCAGACATCTCCAAGTATTTCCTCTCTCCACCCTTACACCCACCCCTCTTGTCTTTTACATAATTTCTGGAGACTTTATTATTCCTTTTGCTATATTAGCAATGAAATAGCACTTCCCTACACCAGCTCCAGTGGTGCCAAGGAGCAAGAGACCCTCCTTTGTCCAAGGGAGAGATGTCCTTCATCCCATCGACAGGACAAAGCTTTCCCTGCCTGAGGAAGGCAGGCCTTGGGGCCTGGCAGGAGCCAGCTGTGGGGAATTCAGTCCCACTCCCCACAGCAGAGTGGGACCTGGAGCAGAGAAACAGGATGAAGAAGTGTTAGAAGGTAATGTGCCGGGAAAGCCTTTTTACCTCGCTCAGTTTATTACAGCGCTTCCTTTCATTGTATACATGGGAAAAAAATAACATTTCCCCTTCTCCACTCACCGGCAGGACCTGTCAGAGTGCTGGGCAAGCAGCTGCTTGGCAGGCTGGGCAGGAGGCATGGCAGAGGGACAGCCTTGGGATCAGCTCCTCTGATCAGAGCAGAGTCCTGGCTGCAGCAAACGGGGTTTTAGCTTGTCCTGCAAGAAGTTCTTGATGCCCTTAAGCAGCAGGGGGGTGGGAAGGGCAGAATTCAAGGTGGGAAAGGCACAGGGCTCCAAGGCACAAGTGAGTGGGACAGAAACACTGTGAGGAATGACAATGTGAAGAAAAGAAATTACCTGGTTTGAAGAAGATCATGCAGCTCCCAAAAGGAACTGGAGCAAGGTCAGAATGTGATGGGTGATGGATATGTAGCCACCATTCCTTACTCCTGCATGTCCAACTCTCAACCAGGATGGTGGGGACCATGCAGAAATGCAATGGAAAGCCCCCCGTTTCCCTTTTTAGAGATGTCAGCTCTCTCTGACCAGAGTAGACAAAGTGGGATACATTTCAGCAGCTCTTCTCAGGAGGAAGGCAATCTGCTTTTCAGGGTGCTTTGTGTATTCCATCTCTTTGTGTCAGTGCAAGGTCTTAAATGCAACTACAGACAAGCCTGAGAACCCGAGGTTTATTTTCATGACTCCCCACAGAGACTTTGTAGCAGCAACCACTACTGCACACTCTCCCTGCAAAGGGAGCCTAGACACAAAAACAAGCATACCAAAGCTCACATCTAGTTTCAAGTTAAACTAATTGGTACAAACAACCCCCATTTAAAAAGTTCTAATCTAACATGGTGCAATAATATTTAGCACAGTAAAACTGTTCTAACCTTTTCCTTATCACTCCACAAAGCTCTCGGACACATTATCACAAGAGCTTAACCTGCTGCCTGGCACATTAAGATTAAAAACCTGCCCACTGCCTCAGCTACTATTCCCTATTCACTTGTGCATAGTAAATAATACTCCACAGCTATAAGCTGATCGAAAAAGATAGCAGAGCACCCCACCCAAAAATCAGCTCCGTTTTTATCACCTCCCCAGATTTTATTACCTAATCAAAAAGCCAATCGCCTATCGCTGTGGTGCAGCTTTGCATACGGTTACACAGTTCCTTCTCCAAGTCAAACAGCACCACATTGTCTGGGATAATCTCATCCACTCACATAAACAATTAGTCTGCTATATTTTGATTAACACTTCCGTTTAAGAGGACATTGAGACGCTTCAGCCTGAGTGGCAGAAGGTCTGGGCTCCTGCTAAAACAGACACGCTCTTCCCAAGCTTCCTCCCTGACTGGAAATCCCAGCTGCCAGCCTTGCCCCAAGCACCTCTCTGGAGCACAATTCTCCACTATTTTCTGATTTGACAGATGGAGATAAAACAGCATACCTGACACTCCTTTGGGTTACAAGACCCATAGATCACAGCATTCAATAAAAGAACTAAGCTGACCCAAAGGCAGGCAAGGGCAAAAGTAAACATTAATCTGGGTCATTCATTTCACATTACAACCTTTCAGAGCCCGAGGGTCTCCAAGCAACAGTCAACCCCGTTAGCACAAATCATCTACTAAATTGCTTAAGTATATGAGCTCATATTGCTTAGAGAGGGCTGAGAAACACTCACATAAACTGTTTTGATGGGGAGCAGTAATGTGAAGCCGCTGATAAAAAACAGCTTGCAGAGCAAGTGTACATCCACAGCCTCGGTGGTTTGAAAAACTATTCACCAAGGCACAAGACACAGTCATCTTGATACCACTTTACTCACATATAAATTCTTCCATTGGTACAGTGCCCTAAATAAAACACCAGAAGTTAACTGCTCTCTTATGATTCGTTAAAATAGAAACAAATATTAGTTAAACCTAAATATTCACATATTTCTTAGAAAAACTCAAGCAGAGACTAGGATTTATTTCACTGCATGTATATGCTGCTTGCTACTCTGGTTACTTAAAAGGACTACAAATTATTCCTGCACCTCACAATGTGCTGTTCATCTGGCTGGACTGCAGCTTTGTGTCAGCAAGTATGTGAGCTGGAAGTGAGCTTGAACCTTTGTTCTTTCTTTTTTCTAACCTTTAATCTGAAAAGGTTTTAGAACATGTTTTTTGTTTATTTTTACCTTTCAAGTTTAATTTTTGTCATAGGAAAAGAGCACCAAAAATAACTATTTGTTTGTGTTTAAAGTTCTGTGTTTACACAACAGAAAAGCTTGTCTCTAACTTGTCATCCTGAAATTAGAAAAAAGTATCACAGCACTTAACTCACCAAAGTTCTGCTAAGTTCCTGCCAACTAGCTTTGAAGAGATCCTGTCATAGCTGTAGAGCAGACTTTCAATGGCATCTAAATCAGATATTCTGCTGACTTAGTCTGGCAACACAGTGCCCAGAAAACAGCTGACCAGTAAGTGCTCAGTTCTCTATCTGCAAGGGATGGCACAAATATCCAACTTCCCCTCCTCTCAGCACACTGTAGCCAAGGTGGAAGAAGTAAAATGAGACTTCACAGCATCCCCTGTAACCCCACCTAGGCAAGACCCATTTGAAAGCAGCTGATGCCACATTAGGGTTAATATTAATCAGAAATTCAGACACACAGAATTTCCAGGTGCCAGTTTAAGGTGGGAATAGAAGTCTCCAAAGAGAAATTCCCTCATCCCCAGACTGGGACCAAACCATGTGGAAAGAGCTACCAATATTCACAATGCACAGGAAAATCCTCTTCTCTCTCCTCTTTAACTAGATTAAATAGCCCACACCTTATTGCATTCACATTAATTCAGTCCCATTCTATATGGAGAAGGACTGAGAACTCACAGTAGGTATTCAAGGTCCACCCTACAAAACAGATCCATATTTCTTTCGGCTGCAAAAGACAGAGAGAAAAAAAACTGCACTAGTTTTTTAACAGAAAAAATGAGTGCCTTCACCAATCCATAGAAAACAAGTACTCAGACTGGATCCCTCCAGCTACCAGTACATGAAAACAACCAAAATTCAGCCAAAACACAGAAATTCCAAAGCTCCTTCAATGGGTAACATCATCAACCAATACAGATACCCACAGCCAAGGTGGAAAGACCACTCTGACAGTATTTGAAGATACTTGAAGACATTTCATCACTCTGGCATGCCTGTGAGTATCTTCATTATCCTCAGAAGACTGAAGTGATTGAAAAGAAGAGCTGACAAGATATTTTCAGTTCTTTCAGGCTAAAGGGATAAAACTCCTTTAGTTCTTCTATGACCTCTGCTAAACTGAGATAATAGATGAAAAGGAGCTAGTGAAAAAAAATACTTTCTTTCACCTCAGCTTGCTGGAAATCTTTATGCTTGATCTGGACATGAACTTGGTCTTCTTAGTCTTGCACTTGTCACTACAAGGGTGGACTATTTTAACACATATTTCAACTACATAGGAGAAGGAGGCACAAAGAGTAATTGGGACTGAATTCTCCTTGATTCATTATGTCTCACTCACATCCAGTCAATCCCTGGACTTCATAAGCTCTGCTGTAAAAATCCATCCAAGAGATATTCATGTTACCGAACAGGCTGGAACAAGATTTTCCAGCCTAGTGTTTGATCTTCTACACAGTCCACATCACCCCAAAAATTCTTCATAATGTAGAGATTTGCTCTATATTGAAGCAAAGTAACTTCTGGAGTATAATTCATATTCTCATCCACTCCTGAATTTTTAAATTCCTCAAAAGCAGTGGGACACAGTGCCCTCATTTCCTTGAATACTTAAAATAAAAGAGTTGAAGACAGAAGTCCATAATGATCCTTTCTACCCACATCCATCAGCCTGTGGGCACACTGAGATAGGGTGTCTTTTCTAGAAGCCTGAAGTCTCAAAGACTAAGCAAAATACTTAAAATTCCAAATTTTCCTTTGCTCCATAGATGGCTTACTCATGCTTCTACATCTACAAAAGTCATTCAGCCAAATTTATCCTATTTGCAGTTCCCTTTGGTGCCTTTCATAAGCACCAGGTGATTTTGTGAAATAAATTACAACTGTGTCAGTGGACAGTCATAACTACCAATTCTCTGGCAGAAGAAACCCCTCAGCTGCTCAGCCACACACTTCAGTGATGTCTCCATAAGACACTGCTGAGCTGGGCTCTCTCTCTTTAATCTGTCTTGCCAACCTCACGTTTCCAACAACATTTTCCACTTCCTGCTTACATGCCACCAAATCATCCATTTTGCAGATCAGCCATGGCTCTTCCAGCATCCCCAGTTTCAGCAGTTTCAAAGCCATGATACAATTTCTGAATGAATATAACCACCTGTGTACTACCTCCTTTCTAAATCCCAAACTTGCCTGATGAGATCAGAAAACCTTGATCTTGCCACTTTGAGGAGATTCTACACTTCCAGATGATCACAAGAGCACAAATGGTCTCCTGTGAAAGCTTTTGGCTGATCTGAAATCTGTTCCAGGAGCAATGCATTCATCAGGTGAGTGATTCAGGAGGTTTTGCACCTTATTCAGAAGGTTTTGCAAGTTATGAGAAGAAAAAGCAATGCCTTTTCAGCAGTCATTCCTTGAAACAGTTCCTTGATCTTCTGCCTAAGGCAATATCTGCGAAGAGTTAATCTGGGTGAGGCATCAAGGTGACCCTGTTGCTCTCAGATCTGTGAGCACCCATGAAAGCACAGCCCCATTAATTCCCACAGCCAAATGTGTCAGCTACTCTCAAGAGGCCTCAGCACAGTATTGACCATGTACTTCTTTCTCAGATAAATCAGATAAATTGTTACCAGATGAAAACATCTGAAGTGTTAAGCACCAAGAGGAGTTCTCCCCAAAGAGGTCAAAAATTTCTCTCCTACTTTGTCACCTTCTAAGCTGCCCCTTGCCTTCTCATACCTGTGCTTCCACAGCTGAGTAACTGATCTGAGGGGTCATTCCTAAAGTCAAGGCTCTGCTGAAGTCCAAACACAAAGCAATCCAAAGCTCTCCTCACCACTAATTTGTGGAAAATTAGATCAGACTCACAGCAAATATATTTTTGACCAACTCAGTGACCCCACCCTGCTGTTGGAGAGTGGCTTTATTTGCCCCTCATTTCCCTAACTTGCCTGGACAGTTTTTAATTGCTGCCCATAAAATGTTTCACTTTCATCACTCAAAGTGTCACTAGGAAACCTCTTTGCTTTGACTCCTACTGATGCACCCAGCTCTTTTTCCAGATGGCTTTTTTATTATTGCTTTAATTCTACCCCAAAGGCTTCCAGCTCTTGTATTAGAAATAATATCAATTCTCTCTGGTCTCTTTTCTGTGATTGCTTCTTGCACCATACCCACACGAATACAGTCACAAATTTCCACTTTGGAAGTTGGATCCATCCCATGATACCAGATTATTGTCAGTCAGAAGCAATTATGTCAGTTCTGGAGAGTTAAGGGCTGTTTCTGTCACAAAGAAAAGTTTGAGATGGTGTCAGGTGGGTTTTTTCATCGGTCATTTGGAAATAGTTTTATATAATTATAGAATCATTTAGGTTGGAAAACACCTCTAAAATTGTTGAGTCCAATGAGTTGGAATTCTTGTTTACCTCAACCCAGGACACATCAAACAGCAGGAGTTTCTTTGATAGAAGTTTTCAGAGAGAAGAGTGCTCAGTGGCACACTCATTTTATTGTTTTTGGGTCAGCAGATTTTCTCTGACTGATGTTTTTGTCTTGTGTTCTCTGTACTCATTCAGCCTGTACACCTTGCCCTGATGATGCTGAATTTCTTTCTAAGAAGTTTCTTGGGTAACACAGCCCAGTCTTTATGCAGCTTTACCAAACATAAGTGCTTTGGGTGGTGACTTCTATTGCTCCACTTACCAGGTTGCAGGCAGGAAGCAGGATTTTCTCCCTCACCTCCAATACAAATGAAGAACATCAATTATACTTATCAGTCAACAAGGCTCCCCCAATGGGTGAGCATAACAATAATACCAGCAAGTGCAAGACTCTCTTCAGCACAGAGATTTCTCAAAATCATAAATTCTGCATCAAAATAAAACAACAAAACTTTTGACACATGGGAACCTTAATGAACTAACTAGCTTTGTCACTACTGGTGTAAGCCCAGTTACTGTGAGTTAAACCAATATAAAACAATTTATGCATTGAGCAGATCAATGCTTATAAAAGAGCACTGGCCCAGAACTTGGAGTCTTTGGTTGTATTCCACAGTTGCCAACAATCTTGCACAAGTGGCTCCTCTGCTCATGTCCCACCCCTTAATCCACTGTTTCCCTTCAAACACACTTTAGATCCATGCTTGGAAACTCAAACCAGCACTGTCCCACTTTGAGCTCAGCTCAAGGAAAACAGTTCCATTAGAGCAGCCTAATCACAGAGACAGTTTAATCCAGCACAGAAAGGAAATGGATCATATGAAATGGAGAGTTTGACTCCACAGCCTCAAATGAGCTGTTATAAGCAAACTTTACATAGCATGGTTTTACTCTATCCTAGATATTACATGGGGAGGAGGTGTGGGACATTCATTGGTCCTTGCCTTCAGTGACAGAAAAACCTGTTCAACTACAAAAGTTAATACAGACAAGACTTAATTGCCTGCCAGGTCCTGACCTTGTTTTGTTTCTGCAAGAGAAGCCACTGCTAACACAAACTGAGCAAACCTCTAAGCCAGACCCTGCAGCTGCCCAGGGGCCACAGCAGTGCCCTCTCTGAACAGCCAGGTGTCTGCCTCTGAGGGGTTTCTTGATCAAACCCTAATTTACCTTTTAACACTTCCTAGCCAGGGAAGTAAAAAATCTGAATTTGTATCCTATTCAACAGGTTCTTTTAAAAAATTGTCTCATGGCATCTTTGCAGTTTAAGTCAACAAATTTGCAGGTGTAGGACCTACATCTTCAATCACTTACACAGGAAATAATGTCATGAAGCTTTGCAATGATTTTCTGATTTACTTTTTATGAGAAAAAGAATATACAATATCAGAGAATGGTCTGGACTGGAAGGATCCTTAAAGATCATCTAATTCCACCCTCCCTGCCATGGGCAGGGACACCTTCCACTATCCCAGGTTGCTCAGAGCCCCATCCAGCCTGGCCTTGGACACTGCCAGGGATGGGCCAGCAACAGCTTCTCTGGGAAACCTGTGCCAGGGCTCCATCCCTTTAATCAGCTTAGCCAGCCTGTCACAAATAAATTGTTATATCCTCACCACCAAATTAAAAAAAAAAAAAAATCATTAATTTTTCTGTATGTTATTTTGTACTTTTATGATTTAAAGGCAAAATTATTTTTTATAAATAACGTGCTACAATGGTACATAAGGATATCTACAGAGATACCTGAAAATCTTATTTGAAATTTTGACTTCCTGTATTTAGTGAAATAATCAGCTTTACAGTTCTCACAGCAACATACAAAATATTTACAAATCAGTTCAGGACTTATGAAACCTGTTTGACAGTAAAGTTTGACTTACTGAGTTCTGTCTTCAACCTAAGAAGCACTATAGATGTTCCCCTACTGATTTTTATATCAGCAAGCTTGATGGAAAACCTCATTTTGCTCCATTGAAATTCCACAAAACACCCCACTAAACCCGGACTTTTCAGCTTTCTGTAAAGAGCCAAGCTCACTGAGCCCTGTCAGATTTGGAACAGGAGTTTATGGATTGGCAGTGCCAGACAGCAAAGCAAGGACAGTGCATTCAGATGAAACTGAGATCACCTTAGCAAAATGTGATAACCTAAAAAATTGTCTAAAACATCAAAGAGAACACCATTAACATTCAGTTAATCTTTTTCACTCCACACAGTTTGCTGGTTTGTTTTGGTTTTGTTTCTTTTTTTTTTTTTCTTTTAATAAAGGATATTTTAAAAACCCAATTTTCTAGGAAGACTTTAAACTTTTATTCTTTGATCAGAAGAATGAAACTTGCTTAGTGATGCATTTGAACATTTTTCAGCATTGAACTGAAGAAAGATCTGCTCTCAGTGTTTTCAAAAGTGATATCCAATCTTTCATATTACATTGATTTTGCTTCTTCTCTTTATTTATTGTTTTTGAACAGTTAAAAAATATTAGCCAGACTGAAAAGGTGACTGAGAATATTTTAGCAAAGCACACGAGGGAGAAGCTGAGGATATCCAAAAGTAAGAGAGCTGTAGGAGCTTAGATTTTACAAATCAAGTCAGATATTGCAAGATTCAGGACAAAACTATACTGCTCACATCCAACTTTGCCACCCTCTAAAGCTGCCAAGTTAATTTACTCTTAAGAACTGCACTACTGTCTTTTAACTGTGGAAAGCAGGTATAAAAAATTCTGGGGCTTACTAACAGTTTAAGCAGTTGTTTCCCTAATTCTGTGTCCTTTCAACTACCCCTGCAGCACTGATTAACTTGTGTGTGTCAAGTGCAGGGAATAAAAAAGCTGTTTGAAATTCAAACAAGCCTCTAAGAGAAAATCAAGATAAGAAGCCCAAGCATTGAATCACAAGAAGTTTCTGTATTTTGAGTTTCATATAAAGAGCCTTGTTTCAGGGTTTGTTTGTTGATTTTCCTTTTAAATGACATTGATTTTTATCTGTCAGAGGTCAAAGAACAAAAAACTTGACTACTGTTTTAATATCATACAGAAAAGAGCTGGAGGAAGCTTAACTTGCTGTCAAATCACAGAATCACAGAGCAAGCTGAGCTGGAAGGGACCCACAGGGATAACCACCACATTTGGATATGTTCTTCCAGCCTCCTCCTGCCAAGTATTTTCATACAAATTTCAACCCAATACCTTCATTCATGCAGCAGCAATGACCTTAAGGGACATTTCAAATGAATTGTCCCAAATTTATTATAGAAGAACATCACCAAGTGTCACAATTTGTTATATCTGACTTTTGTTGTTACAAAAAGCATCACAGGCAATCTTAAAACTGCAATTTCTTTCTGAGGAACTGCCATTTTACCTCAGACATTCTCTTGGAGAAGGTGATATAAAACATTCATCTTCCTGGACAAAGTCAAAAACCTTCAGAACAAAAAACAAACAAATATTCAAGTGTTTGAAACCTCACCAGCCTTAGTACAGGCCTCAGATATTTGAAAAAGCAAACAGTGGCAATGGAGAGCTGACTTCTTCCCTTTGAAAATAACAAAGTTTGTCAGTAGCTTTCAGAGCTATTTTCTCTCAAGCAGGGGCTGCAGATCTCTTGGTAACTGCAGCTCCTGCTCCTCTTCAGCCTCACTTCACTTCTAACACTTGCTCTGCTCATTTCTCATCCTAAATTCATCAACACACCTCTCTTCCTCCTTTTCATCTTCCAGCAAGGAAGCACTGGAAGCACAGGGGAGGCTGTTTTCCCCACATTTTCTGCAGCCTATAGCCCACTCTTTAGGGTCCTCTTTCCTTTGTCACTAAGCAATGAACAAGAACTGTTTTTAAATCACATACTCTGGATAACACTTTGTTTCTCCTCAACAGCAATCAAAACATGCAAACAAATGAGGTAAACAGAGGCTGAGGCACAGAAAGAGTCACAAAACCAGGAAAAAGAGCAACAAGACCATTCCTGACACAACCTTTTGGCTACCACAGCCAAAAGAGCCCCTCAAAACCTCAAGCACTACTTAATATTAGATATGGATAAGTACATTTTAACTCTGTATTTTTCTTGTTTAACTCTGTTTCCCAAGTCTTACCTTGCAAGAATGTTATTTCTCAGTTTGTTTCATATTTGAACAGAACTGAGGCACTAAAACTAAACTAAAAAATTATTTTTACCTCTCCAGAGATAGGAAGCACAAAGCAGCTGGACAACTGAAGCTCTCCTGTGCCCCCCAGAAAAGGAATCTGGAAATCCTGGGAATTGGGATTCACCTCCCACAGGGATGCAGGTCAGGTTGAGAGCTCTTGGTGCCCAGTGTCAGCAGAGAGAAGCTGCCCCTGCCAGGTGAAACTGCTGCCCCCAGCAAGAGGCAGGTATCATAACAGCCCACAAAGTCTGAGGGTGAAACCCTTCCTCAGCTTGCACCTGCTAAACCTGAGCAAAACTCCACAGAGGGAGAGAAAGACAAGCCCTCCATGGTGGAGAAGTGGTGCTGGAGAGAGCCCTGCAGCTCAGGAAGACTCTTGCCACCCATCTGCAAGACTCGGGGTTTTTAAAAAAACAGGGAAAACACGCTTTTTTTGTTTGGTTTTGTGCTTGTATGGGGTTTTTTGGCTAAACCTGTTCTCAGAAAGGCCTTTTTACTTGAAACTTTCCACAGCAAAGCATTCAGCTCCAGGCATCTATCCTGGGTCCCAAATATCAAGGTTTGGCACCATAAACAGCTGAAACCAGGACCCATGTCAGGAAGTGCCTACACATCTACATAGTGGTGGAACTGCTGCTTCAAGTAATTACATGGAATCAGATTTACAAATAACAAATGAAAGTGTAAAGGAATCAGTCATAAGGGGGATTATGTCCTTAAGGGAATTAAAATATGCATCTCTGACCAAATGACAGAATACAGCACAGACGAGGTAAAAATTAAACCTTGAACTTGTTCATTTTCTTTTCTCCATTTTGATACCAAGTGTACCAAAGTGATGGAGCTTCACCCACATCCCTTTTCTGCTCCAAGAAGCAGCAGACCTTTCAAAGCAAGCAGAAACCAGACTTTCAAGTGCAGAGGGCACAGCTTTGTGCTGTTGCCCAACAAACAGGTTCAGGCTCCAGCTGAACAGCACCAGCAGGAGAAGGTTCCAAAGACCTTGCTGTGCTCTGAAACACCCAGCTGAGCCAAGGCTCGTGTGTCCCTTGGGAAACAATCCTCCAGGCTGGGGAAGTCAGAGATTGACTGACTTCTTCCCCTGCAGTACTGTTAAATTACAGGGTAACTGTGGTTTCTAGTGACACCAAGAACCACGCACAGGTGGGCTAGTTCAATCCCATCATTATGTAAAAGCAAGGTTGAAAATACTTCAGGTCACACAGGTCAAACAATGTCCCCTCTTTCCTGACTACTCCCCACATAACCCACAGCCCAGCTGAAAACTACAGAAGTTGTGTGTCCTGTCTCAATTCAAAATCCAAGCCCTCTCTTATTTCCACTTACCACCACACAGCTTATGGGTAAACTCACTTCCACATCAATCAATCAGTTCTTTCCTTAATCCCCATTTTCTCTCCAATTCTGTTTGAGAATGAGCCCTTTGAACCAAGGATATTACATTTAAGCATACAGCCTCACAAATCATACTGCTGTAATTAAGTCTAATGTTATGTTCCCTCACACCAAGGCTGTGCTCTGTGAACAAGTAAAACTTCTGAAACAAACCAACTTCCCCTGGGGCTCATGGACTGCTGCATTCCCCTGAGGCTGCTTTGTGGAAAGCTTTGTCTCATTGTTTATTTAGAGATGGCACTGCTGTTAGAGCATTTGAAACAAGCATCAAAATAAGGTTGTTATAAAAGCTGGAGCAGTGCCTAATTGCTGGTGAGAGTGGATAATTACAGAGGATATGAGCTTTGATATATGGATTGAATAGCAAGGTATGAGAGATACAGGGGTGTATTTATGTGCCTACATCTCCACTTACATGGCATTTATTGTAAGATCAATGAAAGCAGTTAATAATGCATCTAATAGAGCTTATTAGTAATCACAGAAAAGAAATACACTGTGCAGCTGAAAAGTGTACACCACCATATATTCAAAGCAGCTGCAGAATTCAGACCAGGGCTGCTGCATTAGAAGGACAACCAAGAGAACATATTCCTGAAAATGCCAGTCCTACACAGCATTTAAAAAATAAATCAGAATCACACAATCAAAACTGTCAAATTTCACTGGTTCTATCAGTCTAAAGTACCTAGGAAACAAAACATTCAAGTACTTTTTCCCACAGAAAAGCTGAAATTCATACTCTCGTCTGTCTTTTAGGAATTATTTGATTGTCTATGTGTCAGAATCACATTATGATTAATTCCAGTTGTGCCACTCTCACTTTCTTCAGGCTTTTTATTCTTTCCTGACTAATTACCTTTTCCCAGCTGGTACATGAAACAAAAAATTGCTATTAATTAAAGGACTCTGTTCCTTAACCATAGCTTACACATACAGAGAGCAGGAGAGAAAGGTTGAAAAAATGAGCGTACTGATGAAAACACTACATTGGTGTCTTAGAGCTACCATCAGCCACTACATCTTTTCTCTTAGCACTATTCCTGAAGCCACCTAGATGACCTATTTTAGCCTTTGCTATACTTGCAACATTTTAATTCATGCTGCTTCCTAAGCACTTTCTACTTAACCTTGTCTCTTCACAGAATATGATTGACTCAACCCCCCTGTGAAGCCCAAGTTCAAGGCAACTAATTCACAAAAATCCAGCAAAGAAGCCTGAATAAATCTGGAATATTTTGAGTAAGAAAATTGCAGCAAACTGTTTCACAAATCAATATAAGTTTTTTTAAGAAAAATCAACATTACATGCAAGGAAATGAGTCCAAAATATTTTACAACACAGTTTTTGCTGCTAATCAGAACCTCACATCATTCAAAGCCATCTATCACTGAGCAGGCAGGTCCTGCTGCATGCTCCATTAATTATGTTCCAGGAGATCTCTCACTGCACATTTATGGAGGTGAGACAGGAATGCAGCTCCCCATGGTGACTAACAGGCCCATCGTCAAACTTTCCTACAGCTGATCCTGGCCATTGTCATTACTCACTTTTTTTTTTTCAACCCCACTTCTCCAAGCAAGAATATTTTCTTCCCCTCATTGTACTGATAGGTGATTAATGCAGTTTTAATTGACACCATGCATCACTGAGACCATTCACAGCCAAAATACTGAGAAAGGTGGTCTCAACACCAGCCTAGGACAATGTGAGATCACTGGATCCATTGCCTGGCCCTGCCACACATCTCCTGTGGGGCATTAGGCCTCCAGCTGGGCAGAAGCCAAAACACACAAAAAGCTAAAGAAGTGAAAGCCCCACAGAATTAGCATAGTTCAATAATGCAGTATCAAACCTATCTTGCAATGACAGAATGCATGGATGGATGTAAATTGCTTTTCCCAAACATTTCCTTGATTATCAGCTCACACATCCAAAAGCATTCTCATTTTTTAAAAGGAAAGAGGGCAGGTGAGGAAACTCAGAGAGCCTCGAGGTTGGAAAAGCCAGACTACATATCATCAGCACCTGGAAGAGCACCAAACCCAGAGGAAGCCCAAAGCCAAGCAGAAAAAAAGAACAGGGGATTTCTTGGGCTCTCAGTACCTTAAGAATCCAAAAGTCTGCAGTAGCCAACAGGGAATGCTGAGGCCTGAAACCTTCTCCTTTACCATGATCCAGAGGTGCCCCTCTCCTTGTGGGATCCACAACCTGGACCATTCTCCTGGAGACAGATGGTTACACCTCTTCTTCCAAAACTGAGCAAAGCTGCTTTCTTTTGAAACACAGACCGAGGAGCAAGAATTGGCGCAGTGCCCAACTTCCCTGCTCCCATCCCACCCTGCAGCACTAACCCAGATGCAGAAGAGAGGTTCAGTTTCTGACTAAGAGGGATCAAAGCTGAAAGCAGAGCCTTCATGCTCACAGCCAACAGCTGTTTATAGCATGAAACCATTCAGAGACATGGAGGGAGAAGGCAAGGACACAGACTTCTTCCAGCTCCAAGAAGTGTTCCAAGCCTTTGGGACCCACTTACAGAATGTAGTTACAGCAATTCTCAAACCTCTTTGTAGAGGGAGGTGTGGAAAGGCACTCCTGCCCCCACCTAGCACCTCTCAGCATGCTCACCTGGACACAGGGCCATAGATCCTTTGTCTCCCAAAAAGAGATGGTTTATACCTCCCAAACTACAGCAGAGCAAGATTTCCACACTCAGGTTACAGTAGATATTAACCTGGCCCAACACATGATCTGGACAGCTCAGCTACATCTTCCTCTCAGCTTTTAGTTTGCTGGCAACACTGAGCATGTAAAAATTTCTGCACTGACAAGTGAGGAAAAAATGCTCCAAAATTCAATAAACAGCCTATATATGCTTCAAAATCTCCCTCAAAACTCATGTGTTGAGTTGGATCAACCCTTCAAGCAGTGGTGTCCACCGACGTGACAGCCTTGCCCTGCTTGGAGAGGTGCTGTCCACTTTTGTACCTTATTTATAGAATGGCCTCGCTCATGCTTTGTTTAAGAAACAATTAGCCTTTGACAGCTTAAAATAAACAGGACTCAGCTGAACAGCCACTAGCCCTGAGCTGGATTTCAAGTTTTTGAAACAGAGAGACTCCTCAGTGGGCTCAGTAGTGTAAGAGAACTGCTGGGCAAGCTAACTTTTCAGAACAGCACCCTGAGCAATCTGAACAAAAGCAATCCAACAAAGATTCACATCAGCCAAATGAAGCAAGTAATCATTCCCAATCCTACCCCACTTAGGCCTCCTCTTTCCAGAGATTTGCAGAGAACCTGCAGGAATGCAGAAGGTGCAGGAGTTCAGCAATGGTTGCACACCAAAAATGCAGCTGGCCAAGCTTTTTCCCCTGAACAGAAGAGGTTTTTCTGCCTCCTGTGTTGCTGCAGCCAGTCCAAAGGCAGCAATTGCAATAGCTGGCACAACGTCATTTGGCACCACAATTTTAAATTTCAGTCCAAGCTCTTGTACCACCAGCAGAGGGGTCAGCATTCCCATTGAGTAGCCATGGGAGTTTTCCACTGGTGACTTCAAGCTTCTCAGAGCTCCTCCACTCCAGCCTCCTGGTTCTGCAGCTGCCTTTACCATGCCAGGGAGCAGGGCACAAAAAAGCTGTACTGAAAAGCCAACAGAAGTACATCAGCATTCCTGAACTCCTGTCTCATCCCAGGTAGTTTTCTTGAGCTGGGTTTTCTGGCTAAAAGAGAGCCTGGATAGAAAATGTTGGCTCAAGCTCACTTGTTTCTTCTAGTAAAGAGCTCCCATGTGCCCTAGGCAAGACTGGATCTTGGCTTCTCCTCTATAAAACTGGGAGTAAATGTCCTGCCTTAACTCCGAGAGGGAATTTACTCAGGGGAGGATCAGCAGTCTCGATTCTGTGACAGGGCAGTGCTAACACATATTCAAGTTGTACAAGCAGCAGTCACAGCAGGAACATCCATGACACGGGCAGGTGTTCTCAGAAAGGAGGAACACAATGAAAAGCAAAAGCACGGCACACTCAGCTTCCTCCGGATAACAGAGCCCAGCAATGAGACACAACAACACCACCAACAACAGACCGTGCCAGCAAAAAGGAAGTGCTGGGGAGAACAAGAATAAGAAACAATATCCAGCAATTAACAGCTGCAGAAAAGCGAAGTTTTTCAGACAGAATTTCAAGTTGTAAGAGACAGCAAAACAAAAGATGTGAGACAACATGGGGAGTCACGGAGAGACAAGGCGCCAAATTAACAAATAGAGGAACACACCATGGAAAAACACTTGTCAATAGATCAAAAGAGTGAGCAGCAAGGATTGGATGCAATAATAAGATTTCAGAAAATATAAAAGACCTTGAACACCAGCTCTTTTTCAGTAACAGCAGCACACCAAGTTAACCTAGACATTGATTGTTTGCATTTTCACACTGACAGTCCCACCATCGCAGGGATCTCAGAACACAGGGAGCCCAACACAAACACGGGAGCAATACCCAGGCACACATTAACTTGCCTTAGTAAGTTTCACTGCTACTCTGAGGGTATTTACTAGAATTTGACCATCCTTGCCAATTGCTTACAACCACGCAGCACAGGAACTGTTGCCAGTGGCAAAGGTTTCAGGACATGCCACAAAGTCACTGAAGCTCCTTCAGCTCTCCTACAAACATCAGAGGGAACCACTGCATCCTCGGGACAGGTGACTGCAACCGAACTACAGGATGGTTTTAAAAAATGTGTCAACGTAAAGAAATCTATCAGTGTATCGCTGTCATTCTGCGCTCCCTGGATTCCAAGAGGGTGATTTAAGGGACACTGTTAATAAAAACCTGAAACAAGCAGCGGTTCAGTGAAGTAGTCACAGCTAAAATACATCTTTTCACCTCGCAAAGAGAAAGAGCTCACGGGAATAACATCCCCATGAAGCTAAACATCTGATTATAAATATCTCATCACTGACAAGGAGATTGTGCTGGACATAAAGGGATGCACATTTAACGAGCTGATTACGACGATGAGCAAGAAAGAAAGCAAAGGTTTTGCCTTTTACGTCCTTGTCCAAAATTCTCGGACGGGCAATAAAACCCAATTAATTAAAAGGTCAGCCGTACATAAAGCCCGCAGGGCAGGGCAGAGAGAGCGGGCTCCGGTGCCGCGCTCGGGCCGGCGCGGGGGCGCAGCCCCGGCAGCAGCCGAGCGGGGATCCCGGCACCGCCGGCGGCACCGCGGCCGCCCGGGCCCCGCTCGGGAACTTCTCTCATCCCCCGCCGCTCCCCATCACTTCCTACTTTCCCCGCTCCGCCGAGCAGCGCTGCCGCCCCTTCCTGTGCCGCTGCCGCCGGCGCTGCCCGCGGGCCGGCTCCGCGCAGCGCGCCCGGCTCCGCCGCCCGGCCCTCACTCACCCCAGCGTGCTGATGAAGCCATTGACGGAGCCCTCCGCGTACAGGGACACGATGTCCCCGATGTACAGAAAGCTGGACATTTTCTCAGACATTCTGGTTCATTTTCCAGCTGGGTTCCGCGCTCCTCCCCTTCGAGGTGAAAAAAAAAAAAAAATTTAAAAAAAAATTAAAAATAAAATCAAAGCAAATGACAGCGATCCGTGATGAGGCTGGGAGCTGAGGCGGGCGGGCGGGGGGCTGAGCGCGGCCCCTGAGGTGCCGTGCGGGCTGACAGGAGCGCGGTGCGCGGCTCTGCACGGCCCGGCCCCCGCCCGCCCCCCGTGCCTCCGCCCCTGCCCGCCCCCGCCCCGCCCCGGGCACAGCTCCGAGCCCGGGGCAGGCGGTCCTGGCTGCCCTGCCGGCCGGGAAGGGGCTGCCGAGCCCCCCCGGTCGGTGATTTTCCCGAGCTGGAACCCGCGGGGGCAGCGGCTGAGGGGCGCAGGCCGAAACCGGGAGCGTGAGGGGACGGCGGCCTTTCCCCACAGCCGGCCCTCCGCCGAGAGAGTGGGCTTGGAGTGGTGGCTAAAAGTGTCACCTTCTGTTTTATGGCTTGCAGACTTCAGGACCCACAACTCCTTTAGTTATTGTTTTTGATGAGAAGCAGACCGTGCTGCAGTGCTGTGCAGGAGTTCACCGAATCCCAGGATGGGTCAGGCTGAAGGGACCACAGTGGGTCACTGGTGCCATCTCCGTGCTCCAGCAGGGCCAGCCCAGAGCACAGGGTTGAGTCCAGACAATTCTGGAATATCCCCAGTGAGGAGACTCCACACCCTCTCTGGTCTCTGTCCAGGGCTCAGTCACTGCCCAGGACAGAAGTTGTCCCTCCTGTGCAGGTGGAACCCCCTGGGCTCAGTCCCTGCCCGTGGCTCTGGTGCCATTGCTGGGCCCCTGGAGCAGAGCCTGGCCCTGCTCTGACCCTCCTGCACACAGGGACACCCAGGGGTGAGAGCCCCTCAGCACACATTTCCACAAGAAAATCACCACCAAATTAACAATAAAAAAACCCCACTCTCAATATGCACAGCGTTCTGGAAGCCCTTTCTGCCCAGGCCACTGCAGCTTCCCCACGCTGCAGGGCTCTCCTGACTTGCCCCGCTGGAAAAGGACACGGTTGCCAGAGAGGCTGCAGCCCAGCCTTGGTGGCCAAAGGGGCTCAGGGAGACTGCACAAAACCACTCTGCTCCAGTTCACTGCCCAAAACCAAGGACCAGCCCACCAAACCACGCATCCAGAATCAGATAGAAGTGTTCAGTTTCAAAGTAAGGCTATTCCCAGCAGGGGATTATTATTCTTAAAAACACTGTGCATTCTTTAAACAGAAGTGTAATTTTCACTAATGGTTCTAAGAATCAAACTATTTCTACTTTTTATGAGTTTTCAGGTGTAATTTACCTAACTGACACAGCTCTCCTAATTACAAGCAAACTTAGTAACAGTATTCATTAACCACTATATTAAAAAAATACTGTTTGCAATAAGAAAAAAGAGCCTGATCAAGTGCTAACTCTGAAATTATAAGAATATTAATCTAGTTGCAGGAGTGTGCAGACTGGTGGTAGTGAGTAACAAGCTGAGGGTTTCACACTTCAATTTAACCTCTCAGATCTGTAACTTCAACCTTACTGCACTTCTGAGCATAAATTGTTGAGATCAGAAATTATGAGTCTCCAAATTAGAAAAAAAGGGTCTTACCATCTAGATGTATGTTATGCCATTCTAGAGGTCCCTCTTTTGCTCCTTTATGTTGAATATATTGGATTTGTCACTTTTTTTGTACCCGCTGGGATACAAAGACACCAGCAGAGACCCCTCCTATGGAGACAGGCTGAGAGGGTGAGGTTTGTTCAGCCAGTGGAAGAGAAGGCTCTAGTGAAACTTTATAGCACCTTCCAGTACCTAAAGGGGCTTACAAGAAAACCAGAGAGTGACTTTTTACAAGGGCATGGAATGAGTGATAGGAGAAGGGAGAATGGCTTTAAACTGAAAAAGGGTGGGTTTAGATTGGATATTAGGAATAATTTCATCCCTGTGAGGGTGGGGAGGCACTGGTACAGATTTCCCAGAGCAGCTGTGGCTGCCCCTGGATCCCTGGCAGTGTCCAAGGCCAGGCTGGATGGGGCTCTGAGCAACCTGGGATAGTGGAAGGTGTCCCTGCCCATGGCAGGGGATTGGACTGGATGGGTTTTGATGTCCCTTCCAGCCCAATCCATCCTGTGATTCTGTGCACACCTATACAGGCCCTAGATCTGACACTTCCCCACATTCTTCCAGCTCAGTCTCCTGGTGTCCCCACAGTTGTTAAATCCTGGAAAAGCCATATGAAGAGAACAGGTGCCAGAGCCCTCCTTCAGGAACCAGCCCTTGCACATGAAAACCAAAGATGAGGCCCTTCAAACTGCCCCAAACACACACAGCAAACCCCAAAGCTGGACTAATTTAAAGCACAGCAGAATTAGAAACTGAAAGTCCAAGCAGCACAAAGCACCAGAGGGCAGAGAAGCTCTGGCTCCCTGCCCACGTGCTGACTATGTGCAAAGCACTGACCCAGGAACCCTCCAGGAGCCACCACACAGAGAGCTCAGGTGTTTTATTTCATGGAAATGTGGTTCTGGACAGCCTGAGCTGAGCAGCAAAGGCTTTACAATGCATTGACAATATCCTGTGCCCTCCTGACCCTGTTTATCTCAGCCATTTTATACCAGGCTCTAATGGTCTAATTAAGATACTTTAGCCAGGGTGGTTTCACATTTCCCAGCAATAAATGAAATCCTGGCATGCCTTAGATCAGTGGGAGTATTGCTGAGAATGAACTTCAGAACTTGGCCAAGCAGCAGGATTGTCTGTCCTTGGTGTGCCTGGGAGCAAAGCTCCATTTGGGACCATTCTGTCAGGAGGGGACAGCTCTGTTGCCTAAACACAGGTAATTGGGGCCATTGGAAATGTCCTTTGGTACCTGAGGCATCCCTGTGGGCTGGCAGCAGCAAGGCAGGACTGCTGTGTCCTTGACAGCTCTGCCTGCACGGGGAGAAAGGGGCCCATAGGTTTTGCCACTACAAGAAGGTTAATTCAGGTCACTTTGGAAAATATTTGGCATATGCTTGCCATGGCAAACCTGGAAATTGATAGGACTTGCAGTTATATTTGCTTCCTCCCCCCCACCCCCCTCCCCCAAGGAAATCAAGGCACAGGCTGCATTCTCCTTCACTTCTAAGCTTGTTCATCTTGGCTCAGGCTGGATGGTGCCAGCAGCTGAACGTGGTTGCCACCTTGCAGCTCTCCAGTGATACACATGGAATGAACTGGAAATCTCAATCCAAGCAGAGAAAGCTGTTAACTAAAAATGAGCCCTGTGAAATCAGCAGTTTTGCAGAAAAAGTTATATCTGAAGGCAGTCAAGTATTTAGGTTTCATTTTTAACCTGTCCCATTGAAACATCCTGATAAATCTCACTGAAATTAACAAGTGATTTGTATGCTCAAAATAAGCCAGCCCTTACCCACTTTTGTAGACCAGGCCTTAAACTGGTAGCAAGATCACCCTTGAAAAGCAGATCTGAGGAACCTTTGCTCTTCTTCTCCTTGCAGACAGGAAACATAAGAAGTGACAATCCTCCAGCATTTTTAACAAGAATTAACTCTCTTCTATTAAAAATAATGATTATGCCTCTCTGAGTGCTAGTTTTATGAAGATGGTATCTGGAAAAATTTAATTAAAATGAAAGAGATTTTGTCATAACAAGTCTACATAGAAAAAGATAAAACAGGGCCAGAGTTTACAATGGAATATTGCTTCATTTATCTGGAGCAGAAATACACTAAATGGGTTATTTGGATAAATCTGGATTTTTTTACTACAGTTTTAACTTTGTAATTAGCTGCAGGGTGAAGGTGAGGCTGCTTAGTCAATAACTGGGATATGTTTTCCATCAGTTAGTTATCTCTGGTAATCTTTTGTTCCAAAGCTGGGAATACAGGCTTTGCTGTGAAACAGGACCCAGATGCAGGAATCATCAGCTGGTGCTGACAGACTGCCCTGGTGCATGTATTCCTCTGTACATTGTAAAAGTGAGGAAGCCTTCTTTCTCAGCTCTCATTTCTAGTCTATTACTTCTTTTCAGAGAAGAAAATAATCAAGCAATTTCTGCAGTGGTACTCTGACATTAAGTCTCTTTACAGAAGTGTTTGACTATATTTTAATGCAGGGAAATTTCACCTTGATGCCTAGGTCCTAGATTTTGATGTTCATTCCAGTGCTGAGGCACAGAGGAGAAGCAGCTTATCCACAGAGAGGTCAACACAAACACCCCATTTCAGGACTGAGCACCCACCTTAGATGTGAAAGTACACAATATTATAGAGTCCTCAGATTCCAAAAACTCACCAAGTTAAATAGGCCAATGTCATCCTGTTCCTGCTCTTTTTCCACCCCTCACATCTTAGGAAGATGTCTGAATTTCCTGCTCACCTTGTCTAAACAGAGGAGGTTCCTGACAGAAGCTGAGCATTTTGTGCATTTGAAAATTGTCTGATTGGAAATGTTTTAATCTCACACCTCCACAGCCTCCCTGTTGGATGAAGTTACAGATACATGGGCCACTCCAGGGAGGCAAACTGAACCAACCAGAGGCTTATACAACAGGCAGCATTGATGTTTGTTTTCTCAAGAGGAGAGTGCTTTCCAGCTGCAGGGGAAAAGGGGGAAGAGAAGAATGCCTTTAACTGTTTTAATATAATAGATATAGATGGGAGCAAGCCAAAATCCAAGCAGGCATCCCAGAGCTTTAGTGTGAAGCTATATGAAAGTTTGGACCCAAAGTTTGGGTTTGCTTCTTATCTATCTAATAGACAAAGAAGAAAAAAAAAAACAACAACAACCATTCCAGATATTTTTATGCTTAAAATCCAACTCTGATTTTCAAGCCCATCTGTAGCTGGAGTATTTTTAATAAACTTATTTCAAGCTTACTTAAGGAAGGCCTGGTTTTTCAATTCACCCAATAAGTTTCCCACATCAGCTGAAGACACCCATTACCTTGTGGATATTCATATTTGAGCTAGCCAAGCTCTTCCCTGAGCACAATTGCATTTCAAAACTCTGGGATGTGTAGAATAAGTGTGACTTGGCCCAGGGGTTGGATCAGAGAGCTGCAGAACAGCTCATTTTGACAGTACCCGCACACAGGAATTGATTTACTGCTGGTAGAGCTTTGTTTTACTTCGCCTGTAGCAAACGTCAGAGCAGGAGCTGATTTCTTGAGAGATAGCCAGCTGTGGGGACTCATTTTGCCTTTTTTCTCCTTGTGGGAGTTAACTCTTTCTGATGTTGTTTCAAACAATATGTTGGTATTGGAGCCATACAAAGTATCAAACATCTGGTTAAAAAAAATTACACCAGCAGAACACCCAGGGGAAAAAGAGGCCTGATGGAGATAAATGTGATTTAGTAATGTAATAAAGCAGTGAATCATGCAAAATAAGCGTCATTACTTGGTTGAGAATAATGAGAAAACCAGAATATGGAGCGTTCAGTGCTGGTTTACCTACTTCATTCAACCTGGCTTACGCAGGAACAGGAAATTCCAGCTCAATTCCTAACACCTTGTCTTGGAAAGGACTTTCCCTTGGAAGGAAACACATTTTTCTTAGCATTAGAAAATGAACACCTCTTGCAGGCGACCTCTTGGGGGTTTCACTAGGAAATGGATGTGAGCTTTGCATCCTCACTGGGTCACATCATGGTGTGAATGAACAGACAGGGGCTGTCTGACTTGCTCTTTGCTACATCTGAATTTACAAGAGCTAATATATGCATTAATTCAAGTATTTAAATAATCACTGCCTTGCCATAGTAATCTCTTGAAAGAAACAAACCTAGAAATAAAGAAAACTGAAGCTATTTGTGAATTAATACCTTAAGTAAAAGGAGTTTAGATTAAAGAGGAAGCTTGGCCACCCTTGTAGCTGTGGCACGACAGAGCAGCTATGTAAATAAACTCCTGAGAGCAGCTCCAAGCCATTCCAGAGAAGATATTTCCCCTTGCCATACATTCGAGCCTCTCTGAAATCAGTTTCCAACTGTTCCACCACCAAAGCTGTCCATTCAAAGAGCCAAACACGAAAATCCAACCAAAGCAGAAAGCACAAAGTGCCTTTCTCTGAGGAAAAAAAAACCCAGCAAACCAAGCCCTACAGAAAGGATGCTTTATTTAGAGGGTTCAGGAAGTTGAAGCGTTGCCTTCTATCAGCTCCCGACCGCAGAGCGAGCATCAGGAAGCGCACAAAAATGAACTCACTATTCCTGCAGGGAGCAAGTGCCAGCAGCTACACCGGGTTTGCTTCCAACCTTGCAGCCCTCCCTGCCAGCCCCCACAGCCTTGGTAATCAGCCACTGTCTCCTGGGGCTGCTGTGCTGCTTGGCTGCTTCCAAACGAAGCCTTTCCCTAGCAAACAGAGAAAGGAGAACATGCCTTGTTTGAATTTTCTCTTTTGCCAGCTGTCCTGAGACTTCAGAAACCTGAAAACACAGGGAAAATAGTGAATCATCATCATAAAAGAGTAAAAAAAAGCCTCCTGTAGAAGACTGTAATTAAAAAGCAATTGTGTTTTGAGTGCTGTCATTAATACTGGCTGAGCCAATGGCAGCGGTTACAGTGTGGGTACAGCATCAGCAATGTACAGGAGTTATTTAAAATAAATATACTTTAAACCATACAAGCAATATTCCACATAAACTCAATGTTGCCTTTTTCTTTTCAACTCCAAAATTGAGAAAGTTTTGCAAAATTTTCCACAGTAAAGTCTAAGAAAAACAACAGTTCTAGTCAGAGGTTTAAAAAAAATGCAGCTGTATTTCCAAGCTGGATTAAGTGGCAATTGTTAGCAACTAACTAGAAAAGTGAAAAATATCTCTAATTGATGTATGGATGCAGTTTAATTGCAGCCATGGAGCTTGGAAAGCATACCTGAGGAATACCTCCCTACCTTTCCTAATTTTTTTGTGCAGAGCATCAGGAAAGATGCTTCAAACCTGTGGAAGCTTTACACTTTAGGACTGCTTAAAAAGCCTTGTGCTTTTGATATTTTTTCTGATCAATGATTTTTTTTTTTCTTTTTTTTCCTTTCTGAAAAGCTTTTGCAAAATAAATACAGCTCTATTTTTTGCCAGAATTGTCTCTTTCCACCAGCATACTGGCAATGTTAAGAGTGAAAACAAGAGGGCTGTGGACAGCTTTTTACTTTTTTGGGGCACATTAAAAATTACTGGGGGTGGGGAGGGGAGAATTATGATTTTTGGTCAAGCAGCTGCCCCCAGCCCATCCTTCCTGGGCCACACCAGCATTTCATTGGGATGGAGTGCATTTCTCTTTCTGGTCCAGGTTCAGGCAAGGAAACATCAGGAAAAACAGCTTTTTTTTCAAGAGAATCAGTCTTTCCTCATGAAAGCAGGAGCCATAGATCTTCACCTTAGGCCCATTCTAGCTTTCAGATGGGTAAAATAAACTGAAAATACCATTTTAGTGAGGGAAACACAAGTCAACAGCTTTTGGGCAGTTGGCACTGCATTTCCAGAGAAGCCATTTAGGGAGGTCTGGAGTCATGAAAGCCCATTTAAAGCCATCACTCCTCTCCCTTGCCCCAAGAATTGGTGTTTCTCAGAAATGTGATTTTTTGATGGAGAGGTCCAAGAAATTCTCTTTTGACAACCTCACCTCCCAGGCCCTCACCTCTGAAAGGTGCTGGCTCTTTCCAAGGTCATTTCTACTTTTACCTCTTCCAAAGTAACCTGCAAATTACTTTCCAGGACACTATGGAATTATTTAATCAGCACAGCTAAATGTCTGGGCTGTGATTCCAAGTAGACAGAAAATGTCTTTGATGGCAAATATGGACCAAGATTTGATGTTCACACTACCATTATTCCAAACTGATTTTATGTTTAGATGAAGGAAGTGCCCTATATGGGAGATGTTCTCAAAGGATTTCTGTCATCTCAGCCCAGCTGTGCCCAGGAAATGACACCTTGAGTAAGAATAAGAAAGGAGAAACAATTTTGGTGGGTTTTAAAATAAATGAATATGGAATTATGGACATCATCAAAACATTACACACATTTGGATTCCCCAGACTGGAGTCTCTCTCTTCCTACCAGTCCAGAATGCAGTGGGTTGAAACAAAAATCTTATCTAAAAGTATGTTGAATGCTGGACTGCTAAATTTATCTGGGACTTAAAAAACAAACAAAAAAAACCCTGCATACTAATCACATGGAAATACCTGATTTGCTTTTTTCTTTAGGAATGCCTTGTGCATTTACCTGCATCCCCTAACAGTATTTAACATTGTATTAGAGGTGTAAGACATGAGTCAGAAAAAAGCTGCTTTATGCCTTGTCCCTGAGAACTGTTTGTGTTTATTTTGTGGGTAATTTTTAAATATGTTCCTCGTTTGGGTGTCTTCCTTAGCCACGACAAACATTAGCAGAACAGCTGAATCCTGAAAAGCTGAGATATGCAATTTCATATCCTCCAGCATCATAAAATTTAAATAGATCCGTGATGTGGATGCTTGATGAAATAAATCCCTGTTTCAGTGAATTTCACTCAAATCAGTGAAATAACCTCCAGTTTCTCAGCAGCTCTTGCAAGATGTTTTGCATCTCTGCAGCAGTGGAAGTTAGAAAAATGTGTTTAGGAAATTAGATTTTAACTAATCCGTGGGCAACCACAAACGAGCACATTAAAAAAGCAGAACCATCACCCACCAATTCTATTTTGTCAACCCAAGAAAGGAAAAGTTAGCAGCAGATTAATTATTTTACCAGTAAAACTGGATTTTGCTTAAAAAGCACAGAAGAAATGCATATTGTTACCATGTCACAGGCAAAGAAACAAACCCCAACATTTGAAATGCACATGGATACATTTAGCACTACACTTGACATTATCTCCTCAGTGATCTGCAGAGATATTAAAGTGCTGGTTGAAAACAGATGGGTAACATAGAAGTGAAGCCTGCCCTCTGACATCAGCACAATCAGCACCTCTGTTTCACAGCCAGGCTGGGAATTGCCACCTCTTCAGTGGCAGGCACACAAAAACACAGACAGGAGATGTCCTGCCTGGTGCACACTCATTATTCAGCAGCTGCAAGAACCAAGAACAGGCTCATGAAGCACAGGATCACATCAGGGCAGACTGGATAGGCATTCACCCACAAGTTTGTTAGAG
This sequence comes from Oenanthe melanoleuca, assembly GCF_029582105.1. Lineage (NCBI taxonomy): Eukaryota > Metazoa > Chordata > Aves > Passeriformes > Muscicapidae > Oenanthe > Oenanthe melanoleuca. Next base: position 6,662,510 of record NC_079334.1, read on the forward strand.
AGATTATTAATGTAAAAATCAGGGTGTAAGGGCAAAAAGGGAAAAAAATGCTGATTTCTATCAAATTTCCCCCTCAAAATGTTACAGTTTGCTATCTGACATCTAGGAGAAAAACATACTTCCCGTGGCAACCAGAGGCTGTAAAAATCCCCTGACCTGCCTCTCTGGCAGCTGGCTGGTAGAGCAAAAGAGGAACAGGCAAATGCTTCCACGAGGACACTGCTGAACCCTTCTCCAGGACAGGGAAGGGGACAGAGGATGTGGTTGGTCCTCAGTGCCATTTCTGCAACAGTGAAAAGCACCAGCAAGGCACCGTTCCTGCAGCACCCCTGTGCTGGGATGAGCCCACTCCTGCTCCCAGAGTATGCTGCCAAGCTCTCATTTAATCCTTGCTCAGCTCTTCCTCCCCATCACCCCTGTACCTCCTATTTTCAGTCTCTGCAGCAGCCACAAGGTCACTCCATCCTTCCCTGGCAGGGACAGGTCGTTTCTGGCTGCTGCTGCTTCCTGATGCCTTCATTCTTCCTTTCCAGCCCCTGGATCATGCACATGAGCTATGAACAGCAAGCACAGGGGATTTTGGAAGCGATAGAGAAAAGCAGCCCTCCCCCAGTACCAAGAATCTTTCAGTGTATTTTGAGAAATAAAAGTTTCCTCTTGGCCATCTCATCTGAAAAACTGGTTTATCCCCCATTCCCACCATACATAATTAATGAAACTGCATTAATGAACATATTTTGTGAGAAAGCAAAGTATTAATCACCTGAGTAGGATACAGTGCAGGTGAGGAATGGAAGAACTGAGAGATCTGGGAAGACATTTATGAATTAAGCCATGAGAAGCAGGCATGAAGGAAGATTTATTTATTTTGTGACCCAGCTGAAGAATTTGCAGAGATCAGTGAGGCACTGGCTCTTAACTTGCCTATGTGCCTTTGAAAAATCTGACAGGCTCCTATCTGAATCTTATATCTGAGAGGCTCCTCTCTGAATCTCAAATGTTTTCAGAAAGAGGCTTACATGATTCATCCAAAGGCAGAGTGGTGGTGTCTCCAAGTCCCAAGTTAGTGCTCGAACAACCAGGAAATCCTGGCACTGGGAAATCCTCTGGATCCCATACCTTAAATTGCAGGGATACAACAGGGCATGGAGAGGATGTTTGTTTTAAACCCATCCCGTAGAGAAAGAGGATGCAAATCCTAATTAGCAGAGTTCTTACCCCAGATCATCCCCATCCATCTACAGTATCTGTTCATTAAAACAGCTGCTCAGAAACTCCACAGAACAGGAGGCAGAGAGCCCAGAGGGAGCAGCTTTGACAGGTCAGGCACAGGATATTCCTCCATGGGGAATCCTTCTCCAGCAAGTTCTGCATATGGTGCAGAGCCCCAGGAGGGGCTGCTGTGGTTTATTTTGTGTTACAAGTTCTCATTTCTATTTTCACAGCTAGCACAGAAGCATGATTCCTTTATTGATGCTGAATTGAGAGGGTTTGTATTGCAAGGTGACAATCCCTACTGAAAGGCTGTCATACACATGGCAGAGAGACAGTGATCTCCTTCATGTGGGAGGTGCAGGGTTTTGGGAAGGGTATCTCACTCTAAAAGGAAACCACACATTACTCTGCAGAGCAAAGAGGCCTGTTGCTTTCCTTCAGATGCCAAACTAATAACTGGCATTTGTCCTTCACAGTGAATATTTATTCCTCTATCTCAGAGCCCTTGCCAGTCATTAGGGCCTCAGCATGATGTGCATCCTGCACACACCAGGCAGCAATTTCACCTGTACATGTGACCTCAGGTGAGGGTGTGAAAGAATAAGGAAAATTCTGCACACGTATTGTTCAGCCCCTGAAGTGCAGAAAAACATTTGCCTTTTTCACTGGGCTTTTATTCAAGTTTCTCACCTGGATGTGGTGCCCACTGCTCTATCCCACACTCCCAGTGTGTGCACACAGCCTCAGCTGCTGACAAACTCCACATCATCACACAGTTCACTGTTGCAACAAGGATGATCTGTATTCCCTGAACAAAATCTATGAACTCCCTGCAAAGTTCTTACAACTCAATTCCAGAAAAGAACCAGTGTACCAAACAACACACAACAATGTTAACAGCAAAGAGATATCCACAAAAAATGAAAAGTAGGATTCAAATGAAAGGGAACACCCAGCAAATAAAGGAGGTAGATTATGTGTTTCTAACAAAGTTAAAGATAAATGGACATAACTGCAGAGCACAAGGAGCCATGCACAGCTTGTTTGTGTGTTAGCTGACTGTGTATTGCATAAATCTCAGAGTAAATGAGATACACCAGGGAGCTCTTGGATGCTCTTTACTAGTAGTAAATCAGCTACTTTTCATTATTTCCCACTGATGCTTTTTAAACAAAGTACTTTCTGTGCCCAAGTGGCAAACAAATAACTGATTAAATGGAGAGATAGCCTACCCAGAAGATTTGCATCTATCTAACAGTACCTCAAGTCATATAATTATGCTTTGTAACACCACTGCGAAGGGCTTGAACTAAAATTTCCCAAAGACAGGGATTATAATTGCCCCAACATGAGGTTCCTAATTTATTTTTTAGTATCACACACAATCCCCCCTAGGGGTGTTGTGATGGCTGAAGGTCCCCCCTAAACAGAAGTAAATTTAACTTTAGCCTTTTGCACAAAGAATTTTCTGTTTAGTGATATGAAGGTTTTGTGCAGGGCTTTTTTTTTTTCTCTCCCCTCCCAAATCTGTGTGCATGAAACCAAGGGCAGACCAGAGTGATGTCCCACAAGTCATCATTGCTTCACCTTCACAGTGAGATGCAACAAACCCACAAACAAACTGACAATTACACTCCTGGCAGCCACTTTTCCATCCCAGCCCACAGCTCCACAGCACAGTCCTTGCTTCTGGATCTGCAGAGCTGTGAAAATTCCACATCCACTTCTGTGCTTCCTCTCAGGAGCACTGGGACAACAGCTCCAAACCTGCAGGAAGATGATGGCAGGCAGGATAGGCAAGCTGTGACTGCTCTGCAACAAGCTTAAACATTACACTTATGTGACAGCTATTTGGGAGAGGGAAGCATTACTAGTCATGGCTTGGATTAGAGACAGGAAAAAAGGGAAGCAAATATGAGTTGGAGTGGAAAATGATTTGCCTTGTGGCGCTTATTTTACAACATTTATTGATGATGGTTTGAAAACATTTGTTTCTAACACCTGCACATCCTCTAAGATGTGGCCAGTTAAGATGGTAAATAAGCTCTGTGGTAATTAAGTCTCCCCTGCTCCATCAAACACCTTGAGCACTGCAAGATGGCTGAGGAGTCAGCTTCCAGCCTCTGCCTCAAATTTGCTGCCTCATCCATCCAAAACCACCTGGCCTCAAGCATGGGAGAAGGAGAGAGAAAGAAATCTTGAACTCCCAGCTGGAGAATATTCCTAATGTAGACAAAGTCCAAACAGTTGCATTCCTCATGCTCAGTTACATTTATTTGCTACATACTCAACAGATGAGAATCCTACATACAGACATGTATGTAGGAAACCTCTTGCAAAACAGACCCAAGGACTGCCTAAAAATGAAGCTCCCTCCTCCTTCCCAGCTTCCACAAACTGCTCTGTCTCTGGCCAGCCAAAATTAACCAGCTGAGGCATCTAGAAACAGGAACCCCCTCCAAATTATGTTTGTCCTGGGGGGGATGAGACAGATGATGTTTCTTCCAGCCTTTCTTCAAATCTCTTCTGCCAGGGAGTTCTCCTGGGCTGCAGCCAGCTAAACACTTGGAAAAGGGGGAATGGCCTTTCCAGACTCCCTAACAGGATAGTCCCAATGCTCAGCAACAAAGTGATGCAGTGGTTAAGGGTGAGAACTTTCCCCCTGTCAGGAGAAAAATAAGGAGCAAACCAGGCAGAGGCTCTATTCCACCACATGAACCTAATGCTCACCGAGATCTCATGATAAAACAAACTTCCATTAAAAAACGGAACAAGCAAACAAACAGTAAACACTCCACAACAATAAAACTCACAACATTAAGTGCACAAACAGTATGCCACACCAGGATTACCATGTTGATGGTCTCCAGGGACTGGTGCTTGTACATCTCTGATAATGCAGCTCAGAGGTGCAGAGTGAAGCCACAGAGAGGAACCACTCAGAGAACAAACCAAAGGCACGACAGGCAGCACATCCACGAGGCTCCTTCCCCCAAGAAACTGCCAAAGCATATAGAACATCATGAGGAGAGCACAGACACCTTATCCAGCTCATGGATCCCCTGGATTGTCTGGAGGATTTGTCACTGCACATGTACCTGGTTCTTGTGTCTCCTCAGGCACCCATCCCTGGCCACTGCTGGGGGAGAGGATTCTGAGCCAGGTGGGTCACTGGGTACAATTCCCCATTCTTGCATTCCTGTCACTGCTGAAGAAAATGGCTAAACTTTTGCTGGTTTTAATAATTCTGATCTTAGTTCCATTTAGCTTGTTTAGAAAGTCTAAGTTTATTAGGCAAGCTACAACAAGTTTGGCATGCAGCTTGCAAAGCAAGGATCACCACCACCATCCGCTTACTTAAGGAAAAGCCAATTGAATTAAAACACACAGACATCAGATAGATAGATAGATAGATAGATAGATAGATAGATAGATAGATAGATAGATACACACACATGGAGGGAGAGTCTTGTTGCTACTAAAGGACAGAATTCTCCTTGGGATTTGCCCTCAGTCACAGCTGAATCCTGGGAGGAAGCAGTCAGGCTCTGCAGTATTGTTGAACATTTTCACACAGAGGGATTCAGATTGGTTTGTAACCTGCATGCCAAATTCCACTCTCCTTAATATCATGTCATCCTCTTGGTTTTCAGCTGGGTTGCCTCTTTGCTTAAAATTAAAATTGAGAAAATAAAATATTAGAGCCTTCTCTGGGGCTTTTTAAAGGTGGTGTCCTATTCCAAGGGTTGGACCTGAGCAAACACCAGAGCATCTCATCATTTTGTGTAACACCACAAGTGAGAACTGAAGTGATGCCAAGGGCTGTGGCCTGCCAGCTCCTGAAGCAAAGCTGCAGCCTGGGGAGAACCACCTCATGAATTTAGGATGTGTGTACCAAATGGATCTCTGAAAGCACAGCAATCCCCACCACCACTCCCAGCAAACCTATCAGACAAAACTCCCCTTCACATTTGAGCTGGAATTTAGCCGGAGCAAGGAATGAATGAATCCCATTTCTTGTTGTTTGAGTAGAGAGAGACACTGGTGATACCTGGCAGGTCAAGTGAGCCTGCCCTGGCTGCTCCTGTGTCCCAGGAACCAGCTGCAGAGACAAGATGTTTCGCTCAGATCGTTCTCAGTAATTACCGAGACTCTCCTGTTTACCCTGGTGGAAACGCCGGTACGTGGAGTGTGCTCCTCTGTTTTACCTGCACTGGCAAAAACACACAGTGGAGATCAAGAGATTAAAGAGAAAGCTTTTTCAGCATTCTGGCTAGCTGCTCTGGAAACCCTAGGAATTCAGGAGCAGGGATATGCATAGACAGGCCTGGGGCACTTCAAGCAGCTGTTGGCTTTGCCAGATCACCTCCTCCTTTCAGCTTCCTTCTTCCACTAAGCCAAGAGTGAGGACAAGACATTGTCAGCCTCCTTTAAAAAAGAGGTGATGAAATTAAAAACAGTGTGGTTATCCACAGAGCAGCCCCTCAATAAGCATAGCTCTTGAAAGCCAGTGCTACAAATGGGGGATTGAGGGAATTTGGGTTCCTGACTTGAGTCAGGAAGGGCCCTTCCCTCACCCACCAGCAGGTTCTCTTCAAATCTGTGAGCTGACACATCATTTTCAGCATCATTTCATCCTGTGAACAGAGCCTGGATCAGCTTTGCCACACACAGTCATTTGCAGACCTGCTCTACCTCCAGTTATCCCCAAGGGATCACAGAGCCCTGGTTTTGGGAAGCATAGGTTTACAGTCCCCAGTATCTACCCAGCAGCAGTTGGGTCTAGTTGGAAGTATTTAGGATTTACATAGAATCATAGAATAATTTAGGTTGGAAGAGATCTTAAAAATCATCTGATTCCATCCCTCTGCCATGGACAGGGACACCTGCTACTATCCCAGGCTGCTCCAAGCCCCATCCAACCTGGCCTTGGACACTGCCAGGGATGGGGCAGCCACAGCTTCTCTGGGAAACCTGTGCTAGAGCCTCACCACCCTCACAGGCAACAATTTATTTCATGCCTGGATTCAAGGTGGAGATTTCCTCTTGATTTTTCACGTGCCTGTTGTGTGCTGGTGAGGCTCCCTCTGCTTGTTGTAGGGCCAGCACTAATGCATCTCGAGGAGACACAGATATATTTATACAGACTCTTTCATCAAGAACCAAAAATGCAGTCAACCAAACGAGCCAGACTCCAGCTCTTCTTCACCTGCGGGGGAAGGAAAGGGAAGCACAGGAACTTCTGTAAAAGCACAAAGGGAATTCTTACAAGATGATTTCTGAAGCTCAAGAACTAGCTTACTCTTAAAAGGTGTGCTGCTCCCCAGTATTACTGAAATCAGTGTATACTTACAAAGAAAACACTCTTTTCTAGCTGGAGCCCAAGCTGCCTCTGGATTGACATGGCCTCTCCTGTACCACTGCAATGTTTGACTCTTCCAGACTGCCCATTTTTCCTACACTTTCTTACTGTATTTTCCATGGTCTCATCACTCGCCTGTTTTCCATCCTCTGTGACCACTGCAGTTTTCCTTCTGCACTCTGCTCCTGGGCTTGCTCCTGCACAGGCAAAATCATCAGCCTGGCTGTGGCAGATCAAAAGGTTCAGGCTGTCAGTATTCAAACCAGCTGCACAGCAGATAAAAGCAGTTTGCCTGTGCTCTGCTCACTGCTCAGGCAAGGAAAGGCCATTTTCCCACATACCACTTCATGGCAAGAACCCTTGACAACATGAACAACCCAGCAGAAAAACCTGAGCCCTCTTACACCACCAGCTTCACTCTCTTTTGCCTTTCTCTAGTAAACCCCAGTTTGGATACTCCAGTGCAATAAAAATTGCTGGAGAAAATAAGTCTTTGAGCATAAATCCAGCATAAAGCCTACAGCAGCACCTTAAGCTCTCAAAACAAAGGGGTTTTTGCTTACAGGTGTCAAATTCCCAAGGACAAATATTCATCTCACTTTAAATTTAATTTTCTGAGCTGTAATTTATCTACTGAAAACAGAGCTGGCTAATCCCCATGAGTATCAGCTCTTCCAAAAAATTGTTTTCCTCTTCCTTTTCTACCAGAACAACCAATACCAAGGATTCAGGTTTTGTTTTTTCATCCATGGTAAAAAACAAAGCCTCAGATCTGAAAACCATGAAGCTTTAAGGAAAGGTATTTGGTTTCAAGCATTCCATCTAAGGCAACTCTTAAAAGCTTTCTGAGGGAGAACACCCAACACCAGTATTTTCCTTCCTTTGACACCGATAATCCCATGCAACTGCAAATAAATATTTATTTTTCCCTGTTTTCAAGAGAGATGCCTCACACAGGAATGCATTACAGGAACTGGGGGGAGGAGGGGGTTTAAGCACATTCTCCCAAGTTGACACTACCTTGATGACCCCAGGACTCGAGCCCCTTGCTGTTCCTGGCAAAATGAGCAGTTTACAATAACTCTTCCTTGCTTGAGGCCAAACTGGGCTAGGTTTTAGGGCTTGACCATCTCAGAAGAAAAATAAATTTTTATGTTACTCTAGTATTCAAGTAAAATACCAAGGAGGTGTAGATTAAAAAAATAATCATACTTTCAACAGAAATAAACCTTATCCATGACACACTCATCAAATATTTGTAACCACCCACCTCCAATGCCTCTCCACAGCCACTTAGGGCTTGCTGTAAAAATGGTCTGAGGGAGAGGACAAGAAAAAAAAGAGTTATCAGCAGGAATTCTGTTAATTGTCACCAAAAGGCTTCGCTAGATCATTTCCTGTGCCCTGGGTCCAGCTGGAAGCGCTCTGTGCTGGGAAGGCCGGCACACAATCGCCGGAGGAAACGGCAGCCTGTCATAAATCTGTCAGTCAGGGACCAAATGGGCATCAGGAGGGCTGGGCTCCTCTTCCCCCCAATTATCACTTGGCAGACACACAGAAATGGAGCTGGGAGATAAATGCTTTTCTCAGTGGCCCGGTCCCACAAATCAGATTAGAACCACAGGATGGCCTGGGTTGGAAAGGACCTTAAAAATCATTTGGTTCCACCCCACCCTGCCATGGACAGAACCCCTTCCATCATCCCAGGTTGCTCAGAGCCCCATCCAGCCTGGCCTTGGACACTGCCAGGGATGGGGCAGCCACAGCTGCTGTGGATATCAGCATCCTCACAGGGAACAATTTCTTCCATACATCTGGCCCAAACTCCCCCTCTTTCCATTTGTACCCATTACTCCTTTTCCTGTCATTCCAGTTCCTGCTGCAGAGTCCCTCTTCATCTTTGCAGGCCACTTCAGAACCTGGAAGGTTCTGTGAGGTCTCCACACAACCTTCTCTTCTTCAGCTGAACAGCCCTAACTTCTCTCAGACCCAAAGCCAGAACAGTGAAAGAGGTGAATCCATCAAGAAGTGGGATCAGAGGAAGCTCAGGAGACATGCCTACAGTCCTGCTCTGCCACTGCAAGGTGAGCTTAAAACATTTCTCCTTTAAAAACAAATAATCAACCAACCACCAAAAAAAAAAAAAAAACCCCAACCAAAACCCCAAGAAATAAAACCAACAAAAAATGCAAATCCTAGCAAAACCAAGACCATCCCTTCTCTTTAGGTGCTTTCAGTGGATGAGCTAAAGATAATGATGTCAAGCAGTATTAAGCTAATTTATTTAATGCAAGCTGATCATCGCTGTTTTGACATGTCCAGGCATATTTGAGAAATAGGAAAGTAGGTAGAAACAAACAAAGAAAACATTTGGGAGTTTCAATAACAGAAGAACTGTCCTGAGATTCCTTTCTCTGAGCAGCTGGTCCTGAAAAGTGTCAACATGTCAAATGTCAACGGCTTGGTGGCAATTACAGATCCACAGAGCTAAAGCCACAGTGACCACCAGAAGGGTAAACCCGGGGTCAGAAGGGAAATGGAGACACCAAGAGGCAAATGGCAGGAGCTGCAGAGGAATTTGGGGAAGCAGGGAGGCCTGGAGTCCCTCTGGGATGTGGGCAAGGGGAGTCGGGGGTCAGGAGTGGATGGCGAGACGTGAGGAAAGCCCTTGGATGTGGGAAGAGTCCTCTAAGTAAATGTTGTGGATGCCAGAGGTTGCTAGGCAGGGACTGGGTGGCTGCCCAACAACGGGCACACAAACAAATAAATAAATAATAAATAAATAAAACCACTGAAACGCTTTGCTGGCTGCTGCCAAGGGCACCTCGGGCAAAGGCAGATGCCAGCAGCAGAGGCAGGATGGAGCCCAGCTCTGCTCCTCCCGGTCCAGCACCCAGCCAGGGGGTCAGGGTGCCACTCTCACCCTGCTTTCAAAAGGAAACAACACACAAAGCTGTTACCCAGGCAACTTTCAGAGCAGGGGCTGTTACAAGAACAGACATTATGTATGCAAGTAAAAGCATTCAGGCACAACAGCCTGAGTTTAAAAAAAAAAATAGCCAGACTAATATTTGCAGAAATAAGTGCCTGAAGTAAGGCTTCTAGATCCAGAGCTAGTAAATAGATAATTTAGTTTGCAGAAGCTCTGAAGGACTGCAAGAAAAGAGCTTGAACTTTTCCTAAAAACTTAACTAGTTTATCAAATGCCTTATTAGAGCAACAAAACCTGCTGTTGAGACCTGGCTGTGAAAACACAGTCCCACTAAAACCTCTGCTGTCTTTTATAAGAGCAGCTACAAAGCTCAGTTCAAGGCTTTTTGCATTATTTCATGCATAATTTCATTTCAGGCACATGGCATCTATACAAACTCAATGAGTTTGGTTTTCTCCATCCCCCAAGTTCAACACAATTTAAAGCTCCCTCACTTTCCCTCTGTTAAACTCACTCAAATCCTTAAGAGCTGCCATTCCACCCCTCTCTTTTTTCTCCCTACTATACTGATAAGCCTCCATAGAAACCCTGGAGCATCTCAACCTGAGTCAGCACATACTTACCAGTGCCTTGGAGCAAGTCTCAACCCACTCTAAAATCTGACAAATTGGTTGTCTTTAATGCTCATATATCAAATATTTAGGGATTACTTTCAATCCCCCCAATCAAAGATCTGGCTTCATCACTGATAAGTCATATAATTCCTGAAAGACATGAAAGCAGTCACAGCTGCCTCTCTGTAGAGGCCTCAGTCATTGCTTTCACACACAGGAGAACACTTTCCCTGAGTTGTGGTTTTCTGGGCAACACTTAGCTTCACCTACAAAAGAACAATTGGCATAAACTGAAAAAAAAGTAGAGGCAGAAAGTGAATCCCACTCAAAACTCTGGGCAGCCTATTCCAAAGGAAGCTGTAAATATTGTCAGGAGTGAACATAAACACCACTTTCACTGTAAGTATCACAGAAACTCCTTTATTTTAAATTGATGCCATGCTTTCTTCCCTTCTTTTTATCGCTCCTCTGCAACTGAGGCAGCCCAGCCTCAAGTACTATGCTGAGGATACAGATTTTTATTCTGCTCAAGTGCTTTTTGCACTAGCAGGAGCAGCTCACCCAGACAGTTCCAAAGGATGCAGAAAACAAGTGGCCTTTTTACAGAACAGGCTTCCAGGGACTGACTTCTACCTCGGTGCTGTGAGGAAAAAAACTTGTGCAATTGCAGCCTGTCCCCTCCAAGAACTCAGTCCTCTCCCCAGCCAGAAATGCCTGATCCCATTATTAGATAGTTTAGAGCATCTGGAGGGGGAGGGATCTTATGGATGCCTTGAAAATTATGTTATTTCAAGATTTTTTTTGAGAATTAGAAGTTGGCTAAAGGACAGAAATTCAAAACCATGTCCCCACTGAGGGAGGGAGAAACCAAAAGCAGCCCTGTTCAGCTCCTGGCTGCCCTTCCTCGTGGAAAATATAGCAGAGAGTGAAGCTGAGATCATTAAGTCAGAAGAAAGGGAGCTGCAGAAAAACCTGAAAGAAACCAGACTCCATCAGCTGCATCACTCTGACAGCAATTTGTTTAGTCAATTGCCAAAGTAAAACAAACATCGAAGGAAAAACATCTGGGAGGAGAAATTGGTGAGAGGGTTCTGGCTGTAAATCTCCTTCCTTTCCCCCATCAGTCAACAGCCTCTCGGCTTCTGCCACACAGGAAGGCACGAGGGCTCAGTTATTTGTTTTTTGGAGAGAGCTTTAGGACTGGCTTCACAAAAGAAGCAGAGGTGAAGGAGGGAGAGCAGCAGAGGTTTTGAGCACTTCTGGAAGCCCCTAAGAGAGAAGGAGGTGCTCTGCACACCCAGACCCAGCCAGCCTCTCACCCACTGGGCAGCACTGCCATCTCCCCTGCAGCTTCCCCATCAATTCCAGGCACGACTGGGTTCACTCTCCTTATGGGAAGATCCACAGCTGATCACTTGGAAATGTGATTTTTTTTTCCTTCTTTCCAGCAGAGAAGACAGAAACCACCTCATACAAAGACAGAGCAATGGCAGCAACATCTGTGTTGGTGGAGGGACAGTGCTGGGCTTAGCAGAGAGCTCTGAGCCAAATCTGGGGCTGGTACCAGGGGAAGTGAGCTCTGTCCCAAACTGTCACATCAGCTGAGAGCCAGGCAAAACCATTGGGTGAAACACACACCATTTTAGGGTTGTTACAGCAACTGGTTTGAGAGCCTGCTGTGGGAAGGGAGCAATGCCAGCTGAATGCAAAGGCTGGGCTCAGGAGCAGCAGCAGGTGCCATAAATAAGGTCTTGTCAGCCTGGCCATCATAAGCCTTGAGATCCTTGTTTAGTACATATCCCACCCCCTTTTGAAAAATCACAGGAGGCTGGAACTTGGCACACCAGCCTCCATCCTGCCCTGGGTTTGTGCAAACCTCATCTCTGCTCAGACTCCTCCATTTGACCAAAAAAAGGGCAGAGGAAAAAAAAACCAAAACACCAACGAAGACTTTGCCAGAAGACTTCAGCCAATAGCTCTTTTTGTCATGAAGGACAGCTCAGAGTGGTACCAGCTGACAGGATTTCAAAATCCCTTTTGAAGTGACTCCCCATGTTGGTATTAACAGCTGGAAAGAGATGCAGTTTTGATGAGGTTTTGAAGGTTTGCAGATCTGTTTAACAGAATTTAACAGGTGTAAAGGCAAAAGCCCTGCTTTATGAGCAGCTCTAACACCTTCTCCCATCTCCCTTGCCACAGAGCACTGTTACAAACAAAACCTTCCTACAACAGAGCATCTTTATTCAGGCCAACCTAGTGATCTTTCCCTTAAAGGAATTCTTAAATAACTAATAACTTTGAAAAGGCCAAAATTTAATATTACTTCAAAGTTTATGCAAAGATGAGGGGGAAAAGGACATTTTGAATTTAACCCGTTTTCCTCATTTTCAAAGAAGCTGAAATGGAAGACAAAAAGGTGGCGCTTTAAAAAGTGAAATCATTGAAGTAAATTCTTTCTTCTCACTTTTTAGCTCTCCCTAGGGAAAAAACCCAACAAACAGCTAAGATGAAATAGTGAGGGCTTGTCTGAGCAGGAAAGCTTTATCTGCTAGATATGTAGCTGTAACTCTGTAAGTGCCTGAGTCCTTTTAGTACAACCTTTTCCAGCTTAGTTTAATCAGTTTGCAGTGTCATAAACTGAGTTTTAAAGAGGAAAAGAAAACCATAATTTGTGAGGAAAAAAACCAATAAAAAATAAAAAGCTTGTAGCAAAACAAGAGTGTTCACATGGGTAGTTAAAATTTAACCTTGGTATAAAATCATCCTTTGACTTTCATGTTTAAAACTTTCCCATCTAGACAATTTCTCAGAGGAAACATAAGGGTTTGGGAGGGAAGTAGGGTGGGAAGTTAAAATACTTTCCCACTACTAAGCAGAATGAGAAATAGAAGCAAGTAAAAACAAGGTTTAAGAAGCAGCTTTCCCTCAGATGTTGCTCCTTTGTCCTTTCCACTCTTTCTTTCATTTGTTTTAAAATAAAAGAAAAAGAAATAAAACCTGAGGCAGCCACTTAAAGATAAAACACCAGCACAATTAGAATTAATAAAATTGGGGGTGGGTGTTTTATTATTTTGAAGAAAAGGCATGAAAAGAAACCCAACCCTTTTTCTGACACTTATCCCTGATACCAAAACCCTGACTTTCTAATTAATTGGCATTTGGCAACACAGGTGTGTCATGGTTGTGACACAGACCTTGTAACATACAGGCTCCTTTCTCCCACCATATTAATTTCTGTCTTTCCCAACACCCCATTTCCAGGATTCTGCCTTCCAGAAACAGGCAATGTGTTAATTGCAACAGTCCAAGCAAAAACATCTCCCACATTTTGCATGAGACTCAATGTACCAACAGCCAATTTGCAGGCATATCTCCACAGGTTTCCAGGCAACTCCAACACAGGAGGCTTTTCCTGGAATTTAATGGAAGTCAAAGGTGGAAAACTCATACTGGACAATTCAGCAGAACATGTGCTACTAGCAGGCTTCCTGTTATGTCCACACAAACAGTTCTGAAACTGCCTGGCAAGTTATCAATGTATGGATTCCAGGGCTGCCAGCTTCAGACATTGCAAAAATCATGAATCAGGCCACCAAAACACAGTTCTGAAATCACCTTCTGCTTGCTGAGTTTGCTGGGGCTACTGGGAAAAGATCTAGGTTTCCTTTGCAGTAGAGAAGGGGGCTGAAATATCAAAGACACTTGAAAGGAAGTTAAAATTGCCAAGCAATTACTTGATTCCAGGTGCTGGGGATTTAATAGATACAAAAAAACAACCTCATCAAGAAAAACATTACCTTTGTGTTATATGCTGTAAAGCTGAACCATTCTAGGCTATTTGGGATGTTGCAGGAGACTCTAAACCCTGCCAAGTGTGCTTGCTAAACATGGACAGAGAAGTATTGGACATTTGTTATCCATCTCCTCTAAAAAGGAGTGACAAGGGAGTGCCTTAGACAAAGGAGAAGCACGGGGAACGAGACAGCTACATTTTCCATTTTACAAGATGTTTTCCAAGATCACCCAAAGAGAAAGCAGAAGCCAGTGTATCCTTCAGCTGTGTCCTTTGGTGTTCCAGATAAGGATTGAGGGGTGTTTCTTCCCCCAGTTTCAGAATTGCTCTTGTATGAATGCAAGTGTACACTTGTAGGAAAAAGTGTCTAAAGCTAGAAGTGAAGCAAAATAAGTGAGTTATTTTTTTTGTCTTTACAAATACTTACAGGTGCCCCAAAAAGATCCTGTTTGATTCAGTTTCTCCACCTTTATCTCTGTACCCTGGCCATGAAATCACATGAGAAGGAAGTTATTCCATAAGACTTTTGATACTTCTTCTGTGTGGGAAAGATTAGCTACATTTGTTCCTAAGTTTCCCTGCATTTAGACAGAGAGTGACATTTGAGATAGTTTCAGAGAATCATAAAATGTCTTGAGTTGGAAAGGAACTTAGAGTTCATCCAGTTCCAAACCCTGCCATGGACAGGGACACCTTCCACTATCCCAGGTTGCTCAGAGCCCCATCCAGCCTGGCCTTGGACACTGCCAGGGATCCAGGGGCAGCCACAGCTGCTCTGGGAAACCTGTGCCAGGGCCTCACCACCCTCAAAGGGAAGAATTTCTTCCCCATACCCATTCCAAACCCACTCTCTTGCAGCTTGAAGCCATTCCCCCAGTCCTGTTTACTACATGCTCTTGTGTGAAGTCTCTCTCCCACTCTCATTTTTGTTTTTATCAAAAGGCATTTACCCAACAGACTGCCACATGCCTCTATTGCAATTTAGCAAGAACAATTCATTATGAGCTCAGTAATTATATAACCATGAAGATTACAGGGATTCTTCAGAGAAATTTTAAAAATCTAATTATTTTAAGCCATTGCACATTTATGTGAGGTTTCAGTAAGTTTATACCCAGAACATCACAACAGCAATTACTGAAAATATTCTGCCTCACCTGACTCTACAAAGTACACAATATGTCAGCTGCTGTCAGAGCCAGGAGGACAAATGTTACTAAGGAGGGACAGGACCCAAACAGGTGAAACACTCACTGACATTCCCCCACCTGGAGCAAAGGTGTGTCCATAGGCTTTGGATCCCTGAACTGGGCAGATGTTGCCATTCCAGGGGTGGTTT
Source organism: Oenanthe melanoleuca (assembly GCF_029582105.1). Lineage (NCBI taxonomy): Eukaryota > Metazoa > Chordata > Aves > Passeriformes > Muscicapidae > Oenanthe > Oenanthe melanoleuca. The sequence continues at coordinate 6,677,765 of NC_079334.1, forward strand.
GGGCTACTGTCAGCTCCCAGCAACCAAGGGATCTCAGATATTCCCATCATGCTGATGATTCATGCATGGTTACATGGCAATATTTACTCAGCTCTCAGGAGGCAAATTCATGAGGAGGGATTAGTCAGCTGTCAAGCACCCATTCCCTTACATAAGAATGATATTCCCTAAATAAAAGTCCTCATCTCCAACTTGAACTTCTGCCCCACCACCTATTCCCTCTTTTCATAAGGGCTGAATGAGGACTTGTCATTATTTCCAGGGATTGCAGGAGAAAGGAACTGTTGACAGTGAAAAATGGAGAGGTGAATGTAGCAACTTGTTTCTCAGCACAACTGAGTCTAATCAAAGAAACACAAACTTTTGATTTATTCAGAGCCAATCATGGTTGCAAGGGAAGCAGACTTTGCTAGATAAATATTAATCTCAGACACTGACATCAAGCATTCCACACCTATCAGTAGGGCAAGTGGGTTTCTGTTTTTTCCAGAGTATAGGAACACACTGCAGGCTCTAGCAAACCATTGTCTTTTGGCAGATATCACACAATTTTTGTCTTTATGTAAAATTTGAATCACTACTTCTTCCTCTCTCCAGAGCATGCTCTACTCTTGACTAAAATGGAAGGGATCTGCACTACAGAGCACGACAGAGAGCTTGGCAACTACTGCAAACACATCCACAAACAGAAGGAAGATAATACTTGTTAAAAACCAGCAGAGCAAAACCTGATTCCATGATAAATGGCCATGGAGTTTGTGGGGCCAAAGCAAAGCAGGCTGTGGTTTCCAAGCCATGCTGCTGTCAGAGCTGTACCAAGAAAGGAGCACTCCCTGCCCTGCTGCTGCAGTCATCTGGCTCCAAAACATCATCCATGCTTTCTCAGTTGTACCATTTGGACTGGTAAATTTATTTTCTTCTTGTATGCCTTTAAATAAAGCTGTCGTAAGCAGGACAGATGAAGCATCTCATATGCACTGCTCATCTGAAAGCTGGAAGCCACTCACAGGTTAATGAGAACCCTCATTTCTGCTTTTATCCTCTCTTGAAGAAGCAGCATCAAACATAGCAAATTGAATTCCAGCCCTTGATGCTACAGAGGAAAGGACAGTGAGTCTCAGCCTGCCATTTGCCACAGCCACCTTTCCCTTTGCTGCCACTTCTCAAAATCCCTGCAGGTCAGGTTTCTGTGCTGCTCACCTGGCTCTGCCCTATGCCATATGTTGGAGGCTCCCCTGAGGAGGCCCTAGTGTAGCATTTCACCTCTGAGTGGGATTTTATCACAGCAGAGATGGGAGCAGCAGTGAGACTGAAGGCAGCTGGGTTAAAAAGCATCATGGAGCAGCTTTGTGCTATGTGTTGTTTGCCTGTGGAAATCCTTCAGCTGAACAGAGCAGCAATGGTGAGTACTGGGCTTCTTAAAGCCCAGAGCCCTCCCCAGTGCCAGTGTGGCCCAGAGAGTCCTGCAGGGCTGTAACCAATGCAGTGAGAAGCCTCAGATGCCTGGCAGTGTTCTGCTTGCCCGGGAGATGGAGCTGGCTGATCTCAGGAGCACGTGCCCATGGGTTTGGGTTTTCTCTTTCCCCTACAGCTCCAGTAGCAGCACCTGGCTGCCAGCAGCAGTGGAGGAGGATGGAAGATGCCTGCAGGGATCCAGGGCACAGCCAGCACAGCTCTCCTACCTCAGGGTCCCCTGTGCTCCCAGGGATGAGGGTCTTGCCCCTGCTCCCTCTTCTCTTTGCACTGCTGGCTGTCTGTGTGAGCTCCCCTGCTGATGTTGCCAAGGGATTGAATAACAGATGGGAAGAAACAAAGAACCTGCAGGGAATAATCCCAGATGCAACTGTCCTCATGGGAAAAATATTCTATTATCCAGTGCCAGCGTTTGCCTTTCAGGGAACGACAACTCAGTACAAGGTAATGCTATTCAATACATTTCCTGGTACAATCCTGCAGCAAAGATATTCACTTTATGTTTAAAATGAGCTCACTAAAAATCTCCTTCTAGAAAGTGCCTCAGATGTATTAGAAACAGGTAGAACTGTTAGCAAAAATCTCACTGTCATTCACTGCCAATGCAGCAGCTCCCTACTGAGCAAATGAGCAAAATGCAGGGTCTTGAAAATGGACAATAAGTGTTGCCACTATGCTAAAAAACACCCAAAACAAGCACTACATGAAAAGCCAAGGCACTGTGGTTTCTAGGATTTTCAAGTGGATCAGTTGTGGCTGTTCCTGAACTTTTGTCCAGCTAGAGCTTACAGTATGCAAAACTGGACTAGTGACACAATTTCCTATCACTAATTCTGCTGTCCTCTTATGAAACAGGTCTCTTTAGCCAGTGGTGCAGATTTGCCAAAATGGTTGGAATTCAGCCCCCAAACAAACACACTGCAAGGGCTGCCAATGGCAGGGGAGGGAGGAGTGTACCTGCTCAACCTTGCTGCCTCTGCCCAGGAAACACCAAGGGCTGCTGGAAATTTCACCATCCACGTGCAGGACAGCAGTTTATCCTTGGAAATGCAGGACTTGAAGCACATGCCAAACAGCTACCAGTGAGTACTGCTGGCCTCCTTGGCTTCTGCTCTAGTCAGTGAGGGGAGGAAAAAGCAATTTTTACAAGAAGAGATGGGTGCTCCCTAATTGATACAGAGTGGGCTTTTTCCTGCTGTGGAAATGTGGCATCAGGGAACAAAAGCCAGAACAAAATCCCACAAATATTGAACAAGCATATGTTGAATATAAAATCAGGAGGCTTTGTTGTCACAGAGCAACAGTGCACGGTAAACAGGGGCATGAACACTGCAGGCCCAGCAGCACAGGGAGACTGATTCTCCATTGTACAGGAGGCATCCAGCACCCTGCTCTGGTTCCTAACTCTTCTGTGAGCAGAGAGGCAGGCTCCCAGTGAGGCTCCAAATTGCCTCCACAAGACACTGTTTGTTACCTCTGATGGTGCTTTCTTTGTGTAAGTGCCTACATTTGATGTCTAACAGACTAGGAATATATCTCTGAAGTGAATTACTTCCATAATGAGGACAGTGTTTGGGAAATTCAGCCCATGCTGCTGGGCTCTGCACAAGCAGTGGGATTCAAACTTAGAGATCTGTGAAGTTAGTAGAATGAGAAATATTCATATATTCAAGAAGTTTTGGTTAAGAGATAAAATTTTGAGCAATGTTTGATTAAATTAAAATTTGGATCTTCACAAAAACAAGGAGGGGTAAAAAGAATTACTCTTAACCACTCTAATTCTGGCCTTTCAATGTCAGGTGTGGGAAGGAAGCTCCCATCACTTGTGCTGAAATGATTCTCTCTGCTGGAGCAGCATCCCTGGAAGGTGAGGAGAGCAGGATGGCTGAGTACCTGCACCTGCACAGATCCCTGCTGACCCTGCTGCAGCACACAGGCCCAGCAGCCAGGGGCTCACAGTCCTGGCTGGGGACACCAGGCACATCAACCTCACTGCCAGCCGCTACCTGGGGCTCTCCTGGCCCCTCACCTGTGGAGGCTTTGCCCTGCTCCAGGAATTCATCCAGGTGCTGCAGCACAACATGAACTCACAGCACCTCTCCCAGCTGCTGGGGTATGAAATTGCAGGCTGGAGAATACTCAGGAGAGGGGAGTATGAAAGAAAGTCTCCAAGGCTACACCGCAGGCAATTAATGATCACACCAACACCTGCATTAAAACCAACTAGAATTACTCAGAGACCAGCTGCAGGAGAGGCTTCCAGGCCTTTGTTCTTTCCTGTGCCAAGCCAGTTACTCACACCACTTGTGCTATCACTCACAGCTACTCAGAGCTTATCAACTTTCTGTGCAGAAAGTATAACCATGGCAAGTGACACGATGCAGAATAATATCCACCTTGCAAGTCAAGAAAGCTTAGTCACCTTAGAAATGGACCCAGCACTGGACATGCCAACTAACCCTACAGTATCCATTATGTTTGCAGACCCTCATTTTCCAGATCTTTCACCTTCACTGATGACTGAAAGCAGGCTTCTCTTCTGTGAGCTGGAAGTGCTGCCTGCTAGAGCTTCTGGTACCTCCTTGCTGCTAGAGCAGCCAGAGCCTCACATGCCTGAGACAGACTCCTATTTCCTTTCCAGTAAATCAGAGATGTCCACATACCATCTCCTGCAGGACATCACCTCAGAGCAGCTTTCCAGGCCATGGGTGATAAACACTCTTGAGGAGTGGCCTCACAGCTCAGCAGTGGCATTTTCTCCCAAGACAGAATTACACCCATTTTTGCCAGGAGCAATGTCAGTATCAGAAGTGCCAGATTACAGCAATGAGGCAAAAAGCCACTTTCCAGAACTAAAAGAGCTTTCTGATGCATCTCTCTATCCAGAAGCACTCACTTCACTATTCCAAGAAGATTCAGTAAGGACCACAACTTTTTCTGGCTTCACATCTCCCATCATGGACACATTCCCAGCTGTCTTAGCAAGCAGCAGTCTGAGCCAAGTGTTCACTAATGGCTGTGAACCTCAATCTATGATTATCACACAGCCCAGTGGCTTTTCATTTGCTGGAGGGAAAAGCACAGCTTCTTCTTTAGCCCAGACCCTCTATTCCAAATTGATTTTCAGTGCTGAAGCCTCAGCCATCTTTCCTCACACATTAACCAGCACTGTCCCTGGTAAAGCTGAAGCACCTCATGAACCAAGTCTGATGATTCTGTCCCACCCTACACCACCCCAGTTCTTACTGTGCCAGAAGACTTTTCTGCCTTTCACATGTCCAGGTTATCCAGACCAACAAATACATTCCTTCCTTCTTACAGCATCAGCATGCAGAGAACAGAGCCACAACCCACAAGGATTTTATCCAGTGGCACAGAGGAATTGCTTTCAGATAAAGATCTGGGAACAAATGGGATTTTGCCAAATGTCACCAAGCCTACCTTGGAGTTACACAACATCTCAGGCATCAAGCCAGATGCTGTAGAAGCACCTCTGGTGACTTTATTTAATGCCACTTCTCACCTGCCCAGCAGCAAACCAGGTATGTGTAAGATTTGACTTCCATTTTGTCCTCTTTCCTGCCCTGAGTCCTGCTAGAATAGTTCTATACAGTTTCTTGTGCACTAGGAATGTGCCAGCAGCCATCTTCCCAATAAGGGAATGCAATTTTTTTTGCTTAGCTGGGAGCAGATAACAGCTCAGCTGAATGATCAGGCCAAGCTTTGACCATCCTACCTAAGGAAAGGTGTGGACCCTTAAAAAATGCTCCAGAGGATGGTCAGAGGTCTAGAAAACATATAAAACTGAAATAATTCGTCTAGAAGACTGAGAAAATACATGGGTTTGTATAATATTTTGCTTAAAAGATGAAATATGCATTCTCAGAATCCCCTGGGAACTAACACAGCACTAATGACCTTCAAGTGCAGTTAAGATGATTTAACATTAGATAAACTTTCTCACAGTTAGGATAATAAAACGTTAGAAAAGATGCTTGAAGAACATTGTGGAGGGTTTTTAAGGACTGAACAATAAATATTTATCAAAAATTACACAAAAGTAGTTGAGTATCCTTTGGAGTAAAGAATTAGGCCAGACACACTTTTTAGTCTGGCTTCTCTTCCAAGTGCATGAATCTGTGACTCTGGATTAAGTGTGTACTAGACAATAGAGATGGTTTGTTTGTAGTGCCAGTTGCTAAATTTGTGGGATTATGCCTGAGTCACCTTACATTAAATCTGTAAAAATGTACACATGGTAGATTTCAAACAGTTACCAAGAGCCTAGTTAATGCCTTTCAGAGCCATCTTATTTGTAAAACATTATTAGACCTACATTAAATCTGTATCCAATACCTGCACTCCAACTGTAGTCTGAGGTATTTAGGTTTGCCATCAGATGTCCCAGCAGGCATCATTTGGAGAGAGATTATTTTACAAGAGCATGTGGGGTGTGACAGGACAAGGGGCAATGGCTTCAAACTAACAGAGAGCAGGTTTAGATTGGATATTTGGAAGAAACTCTTCCCTGTGAGAGTGGTGAGGCCCTGGCACAGGTTTCCCAGAGCAGCTGTGGCTGCTCCATCCCTGGCAGTGTTCCAGGCCAGGCTGGATGGGGCTGTGAGCAACCTGGGATAGTGGAAGGTGTCCCTGCCCATGGCAGGGGGTTGGAACTGGATGGGCTTTAAGGTCCCTTCCAACCCAGGCTATTCTGTGATTCTGTGATTCTGTCAAAGCTCACAGATAGGCAATACAGCCCTAACACATCACTGTCATTAGCACTCTTGCAGGCACAGGCCATGCAGAAATACTTAAAAAAAAAAAAAAAAAAAAAAAACAACAAGAACTTTCTTTTCCAGAGATAGAAGCCACTTCCATTCCCTCATTTTTTAAAAGGGGAGATTGAACTCCAGCCTGCTTCCCATGGTCCTTCCTGTGCTGTCAGAAACTGGCAAAGGTCTTCAATCAAGTGCCATAAAAGCTTTTAAACTGTATTCCCAACCCTGTAATACCTTATGAACATAAGATTCCTTTGACATAGGTCTAAATGATCTTTCACCTTAAACTGCAATGATCATACTTTCACAGAGGAGGGTGAGACACTTCTGCCATCACACCTGGATCCCAGCACCCAGCAGTTTCCCTCATCTGAAACACTACAGCTTGTGCCAAGTGCATGGATTCTCCCTCCATTTTCTGCTTCACAAGAGCTGCAGACTGTAACCCAAGGTAAAAACAGGTTTACTTTTCTGTTCTTGCTTTTGCCATCAGCTTTTTCATCCACCCTGCAAGGTGTCTCTGGTTTCCTGTGCTGGAACCCATGCAGTCCTCAAACTATCATGATGGAAATATTCATGTCCTGAATTCATCCTTCCCTAATATTTACATTAGGTAAATATTAGGCATGTTTTACTAGTCCTTACCATGAAATGTAGAAAGCACAAGTACACATGACCCAGAAATGGCAGGAAGAGAGGACCATTTTTGTCACAAGCTGCAGGAACTCTGTGTTGTGATCCTTCAATCCTTGAGCCTGGCAGCAAATTTCACCTGACTGTCACAGAGAGATTTCCTTTCAAATTTGTCCCCACACCCTCCAGCTTACCTAGTATCTGCCCCCAAATTCTCTGGAACTCTTCAAACCAGGCAAACATGAAGCACTCACAGCAATCCCCCTCCAGGTATCCATACTCTCATTAAATCCTACCCCCTCCTACCCCCCCAAAAAAAATAAATCTGTGATTAACGTTGGAAATAGGTGAGGAAACAATACCATGTTGTGGTATTTCTGTGTAAAAGTTACTAGAATTAGATGTTATTGTTTGGGAAGGGGCTATACAAGACCTAGCTAGTATTTTGGACTAGACAAAACAGTGTTGATATTTATAGGTCTTTAAATAAACAGATATCTAAATATGCTTAACAAATGAGGTTAAGATGTGATCAAGAAGAAGATTTAACTGTTAAAAGTTTCAGTTTCAGACTACTCCACAATCCTGGGGCTGACAAGATTTCTTTGCCATCACTCAGGAAGAGATAGCAATTTTTTCCTCCTAATTCTTTCCCTCCCTTTTCTCCCTCCTCTCTAAAGGGCAAGCAAACACCTCCCCAAAGGTTGCTCATTCCATTAAATTCCTAACAGCAACCATCGGACGCCTGTTCTTTTTCCCTGTACCTGCCAACACGTTTTATGACAAGGAAGATGGCAACTCCACTCAGTTATCCCTACAAATCCTCCCAGCTGGTGGCTCTCCAGTGGGATCTGAGATCTGGCTGCAGTTTAACAGCTCCCAGCAAGCCATGCACGGCTATCCCCTGGAGGTGGACTTGCAGTATTCCCCTCAGGATGAGTCCAGGATGAGCAGCAGCCCTCGTGCCCTCCTGAGCAGTGCCTGTGCCACTGCTGGCGTGCTGCTGGCAGTGCTGCTCTGCTGGCAGTGCTGCTCTGCTGGCTCTGCAGGTGGCCCAGGAGGATTCCCGGAGCACAGGCTGTGATGGCTCAGACAAACTCCCAGTTCAGCCATGCTGATGTGGAGCTGGATGCCCTGAGACCTCGCAAAGCCCCTGTACACGAGTGCAGGGCTTCACCTTCACCTCCAGTCTGGATCCCACCTTCAGGACCCCCTCCCTCCCACCAGCAGCATCCCAGGCTGATCCCTCACACCACACCACCTTTCCAGCCACCAAAATACCAACTCCCTCCTCCCTATCCACAGGCTCTGACCACCCACCACAGCCAGGGCAACATCCAGAGGCTTAAGTTCTAAAAACTCTTAAATGGTACTAAGAGTAAATCTACAAAAAATAAAAATTGCATTACAAGGTGCTATCCTTAACGCTCAGAAAAAAACAACATAAATAGTGATTTTTACCACGTTGTAATTTAAAACAGAACATATGTGACCCACACCTGACAAACAGGCAGTGGCAAAAGCAGAACTCAAGTGAAGCAGGCAAAGGGATCTCTTGATGAAGGGGTAGAATTACAGCCCTGTAAAAGTCAGAACAGGTACACATCAATGGTGGGAATGAGGAGTCACAGTCAGTGCTGAGCATATCTCTCTCCATTGTGTCTCCCTAACTCATAAATATACATTTTACTAGAAGAGGCAGAACTGTCACTGAAGGATCACCACAAAACATGATGGTTCCATTGAAATTCAGAGGTGCTACAGCCCTGGAGTGTCTAGGCCATCCTGGAATTCTAGAATTTTAAAAAAATGCCTGATATTGTCTTTGTCCTTTCAATCCTTCAAAATGTTTTGAAGTGTTTCTATAAATTATATGCAGCATTTCTAAAGGAAATAGAAGCTACTGAATTCTTCCTGTTAGGTAATTTGGTGCAGTGTACCTTTAAAGATAGATTTTAAAGCTCCAGGATTGCCTTCTTTACAGTAAAACTGTCTTTTGTCTGCTTCCACCTGGGACAGTTCTAAGACCACAGAGAATTCCTAAAGTTCTGCAAAAGAATTTCTAAGACTTTTTAAACATTTTGAAATCCTTCCAGTTTAACTAGATTAACATACACAAAATGCAATCCATAATTGAATTATGAACTGCACTTTGCAAGCACATAATTGCAGATTAAGCAACAATCCATAATTTTAATCTGCAAACTCTTTTTAGAACTGACAAAACCTTCCCTAAACCTGAGAGCAGTGTGTGAAATAGGAGGAAAGCAGCAGCAGTGCACTATGCAGGGCAGGAGAGGAGTATGGAATGCCCTTTCCAGAACTGCAAAGCCCAGCCCTTGCAATCCCCTGTGTCCCTGCAACTCAAGAACATAAAATACAGACTCACAGTCCCCAGGCCCTGCTCATTTAATCACCAACCAGTCCAACCTGGCAGATGCTCCAAATGTGGAGAATGGAGTTAGTAAACAAGCTAAACAAATAAACATTTTAATAGCAGGTGCTAATGAAGCATTTAATTCCTGTGTATGTTTTCAAGGAGTGCAGCTGAGTATTAATGGCACATGAGATGTAACACAGCTCCCAAGGCACAGGATGAGTTTTTCAGCTCTACCTCTCCAGCCTAGGAAATTGCAGAGCTGACATTTACATGCTCCCCAGCTTCCAGACTTAAAAAATTCTCTAGTAAACAAGAGAAATATCCACAGTGATATGCACTAAAATCTCTTTAAAACTACCCAGAAAGTTATGAGAAGCAGTAATTTTAAGGTAGTTTTCTCCATCAGAACATTTCAGCTAAGATATCAAGAGATGTGGTGATGCAGGATATCCTGTTTTCAATGAAGTAGTAAAAATAAAAGCAGTAGAAGTCTTCAGACCAGGATCTCCAAGAGTTACATTGTTTCTGTAAAAGCTACAAATATTTTACAATATGATAGAAAGTATTACCATGCAAGTACTATTCAATCCCTCTGTAAAAATGCTTTTAAAATCATTTAACAGAAAACACACCTGCATCAGACTGGCTGAATAATCACCTTGAAATTATTCATGGTACTTTAGCAAAGCTGAAAAAGGACTCTTTAACATTTGTGACTGAATATTTGTGTTCAGTTCTATACATCATGAACTGTGGTATTAAGGTTGCAGGTGAATATAAATATATTGATTTAGTTTTAGAAACATCTCAAAGATGTGTCTCAAATCAACTAGAAGATACCTAATCTGTGAGTGCTTCAGTTGCTTACTTAGAAGCCAGATGCAGGCCAGAGGAAGGAGTGCTGAGAAATTCACCCTTCCTTAGCCCCTGTGGAAGACAACCCAAAAAACAAGGATCACAGACATGGGCTGAGTTTTTCCAGCTGAGAATTCTGGGAGTTTCTACTCTAAGAAACTGAAGACAGATCACCTACCCTTTCATTCACAGCCATTCATACTCAGTCTCCCAGACATATAACCACAAGTGTCTTACAAAACACACTTCCATCAAAAAAATAATTATTAGCAAAAAAGTTTATTGTACTTTTGCTTACAAAGCCTTAACTCCAACAACAACAACCTCAAAGGCTTTGCTTTCTGAAGACTGTTTCCATGCCATTTTTTAAAAGTCCTTAAACCAACAATTTTTATCTGGAAAACCCCTCACCCTCCCACCCCTCAGATGAAAACCAAGACTGGCACTCTCTCAGCTCAGTGTCTGGGTACTCAGTGTGCAATCTTTTCATAATTCTGAGCTCCTGAGGCATCCTTATATAAATAAAAGGTATTCATGAACCAAAATTAATGATGTTATCAGCTTATTATGAATTACTTGCATTTTTTTTTTTTTTTAAACAGTCATCACTGATTTTGAAATAGTATCCAATACTTCTGGGCAATGACTTTAAGCTGACTAATATTTTTGATTACTTGATTTACTCCATGGCAGCAGAGGTTTTCTTCATCTTAAAGCATGACTGAAAAACACTTCAGGACAGCTCCAATTTGCACACAGCTGGTTTAACGTGATATGCAGATTTCATACTTCATAGCAAAAATAGGACTAAAAAACTGTAAA